>NC_137460.1:74010990-74658490 GCF_964235325.1 Thermobia domestica | reverse complement strand
TAGGCAAGTTTCAAATCTAAATTTGAAAGTGATTCCTTGAGTGTTTGTAACTGTTGTTCACCAGAACTTGGCGCTAATTTTTGTGATTTCACTTCTTTTTAAGGCCGCTCATACTTTTTTTTTTTTTTTTTTTTTTTTTTTTTTTTTTTTTTTACAGGAATGATTTTGTTGGAATAAATTATTACTGGTCGTGGTGGTGGCATTAACCTACCCTTGATGTCCTTTATAGAGTAATAATTTTTTCTTTGCTCACTCGCCAAAGCAAATTTGTCTATAATATCGCTGTTGGGAATGCATTCTAAAATGTCTTTTTCGGAAGAAAGGACAAGCATGTCGGAGAGCCATACATCTTCCATGCTGCTTCTTAGTCTATTTTTTACAATCTTTACTTTACTCATAATCCTCTCTGCTGAGCAACTCGTTGCTGGTAATGACAGAAGTATCTGGTATAATATTGTTAGGTATGGAAAACCAGACATATTCAACAAACACCTGTAAAGCCTAATGAATCCTTTCTTCACCCACTGATCCAGATATATCCACAAAGCGATAAACCGACCAGCCCATCCTTTCATATAGCAACTTGCGCGGTACTTCATTCATAGAGTTTCTAAGCAGGGAATAGGGGTATCCATTCTCGAGATTTAAAAAAAAAAAAAAATCGCATCGTGTTCCAATGTTATTCTGACGACAGCAAAATTACTTATTCGACATTAGAGTAAAATTCTTCCCCAATTTTTTTATTCCCCCCAATTTTTTTCTCGATGGCACAACTTGCGCCATTCATCCCTCCTGTGGGCGGCCCTTCTCTCTTAAAACGAACCAACCTTTCCTTTCATACGGCTACTTGTGCGGTACTTCATTCATCGAGTATCGAAGCAGGGGGTACGGGGGTTTACCCCGGAAAATTTTTGAAAATTAGCCTCTCAAAATCGTGTTTTAATGCTATTCCGACAGTAAAATTGCTAGTTCGAAAGTAGAGTAAAATCCCCCCCCAAATTTTTTCTCAATGGCGCAGCTTGCGCCATACATCCCCCCCTGTGGGCGGCCCTGGCCGTGAAAAAATCGAATTCGGAATTTCAACGAATTTATACATTTCATGGCCCATAGTTACCGAAAAAAAGTGATTTTTCGACATCTGCCCACCTCTTCCTTCGTTTCTGCGATAGTCCTGATATTCGGCTAGAGGTCATACCGTTCAACCGTATCGACATCAAATTTTAAACTTATGGTTGTATGAGATTCTCCAGAAATTTCCGAATTTTCTTCCCACCTCTAAAATTTCGAGTAGTTTACTGAAGGGTGGAAATTAAAATTTGCGATTTTCTCGAAAATGATTCAGGCAATTTTGTTCATATTTCATCAATCAAATTTGCAATAACAACCCTATACTGTTCTATAATTTATATCTCTCGGGAAAATCGAGAAGAGATAGTTTACACTTGTGAGTGTTTTTGTTTCGTACGATTTTGTCAAAATTGTGTCATTGACAATATGACATAATTCATTTATCCTGAGAAAATGTACGAGGGATATTAGTTTATTCTTTGGGGGGGGGTGAGTATTTTCCGACAATTCCCCCCTCCAAGAAAAGGACTTAGCTGATTTTATTTTCGTAAACATGATCGAACCTATTATAGGAATGCTAAACCGACTTCAAAATAAATAAATAAAAATAAAAGGTACGGGGCACCGCACTAAATTTTCTCGCTCCAATTCCTTAAACTAAATCACGTTGTGCTGCAGTTATTAATGAAAGATTTCCTTGTGAAATACGAACAAAATTCTCAGGCGTTTTTGGAAAAATTCACCGAAAGAAACTTATTCTCAAAAGTAAAGTACCTCCTTCAGATTTTTCCATAAGAAATAACTGAAGCCATTTGTTGAGGGTTATTAATGAAATATTTGTTTATGTATATAAAAAAAATATAACTAATTCGCGTAAGCGGTATTTGACGAAACTGTAAAATAAATAAATAAACCTTCACCTCAAAAGTAAACTACCCCTTGCAGATACTCTCATAAAAGTGACTTATGCAACATTATAAGAATAATATATTGAAATACTTATTTATGAAATACGACCAAAATCGTCCGTGTCGTTTTTGAGCCAGTACGTTCACCTCTGGTGCGTGGGGTCTCTGGTTCGATCTCCGATCAAGCCAAGTGAGCTTTGTGGTAGACAAACACCATGTGCGTGGGTTTTCTCGAGGTTCTACCGTTTTCTCCCACTTTCTTCATTCCACCATTTCATTTATTTCTCAGCATCACCATCTCCTTTAGACTAGCCAGCATAAAAATGGGACGTAAAACTTAAAGACTTCATTTTATTTCACAACACCTTTTCGAGAAGAAACAACACTAGAACGCTAAGTTTGAGGAGACCTTGGTTCGATTCTAGGTCATATGAGCTAGTAGTGGATAGTATCATGTCTGTGGCTTTTCTTCGGGATTTTCTCGTTTCATTCCACAAATTCTTTACCATAAAGAGCATGGAGAAGTCCTGGCTGATTGACTGATCAACACCCTGGCCAAACCACTTAAACTAGAAAATTGAAATTTGAACAGCGCATACAATGTATGTTGTAAGGTCTCACTAAGGAAGAACTTTTGGAAATTCGATTGGTTAGGGGGGAAAGAGGAGTGGTAATTATTATTTTAAAATGTCTATATCTCGGAATCTCTGAAGGTTAGAGATATAAAATTTGGTATATGGACTTCTCATTTAAAGTATTTAGACACATGTTTAAGCATTTTTTGATATTTGACTTAGTGGTGTGCAAAAACCGGTTTTTCGGTTTTCGGGTTTTAAAAAAACTGAAACCGAATTTTGAAAATTTTATAAAAACCGGTTCGGTTTTTCACTGGGTCCGGTTTCGGTTTTCTTCAAATCCGGTTCGGTTTTCACTGAAACCAGTTATCGGTTTCTACAAAACCGGTTCGGTTTTTCAATAGGTCCGGTTTCGGCTTTCTTCAAAACCGGTTCCGGTTTTTTCCAAAATGTGTTTTATTTCTGACCAGAATAGTGTTTCGTTGTTCTCCGATTCCGTTTCCACAGAAATAGTTTTATGTGTTTTCCAAAGGTTTTCACCTAAACCAGTTTCGGTGAAAACCGAACCGGTTTTGAAGAAAACAGAAACCGGTTGTATATATATATATCGGGTGTTGCAAAATAAGTGTTACAACTCTTGGGAGATGACTCCTACCACTGAGACAAAGAAAAAAGTTCTCTTCAACTTTCGGCTATCGGACATAGTTCCGGATCTACAAGGTGCCGAAAGCGTGGGAAATCGAGTTTCGGACGCCAATAGTTCGGAAACTATCCAACGTAAAGAGGGCGGATAAAAAATTCACTGAAGAAGTCATACCTGCTGTATTGAATTTTGCATGTTTCACAATCCTACTATGCATGCGCAAGGGATTCCCCAAAGGAACGTAGGGAGTACCAGATAATCTGCCAAATGAAAATTGGTTTAAATGGATATGAATTGATAGGGTTTCTATCAGGTAGAATAACAATAATTCGTTTGTATTAATTAGATATCTGGAACAAATACAAAATGGCGGACACCTTCATGTCCGTTGTGTATGGTTGCATAATCACCAGGTACGGATGCTGGCCAACAATGACGTTCTGAGTATTAAGTGTAGCGGATTTGTACTTAAATGCTCTTGAAAGACATCTGGAGCGTCGGTAGAGCACAACAGATGAAGCAGGGTGATTCGCATGTGTGGAAACACTTAACGAAAAATGCCCAGAAATGCACTCATATTAAGTAAACGTGAGTTCATGCGTCGGAAATGTAAAGAATAGCATCAAGAACATGAAAGCCATTCCAATTCCCCAATAATATTCCATCAATCCGATGCAATATGATCTGCACGGTTGCATACCAATAAGGATGCAACATCTGAGGCCAAGTTGAAATTGTGCAAGGGAACTCACAAAGAAACTGAGTAAACTAAAGGAATGTCACCAGTGGGATCGCATGATCGATATTGAAATGTGACCAATGTGTGTGTTGACATCAACATGTAGCTAATTGACAAATGTCAAAATGTCCCACTACTGCTGGACACCGTCCCACGTGCGAAAACTAGGAAAATAACGTTGTATATTCTGCTATTACATCTGGTGCGCTTTTTGGTACAACGTAAGTAGAACACGATTGTATCAATGTCCCTCTTTGTTTGGGACATTGTCTCACAGTCGACACATATGGAAAGGAATCTCTAAATCCATGGTTCAAATTCTGATAGAGCGTGAAAATAACAAACTTGCACCTTGTCCCACGTCTTCTGGGACATATGGCGTACTCGAAATATAGGGAAATACCTCCAGAAATTCGTATCTTACACACGGTGCACATGCCAAGACAAAGACGAAAATAAACCAATTTGGCACATCTAACACTACTGCTGGAATACCATACATACGGAAAATAAAAAGAAATGAGAAATAGGAAGAAACGTCTTAAACCTCTGATTGTTTACAACTGTGCAGTAGGAATAACAAAATGAAACACACAAGCATGTCGGGAGGCTGTACAAGAGCGCTTGCCAAACAAAGCGGGTACTCCTCAAAAAATTTAATACAGAGAAAGTGAGGCTACCTCGAAGCCCCAGGGCTAGAGCGCTTGCTTTCGCTAGCGTGGTCGCAGTTTCCAATCTTACTGGGAGCCCACGTCCTTAGATTCAAGACCCGAGTAGTTATTTCCCTATTTTTCGCACGTGGGACAGTGTCCCAGCAGTAGTGGGGTATGTTGACATTTGTTCATTAGCTACATGTCGATATCAACACACGCATTGGCCACATTTCAATATCGATCATGCGATCCCACTAGTGACATTCCGTTAGTTTACTCAGTTTCTTTGTGAGTCCCCTTGCACAATTTCAACTTGACCTCAGTTGTTGCTTCCTTATCGGTATGCAACCTTGCGCATCATATTGCATCGGTTTGAGAGAATATTATTGGTGAATTGGCAATGGTTCTCATGTCCTTGACGCTAATCCTTACATATCCGACGCATGAACTCACGTTTACTGAGTACGAGTGCATTTCTGGGCATTTTTCGTTAAGTGTTTCCACACATGTGAATCATCCTGCTTCATCTGTTGTGCTCTACCGACGCTCCAGATGTCTTTCTAGAGCATTTAAGTACAAATTCGCTATACTTAATACTCAGAACGTCACTGTTGGCCAGCATACGTACCTGGCGATTATGCAACCACATACAACGGGCATGAAGGTGTCCGTGATTTTGTATTCGTTCCAGATATCGACGTAATACAAACGAATTATTGTTACCTCGCAGAAACCCTATCAATTCATATCCATTTAGACCAATTTTCATTTGGCAGATTATCCAGGACTCCTACGTTTCTTTGGGGAATCCCTTGCGCGTGCATGGTAGGATTGTGAAACATGCAAAATTCAATACAGCAGGTATGACTTCTTCAGTGAATTTTTTATCCGCCCTCTTTATGTTGGATAGTTTCCGAACTATTGGCGTCCGAAAGTCGTTTTCCCACGCTTTCGGCACCTTGTAGATCCGGAACTATGTCCGATAGCCGAAAGTTGAAGAGAACTTTTTTCCTTGTCTCAGTGGTAGGAGTCACCTCCCAAGAGTTGTAACACTTATTTTACAACACCCGATATATATATATATATAGGGTGTTACAAAAGTGTGCACAATAGTTTGGGAACAGATTACTCACATCAAAATAAGAAAATAAGTTCATGTGCACCTGTGCTCAAAAGTGGATAGTTTGGGAGTTATATTGTATATTGTGTGTGTGTGTGTAAATGTTTCAACTATGTTTCTATCTTTTTTTTCCAAACTACAAGAATTTCACTAACATGGTCTTTGTATTTTATCCCTCATCCTCTTGTAAGCTCCCTTGTCACTCTTTTCATTTAATGCTAAAAGGAAGAACCAGGTAGTAATCTTATCCATGCATTTTTTATTTTTCGTATTGAAAGTAACAAACAAGAAACAAGCAACTTCGCACATCTACAAATAAAAGTAGATAAATCAATTTAAGGTGGAGCAGTGAGCTTGATGCTACAGATGGCCATAAAGTTCCAGTACCGACGGAACCGGTTCTTGGAGATCCGGTTCCAGACATGGATCCGAAAATCCGGTTTCAGACCCAGATCTTAGGAACCGGTTCCAAACATGGATCCGAAAAACCGGTTCCGGAACCGGATCTTCTAGAACCGGACCTGTTCAGAGCCGAAAACCGGTTCCAACTGGAACCGGTTCTGGCCATCCCTATTTAATGCCACGCACTTAAAAAAAAAATCCTTATATTTCAGTACGCTGAAATACACACAGACGCCATACGTACGCATGTATTTCTTCTGAAAGAACGACAAATGAAGGTAATCTTAGTCATTATGATTTACTATACGGAGCACTATATATTACACTCCCCGAAAGAAGAACTCGCAGGCGTTGGTCCGAAATCTGAAGCTAATTCATACGAGAAGTTGAAGAGTTAAAAATAAAAAGTCACCGTGTCACCGACTTGTAACTACACTCAGCTTTCCACTATCATTATTATTGTTACCAGATACTAGTACGCTCCTGCCCTCGCACCCTCTTTTCTCTGTAGGCGTGTTTGAAGTTTCACAGAAAGTAGAGAATATAAGGGGGACATTATTTCCAGTAAAGAAAAAGAAAAAAAAATATAACGCTTTTGTAAAAGGAAGACGTTTCGTATTTATTGTCTGCACCATCGTTAGTATTTAATATTGATGTTGTTAGCGCCCTCTCCTTCTGAAACAACCGTCTTTTATTGTCACATGGTCTATCTGACGTCACTCACGGAGACGCTCATTATCTTTTTCTTATTTGTTTACCTCCTCCATACTTTGTCCCTTCTTGTAGCTTGTGGTGGATTTTTTGTTTAGAAGGGACATTATTATTATTATTATTATTATTATTATTATTATTATTATTATTATTATTATTATTATTATTATTATTATTATTATTATTATTATTATCTATGCAGTGTTTCTTTCAGATAAAATGATCCGGGGGGGGCACACTTAGTATTCGGAGGGGCACATATTATTTTCTCACAATACTATTGTATTTATTATTATATTATAGACGTATTATTTTGGTCTTCTCCGGGGGGAACTCACCGAGCTCTGGGAGGGCAATGCCCCTCAAAAAGCATGTCTAGAAGAAACACTGTTTGTATGCAACAAACAAATAGAGACTTACTGTGTTCTTGTAGGTATAGGCTAAATCGCACTTTTAATTGTTGTTTGCGATTAGCGACACAATTAGCCTTTTAAGGTTTAGTAAAGTAATCAGCTGAAAATGAAAACGCTACTTCTATTATACACTTTATTTAATTTGAGTTCTTAAAGGGGTCAACAACATTGTAACTGTTGAATGACAGGCAATGTTAACCCAGCAACAATGGTGTTTCAGGTTTTAAGTAGCTCGACAAGTGGACAGAAGCCAGCTTCTGAATATTCACAAACTTGCATGTGCACACCCATATTAATTTAAATAATCTTTACTTTTTTTTCATTTAGTGAATGTCGAATAAATCTTACAAGAATTTTCATAAAATGTGCTTTATCTCCAAATGAATCACAACGCGTTTCCACTAGCAACGAGGAACATCGCCAGTGGCGTATTTAAGACGAGCCTCCGGGCTTAAGCCTCCCTGAAATTGTATTTACTCTATTGAACTAAACGAAATATCTTGCAAAATTTTCACATTTCCAGGGAAAAATTTAGCCAATCCCCCCCCCCGAAACAAAATCGTAAATACGCCACTGGACATCGCAAATACTGTTCATTTGTCTTTATACTGTGACTATGACATACGAGCATTGAAAACTCATTTTCTATCTGAGGGGAACATTGGTGAATGAAGACTGCACGTTTCAATGCAAGCTAGGAGGCCGCGGTGGCTCAGTGGGGTCCTTGGTTCGATCCCAGCTTCATATTTTGAAAAGTTAATCTTTATTGCAAATTTGCACACTACACTTACACATAGCAAATGTCTTATCATTTACTATCTTACGCCGCAATTTAACATACAGCTAATAAGTTCGTTCTTTTTTTCGGTTATAAATGGCAATTTGAAATTTTTATTTATTTCAAAAAAGTATAAATAAAGACAGCTCTAGTTCTGCTACAATATGGCTCTATATACTCCGACCAACCAAGCATAGTATTAACGTTTTACGTAATTTTCCACAAAATGGCGCTGGTGCAACAGTAGATTGGCATTCTGAGCTAGCCAGGTCTTGGTCAGTGTGGCCCTTAGGGTGAAAAGTTTGGAAACCACCTGGTATAGATAATAGTTGAACTTTTGCTATGATTTCTTTTAAAGGCATGTTACTTAGGCAACAAAAAATTGTTATTTCTGCTTAAAATGAGTTAATAATTTTTCAAAACAAAAATTTTGAATATGAAGGAATCAAGAATTCAGAATGAAATAACAAGAAAGAACTCGGAATTCTCCTACATAACAGATTTACTATCATCTCTCTCTCTCTCTCTTCCATATTATCTCTTGTATGTGTGTGTATACATGTGATCGTGTGTGTGTGTGTGTGTGTGTGACGTCATACCACTGAGTGGCTTCATTAAGCAGAAAACATGAGCAGGGGATTTTTCAAACTGCCGCGTGCCCTGGGACTACCCGACTTTATTGAGCCAATTAGAGGAGAGTTGGCGAGCAAGTTCCATGCTACGGAAACGTCAGAAGAGAGAGAGAGAGAGAGAGAGAGAGAGAGAATGGAGGATGTAATAGTGGGATGAGGGAGACTCTCTTTTTTTTTTCGCGGATGAAGGAGGATATTTTTTTCACTCTACTTTCATCCCTCATATTCCCTCTTCTGCAAACCCAACAATTTCATTTCATCCCCGGAACCGAAACTTTCCTTCTTTAGTGTCTGTTGGCTTAGATTCCCTTGACTACGTTTTCTCTTCTTGACTTTTTGTGGAAGTTCTAATGATTTCAGCTTTCAATAGTTTTGTGGTTAATCAAGGAAACGAAATAGGTTTGGAATTTGAAGGGAGGCAACGAAAAAAAAAAACTTCCGTTCGCCTTTTCCCACTTCAAATAGCAACATAGAAAGACAGTACAATTTTTATTGTTTATTACTACAGCTTAGGCTACTATTGTTTATTACTATTTATTATTATTATTGATTTTTATGTACACTAAAATCGTTTAGTAAAGTAAACCAAACTCCTGATGCAACAGCTCTTACAATAAGATTTACTTCTCTCAAAATATATTTTCTTTCTTTTCTTTCTAACTTCTCTTTGATATTTCCTCATAGTTTTCAGTTGTTCATACTTCGTAGTTAACAAACTTTGAAATTTATATCCTGTATAATGAAGAAAAAACACAATATGTTACAATCAAGTATTACGCTACAATTCCGTTTTGGTGTTCTCATTCGTTGTCTCATAATCCCAATTGACAGTTTCACACTGCCTTCACGCCTAGCTTGCTAGGCAACCCAACGTACTCCTTTGCCAGCAAGCTGATAGTAAAGAAGTTTTCAGTTGGTTGGACTCCCTTTTCAGTCGTACTGAGGCTATTTGCAAGGGTGATCATGGTCGCAGGTTGTGTTCATGAATTTATTTGGGGGGTAGGGGTGTTATTTGGGGAAGATAGGGGGCAATTGATTATTTTAATCGATTTCGTATACTAACATATTTAAAAAAATGAAACTCAGTCAGTGAACAACCTTATCCCCTCCCTTAGCAAACTCTAAAAGAACGCTGCTCTATGGGGGGAAGGAGGACAATGACGAATGATAAATCTTTGAGAGGAAAAAGTTAAATTTACGGGAAAAAGTAGTAAATTTGAAGAGACTGCGCCGAAATCTTTGGGAGAGTGATGGTCCCCTCTGGTTATATAAGACATGGACCTATTAGTTTAGGGTAGAACCAGAACCACCGTAATGCATTCAAATTTCAAAGGCTTTCGCACCGAGAATCGAACCCAGGACCCTGTGAACCAAAAGCGTGTGAGCTAGATATTAGACTTGCTGAGAGAACAAACAAGTAAGTTCCGTTTCTCACTGTAAAACTACGGTAGACCTCCAAATTATACGGATAGAATGGTGTAACAAGGAGTGGTAGATTTATCAGGTCCGGTTTCAATAGAGCAAACTACGGTAGATTTCCAAATTATATGGATACAGTACTCGAACCCTGAGATCCGCAAGCAGTGTAGAATGGCAAGGTGAAAGGTGTTACGTGAACTTTTATTTATTGTAAGAAGTTAATTGTAGTTTTTTTTTTTTAATTTTATCATAGTTGCTGTTTCATATGCTTCTACGATATATAATAATGTCCCTTGTACTAATTATTTAAGATAATACTTGTTGATTATCTTACGTGCCGCAATTTTTTATGTATTTTTACAAATTAAATGTAAATATCATCAACTCATAGCTCTTATTATATCGTAGGTTAGTTTATTTTATTACAAAAATATTGTTATCTCATGCCTCTGCCAGTGCAATTTGTGATTCTTTTAGTATCGCCTGTTCTGTGCACGCCCTTTCCACTCTAAAACTATTGGTATTAGCAAAACTTTCCGTTTTTTACCATTTTATTATTATGTTTTGCTGATATTTTTTCCTGTTTTTGTCAGTACTTTCTCAATTTTATTGCTTTCTTTCTGTATCGATGCACCCACCCATTGTTAGGCATCAGTTTAATTAAATCGGTCCGTCAGTTCTATCGAAGAGTAAGGTCCCGCGTCTTACAATTATCTTAGTTCTATCTCAGCTATGACATGAAATAGTCCTAATATTGATTGCCAGGCAGTAGTTGCTCTTGCCAAGGGCGCCCATGTTGTGGTTTCCAAGGGGAAGAGCAAGTATAAGCGACGTTTCAAAAATAGTTTCAAATTTTGCTGTAACTAATTTAAAATTCTATTGGATTTTCGATATTCTGAAGTACAATTTCCTGTAGGGGGAGCAAGCGCCTCACATTGCCCCCCCCCCCTGATGGGCGCCCTTGGCTCTTGTTATTTTCTGTTACTAGTAGTGAACTACTTTATGTTTTCAAGATGGACGGATTCCTTGCATAGAATGTTCCGTCCACGAGTGCAGGTAGTGAACGCATTAAGCAAAAAAAAAAAAAAAAAAAAAAGTTCAGCGGTAGTATAGTGATAACTATTAATCTTACTGTTTCTTTTTACGTGGTGATAAAACGTGTTCTAATTTCAAATGTATTGTTTATGCTGAAAAGTCAGTAATGCTGCTATGGTTCCCGGTAAACTGAAACGATATTTATCAACAAAACTTTCTTCTCTCTCAAGCAAAGAGAAGTATGAATTGCACTTGATCGCACTTTGGTGCCTCTCTGAATCGCTGGCCCAGGGTCAATTACCTAGGGGTATCTTGGACAACCCCCTAAATTTTTGGAAATTGCCAAAACTAAAAATTTGGTTGGGTAGTATAGAATCAGGGTATATGGTACTTCTGTAAGTTTGGGTAGTCCATCTCGTTCTCTTTCATAGATAAGAAGTACAAAAATGCAAAATTTGAACGTTTTTAACCTATTTCATTCTCTTTGATGAGGGTCTATCACATTGTATGATTATATGCAGAGTACAGGGGTCTATTTTCTTTGCTGAACGTGGGTATATTGATTCTTAAATTTTGGGAGTCGTACGCAGAACCACGTCTTACATTTGGGAATTACCAAATTTAAGAATTTGGTATGATAGTATGTACACTCATGTCCAAAATTATTGTTGCATGTTTATAAATATGTTGTTGTAGGAATATAATTTGATAACAAATTCTCCCGGTATTTCTTATACTGTTAGTATGTGTATAGTCGGCAAAGACATGTATGTGGCAAATTTCTTGTCAAAAGAGCAGTAAACAAGAACAATAAAACGAAAATAAAACTTTATTGTCCATTTAGCAACATTTTGTTTTACTCATTCTAATTTTCGTATTTATAATTCTTTTTCTATGAAATTTATCACAAAAATATACATTTCCCGATTATGCACACAGTATCAGTATTAAGAGTACCCTGCAAAATCATTATCAAATTATATTCTTACAAGAAGACAGTTATAGATGTGCGACAATCATTTTGGACATAAGTGTACCTCTATAAGCTTTGGTGGTCCATCTCGTTCCCTTGTATGAATAAAAGAAATTGCCAAAACTTGAAATTTTGGAAGTTCTTGACCTATTTCATCCTCTTTGTTGAGATTTTAAACATATTATATTGTTAAAGGGATAAGTACAGGTTCCAATCTCTTTCATAAGAGAAATAATGATGCTTACTTTCAAACTTTGGGAGGTGTACATAGGACCACCTCTTAAATCTTGGAATTGTTTAAAAAAATTGATAAACATTGTCAAGGAGTCCATCATATAACTGTAGCTTTAGGTGGTCCTGTTTATCTCCTTCTATGGGTAAAAAATATGCCAAAATATTCATATGATCATGTGGTCAGTTATTAATCCATTTTATCTTTTTGGATGAGGCTTTACAACATACGGATATATAGTTGAGTACACGGATCAATTTTCATTCATTGGTTCATCCCTCTTAAATTTTGGAATTGTCAAAAACAAAATTATATAAATATTCCCTAGGATCCAATATATATATATATATGAGAGGAAGGGAATGGCGATCAGCCCACTTTGCCCTCTTGCGTGACCCGAAGAGAAGTCAAACTAGTGCTGCCATCTGCCTCTTGTAGCAAGGTTTCTTGTGTATTGTCGAGGAAGTTGTCAGAGAAGACTGAAGTCTACAGTGTGCTGAAACTTGTTTTTGTCGATTTTCTTATAAGAATCTGCATATTTCAACTCAAGATACGTACAATTTTAAGTTGTAAGATCTTGAAGTTACTAAAATTCATAAAAAGTTATATTTACGTCTAATACACGACACATAGTTATATCTCAAATAAACTATGGTTTACAGTATAACCAGCTCAATTTTCAAAATGCCTCAATGTTGGGAATGCTGATGAACGTGATCGGTTTACCATCATGGTGATCGCCATTCCTAATAAACATTTGGAATACTTCTCCAGCCAAAAATTATAAAAAGAGTAGACCTAAGATAGGTAGTACGCCTACTTGAGTCAAACACTGAAATTTTGGTATCGGTGTAACCTTTGTGGATCGTGGGTGCATGCTGACTGTACTGTTGTGGACTCACCACATGGATATATCTGTGACGTGTCTTTGAAAAAACGTCAATAAAACATTCAGTTGACGTTTCTCAGTCTTTGGAAGCTGCAGTGTAGAAAAAAAACTTGAACTGCCTATGAAACTGTGTGTTTAAAAGCTTGTACTGTGATCGCCATTACCAACATGTAGTGGGAATGGCGACCAAAGTAGCAATTTGAGTTTTTTCCATCGTGTTCTCGAACTGAAAGAATGATCCTCTTTTTATTTTACACACTGATTGTGGAAGGGTTGGAGTACGTATTTACAAATTTGTTTCAGTATATTTTGCAAATGAAACTACTTAATAACCCATTTTTCTTAGGTGCTCGCCATTGTCCACCTCTCCCTATATACAGAACGCAAAATTTCAGTCAGACGCACTCGCAAATCAAAAAATGCTGGCCGCCAGTATCTCTCACGTACAAATTATGAGAGGTTGCACTCCCTTCCCCCCCACACTCACACACGGCATTTGGTTCTTCAAAGAAGACATTACATCAGGGCATAAAATATCAAAACCAGACAATTAGGTTCAGGAACCTAATCAATTGATTCAAATTAATCAATTTTGAATTGGACAATTTATATACATGTTAAAAATATCTTACCTTAGGAATTTTCTCTCACTTAGTGACAGTTATTTTCGTGCGAAACAAAAATTGCGAAGCGCTGTAAGTTTAGGCAGAAACCATTCCTACTGAACACTGGTCGCCAGCTCTAAATTTCTAGCCGCCAATGGCGACCTGAAATTTTGCGCATTATATATATATGCTTGGCACTGCTTATTCCCTTTTATGAGTAGAAAATTGTCAAAAATTCAAAATTTGGAGTGTTTCGACTTATATCCTCTTTAGTGAGGCTTTAGTTTATTATATGCTTATATAGATTAGTGCAGAGGTCAATTCTCTTTCATAACATATGGATACATTTATGTTTTCCTTTTAAAATTATTAGTAGAAAACTATCTTTGGTGCAATCTGATTAGCTGATTACTTTGAAATTTTAATTTTAAAATTTTCAAATGTTTTGAATACTTTTATGTAGAATTATTTTTATCAGTTTTAAATTTTAGTTTAAAAGTTTGTTGAACTTTAGGATTATAGTTATGACTCGTAGTGTAAGGTCATTGGTGGAAAAAATTAGGACTTGAAAGATGCAACAATTTGACATCTTGAATTTTAGTCATAACTTATAGTCTAAAGTCATTAGTAGAAAGCCATCCTTGGTGCAATTTGATTGATTGAGTATTTCAAAAATATTGGAAAATTTATATTTAATATTTTTGTTTACATTTCTTTGTTTAAAATTTTCCAGGTTTAGAAATATCAGTGCAAAATATTTTTGCACTGATTGAGTAGTTTTTGGAAAATTTTAATTATCATTTTCAAATTTAAATTTAAAAGTTTTGAAGTTTTTGAAAACTTTTATTTAATTTTATTTCAATTTAACAGAAGCACTTTGTTAATTTTAAATATCACTTTCAAGTTCTGAATACCTTTCTGTAACAGCCAAATGAACACAAATTGTTCGATATCATTTCGTTGTTAGGCTACTAAATAGAATTTTTGAAAGTATTTACTGTTAGTACTGTTTTCCATCTACTAAATTTCATTCTATAAATGTTAAATGGTACAGATAGATCAAATAGTAAAGGAACATTGCAAGTGACAGGTAATGAAAATTGATACAATGAGCTTGCATTACAATATACCACAGCAGCACATGAGGTGTTTAAATTACCAAACCACTTCACTATACGATAAGAAGCACATCCCAGGAAGATATCTCCGAATAAATCATCAATTAAAGTCCATAGGATAAATTCAGGAAAACTGGAAGTATGTTAGGTAGCAGACAGACGGAAAATCTCTCTAAAAACAAATTGATCGGATATCAGTGAGCAATAAAGAATATTAAGCCGAAGTGTTTTTTTTTTTTGTTTTTTTTTTAACACAAGTTGTCTAGTCAGAGTGGTATGACTTATAGTACATGTAGCGGTTTAAGAAAATTGTTCAGTTATGCAGGAGTTAGTGCCCGATGATTCCTAAAGTGTACTGAGTATTGTCAGTGATTCATGGAATGTGTAACGCCTGATTTAGAAGAGTTGGACGAATGGTATTGGTCAGATGAAGCTAGGTTTCGATGGGTACATGAATTCACAATATCCACATTTGTGGTCGATTAATAATCCGTATGCACTACATGAATCTGGTATAATGAACCATATCTCGGCGTATAATGAACTGAGGCGTATTGGTCAGTGGATAACGAACCATATCTCAAAAAGAGAATTCTCAGTATCTTCTTCCGCAGGACGATCAACAGTGACTATTACCCTTCTGCCTATCCAGCTGATCAGGCATTTGTTTTCTTGCTACTCTTACTGATGAGGAAAAGTAATGGACATGGTTTGAACAAGATAGTGCAACTCCCATACAGCTCATGTGACTATGATCAGCAAGCACCATTCCCAAGCCATATGCCTTCCTGGTCTCCCGACCTCACTCTACTATATATTTTCTAATGGGATAGCTGAAGTCAGCTTCTTACTCAATCCAGCCACAAACTTTGGAAGAACTGTAGGCCAATAATCAACGAACTGAGGACAATGCTCCAAAGTGTGACCAGAAAGGACATGATCAGAAAGGTGAACATGTGCTAAGCATTAAATGTTTTCCCTCTTCAACATCTTTTGTACAACTTAGAATTTCATAAGTGGTAAATAGTTCTGCAAATATTAAATAATATTTTATAGAAACCCTAAATAGAATAGTAGTCAATGTTGCACTTGTCCTGTAAAAGTGAGAAATTTATTTATTATTAGAGATTTTCATTACCTTCACTCTTGCCAATTGTACTATGTTTCATAGAAATATGAGAATTTATACAAAATTTTCGCGAAATATACTTCTAAAACTTGGGTAGAAGTAGGGTCGATTCCTAGTAGTAGAAATTATTGGAAAACTTCAGAAATAATATACACCATATAACTCTGAAATAGACTTTCTAACAAAAGTTATTGGAGAGCATATTCTTTCTTTAAATCAGGGAATAGGGGTTAATTTATCCCCGAATAACGGACTCATTTCAACCACAAGGTGCAGGCATTGTATCAAAGGCTCATGTAACATAATATTGTATGAAAACCTATTAATGTTTACGAGTTACCATTAACATATTTCCTAAATCTCGGTGGGGAAAGGGATAAATTAACTTCCTTATTCTTAATTGATTTCAAACTCAAGCGATGGGCATCATTGGATAATTTCAAACAATATGTGTCATGTTGTATTCAAATCAAGTATATATGTTTCCTGAAGTTATCATGGAACATATTTTTATTTAAATTGGAAACGAAGAGGGCAGCCAGGTTAATCAATCCCCTTTTATTGGAGTTTAAATTCACAACTTACTTTTTTTCAAGCAGTAAGAATTATGGGAAAGTCTCAAAGGAACTATATACAGGGTGTTTCAAAGCAACACCGACAACGTTTGGGAGGGATTCCTGACACCAAGATAAGACAAAAAGTATAGACCAACCTGGGTGCACAAATGCTTCCTTTCGGAGCTGCCGACAATGTGAAAAAATGAACTTTAAAGGTCAATAGCTTCAAAACTATGGGACCTACCGTAGTCGGGTCAAGACTTCACTTAGGAACTAATATGTGCGCTATCCAAAAATACATGTTTTAGAATCCTAAGGTACTCATGCAACAATTTTATAGAGGGAGTCTGGCAATGGGCATTTAATTTCAAGTACTCACCAGCTGCCTCTATACAAATTGTTGCGCAAGTACCGCAAAATTCTGAAACTTGTATATTTAGATAGGGCACATACTAGTTCCTAAGTGAAGTCTTCACCCGACTACGGTAGGTCCCATAGTTTTGGAGCTATGGGCCTTTAAAGTTTATTTTTTCATGTTTTTGGCAGTTTATAACTCCGAAAGGAAGCATTTGTGCACCCAGGTTGGTCTATACTTTTTGTCTTATCTTGGTGTCAGGAATCACCTCCCAAACGTTGTGAGTGTTGTTTTGAAACACCCTGTATACGAGTATTATGTTGTATCATAATCGATTTTTTTATGATACTAAAGTTATACTGAGAGAGCAATGTAGTTTAGTGGTTAGAACGTCGGATTCATGTCCACGGGGTCCCGGGTTCGATTTCCGGCCGGTGCTTCCCAATTTTTGGGGTCCACCCAGCGTGATAAGGCAAATTGGGAGTCACGTGAATAAAAGACGTAACGGTCACTAGGTCTAGAAAGCTCCCGATACGCCTGTTAGAGACAGAGCGACGTAGCGCCCTGACTACGTGTTCATCGCTACGCTGAAGATAGTTCAGCCGATCGCTAACAGATGGCGTTATAGCGGCTCAGGTCCTCAAAGGGCTGTTATTCCAAGTGTTTTTTTAAAGCTATACTGAAACATGTTTTAAAAATTTGGAGAAATTTCATCCCATTATTCCTGACTAATCTATATTGAATGCACTGAGGATTATTAAAAGACCTAAAAGAAAAATTCTACCATATTGCATTAAAATAAAATATATACGAATTTTTCCGAATATTATCGTTAAGTATATATTTTGAATCGAGAAAGGGAGAATATCGTGAAACTCACTCTTTCGTTATTGACTGAAATTATTCTAAGCAATGAGGATAATTGGGAGGCCTCAAGTAGAAAACACTCTATATCCTGTCTAAACCGAATAATTCATAATTATTACGAAATTTATTAAATTTATTGGGGAAAACGTTTTTGGTCATCTTATTTAAATAAGGAAATTTCAAAGTTTGGATAAACTTACCCTCTTCTATTCGCTTATTCTTAACCGACTTCAACAGCTACGAATGAGTTTGGTTGAAATGGCCTACGAAAATTTTGTACATTTACTTTTATCAAAATCGAATATTTTTTTAAAAAAAGTAGTTTATAATGGAAAATTGTTTTCTATGTATATGAATGTGAAATTGCGATATAGATAGATTTTTTCTTCATGTGACAACTTCAACTACAAACAATAGGGTTATTTTAGGTGGTTGGAAGTAGCCATAAAATAGCAAGTTTCATTAAACTTTATCATAAAATAGACATACACAAATGCCTCTTGAGTCGAATGGTACAACCATACTATATTCGTTTTATCTACATGTGTATTAATTAGTATATTTTACTCTGTATAAATAAAATATAAACAAAATAGGTTTTGTAAGTATTAATCAAAATTGTAGCTGATGAATTTTGTAAGTAGTGGGATCGAACCAGGGACCCTTCGCTCTAACACTAAGCTATCGTGGTTCCCCAACTGATTGATTTTCCAACAAAACATCGTGATGTATTTTTCTTATGTTTAACCAAAATCTACTAGGCACATGTACTTTCTTTCAAAATGTAAGATATTCTTCTAGCTTTCAGTATTAAAACAAACGAAATAATTTGTGAGACTAGGAATACGCTTGACAGAAACTAGTATTTGAATTTAAGCCTTTTGGCTTACCGTACTTTATAGATTCAAATCATGCTCAATTGCAAGTTATAATTCTTTCCACTAAACTTTCCACTTAGGTTATACACATATTAATACTCAAATCTAAATATAATTTCGACTTTGTCTTAATAATAAATAACAAAGCATATTTATGTTTAACATCTATTTTGAAATAACTAAATTGAAACAATACAGTTTAAGTTGCAATTACATCATCACAATAATTTTAAATTGGCAACTTGCTTTATTTTGAAACAATTAAATTGAAACAATAAATTGCAATTAAATCGTCAGAATAGTCTTAAATCGACAACTTGCTTTATTTTGATATAATTACTTTGAAATAATAAATTACAATTAAATCGTCACAATAGTTTTAAATTGACAACTTGCCAGCAAGCTAGCGACATCTATTAGCGCTAGGTAGGCAGGTAGCAACAATTATTACGGTGGCTCTTTCCTCTTAGAAATTAGCATAACACACAGACTATGACATTTTCCATTTATAATTCAGATTAACGGGGAAACCATTGTACGTGGAAACACACACACCTATTTGAGACAAGTACCGTGTCATAGTTGCAGAAGCATTTATGATAATAATTTGCATTTAACGAAATTACACTACCGTAGTTTTCACCACAAAAAAATCTTTCTTATTCAATTACATTTTCTCTACTGGAAACTTCCCTCTACTTCAAATCTTCTTCTTCAAGTCCTTCCTCTCTTCCCCAAACTTACTACCCCCTCCCTTCCAAGTACGTATCTTGTTCCCCTTCTCCCAATGTACAACAACCCGATCCTTTCTCCCAAAAAAGCAAGAAGAAACCTCATCTTAGCGGCTGTCGACTTGGCTGGATTTGTGGTCCGATGGGACACATAACTCGAGGCATTGGGCGGGAACCGGTGCCGCCAGGGACTTCATAAAGTTTTGATTTGTAGCGGGCTCCGGTGAAGGATTACCAGATCAGGACTCGTTCCTTCGACCCCCGCCGAGAGGTGACTCGAACAGGGCGTTTGAGGTCATCCATAGTTGCCACGTCGGTTATATATATATATATATATATATATATATATATATATATATATATATATATATATATATATATATATATATATATATATATATATATACTAGTCCATACTTTTGGTTACTTTTGCAATTCATGAGAGTGGAAGCAATCGTGGGTCTTCCTTCAGCGGAAAAACCGAAAAGAATAATAAATTCTTATACATTCCAAATTTTAATAACTCGATATTGTGTATATATTCTTTCTTAAATAAACGCAGCAAAGGTTAAACAAACATTTTTCGTAATTTTTCTTTTGTCTCATATTACTGTCAGAAGTCATAATTTGTGTGGTAACCATTAGCTTAACGACACACCCACTTATATACTGAAGACTATCACAATATGTCTTTCCTTTATCACAACGTATAAAATATGAAAATATGAGGGGGAAAGGTTAAAGAAAGAAAAAAAAAAACAGAGACGGAGACCGGTAAAGCCATTATATTAGAATATAGCGTATTTACTTTCGTATACAAAAAAGTATGGTTTCGACTTTCGAGCCGCTCCTATTGTCCTGATTCAAAGAAGGTATTCATTTAAATTCACTGTTTTATCTTCTTATTCCTCAAAGCAACTATTGACAAAATTAGGGATTCATTTAGTTTTCAGGGTTGGAGCATATCCAGGGAGCATATCCAGGGACTGCATACATGCAACCTATATCTCAATCAACTTATCATGATCAAAGAAAGAAATTGTACTAGAAATTGAATTGATCCGTAATGTGGAATAAGAGTTTTCTCGTCTCCTCTTGTCTCGTACACTAAGAAAGATCCATCATCTGGACAGCGGTATATTGTACAAATATTTATACGGAATCCTTATGTTTACTACGGAAATCTGTACTGAACATACGTTATCCACATGCTACATACATACTGCCTTTTTCCCGCTTAGATGTTACATCATGCCGCAGCAGGATGTCTGACATCTAACAGTCTTCTGTATATTACATACGTATACGCATGTTATATACGTCGGTTATATGTTATATACATCCATCTGTGTGTGAGATCCTGACCACTCTTGTTTCATATGGAAAGTATTATGAAACATACATTTTCAGTTAGATCTATACGTTTTCTGCAGAATGTTACCTATAGTCGTACTTTAAATCCAAATCCTACAAGATTTACGCATGTAATCTATGTTTTTAAGTATGTTACGTAAGTTTTTCCTTTGTGTAAAGTTTTGTAGAACTTTTGTCTCGTCTCAACTCTTGAAGAGCTCTTTCTCGTCTCGTTTTGTGAATTTATGTACAAAATGTATTCCTTGTTTATAACCTAAAACAGAGATAGCGTGGGACAATGAAAACTTGACCCACCACCATCGTGACCCACTCTGAACCACAACCCACCATGACCCACCACCCATCGTGACCCACTCTGAACCCCCATGACCCACTACTCACTGTGATCCACTCCGAACCACCATGATCCACCGTGACCCACCATCCACCATGAACCACTCTGACCCATTGTGGTATAACTCCGACCCTCCAAAACACATCGTCATCAACTCTGACCCATGATCCACGCCCTCCTCTCGACTGAATAAAGAGTGTATACTTGTAATAAAATAAGGCCTGTGATATTATTACTAATCGGAGTTTGAAATTTCTACGGTCAATCGCTCAAGCACCGCAATGTTACGATACCGGTATATCTGACCTTTACGATATAAAATGGTAAAGTGTTTGTCATGGTCCAAATTGTGATGAATTTAAATTTAATTATTGCATATAATTGTTTCCTTGTTGACTTTCAGACACTTTTCAGTGGAAAATAGGAGGGGGCAACTTCAAGGAGGGATATATATATATATATATATATATATATATATATATATATATATATATATATATATATATATATATATATATATAAAGATGATCGAAAATGACCAATATCAGAGAACGCTTCACTAATAATAAAAAGTACTGACTAACGAAACATATTACTATTTTTTTCTTTTAACCGAGCGAAGCGGGTAACTGATATTGGTATGAATATAAAAATCACGCTACAAATAAATTAAAATTATTATAGCAAATAATTTTGAGTAGATTGAATAATATTAATAATAATAATAATAATAATAATAATAATAATAATAATAATAATAATAATAATAATAATAATAATAAGTAGAAGAAGGAGGCAAAAAAACTAGAATCATTTCTAATCCTATATAGTGGATCTGGTATCCGAGTTTCTGATCCACATGTTTCAATAGCTCAACATCAATGCACGCGCGTGTGTTTGTTAATCTATTGATATAACCGAATTCATCTACTACAGCACTCTAAAACCCTAAGAATAGAAATTTCTTCTGTAATCTGTTAAGCAAACAATTTGAGTGTTGTGTGACACACGACTTTGGCCCCTCCCTCACCCTCCACATTTACACATGGAAGAATAAACTCAACTACTTACCCTACCGTTTCACTGTTAACCGGATCACCTATTCTCCACATGTTTTAACCAGTCATTTCTCTTATTTATCTAATGTGTAAATGTGTGTGTGTGTGTGAAGAGCAAGTTCGTATTGAACAGCTGATGTGAACATATGGATCACCATTTGACTTTGTTTGTATTATATAACACTCACTTGTTCGTTAATCCATACAAGTTATATGTTCCATTTGAACATGCCTTTTTAAGATGCCAAATTAATAGGTGAATCTGTCTACAAATTAGATTCTTTTTCTTCTTCAGCAAATAGAAGAAATATTTACATCGAATTTGCATTTTGAAAAAAAAAAAAAAAAAGAATAGACATTCTTATAAGTGTGACAGGTGCGGTGCAAATTTTCTTTTCTCGTAAAAGGATGATGGGAGAACTAATTTAATCTTTTGGTGCTACGTACGTTTTTTTTTTTTTTTTTTAATTTTTATTTTGAGCGTCAGATTTAGTTTTGATTTCTAATAAAAGTCAATCTTATAAGCCATACTAATAGCATAATCCTTCATGCGTAGTACAATACAAATAAAGATTTATCTTCAAATATCACACTAGTTACAAATTATTCCAAAGAGCAAAGAGGCATGTATAGTTACTAATCATAGTACACATTTTTCATATCTGTCAATTGAGTTCAGCTGAATAACCAAACGACAAATCTAGGTATATCTATCTGGAAAAAAAAAGAAAAAAGAAAACTAATCCTACTAGAGATGCAAGGACTCCAAAAAAGAAAAGTACTGTAAATTTTTTCTACTGCTTTCTGTCTAGGAACTTGTGGCCTTTTTTAACCGACTAAAAGAAGTTCTCAGTTTCACTTGTATTTGTGTATATACTAGAATCAATTACCCGTTTTACTGGGTTAAAATAAGAATTAATTAGTAATAATGAAGTCAAAATGATTGTTCCGTTAGTCAGTCAGTTTTTACTATTACTGTAGTATTCTCGGATAGGCGGTGATTTTTGTCTTGCATTGTTCAACCAGAACATATAAATTTTCGAGATTTCCAACTCGAGATATTGCCACATAAAGTTGGCCATGTGAGAAGCAGGAGATTCTCTCCCTTTCCTCCCCCCTCTCCTCCTGAGTTGCGGGGCTGAATTTGGATTTAAACAACATCAGAAATAACACCATTCATCTCAGTGATCCTGAAAATTATGGATTCGACACTAATATCTTGAGGCTGAATTTGGATTTAAATCGCACTGACACTGACTTTATTAGTGTCAGTGTTCATCTCAGCGACCCCGATAATTATGGATTCGACCAAGGATATTATAAAATAGAGGATCTGTCCATACAACAAAATCGTGAAGCCATACGTCACAGTTCGTCACACCCAGTCTGCCCGCTCCGTGCCAACAAAATCGCAATGTTTCGAGCCAACAATCATGGCGGAAACCAGAGTAGCCAATCAGACGTGCCAGGTCAGACGATGCTCGGTTGTTTCTTTGGCTTCACTGAGTTCATAGGAAGAGGATACGTATGGGCAGATCCTCTATTTTATAACATCCTTGGATTCGACACTAATATCGGTCGTTTTCGAACACACACACACACATACATATCCTCCCCTCCTCTAAGTTGCACCGTCAAAATGAAATGATAAAAATCACCCCATGCCCGAACCTTATCTTGTATGTTGAAAATTTGATCGAGATCGGTCGCGTGGTTCAAGAGGTATAAAGTCACAAACATACTGACTTTAATCCTTATATATATATATATATATATATATATATATATATATATATATATATATATATATATATATATATATATACAAATGTTCGCGATTACTAGTGATGAGCAAATGCAAGACCAAGACCAAGACCCGGGTGGTCTTGGTCTTGGTCTTGGTCTTGCACATCCAGTTTTGGTCTTGGTCTTGCACTGGAACCTTTGGTCTTGGTCTTGGTCTTGCTGCAAGAGTCTTGCAAGTCTTGCTTTTAAGAAATTTTATGCTTTTCATACGTAAATTTTACTCTGGATAAATTCTACAATGCGCCAATAGTAGCGGAAATACATTGTATGTTTCTAAATGAAATATAGTTTACCTTCGTGTAAGTATGATGATAGTATACAACATGGGTGATAACCTTTATTTTCTTTTCAATGGGTCCCCACGCTTCACTACTTATAAGATAAATTACAACGTTTCGTAATCCTTTTATATTTTTTAACAGATTCCATACTCTACTGGTTGGTGAGACGCATGAAAGAATATCAAAACGGCACAGACTACTGAAATACCACAAATTGCTAAATTATTTTTACACTCTAAAGGCGTCAGATATATATATATATATATATATATATATATATATATATATATATATATATATATATATATATATATATATATATATATATATATATATATATACAGTAAAACCTGCCTTCAACGGAAAACTGTCTTAAACGGAAATATTTCACGGTCCCATGAATTTTGAATTAAAAACGTGTAAAACTCCCTTCATTAAGAGGAAACTGTGTTATGCGGACAACGGAAAGCAAAATAAACCTTTAACGAAAAATTCTGAGTTCCGGACTACAGCATTTAGAAAATTTGTAGACATCCTGTGAAAGGGCAAACATACATTACAATGTCTGAGATAAATTCTTCGTTCTTTCGTTAAATCTTTGTGGACAGTGTTGACCTTCCCTAACCACTAATAATATTCACCCGCCACAATTTTCGGCTTGTCCGACGGAGTATGTCAGCTGTCAGTCTTTGTATGCGTACTTGTGTTCCGCTTGTGTAACGACTACCGACAACCGACAAAAACTGACAAAATAAGGTTCTGGAAAAAAGGAATTGAGCAGGAATCATAATTACTATCATGTGTCGTGAAGACAAGCAGTGAAGGGTTCAGAGGACTTTCAAAATACAAGAGAAAATTTTTCTGTGTCCTGGAGTATACCGCGCGACGTTTTGAATGAAATGCATCCGCAAAACATATGAGACAGTTTTAAAGAATTTTGGGGTGAATCGTGTAATGTAGTGAAACAATTTTAATGAATGAGTTGCTAAACTACCTTCCATAATCAAAGGACATGAAATTGAATTGTATTTTTTCCTTTAAGAAAATGTCTATCTCCATTAAGCGGAAACCTGACTTTAACGGAAATTTTTGCCAGTCCCGCTTGATTCCGCTAAAGACAGGTTTCACTGTATATATATATATATATATATATATATATATATATATATATATTAATTTTCAACTAAGATCAGCTAATCTTTGTATTGAACTAACTTCCAATTAAATATTGAGATTTTATTTTACTGATTCCATGTACTCTATGGAACAGAAACACGGACATTACGCAAAATCGATGAAAAAATATTGGAGGCTTTCGATAAAAGGAGAGAATTAGCTATTTTGAACGGAAAACGAATGAGAAGGTGTTAGAAATAGTAGCAGTAGGGGAGAAAAGAATTTTAGATGTAATTAAAAGGAGGAAAAGGAACTGGTTGAGACATTGGCTGAGGAAGAACTTTATTATGAGGAACATGCTAGAGAATATGGTGGAAGGAAAGAGAGGGAAGTTCAAAGGAGACTCTAGTTGAAGGAAGATATTAAAACAGAAAATTGCTACGTCAAGACGAAGAGACTAGCTGAGGACCACCGCATATCGAATTTTCTGAGTTGCAACAAGTGTCCTGCCAATAATGGCAGAATAGCTATGATGATGATATGTTAGCAATATTGGCCTCCCCCCCCCAAAAAAAAAGAGAGAAATAAAATAATAACGATTATAATCAAACTTCTTAATATTTTATTATAACTTTAGTAAAAACTGAAAACGACTCGACTGTCCATGTCTTTTGTGTAAACTCAACTTATACAAATACTTTTGACCTATATTGGAAATACAAAAACACAGCATCAAACTCCAAGTTATTTGAAATACTGTAAAAAAAAATCTCACTTGTGTATATGGATTATTTATTGTTGTATGCTATTATATTGTTCAATCCTCGTGTGCCATATACCTGAGGAGGCTAAAAGTTATATTGATAAACAATTATTCAACGTATAAGCACCCGCCCATGAAACCAAACTTGCGGTCACATACAGGGCCGTGCAGTAGAAACTCAGCGCCCGGGGCGAGAATATACGACGGCACCCCCATACATATATTCCAAGTAATTTTTCCTATTTTTTTCCTTTATTGTCCCGAATTTTTCGCCTCCGTTACTTCGGCGCCCGGGGCGGTCACCGCTCCCCACCTCACGGCCCTGGTCAAACACACAACTTTTTGTCAATGTAATGAAAATGTTATTTAGATATTAAGTTTTTGAACACACATTAAAAATTCCTAACGGATGCTTGATCCTCTTTGCCAAGGCCATAACCATGTATTCGGCACCTATGATGTACGGAGTTACCGATGTTCAATACTACATTTCTCTTTAGTTTTAGAAAAAGAACACCACTAATACGTTTTGAAATGATGTAGTATCTAGTTTTACATGCCACGATTATGCACCGAGACTAAGAGAGATGGTGATGATGAGAAATAAATGAAATGGTAGAATGAACAAAGTAAGAGGAAACAGGAAAACCCCGAGAAAACCTACACACACGGTCTCTATCCACCAAAAAACCTCACATGGTGCAAGTTGAGATCAAACTAGGGACCCCAGTACCAAAGGGGAACGCTTAGTACTGAGCCAGTACTTGTGCAAGACTCTTCCGCAAGAGTCTTGGTCTTGGTCTTAGTCTTGCAGGTATGGTCTTGGTCTTGCATCCCTTGGTCTTGGTCTTGCATTGGGATTCCTAGTCTTGGTCTTGGTCTTGGTCTTGGTCTTGCAAGACTCTTGCAAAAACTGCAAGACTAAGACTCTTGCGCTCATCACTAGCGATTACATCGAGAACTCTTGGTCATATTTCGATGAGTTTTTCATTAGTAAACTATGCCCAAAGAAGGTTCTCACCGGTACGTATAACACACTTGAAAAAAATAACGTAAATATTTATTAATTGGTTATTTAAAATCTACCGTTTCCTCCCACTTTCTTCATTCCACCATTTCATTTATTTCTCATCACTGTCTCCTTTAGCCTAGCCGGCATAATCGTGGGACGTAAAACTCAAAGATTTCATTTCATTTTTTTAGTTATTTAAAAAAATAATGAATTCCTACAACTCCTGATGAAATTATCCTGAAATACCTGACAACCAGATAATCAACAAGGCAAAATGGGTTGCATATAACCAAGGGGTTAAGAGCATCTTTATAGCCAGATTTCCTCAAATGGTTTAACACTTTGGTGATAGATGTTAGGTCATTGGTTATGTCATGTATACTTACATGTAGGTCATTGGTTATGTCATGCCTGCTTACATGCCAGTCTGGCTCAATTTTGCCAGAATATCATCATTTTTTTCTGTGATTGGTCGCCCACTGCAAGAAGCATCTTGGACATGGACATCGACAACTGGAAAAAATAAACGAACTTAAAAGGAAAATAACCAACTTCAAAAACGCAATAAAGGGCAGAAAATAAAAACTTAAATAAAATATGAACTGACTTTTTAAAAAAGTATTAAAAGTAGATAATAATAATAATAATAATAATAATAATAATAATAATAATAATAATAATAATAATAATAATAATAATAATAATAATAATAATAATAATAATAATAAAGTGCTTGAAAGCAAAAAATAAATTATAACTATTTAGTGATGAGCGCAAGAGTCTTGGTCTTGCAGTTTTTGCAAGAGTCTTGCATGCAAGACCAAGACCAAGACCAAGACCAAGACCAGGAATCCCGATGCAAGACCAAGACCAAGACCAAGGGGTGCAAGACCAAGACCAAGACCAAGACCATACCTGCAAGACCAAGACCAAGACCAAGACTCTTGCGCAAGAGTCTTGCACAAGTATGGTACTACTTGATTTTTTATAGAATGTAAAAAGGAAGGCGAAAAATCATTACATCTTTTACGTGAACTTCTTGGCTCCAGTAAAAATACCGCCGGAGTGAATGTGTTCCCAGTAGTTTATGCAATCCATGTGAGTCGATCTGCTCCTGTAACATATAGCTACAGTATGTCGTTTTTTGAATCGGTTGTTCACGAGACGACCGACAGCATAATTCTATGAATTGTTACAAGCTATAATAACTTCAGTGTCTGATTTACTTTGGTCATCATTTGATCATTCACGACGGTCCATGATTGGATTTTGGGAAATCATACGAAGAATAATTGTGTCCATAAGAAGTGGATAAGCAAAAATAAACTAGAGCATGTTATGGACACGGTAGCTCAGTGGCAGAGCGTTTACCTCTGGTACATGGGGCCCTGGTTCGATCGCAGCTTGCGCTATGTGAGCTTCTTTGGTGAACAAACACCCTGTGCGTGGGTTTTCCCGTTTCCTCGTACTTTCTTCATTCCACCATTTCTCATCATCACTGTTTCCCTTAGCCACAGTGTAATAATCGTGGTACGTTAAAGTAGATATTTCATTTCACTTCAAAACATATTAGTGGTGTTCTTCTTCCAAAACTAAAGAAATGTAGTATTGAACATCGGCAATTCCGTACACCATAGGGACCGACTACATGGGCATGGCCTTGGCTCTGAGGTTCAAGCATCCGTTGGAAATTTTTAATGTGTACTTATAAAATTGATATTGAAATAACATTTTCATGACATTGACAAAAACAGCGCATGTGACCGCAAGTTTGATTTCATAGGTGGATGCTTATACGTTGGATAATTGTTTATCAATATAACTTATAGCTCCCTTAGGTATACGGCATATCTAAGATTAAACGATATAACATTATACAACAATAAATAATCTATATTCACAACTGAGAGTGATTTCGTACTTATTTCAAATAACTTGAAGTTTGATGCCGTTATTATGTATTTCTAATGTAGGTCAAAAGTATTTATATAAATTGAGTTTACACAAGACATAGACAGTTAAGTCGTTTTCAGTTTTCACTCAAATTATTCTAAAATATTGGGCCGTGGTGTCTCAGTGGTAGAGCGTTCAGCTCTGGTGTTTGGGGTCCCGCGTTCGATCCAGCCCCCGCCAAGTGAATTTTGTGGTGGGCAAACACCGTATGCGTGGGTTTCTCGGGGTTCTCCCGTTTCCTCCCACTTTCTTCTTTCCACCATTTTCATTCATTTTTCTTCATCACCGTCTCCTTTAGCCTAGCCGGCATAATCGTGGGACGTAAAACTCACAAATTTAATTTCATTTCATATTCTAAAATATTAAGAGGTTTAATTATTATTATTTTAATTTTTTCTCTCTTTTTTGGTCAATATTGCAAAACATATCATCATCGTCATAATAATAGCTATTCACCCATTGTTGGTAGGTCACTTGCTGCAGCTGAGAAGCTTCGATGACTGTGGTCCTCAGCTAGTCTCTTCGTCTTAACATAGCAGTTTTCTGTCTTAATATCTTTCTTCAACTACAATCTCCTTCGCCTCCTCCCTCTAGCACGTCCCTCGTAATACAGTTCCTCCTCAGCCAATGTGCTCCTCTTCATTACATCTAAAATTCTTCTTTTCTCCCCTACTGCTACTATTTCTAAAATCTTCGCATTCGTTTTCCGTTCAACCCAGCTGATTCTCTCCTTTTTTCTCCATGTCCACATTTCGAAAGTCTAATTGTTTCATCGTTTTTGCGTAATGTCCTTGTTTCTGCCCCATACAGTACATATTAGAATCAGTAAAACAAAATTTCAATATTTAATTGGAAGTTTGTTCAATACAAAGATGAGCTAATCGTGGTTGGAAAGAAACAAATCTGACGCCTTTAGAGTGTAAAAATAATTTTGCAATTTATGGTATTTCAGTAATCTGTGCCGTCTTGGTTTTCTTTCATGCGTCTCACTGTCAGGGGTAGCCTCCCCAGTTTGGGAACCAATGGAGTATTGGAGCTGTTAAAACATATAAAAATATTACGAAATATTGTGATTTATCTTGTAAGTAGTGAAGCGTGATCACCCATTGAAAAAAAAAAAAAAGTCATCGCCTATGTTGTACAGTATCATCACACTTACACGAAGGTAAAATATATTACATTTAAAAACATACATTGTATTTCCCTCATTATTGACGCAATGTAGGATTTATTATCCCTTATGTCGAGAGTAAAATTTACTTATGAAAATCACAGATTTCTTAAAAGCAAAACTTGCAAGACTCTTGCAAGCAAGACCAAGACTGGGTGTGCAAGACCAAGACCAAGACCAAGACTAGGTGTGCAAGACCAAGACCAAGACCAAGACCGAGGGTTCCAGTGCAAGACCAAGACCAAGACCGCATGTGCAAGACCAAGACCAAGACCAAGACCACCCGGGTCTTGGTCTTGGTCTTGCATTTGCTCATCACTATAACTATTATATATAATCTTTTTTGAAGTCATGCCAAGTAAATATATTATTATCTCATAAAATTAGCGTCGAAGTAGTTATATATTAGCCATTAGGTTGCTCGGTTCAATATGACTTCAAAAAATTTTTTTGTAGATTATAGTAATATATTATATCCTGTTTTCATGAGTTTATTATTATTATTATTATTATTATTATTATTATTATTATTATTATTATTATTATTATTATTATTATTATTATTATTATTATTATTATTATTATTATTATTATTATCTTTATCTTTTTGTGCATGTTTTAAGCTGATTCATATGTTTTATTAAACATTTTAACTTTAATGGAGAAATAACAATACATTCTAACTTTCTTATCAAAACTCACTTAATTCTGCATTATAAAGAAGAAATACGAGATCAACAACTAAAAGATAATGTATCACTGGATAGAAATAAAAAAGGGTAAATCGGTGAGAGCAATGAATTTTCTTGTTCGAATCAATTGTTTGTAGCGCTGTTAGATTAATTTTCTACGACAAAAATGTTTTAGTGAAAATTTAATAATCTTAGCAATAACTATTCTGAAAGCGTAGCAGCTGGACTTAGTGGAATAAAATCATTATTCAAAATTTATGCATAAATTAAACCTTCGGGTTGCTAATGCTCTCGCCTTTGGTGCAAGCAACTTCGGGTTTGATTTTGGGTGGGAACAGTCGGTCTGAAAGGTGTAAAAGCCAACTTAGGCCAACTTTCCTGAGTAAAGGTTTTTTCCAGAGTTTTTCCTCATTCACATCTGACCAATGCCGGGAAAGTACCTAACTTTTAAAAATTGATTCCAGGTCACTTCTTTTCTTCTCCACTTCCCCGGATAGTGTGATCATCGAGGGACGTAATCTCTTATACGTAACGAGCTAAAATGATCTTAGTTGCCGACAACCAAGCAACGTAATTTCTAATTCCTAAAACTTTAGTTAAAATTTCAGCTTTTATGGAGCTAAAGACACCTTTTTATTTACGAGGAATTTACGCGGAACAGATGTATCTATCTGTACACTAGTGATAGAATGGGTCATGAACTTCGTGACCACGACCCGGAACCCTAGTGACCCGGTCTGATCTGGACAGACTCATGACCCTGAGTGGTCCGGTCAGAACTGGATAGACCCATGATCTAGAGTGATCCGACCTGATCTAGACAGATCCATGATTTGGCGTGACCTCGTCTGACCCGGACAGACCTAGTGTGACACGGAGTGACCTTGACAGACTCATGACACGATAGGACCCAGAAACGAAGCGTAGTCATACGTATGGAAGGAGTACTAATGTAATTCCAAAAATCATGATTTTCTCCTGACTCATTGCCTTTTCAATAAATATAATTTTCTTTTTCGCTTGTTGTTTGCGTCTTGTGTGTCACACATTGCACTGAAAAATAAATGCAAGGTTTATCAGAGTATAAGCGCATCTAATTACGGAAAAGATACCTATTTCTTTTACAAAGGATCGGATCATCAAAGTTTATTCGACTTATAAAACTTGTCATCATTGCTGAGCCCAATGTTTCGTTAATTCTATGCATATCACACTGGGTCTGAGAAGTGAAACCCAGACCCGAATGAACTGGACAAAAGTCCATTATTGCTGTAGACATAACATTTATTTGGGCCGTTAAAACACAAACAAGAGAAGATTTAAAAACTACATCTAATTGTCTATTTCAAATATATTGACACAATATAAGAAAAGAAAGAATAAATCCTGGAAGTCACGAACTTTTACCATCGTTAAACTAGCATCCTACACAAAATGCTTAATTTAGTCTAATTTATGAATTAATTTTGTAAGTTGAACTTATATTACGTTCTAATAGAGTAGCTAAAGCTCAGAATAAAATGCTTCCTGAGTAGAGTACGAAACGTAAGCGAAATTCTATACCAAACTAAGTTTGGATTTGTATCTGTTTCTTGGTTTATGATACTTTTAACTGTCTGCCACTTCAAATTTAGTAAACTCACTTAAGATACATGATAAGCTGTATAAATGTATACTAAATAGCTAATAGTAGTGTAGCGTAGTACCTAATTAATGCTCTCATCTTTGATATGAGCGTTCCCGGATTCGATTCTCGGTGGAGACACTCGGTCGAAACAGTGTAACCTTTTTCAGTCCAGTAATTGTAAGTGAGATTTCCCTGGGTTTTCCTCATTCACACAAAGCAAAGGCTCCAGACCATTCCATCCCTTTCCTATTCCTTTCTTTTTTTTTCCTACTTCTCTTGATAGTGTGATCACCGAGGGACGTTAGTCCTCATGCATGATGGGCTAACATGTCCGTAGATAGCGGAAGCCGAGAAATTTAATTCCTAATCCTAACCTAAAATTATAACTTTCAGAAACTTGATAAGGTGGTTAGGCAATCAACACAATTCTTGTGGTATATTGGGCTGCATAACTTACACTCACTGGTCACCAATGAAGTGCCAGTTCGACAACCAATGAAGATAGGACGTCTGAACTAACATAGGAACTTTTTTTTTTTACATTATAGAATCCACTACAGGAAAAAGGTGATACCTGAATAAGAGAATCATAAAATGTTAAGAAAGCCAAAAGTTACGTTTAAAAAAACCTGCTGTTTTGCATCTCTGAAACGTACTGACTCACTAATATCATCACCAGATCTCCGAAAGCGTAGAGTGTAGAGTCTGACAATTTTAATCGTCTCCCTTAGACTCAGTACATAAACGTGGAACGTTAAACTTAAAGCAAAAAGTCGAACAACTTGAAATTATGTACAAAATTCTGTTAAGTTCTTTTTAAACCATAAGTTGTAAATAAAATGTGATTTGCAAAATTTAAGGAAAAAAGCATGTAAGCGTTCTCTTGCTCTTTGCCATACTAACAAAACTATTGAATAGAATTACTTAGTCTATTCTTGAATTCTAGACCATAAATTAGATTCGAATGAACTTTTTAAGATATTTGATGGAAGGTATTAAGGGAAGTATCGCTAAATATAATCGTTTATTTAACGTTGTAATAGTATACAAAAGTAAAATCTTACAAGCTATCAGTAAGTTGCAGGTATGTATCGACCATACGTGTATATTCGTATAATAATAATAATAATAATAATAATAATAATAATAATAATAATAATAATAATAATAATAATAATAATAATAATAATAATAATAATAATAATAATAATAATAATAAAATGTGTTCCTTGAGAATCTAACATCTCTCGAGTTGTTTAGCATACTACTGTATACAGGTAATTCAATTACCATTCAAAATCTGAAGAATAGGGTCTAATTTTGTTTGCCATTTGTATAGTTTATTTTTGTTGCGTTGAACAAGGGGAGAACAAAAACAGAATTCAGACACAAGACACGGAGCAAATGGACAGTTGAATAGGGACTAACATTCTGATGATTATGTAATGCGAAACGCTTAGTGCTGAAAACGCTTGTAGGGAAGAACATTAGAATTCTGTATATATATATATATAAAACAGAATTTCTTCGTCTATTGTAATAAAGTACGGATGATATATGATGATGACATTTGTTTTTTTTTTTTCTTTACAATTGTGCTTTAACGAAAATTGAAGCTTTGTTTTTATCTACTTACTTCAACATTATATGTATTTCGAAAAGTAACATGATATTGTAGATTTTTTTTTTTCATAGTGTGATGGTACAACAATGAGCTACTGAATTGAATTTTGTTTGTATTTCTGTGTCTTTCTCTCAGCATTGATTGTATATCATCATCGTCTATTATATTATTATTTTTTGTTATTATTTCGACTTATACGTGAAGCACTTCATCAGAACACCTACAGATAGAAGAATAATAAATGCAAGTAATAAAATGCAACTATTGAAAAAAAAAAAACAATATATTTTGCTGATTCATATTACCGTATTTATTTTATTGTACCGGCTGTAGCTGGTGGATTTTTTTAAAAAGGGTGGAGTGATGGAAAGACAGAGAGGAGAGGTTACCGAGAGGAGAGGAACGGAAGAAGTTTTGAGTACGTACCATTATAACGCCGAGTTCTCTCCCGCCTTTTCAGAAGCGCGTTTCTCTGAAGAGGGATTGAAGAGAAAATCAATTTCCGTTTCCTAGCAACGAACTCAAGAGCGACAAGACTGAGAAAGAGAGAGAGAGAGAGAGAGAGAGAAATAATAATAATAAAAGATGTACGTTGTCATTAGAACATTCAGACTAATTTTGTTTTAGAGAAGAAAATATGAAAAACAATATTTGTTTTTTTTTTCTCCTCATTATTTCAGAGGAAAAAAAAAGATAATGAAGTCAAAATAATTCAGTAAGATAAAGAAAGCTAACGATTCAAAAAAAAGAAAAAAGAAAAAGTTAGAAGTGACTACTGTTTTTTTCTTTTTCTGAAGAAATCCATATTCCCGTTAAATAACAGAAAAATAACAAATGGTGTTTATTTGTTTGCGTTTACTTGTTTCAGATAATGATATCGATTAAAAAAAAATACCCCATAACCTATGCTATGCGTACCTACGGAAAGTCTTATATGCATAAAAACTCAGGTTATCAATTATGTGCAAATTCTCATTGCTTATCATTAATTAATCTAAAATATACCTGTTGCAGTAATTTTACGACAACAGGGTTGGCACGGCTCGCGTTTCTGTAAAAATAAAATAAAATAAAATATAAAAAAATAAAAAATAAAAATCCATTTTACGAACTTACATTAAATAGCCTTTTTACATGGCAATACTGCATCAACTTTGTCACATTTTTGCAGCATTTTTGGGCCTTTGCACCATACTGCTTATATACAGAGGATTCATCCGCAGGAAATCACTTTTCTGCAACTGAATGTTGATTTTCTTCATTTTGTACTTTTTTTTTTTTTTTTTTTTTTTTTGTACACCTTGGGTACCTTCTTTCGTTACCAGACACAAACGTTACAAGTTCCAACATTGGTCATGATTTCGAAAAATATCCACATAGAACACACTTACATTTGTTTCAAGTCTTAGGTCTTTATCGTTCTTGATTCAAAAGATACACGCAATCAAACTTTGGGTTGCTCAACTTTGCGGACGCACTGTGTAATGGATACGTTCATCCGTACATGGGAAGGTCATGTAGCCAGGATGAAAGAAAGTCGGGAGTTTTAACTGGAAATCCAAACAGGAAACGACCATTATGAAGACATAGGAGTAGAAGGGTGGATGATATTAAGATGGATCTCACAGAAATAGGAATACCAAGTAGAAACTGGATTCAGTTGGCTAAGGATAGAAGTCAGTGGATTGGTTCTGTGAAGGTGGCATTCAACCTCTGGGTTCCATAGACCATATAGTTACTTAGTTAGGCTCATAAATAAACAATTTTTGGTTTTAACGTTAATCATTATAAGACAAAGTGGCATTAAATAGCGACAAGCGTCTTTTTTATTTTTTTAAAATGGGATTACTGTCTGAAGAATAGGTTTCATGTTCATCCTTATCATTCAACTAAAACTAAAAGTGGTAGAAATCCGCTACCATTTCCGTTTTCAATACTGATCTCGATAGATCAGAAACAGTAAAAGATACCGAGATGGATTTTCTGATATGGAACCAGTACCCTAGTAATAGGTTTTATTTCCATACTTATCCTATTTATGAAGGAAGTGGTAGAAATCTGCTATTTCTGGTTTCTACACTATCGCAAGGAAAGAAAACGGTAATAGATAGCGAGAAGCGTTTTTTTTTTTTCAAATCGGATTCTGCGCCCCAAGGATATGTTCCATTTCACGCAATCCGGGTCACTTATATGACCATCATTTTTTAATTGTCTTTTCTATATTTTAACACATTGAAAAACTAATTTAAATTCTGTATTTGAAACATGTACGTAGCTACATTAACTATTGCCTAACCCAAAGCCAGCCATGTGCAACAGCCAGCCTACTGAACTCTTTAATCCGGTCCGTCTGACTTGTTATTGAAACTGAATTTACGTTATCTCCTAAACTGAGTTTAAAGTTTTTTTTTCTTTTTTTGGATAACTGATGTCCGCTTTGAAAATATCCTCCACGTTGGAACATCCAGTGTAGAGTATACCACCGAACATTGGCAGACTGGTCAAGTGTTCTACTAAAATGGGAAATAAATAGATTTTTCTGCTTTTCTTTACTAAGTAAATATTTTGATTACCGTTTTTATGTTGCTGAGATATTAATGTACGACGAAGGATTTTATAAATTGAATATGGCTCTTGTGAAAATGTTGTACAGCTCACAGATGACGAGAAGAACCCTAAAACAGGGGTAGCGGGGAAAGATCAACGATAAGGTCAAGTTCATTTTCGGTTTTTTAGGTGTGGTCTTTACTTAGATGTCGTCTGCTACTCCGGGTAGTTATCTGTGCTATTCAGTGGTGTCATTTGAAACCCCGTGCGAAAAATGGGCGAGCCCATATCTACGTCACACTCTTTCTGCTAGGATTCTTCTCGTCATCTGTGAGCTGTACATTGTCTCGTATGACGGCCTTCGACGCCAGTAAGTTCTCCGTGATTAGCCCACTCTGTGTTCCAACTAGCCCTAAGCGTTTCACCACATATTACGAAAAACGTACACAGAAGCGGAAATGATCTCGTCCCTCTCGAGATGAAGAGGTGTATCTCAAAATTTATCGAAAATGAGTTATGGCTACCTTCTTGATCGTCTCGTCGAGCTCTACATGATGATATAACTGGCGCATGTCAACAAGCTTTGGTTGAACTCAAGACAAAGAGGCATATCTCAAAATTCGTCTATTCATCTTGTTCTTGAAGCTCGTTCTGTTATTGTTTAATGAGATACGCCCATTTTACCTACTTCTGCATTGTTATATTTTCGTACTTTCTAAGTAGTTTTATGTCAATTACAGTGGTTTGGAACATAATATAGTTTGCTTGTGAGATTTGTTTCCCGTCTCAGTTAAATACTTGTTCCTGAACTCTAAACGATCTTAAATTTGCTGCTTTTCTTTTTTCTTTTTCTTTTTTCTTTTTTTTTTTTTAAAGAAAGGGAAGGTGTTGACATTATTATAAATCAAGCTAGCATTTGTTATGCTTCCCTTCAAAAGGCCTGCTAAAAATTTGAAACAAAGATGCAATTCTACCACCTGTACAAAACTAGGTAGGAAATGTAATTCGTTCTCAAAAAGTGAAGGAGTGTTTTTTCTTTTTCTTTTTTCTTTTTTTTTTTAAATAGATTTCTACTGAATTGACAACATCCAAAGGCAACGTGAATACATTGTTCGGTACGTAAACCGTAAATACACTAAACAAACGACTTGCAAGAAAGGTTTTATAACATCAATGAGTAACTAGTGTTTCCTCCACCAAACAGAGAAATTAGATTCCTGTATGTAAGACAATGTTTTTAAATACTTTAAGTATACAAGAAAAAGTCATGAGAACTGCGTTGGAAAAGAAAGAAAGTACAGTTGTTGCTAAAGATAAATGGGAAAGCCGGGCAATAAAAGTGGTGGAAGAAAATAGACGAAGAAAGGAAGCCATTTCAGAACATTTATCAAGATTTCCTCGTATGGAGTCTCATTATTGCCGGAAAATTCGAAACGGGACTACCTACACCCTGATTTGAACAAAAATTATAGATATGTTCAATACCAGTCATTTGCAAGATGAATATCACTCCATCAGTTTCAAACAATTCGTTCCTTCTGTCACGGAACTGCACATCTCAGGATCGTACAGGAATCCACTATTGCTATCAGATGAGAAATTCAAAGACTTAATGGCCTAGTGCCACAGGGTAGCGCCTGTTGTGAAATCCCCAGACCATGCATTGTTTTATGAATCTTTGCTCCACTGAAAAACAGTCAAAAATGTCCGTGTTCATAAGTATTGAGTTATTGTAAGGTTCTTTATTATTATTTCAATTATGTTAAAAAATGAATACATTTTAAAAAAATATCATTAGATATTTAGAACTAAACAGAAACTTCAAACAGTACTTGTAATTTTAGATATTTATTCCTTGAGAATTTTGTTCTTTTTTGTTTTATTGTTTTTGGGATATTTGCACGTAAGACAGCACGAAACTAATAAATATTCCCAATATTAACTTGTACATCATACCCCCCCCCAAAAAAAAGGCTAAAATAAAAGCCCATACTTTACATTAGAAATCAAGTCCATAACTCTACTAGGCGGCGTAACTAAGCAGAATTACCACTCAACTTATTCGTTCACACGACGAAAAGGCGTATCTCATTTTATTAAACAAATGACAGGTTAATGTTAAAAATATTCGAAGCTTACAAAACTAATTTACAAGAGTTGCCCTTACTGCAGTTACGCAAGTTGGAATCATTTCCGTAAGTTTTAAGTTGAAGAAATCATAAACAGAAGAAATACTGCAGAAATTTTGAAACGCTCTCCTGAAAAATGTGAAAAAATGAGATACACCCCTTCGTCTTGAGAGGGACGATCTAATCAATATTTAGATATGCACGAGATACAATATTAAAATAAGGCAAAAGTGTCTCTCTTCTTGAACAAAAAATGCATCTTTTACTATTGGAAGACCTCTCTAATTTTGTCATGAAAAAATCTGTCTCGTTTCATCTTGTGTGTAGCTCACTTAGTTTCGATTAGTTAGCGAAATTATTTTAAAAAATGGTTTCGTTTCAATATCTTTGAGTACAGAAGTTCTAAAAATTTCTTAGACGCGCATCTTCTAAACTACGAAAGGCGTTCAAGTTAGGGATTGTTCTTCAGAACTTCTGTACTTCAAGACTTACTAACATCACTTAATGTCATAGCATGAATAATTTTATTCTAGAAGTCCGAAACTTCACAATAACGATTCATCTTGCACAATTTCTAAGACGACGGGTCTGGAATTCTTAAGTTGATTTGGTGACTGCAAATAGTGCTATGGTGTCTGGAAAATCATTACGCGCAAACCTGCAAACGCCCTCCCTGTATTTGTTTTTTCATTGCTCTCTTTGTGTGTATGTGTCTGTGTGTTCGTGTATTTAAGAATTGATTTTTCTCGTTAGTGCACACATGAAATTAGAAAATGAAATCGATAGATAAATGACTGTAGATGATAATTTGTGAAATACAAATGAAAACTTCAAAATAATGGGAATTCTAATAATATTTTAAATATGAATATTTTGTGTGCCTCTTAAAAGATAATGAAAATGCTGTTGTACCTTGTAAATAATTATATAGGTCCTTAATGGTCAGAAAGCAAAATACCAAGAGGTATAGTAGGTAAGTAAGGCTCAGTTTGAGTGCTATTTCCATTTTCCAGAAACTACATCTAAAGAGAACCTGTATTTCGTGGTGCAGTCATAGAGCACCGTACGAAGTAATAAAGCATCAAAATATCACATCGTTAATATATTTCCATTCCCCATATGGCGACACCAAGAAATAAACAACCTAGTGTGTAAATATATTTTTTGGTCATTTATATTCTGTACTAATATATGCTATAGTAACGTAGTTTGTGTCTATATACATATAAGACTGCGCGAAGAATGTTTTCACCATCAAGGACCTAAAGTGCTTTTTAGGTGGAAGGCGTTAGTTTCTCTGTTCTTCCACTACGAGAAATCCAGATAATAAATTTACTTGTGCGTGACACAGAAGGGATAAATCTTTACCTGGTTATACATTGCGTTACGAGAAACAAAACTGTTTAAAAAGTTATGTCATGCATCAGTATTAATGGTCCATACATCGTAACCAGGTGGGTTGACAACTGAGAGAAAATATAATGCACTGTTAGAAACAAGGCAATGGTGTCTTCTTCTAACACTTCAGTAGAGTCCAGCAATGTATTTTTCTTTGTGCTAGCAAGAACATCCAGTTCTTTTGTCTCTGGAGAAGAGAGATTTGTCGTTGGCGGCACATTCACGGTGGAACATATGTTGATGCTGGTGATAACAAGATGTAAACACATTATTCGGTCTGTCTGTTTCGTGTGCAAAACTTCCTTTCAAAACATATTTCATACATTTTGCTGGTGGTTGTAGGTGTTATATACATCAGCACCTTGCCCACACAACGAAGGGTGGTGTCTCTTCTCTTCGCCTCAAGTCATACACACATTGCCTTGTTCAACATAGTAATATATGTCATTTTTGTTATCGAAAATTTGCCTGAACGAAAAAACTTTTTGTATAATACGCTTCACAAGGTTTAGTCTCATTTACTGCAACGAATGTCTGAAAACAAAATTTGTAATTCCTTCCTCAGTATAATTTGGACATTGTTACCTGTGGATTCATAATAAATGAGCAAGGTACAAATGATAACATTAGTTTTGTCTTTTGTCTAAAGATAATATATGGGGACCGAAATTTATCAACCATCTTTCACCATCATCAATCATTTTTATAAACATTTTATTATGAATTTATTATAATTAAATTAAATGTCGACTAAAAGCACTGAATTCGTGTTACTATTCGGTTCAAAATATCTTGTCGTCGCGAATTCTGTCTGGGAATTTGAAGTTTAAAATATATAAAACGATAATCGTGCCTATTGTTCTGTATAGTTGCGAAACATGGACTCTTACTCTGAGGGAAGAACATAGACTGAAAGTATTTGAGAACAAGATCCTAAGACGAATATTCGGACCCAAGAGGAACGTGAATGGGGAATGGCGGAAACTTCATAACGAGGAACTACATAATTTATATGGTTTATCAAACATCGTTAGGGTCGTCAAGTCTAGGAGGCTTAGATGGGCAGGTCATGTAGCTAGAATGGAAGAAAGTAGAAACGCTTTCAAAGTCTTGACTGCAAGATCAATCGGAAAACGACCATTAGGAAGACCTAGGCGCAGATGGGAGGACAATATTAAGATTGATCTCGCAGAGATTGGAATACAAAGTAGAAACTGGATCCAATTGGCTAAGGATAGAAGTCAGTGGAGAGCTTTTGTGAACGCGGCATTGAACCTCCGGGTTCCATAGGCCATAGAGTTAGTTAGTTATCGTGATTCTTAGTGACAAAGGTAGCTGGGACCTGGGTCTACATTTATTTGAAGACATAAAACCTCTATTGAGGTTATGAAAGACAGAAGAGATCATGTATACTTGTGATTAGGTTGTCGTAGTATGTACTTGTACTTTAATAATAGTATTATACTAGAGTTAGTATAGTTGTCATGGAGAATATGTAATACAGATTCCAATAATGTTACAACGTATATGCAAAGCTGAATGTTGGTTTGTCTGTTTAATTCAAATCAATGCCATTGACTTTCCATACTTCTAGGTAGCTGTCGGCAGGAGCGCAAATCCTCCCGAAAATTTTGAGCACAACGCCCCAAATTTACAATTCTCCCCCACCAAATTTTACCAGTCTGCCCGACAAGTATAATGACTAGTTTGATTATATCATTTTCAACGAAAAATTCACTCCCCCAAATATTCTCATAGTTGCAACCTGCGTCCTCCTTAAACACGCCTGTGAGCATCTAATTATCTAAAAGAGTGAATTTTGTTCATTTTTTTTTTTTGTAATAGGTGTCTAGAGTAATTGTCTTGCTGAGTTCGTTAATAGAGTCAATTTGCTAACTTTTTAATTGGTAACGGGGACTTTAATGGTGGATGTCCGTATCCCATTTCCTACTATTGAATCAAAGCTAGGAGAAGTTCTTACACATTTCGCCGTTAGATGGCAGCAAACATCCTCTATCAGCTAACATCTAACGGATGAAATTGAAATTTATTGCGCGTGATCTTTTTTTCACCGAATCATCGTCTATCAGAATTTATTGTGAATGTCATACGAGGCACGTGATGACATCTATTGGTAATGGTCAAACCTTTTTTCATTTGCCTTAAACATTTTTTCTTCTATTTTGTCTTCACATATTTTTTCTTTTTATTTCATCATGTTTTCTTTTTTTCCCTTTCTCTGTACATATTATTGTTGATGTTTAGTTCGTTATTCAAAGTTGCAAGTGTGTCCCGCAGGTATAGAGTTGCCACCAATTATCCTGATTTTCTCGAAACGGTTCCGATTTCAGAGAAAATGTTCCATGTCTCGAGTTACTCTGTCTGGACAGTAAAATGTTGCCAACAATATATATATATTATTGTATACTTTTCTTTAAAAAAAACTTAATAATGGTTCAGCTGCATCCTCTAATCTTGTAACTTTAATGGAACTTTTTTCCCGATATCATACAATCATGAAATTTTTCACAACGCCGTATGTCTAGTGATAATGTAGTTCCATTGTCAGTTTTATATATTTCTCTGTACTTATATGTATTTTGAACTTAGATCTCTTGTTTAATTTTAAAGATCGATATCAGCCGTTTTGTATGCAACCAACTGAACTTTTGAGTAAAACGTGATTATCACGTACATAGGCGTTATCATTCAAAAGTTTCGAACACGACTTCAGATATACACGATTTTTTGATAACATATTTGAATAACATATTTGAAAAACTAGATATAAAGATGTTTTATTTTTTAAAAAATAACATAAAATAAAACAAATCTTACTAAAAAGTAAAAAAAATATTTTGAAGAAAAAACGTTACCTTTTAAAGAACGTTTAAATCCACTAAAACTTTGTTGCATTATTGATTTACGTAGAGCAAAACCGATAAGAAATAGCGAGAAGTTATCCGTTCTATTTTAAAAATCGATTTAGCGTTCTAAGAGTTAGGTACCATCTTGTCTCTTCTTAACCCTCTATGCAAGTTGAAACTGGTAGAAATCAACAACTTTCGGTTTCAAAGTTGATTGCTATAGATTAAAATAGTGATAGACAGTGAGAAGCGTTTTTTTTTTTAATGAGCTGAGCGTCCCGACAATACGTCTTCCTCAATCCTTAACCCTCTACTTAAACCGGAAGTGATAGAAATCTACATCATCCGGTTTCAATATTGATCAACATAAAGCAGAAACGATAAAAGATGGCGAAAAGCGTTATTATTGAAATCGCTATAACATTCTGACAATATGTCTCTCTCTTAACTCCTATTCAAATCAGAAATGGGATCAACCACTTCCGGTTTTAATGTTGATCACTATAGAGTAAAACTGATAATAGATAGCGGGGGGTGTTTTAATAAACGTACCAAAAATATATTTCATCTTAATCTCTCTACTAAAACCTAAAGTGGTTGAAATTTACTATCACTGTAAGTTTCAATATTCATTGAGGGAATGACACGTCATACAAACACGTCGTACAAACCAAGTGGTGTACACGTGACACTCCTACTTGCTTTTTTCTTTCTAACTGTTTCTTTACCTATCCATATAATGCCTTTTATTTTTCATACTTCATATTTAGAATGGATTTGATGCTATGGTATGATTTCGATGTCAAAGAAAATAGTTATCCTTTCCTGCAGCGTACATTTAAACTATATATGCTAGGTTGTAACATTAACGGCGAGGAACACAAGAAACTTTAAAAAAAAAATACTATGTTAAAATTAACAGCATAACATAATTTTTTAAAACACTAAATATAATAGGCTATACTTCCCTATATAGGACATGAAGAACTGTTCGTTGTTTTGTGCTTCATAATAATTTATATATCTTTAACAAGGATCGACCCTATATGTTTGACTTTATAGCCATATAAGTTGCTATAAGTGCGAATGACATCAGCTAGGTGTAACTGCTCGCCGATTTAAGGTTATGGATATATCTTTTTAAAGAACAGGTTATTGAAAACGAATAAGTAATTAAACTTATATTTTTCGTTGTATTTATATCCTTTTGAATTGATGGTCCCATTTGTGTGATAATTTGCGTTTGGGCGTTTTCTTGCTAAGATGTGTGTTGTCAAATAAGATGAAAATTTATATAGTATATATAACCGACTGTTTGAATAGGTTTAGCATTCAGCTTGTTGTTTTGTCTTTTTGCTATATTTTTTTTTAAAAATAGGAACATACATGTATTTTTATAAGCATTATTTTCGTTAGTGTGACTACGATAAGGCATGCTTATGACTTCGAAGTAACAGTCGCTGGATGTTAATATGGTGATATATGCTGAGTGTCACGTTATCGACTCGAATCTCGAAGCTTTTCCCTCTTGGCTTGTTCCTTTTCACACAATTAACGTTGCCCACGAGACGAGAAATAAAATTTTCTCATCTCATCTCGTAAATTTTGTTGCAGTCTCGTCTCGATTCTTTAAGAATTCTTTCTCGCCTCGTAAATTTTGTAGAAATTTCTTCTCGATTCTCAAGTAATTCTTTCTTGTCTCGTAAATGTTGTAGAAGTTTCATCTCGATTCTACAAAGAATTCTTTCTCGCTTCGTAAATTTTGTAGAAGTTTCATCTCGATTCTACAAAGAATTCTTTCTCGCCTCGTAAATTTTTTAGAAGTTTCGTCTCGATTTTCCAAGAATTCTTTTTTGTCTCGTAAATTTTGTAGAAGTTTCGTCTCGATTCTCCAAGAATTCTTTCTTGTCTCGTCAATTTTGTTGAAATCTCGTCTCGATTCCCGAATAATTCTTTCTCGTCTCGTCTCCATTCTCGAAAAACCTTTCCTCCCTTTGTATCAACATTTTTCTCGTCTCGTTTTTGTAAGTTTATGTACAGAAATGTATGCCCTATTTTCCACCTCTTGATTTCATTTAAAAGTTAGAGTGTTCCGCGTCACGAGAGGTACACGAAGGGTGTCATATAACAACATTTAAACTATACTTGTTATTGGAGTATGTTGTGGAATGACTTGCATATCTTTAAACTTTCATAATGCTCTTCATCTTCTTTGATGATTAATTTTACCAAAGCCAATTAAGTATTTTAAGTAAATAGTCCAGTAAAGATAGGATTGAGAAAGGAACAAATTAGTAACAAGCTGAAAATTGGTATGGAAGTAGGGGGATGTGTCAGGAATAACATACTAAAAGACCCCTAAAATCCCACTGTAGCTTTCCCCGCAATTTTGAAAAATGTCCACCATCTTTAGGCGACGACAAGGAATTTATGGAAATCGTCACCCTTTATGTTTATTCCTCTAGCCACCGTTCTAATTATCACAAAGCCATGAATTATATATGGTTGGAAAGCTTGAAAGACAGAAAATCTAAATAAATAACATATATGCCCATCGTGCTAAATTTCTAGAAGAAGAGGAAGAAGAAAGCAGCTTTTTTGTTTTAAAAAGATATATTTTCAGAAATCATGAGAAGTTTGCAACACTGGCAGTTATTGCACACTAACGAAACACCACTAATAGGTGTCCTTGATATTTGTCTCAATCATAGCCAACAATGACACAGATTGGTGCAATACAAGCCGAGAAAAAAAAATATAACTTATGTTACTTTCTGACCTTTTTGTACAAAAGTGCATAAGGTGACATACACTTTCACGGTTCTAGTCACCTTCTTTTATCACATAGGACCAAGAGTTATATATCATTGGAAATCTTAAGAAACGTAAATTCGAACGAGGTAACACTTATACTAATCAAGCCCAATTTGTTAAAGAAGCGCGAAACTCAAAATTTCGGGACAAAACGTGATTTTCGCTATAAATTCTTTAAAACTTGCAACACTGACAATTATTGTATGTTAACAAAACTCTACCGTTACCGTTTTCACTATCATCATGATTAATTTACTCTTAAAATGGCCAACGTTTTTCCCAATGGAGTAAGCTTTTATGATACATAGTTTTACATCACTTAAATATAGCACAAAAATCATTTATTAACAGCATTAGAAAGTAGCAGAAATTGGTAGTCTCCTATTCATAGGAAAATCGTAATTCACACACTAAAAATAACTCTCAACTACAATAGTCATTTGAATGTTGTAATTTTTAAAAAAATGTCTTGTTTATAACTAGAATGCAATTTTCCTCCAAGTATTCTTCAAATCAACTTAATATTTACATTACACGTTAGTATGCATTTTAAGAACATTCGAACTTATTTTATTAGAAATCGATGAGGTTATCATTATCTCGTTCATCTCTATCGTCTTCATCATTTGGTTTTGCATTCATGCATCCAATTTCTCGACACTGACATAAATTAGAGCACACAATTCCTGCTTTTCGACAACGGTACATACTTTTACAGCCCTTTTTACAGTTTCAAGATATTACACGGAGCGGGTTCCTTGGTCATTCTTGCTGGTACGAGGATACCCCCTAATGTTGTCTATTCATATTCAGTCGCTCGCATTTCATCCAGCAATACCTGGGCTCAAAAAATGTACACTGTCAAAGAATGAATGGAATATACCACTTTTAACGTACACACGCAAAGGTATTGTTCTTTCGGATTTAATCATTGAAGATATAAGATACCTTCGTGTTCTGAATATCCAAACTGAAATCCACCTTCTGTACGATGTAACATGGATGATTCTCAAGTGGTTGAAGACATCAACTTGCCCGAATTGGAATGGATTTATGCAGCTGGTGACAAGCAGTAACCATAAGTACCAAGCATATTAAGTAGTAATTCAACCTTTCATCAATCTTCAGCCAATAAGCATGGACGCTGTATACTCGGCGCTTATGTTTGCCAGCAAAGAATGTGCAGTAAGTAAGCAAAAAAGCGTGCTTAGTCACGTTTGATCACCCTTTGTACTCTAAAGCATGTATCATTGTAGCAGCATGTAGAAATTCTGGTGAATTACCGTCAGTGATTGTTAGACTTGGGGGTTTTCCACACTATAATGTCATTTATGGAAACAGTTGCATATATAATGAAAGGTAGTGGCATTGAAGAACTTTGGTCTTGTGTGTATGCTAGTAACTCCATGCCGCAGATAAAGCCAGGCCATTCTTATTGCTCGTGCTTTGCGAGCTAATTTTTTAAAAACACAGTTAGCAATTGCAATATATACTGTTTATTTAATGAATCAGACGCCACTGAGAAGTTTGAGCGTCAATTGCGAGATGTTTGTATTCCTCTGAAGACTGAAGAAGATATCGATACTGATGTAGTGGTTCAACATTCAAACATAGTCAATCAAGATGGCAAATGACCTGAAGTTATTCATTGACACTGCTGCAGAAACAAGCCCTATCTCTAAGTTATTCACTCTGTACTTTCAGCTTATAGAAATTATGCGTCTTTTAGTTCGAAAGAACTGGAGACTTGAATCTTCATCTTCACTGCATGTGAGAAATGTTACCATACTTCTATGCAGCTGAGCATCTTTTGTATGCCAAGTACGCACATCTGTACTTACAAGAAATGTTGCGGTTGGAGGATGAAATGGATCTTCATGAGTTCCAGCTATTTACAGGAGACGGTTACTTCACTATTCGTAGAAATGATATATTTTGGAGTGGTACATGGTCTGATATGACGATTGAGCAGGTTTTAGCGAGAGCAATGAAGAGCAGCGGTGGACTGACCCCTAGGAGAGGCATAACTGAAAAGATAATATCTAGGTGTGTGTCAAGTATGCCAGCAGCGTGCCGCTTACGAGTATGTCTTGGAAAATTATGAAACAAAGATAGGCAAGAACTTCACACTGGTCGGCATGTGGACCTGTACTAAAGCAGTCAATCGCGTGATATATTACATCTAAAGAAATTCTTGCGTTGGTTTTGCCAGCATTCTCCATTCCCTTCATATCCGGAGCTCGCGTCCCTAAGCACTGGCATGGTAGGTAATGAAATGATCAACTGATAAATCTAAGGAAATCGGATTGGCTGCTATGGAAGGAATGTTTGGACGGACTTTTGGAGATGTGAAACTTAAACAAAAAGATGCGTATCCGTGATGAGCCACTGGCTGTAAACACCGTACTTCAACTGAATCATATGAGTAGAAGTCCGAAAAAGAACTCCAGCAGTGTTTTTCTTACGAGCTTGCACCCTATTCACTTTCTCTTTTCACAGAAATGTCCATGAGAAAAACGAAGAAGTCCGCTTTGTACGACATGTTTGAATATCGGACAAATTTTAAAACTCAATTTTAAAACACTGTGTACGTTATAGATGGAGGCTGGCTTCTACATTATGTTGTTTGGCCACAATATGGAACATACCTTGACGTGCACAACTCGTATGTGTCCTATGTACTCACAAACTCAGGAACGAAAGCAACAATTATTTTTTATGGATATTGCACTGAAAACTGTACAAAAGCCGCTGAGCGGGAGCAACGTCAGTCAAAGGTTCAATCAGCTTTGGTGTTATTCACAAATGAAACCACATTATTAACAAAAAGAAAGATAAATTCTTAGCTAATTTCAAAAATAAGGATTGTTTCGCCCGTGAGTTGATGGTTCATTTGACACAAGCTGGAATTCAAACCCAGCAAGCAAGAAGTGATGCTGACGCACTTATAGCTAAAACTGCTGTAGCCAAGTCTTTAAATCCTTGTAAGCACGTCGTGATAATGTTGACATGATGTTGACATGATGTTGACGCGAGGATGTTGGCATTTTAATCATTTTGATTGAACAAGGTAATAATCACATTTCGAAAGCTTGGACGTCTACAAGACGTGAGTAAGGAATTTAGTACTAAGAAGTTGTAAGATACACAGGCAAATATACTAACTGGTTTGTTCAGCTACCATGCTTTAACTAGTTGCGACACATCATGTGGTTTTTATCGAAAGGGAAAGAAAAAGCTACTCTGATTACTTCAAAAAAGGGAAGATTTATGCCGATCACTTGAAGTTATGAACCATGATAATGCTAGTGTACAATCTATGAAGCTGGCACATTATTTCTACTAACACACTACGATTCTCCAGCAATAGTAAACTTACTGGATGAATTCCAGTATCATTCATACATCCTTGCAGAACGAAATACAATTGGCAAAATTGCCACCTACCAGTGATGCTGTGAAACACCATATCATCAGGTTCAATTGTAACATGGAAATGATTTGCGAGCGACTGAATATGAATGGACAACATTAGGAGGTATCCTCGTACCAGCAAAATGACCAAGGAACCCGCTCCGTGTAATATCCTGTAACTGTAAAAAGGGCTGTAAAAGTATGTACCGTTGTCGAAAAGCAGGAATTGTGTGCTCTAATTTATGTCAGTGTCGAGAAATTGGATGCATGAATGCAAAACCAAATGATGAAGACGATAGAGATGAACGAGATAATGATAACCTCATCGATTTCTAATAAAATAAGTTCGAATGTTCTTAAAGTGCATACTAACGTGTAATGTAAATATTAAGTTGATTTGAAGAATACTAGGAGGAAAATTGCATTCTAGTTATAAACAAGACATTTTTTTAAAAATTACAACATTCAAATGACTATTGTAGTTGAGAGTTATTTTTAGTGTGTGAATTACGATTTTCCTATGAATAGGAGACTACCAATTTCTGCTACTTTGTAATGCTGTCAATAAATGATTTTTGTGCTATATTTAAGAGATGTAAAACTATGTATCATAAAAGCTTACTCCATTGGGAAAAACGTTGGCCATTTTAAGAGTAAATTAATCATGATGATAGTGAAAACGGTAACGGTAGAGTTTTGTTAACATACAATAATTGTCAGTGTTGCAAGTTTTAAAGAATTTATAGCGAAAATCACGATTTGTTCTGAAATTTTGAGTTTCGAGCTTCTTCCACAAATTGGGCTTGATTAGTATAAGTGTTACCTCGTTCGAATTTACGTTTCTTAAGATTTCCAATGATATATAACTCTTGGTCCTATGTGATAAAAGAAGGTGACTAGAACCGTGAAAGTGTATGTCACCTTATGCACTTTTGTACAAAGAGGTCAGAAAGTAACGTAAGATTTTTTTTTCTCGGCTTGTATTGCACCAATTTGTGTCATTGTTGGCTATGATTGAGACAAATATCAAGGACATCTGTTGGTGGTGTTTCGTTAGTGTGCAATAACTGCCAGTGTTGCAAACTTCTCATGATTTCTGAAAATATATCTTTTTAAAATAAAAAAGCTGCTTTCTTCTTCCTCTTCTTCTAGAAATTTAGCACGATGGGCATATATGTTATTTATTTAGATTTTCTGTCTTTCAAGCTTTCCAACCATATATGATTCATGGCTTTGTGATAATTAGAACGGTGGCTAGAGGAATAAACATAAAGGGTGACGATTTCCATAAATTCCTTGTCGTCGTCTAAAGATTGCGGATATTTTTCAAAATTGCGGGAAAAGCTACAGTGGGATTTTAGGGGACTTTTAGTATGTTATTCCTGACACATCCCCCTACTTCCATACCAATTTTCAGCTTGTTACTAATTTGTTCCTTTCTTGGCAGAAAAATGGGCTATCTTTACTGGACTAAAATTTCTGAATTTAAACGAAGTATTGCAGATTTAATGTCAGTGAGTTGTATAATTGCGCTTCGTACAATGAAACAGTTGTTTTTATGTTACCCTATGGGGCTCTGATATAGAATACTGCGATGTTCTTATATACACTTGCTCCTGTCCACACGATAAGTAAGGTAAGATTGAAACAATTTAACAGTAGTGTTGGATAGGTAATAATTTCCGAGTTCAACCAACAACAGCTTATGATTAACATCACCAATAATCTTACATATTAGTTAGGTATAACAAGACCAAAATCGTTACCTAAGAGCTATCAGAAGTATGGAATATGTCATCAGTAACTTCAACCATTGCACTACATAGCAGTATTATGATGTTTGTGAAATCTAGAATACACAATAGGAATGACGGTATTATTATTATTATTATTATTATTATTATTATTATTATTATTATTATTATTATTATTATTATTATTATTATTATTATTATTATTATTATTATTATATTTTGACAGTTGCTGAAACACAATCTTTTCTAATATTTTGGACATTACCGGTGGTGAACGAAGATCATTTGTAGATTTTACCTGAGACTTCCTACGTAGTTTTAGTTCTATTGGTATTTTCCAAGCATTGGGGAAACAGCCATTTACTGAGAAAAAATCAGTTGAGTTAACGAAGATAAAAAAAGGGATCTTCAGCATTTTTTGTACTTATTTGATAAAAAATTTTTGGTGCACTAGACTTTATTCTGTATGGTGCTTTCCTTATGTCTGCTTCGTTTCTTCTTCTTCTTCTTGTTCACCTCAACCATAGGTTGGTGGGCAACATTAAATTTTAAAACTTTTCTTTCGCTTGGGAGAGCTGTTTTATACTTTGATAAGGCCTCTTCTTCATAACTGAGTCTAGATATTCTATCCTTAGTTTTCCTCTTCCTGGTTTTCCTTCTGCCTTCTATCAGCACGGTGATCCAATCGGAGTGCAAAATAAGGTGGCTAATCATGCTGTTTCTTCTTTTTTCCTATTGTCTTCATGGTCTGTCGTCCTTCGTTAGCTTCACTTAGTACGTATTCTTTTCTTTTTCTTTCAGTCCATGATATGCGCAGCATTCTGCACCAACACCACATTTCAAATGCTTCCAGCTTGGATATTTCAGCTTCTCTCAATGTCCACGTCTCTGATCCGTAAAGCGCCACGCTCCATACCAGGATCATAATAAATCGTTTACGGACGTCCAACGACACATTTCTTGATGTTTGTAGTTCTCCTTTCCTATTGAATGCTTATTTAGCCTGCGATATCCTGGAACTTACGTCTTTTTCGTTTCTTCCATCCGAAGATATTAGACTTCCTAAATAGTGGAACGTCTTAACGTCTTCGATTTTTTCTCCATCTTACTGGATGTAATTAGAAAGGTTTATTTGCATTTGGATGTTGATTATCGGCAGGAGCTCATGTGGTTCGGATCCCGCGTTAACCCTATAACTCCATGTCTTATATTGCCTTGTTGCTGAATGGAAGGCTAAACCTTAATTCAAGCAACCAATTGTAGAATGATAGAAGTTTCACATCACGCCGTTAGTTGGAAGCTAACATCCTCCTCTTTCAGTGGTTGAAATCTAACGGATAAAATTGAAACTTCTAAAAGGCGTTATCGGTGTTCGTAAATTTCCTTATGAAAATTTCCCTTAACTGACTAAAATTTTCCCTTTTCTTTTCAAATTTTCCCGAGTTTGTTGAGTGTCCAGTTCCTATGATAGAAGTTATACGATAGCATTAGTTTAGCTATATTAAAGGAAATGCCAGCCACATTTGTTTTATTAATTTGATTTTTACTTCAATTTTTTATCATTTTCCTTCATTTTTTTTTACAAAACAATAAATAAAGTCAAAATTGAGTGAAAATTATGCTACTTTGAACACACAGACACAGAAACTGTTGCTATTGTCTTGGTTTATTTCTGAAGAACAAGAAAAAATTAAGGGGACAGACTACTAAATATGTTTCAAAAGCTAACAACTTTTCTATTGCCAGTTTTTCCTAAGTGAAAAGAGATAATGAAATGTACCTCACCTCAATAATAGATAATGTTATTCTACACCCGAAAATATGAATCAGAAGAATTTTCAGTGTTGCCATCCATAGAAATTACAGTGTGATCATAATTTGAATTACCCAAAAATCTAGGTTATGGCAGCTGCTAGAAAAATGAACTCAACGGAATTGATAATTCAAATTCAAACACTGTAATTTCTATGGATGGCAACACTGAAAATTCTTCCGATTCGTATTTTCGGGTGTAGAATAACATTATCTATCATTGAGGTAAGTTATATTTCATTATCTCTTTTCACTTAGGAAAAACTAGCAAAAAAAAAAAAAAAAAAAAAAAAAAAGAAAAAAAAAGAAAATGTTAGCATTTGAAAAATATTTAGTAGTCTACCCCATTAAGCATTTATGTTGGCCAATCAGTCTGCGTGAGAATTTCCTTGGATTTTCACGTTTTATCGAAAAAATCCCTTTTCTTCTAAAATTTACGTACGAAATTTCCCTACTCTTGGCGTTATCCTTGTTACTATCTTTGGCAGAGTTTATTATTATTATTATTATTATTATTATTATTATTATTATTATTATTATTATTATTATTATTATTATTATTATTATTATTTAATCTTATTCTGATTTTGACAGTGTAAATAGTTTCATCATAAAGAGATACGAAGTGGCCGGAAGTGGAAGAAGAATAAGATCCATGTCATAAACTTACTACTCTTGTTAGCATTACATGAGGAAAGGCACGAGTTGTATTGTATGTTATATATGATAGCTGCAAGGCAAATATACTCAAAGCAGCTGGACATGTTATAAAAGGTACAAAAAGAAAGGGAAGAAAAAGGTGAGTTAATACTGAAAGAACTGACAAACTGGATTATGCGTAATTTATGCGTGACGAAAACATTAGGAAAAAGGCTGGAAATCTTGATGAAAAGAAGATCGGAAAGTGAAGGCCCCTTGGTGTGAGCGTTAAATTGAGCTGGACAAGTGTTGACCATAAGGTGAAACAAAAAAAAATTAAAAACGATTACTCGCTCCCTTTCTAGTTTTGTAACACAAATGTCCGGTGGTGTTTACTGAACTGCTGTATACAATATGTATATTTCAAGAACACATGATTGCCTTCCCGCTCTTGTTACAAACTCGGCTGGTCTTTACAGGAGTGGAATTTTTTTTTAGTTGAAAAGATCTCACGGTGAATTTACTACTAGGGTTGGTTGGTTTAAACCAATTGGTTTAGGGTGACCAGATTCTGACAACCGAAAAGTAGGACACAAATATAATAATAATATATGATATATGCTATATGATAGTTTACTGCGTCGGTAATACGGATATCCTTTGTTAAAAGGAAAAGCACTGAACAAAAGTATTGAAGGAACTCAACACAACTCCAAATGCTTTGCTGAATGATAAAGTGGTTAATTTTTATGAACATACAGTGAAACTTCGTGTAGGGCTAAAGACTTTTTTTTTTAAATCGATTTTCGGAGCGTGGGATTGTTTTGAGGAATGAGGGAAAATTTAGACTGGCAAGAGGGAACTTCTACCTAACTTGGTGATCATCACTGTCATAAGTTTAAAAAGACACATTTCCTACCTTGCTGATATCTCAACAAGCCCTTCTCAGTAAAAACAATGATATGTTCATTGTTCTCCTTCCCTAATCTTTTGAGGAGAGTTAAAAAACACTGAGGTTCATCATTCAAGAAAAGAGTGCCTGTGATTCAAAATGTTCTGAATAAGGAATGAACCATTAAAATATTGCAAATAATTTAACTCAGGACATTTCACAGGACATTTTAAAAAAGAGGACATTTTTCGATTTTCTAGGTGTCTTCGCAACACACAGGACAGTACTGTATTGCGAAAATCAGTACGTCTGGTCACCCTAAATTGGTTTAACAAAAAAGAAAGTTTAAACCAAAAATACCATCACCATGATTATAGGTATTCTATCGTTATTGACAGATCACTTGCTGCAACTGAGAAGCTTCTATGCTCCATGGCTCAGGTAACCTCTTCATACCGTCCATCAATTGTAGCCTCCTTCGCCTTTCCCTTTCTTTCCTGTGTTCCTCCCCCCACCATTCGTCTTTCGATCGGCTCAGCTCATTCTCTCCATTCTTCTTCACACCCACATTTCGAAAGCTCCCAATCGGTTTTCGTCACTTTTGCGTAATGTCTACGTTTCTGGTCTATACAGTACAATAGGCCTACTTCACACGAAGAATTTCATGAGTCTTTTTTTTTCTCAACTCTTTATTCAAAGACTCACGAAATAGACTTTTCTTCCTCCTTAAATGATCCTTTCACCATTCCTATCCTTGCTTTTATTTCACGTTTGCACTTCAAATCATCACTAATGATATTACCCAGGTAATGAAAAGTAGTAACCTGTTCTATTTTCTGCCCTCGTACTTGTATATTTTACACCTACCGTTTCGTTTCAATTACGTCTTTCTATCATTTATTTTTATTCCATATTTTTCACAGTCCTTTTACAAGTTTTCTAACATTAACTTTCTTCTCAGAATCCGCAACAAGCGCCATATCATCTACAAACTGTATATATATCTAATCATTCTAGCTCATGCCGAAATGCAGTCTTCAATATGTAGGGTCCTTTTTTCACTATCTCTTCTAAGACAGCATTCCTGTCGAACTACCATTCCAATTGCAGTTTTCTCTGCCATTTCCTCCCCTATTCTAACACTTACTTATTGGTTCATATATCTATAAGTTTCTTATGAGTCTTTGATCTTTCCATTTCAATACAAAATTCTTTAGAACTCTCAACAACAATTACCAATTCACGCGGTGAAAAGCCGTTTCTAAACCAATAAATACAACATACACCTCTTCCTTTTTTTGGTAAACGATTACCCTTAATAATCCTCTTGTGTCCTTACCTCTCTTGAACCCGAGCTATTTCTCCTCAACTTTTCCTTTTATTCTCCCATGCAACTTTCTGTTCAGTATTCAAAAGCAAAATTTTTGTTGCATGTGATAGGTCTATAATCCTCACGAGTTCGATTTCTTAGCCATTAGTATCACGATCATCTTAAGGAAATCTTTTGGCCACTCTCTTGTTTCATGTACACGTAGGTATATATTTTATTGCAGAGTCGGAAAATTCTTTGTTGCCCATGTCTCCCATATTCTTAATGAATTCGATTGGTATATTATTTGTCTTGGTTACCTTTCTATTCCTAAACTCTCATATAGCTTTTTCAAACTCATCTCGAAGAATACTAAACCCTTTATCATCGTCGACTACTTCAACATCTAGATAACACAGTCTATCTCTACCCCTACTCTCTACTCTTATTTAAGTTCTCAACATACTCTTTCCATCCTCCTAAGACTTCACTTCTCTTGCTAACAGCCTTCTCATTCTTATTTTCTACTGCCATCGTAATATCTTCTTATTTCCTTCACAGTTCATAGATTTATCTCCTTGTACATTTGTTCATTATCAAACTTTTTCTAATTCCTCTATGTTCTTGCATTTTCTGTTGTGAAACTCACCTGTGTCCCTTCGTACCTGTGTTCCTGTACATCTTTCTACCCTTTTTTGTATCAATTCGTTCCATGTCTTCTTTCTCTGATTTTCTGCAATATCTGTTGTGTGATCCATGGTTTGAAAAATGAAATGAAATCTTTGAGTTTTACGTCCCACGGTTATGCCGGTTAGGCTAAAGGAGACGGTGATGATGAGTAATGAATGAAATAGTGGAATGAAGAAAGTGGGAAGAAACGGGATAACCCCGAGAAAACCCACGGACACGGTGTTTGTCAACCACAAAGTTCACTTGGCGGGGGCTGGGACCGAACCCGGGACCCCAAGCACCAGAGAATCCATGGTTTCTTAGCCGTTTTGTGTTCGCGGTAACCTACTACTTTTACAGCCTGCTGCAAGGTTTAATATGACTCCATCGTCTGTTACTACCTGCACATATCATTTTCTCGTTTAAGTATTTATTTATTTATTTATTTATTTATTTATTTAGTATTCAACGAAAAGATTTCTTACTTTCTCGTTTTTCAACTTTTCAGTATTCGACATTTTGTTGCTTACGTTTCTTCTGATTACTTTTTGTTTTTGTTTGTTTTAGTTAAATATCCACTTTAGCCAGCACAAAGTTATGATCAGAGAAAATATCGAACCCGGGAAGTGTCATCGTGCCCTTCAAGCTTTTTCGATACCTATCCTGAATCATAATGTAGTTTATTTTATATCTTCGGTTATCTATTGGGAATTTCGATGTATATCCTCTTCTCTTGTGCAGATTGAACCAAGTGTTCTCAATTACTAGTAAATTCTGTCTGCAGAAATTGACTAGTGTCTCTTCCCTTTCATTCCTGTTCGCCTAAACCATATTTTCCTACGACACTATCTCCTAAACTTTCGCTCTTGCTTCTCTTCTCTATCTATCTTCGTACATTGTTACTCTCTCATCGAATAATCCTCCTCCTAGATCCAAATGGGAATATTTTATCTCCGCAACTATATTTTGACCCATGAAAGATCATAGTACATACATATGTTATCTTTCTGTTTAGAACTAGGGAAATATAGAGCGATAGTTTGTCATTGCCTTCCACCCCGCACTATCTCACCCGTTAAAGACACTCTGACCACGTCTGGAAATGATGTCTAAGTAATCCAAATAAATAAAGCATATACCATTATATATATATATATATATATATATATATATATATATATATATATATATATATATATATATATATATATATATATATATCTGGTTTTCGCGACCACGATTTCAAAACATGAGAAGGCTACTTTTGTTCAAATCATAGTAACTGAAGAATGAACTTATTAGGGATGACTCTGTAATGTAGTCACAAAGTAACGTGACTTCCCAATTAATAATAATAATAATATCTAATAAAAATAATTATGGACATTTATTCCTATATACGAATGAGAAGCGACAGAATAAAAATTTTAGTTATTTTAATGTGGAGTCTACAACCCTGATTGATGTCTATGAAAGACCTTTGGCAACTTAGTCTAAGTCACTAGTCATGATGTTGCTCTATGTTCTGGCTTCTCGCCTTAATCTGCCTCAAAGAAGAGCCCTTGAAATTACGAAAGTGTAAAGTGCATTAAATAATAATTTGATATGAGCGTCGGAAAGAGTGTTTCGAAAACATACTGGGGACTTCTCTCGCCCTTGAAACAATGATTCAGTTTTTTCCCGCTACGAGCAAGTCCTTTTCCTTCCACCTTCATTGTGCGCAAAGCGCAAATCCAGAGCGGAACTAAGAGGCTCAATCCTTCGGTGCGCATTCTTTCTTCTTTTGCCGCCCACGAAGAGGTAAGTAGAAAACACTTTTTTTTTTTCAGTCACGTTAAAAGTGTGATTAGAGTTGGGAAGAAGTTTTGTACTGTAAAATGCTTCGTGTGGAGTATTGTACTATTTGGGTAGAAACATGAACACTCCACAAAAGCGATAAAAGGACTAAAAACGTTCGAAGTGTGGATATGCAGAAGATGGTGATTTTGAGTTTAACATACCTTTTCAGCAGCGAGGCTATATGAGATGTGACCTACTGATTAATGTGGGATTCGAATTACATGAGCTCTCGCCGGGAATCCCAAGCCAAAGGCGTGTACGCTAACCGCTTAATCACCAAGGAACTCAATGTATGTGGACAAGAATAGAAAGAATTGGCTGAGTTGTACAGAAAAATGAGATGTTAGAAACAGTGGAGAAGAAAAGGATAATTTTAAATGTATTGAAAGGAGAAAGAAAAACTGGTTGCTACATTGGCTGAGGAGCTGTATCTAGTGATGTGATGTGGAAAATTTTCCGCTATATTTTTCCCGAAAATTTTCCGTTCTAAGAAAACATCAGTAATCAAGTAACAATTCCTTAGGAATCATAAAATTTATTGAAATCATGTATCACGATTTCCGGCGGGAGCTCATGTGCTTCGGATCCCGCGTGAAGACGTAAGTTCACGTCTCATATAGCCTCGCTGCTGAAAGGGACGTTAAACTCAAAATTATTTTTAAAAAAAATCATAATCTAAAACGGTACCGCTACTCATTTATACCATATACAGCTTGGAATGATAATATATATATAATGAAAGTCAATATGTTTGTGACTTTAATAAATCTTGAACCCCACCCGACTGATCTCGATCAAATTTTCAACATAGATGAAGTTCGGACCTGGGATGGTCTTCATCATTCCACTTTGACGGTATAACGTAGGGGAAGGGAAGGGGGAGCGGAAGGGGAGATATTTAAAAAATGATTGAAAATGACCTATATTAGTGTCGAATCCATAGTTTTTGGTTTCGCTGAGACGGACAGTGACACTTCCGATGCCGTTTAAATCTAAATTCAGACCTTTATGCCCAAAATGAAACATATTCTCCTCGTGCGAAGAACGGGTATTCTGCTAGTATTAAATAATAATAATAATAATAATAATAATAATAATAATAATAATAATAATAATAATAATAATAATAATAATAATAATAATGAAAAGAAGTATGATTGCAATCGTATAGTTACAACAGTAATACAATATAAGTACTCGTAGTACTGAAACTTATCTAGTGAAATTATAAGAGAAATGATTCTTGAATACAATAATAAACATAGAATTTCCATCACTGAGCAGAAGTTATTTTATCCCTGCTTTTCATGTTCCCTGGCTCTTTACGCCCCTAACACACACACACACACACACATTTATATGTATATATATATATATATATATATATATATATATATATATATATATATATATATATATATATATATATATATATATCCACACTTTACACTACTCAGATGACAGAAAAGATAAGGTGAGTTACACACACGTATACCTCGGGCGAATGGGAACTTGCGGGACCATGGTCCAATGACCAGAAAAAACTTTTGCTTAGGCGGTGTGCAGTGAGGACTCTTATACATACATAACGTCTTTCGGCGGAGTAAACACAAAAACCGGAAGTTGGTAACGCAAAAACAATGATAAGCATGACCTCTCTCTTTCATTCTCTTAGCTCACACTTTGCGCCTCACCTGCTCTTTTATATTTTTCTTTTTATATATCATGTTTTTACTCTACTTACCCTGTTTTTATAATTTTTATTTTCTTCAGCTCCTGCCGTGAGTGTCTACAAAATTTATTCCTAAAAGCTGATCTACAAGATCTTCAAAACGTCCGCCCAGCATGGTTTCACTTCTGTTAAGATTGCACCTATTATTTCTAAGTTTATCAACTACTTTGTTTATACGCACATGATTTACAAAAGCTACTTACATTAATGCAGAAACCTACACTTTAAAATTTCCTTTCTGCAAGTGTTAGGAGGAAGGATCGTAAATCCATTGAGAAAATTTTATGTAGATAGCATACGAGTCTTCGACGTAAGGAGAACCAGGTTCGATTCCTGGGGGTAGCTCGTCCAAACTCACGTGTGGTAATAGGTGCATGCCTCTTATAGTCCCGGTGCTGAAAAAGGTCAATAAACTCCAATTCAATTATCCAAAATGTACGAAGAATACGTGCAACAAGCAAATACGACAAATATAGCTATGTATCCTGATTTCCTATGCTGGCAACATCATATTTCCATTTTACATTATTTATGACTTCTTCAAGTTTGCCACAAATTCACTCCAACATTTATATATTAAAGTGCTACGTTTATATGTTTATCTATAGCGATTTTTAGTCCTCCCGTGAGAACCTTTATAGGTATATGGTTATCATATGCCTCTTTGACACGAGAGACCTGGTTTCGATTCCTGGTGGGAGCTAATGTACTTCGGATTCTACGTTAAGATCTAGATCTACATCTCATATAGCATTGCTGCTCAAAGGGACGCTAAATTCTAAAGGACATAAAGGACATAAAGGAGATTTGTGCTCGTATTAGAATGATGCGCTGTGTACAGTGGACCACATAAATTCTTGAGGTACAAAATCCGTGAGTTAGGCAACCCAACTAACGCCAGCTCCAAGATTAATTACGTCTGGTAGTATAGCTAAAACAGCAGCATGAAGTTGCCCCCAATTGTTAAAAGAACAAATTGTAAAGCGTGTTTTTTGCAGGAGTGAGGCAAAATGCTGTCTGAAGAAATTACAAAAGGGACTCTTTGGATATTAGTACTTACAGTACACAGCACAGTACCAGAAAAAATTATACGGACACCAGAGGCGCTGATGAGAAGATAACAGTCAGGGGACATAAATAATCTTATAATTTACTCAAATGAGGGATTATATAAACAAGTTAACTTACTTCAAATGACTACACATATATGCGTATCAAACAACATACGGATAGATTATGCAGTATAAGTAGTAGGTTATTTTTTAAAGTAAACACAAAGCCTTGCGCTGAGTTTTGAAACTATTAACAGTAGTCCTACCTGAAAATGAATTGAAGTATGGATGGATCATTCGGGGAAAGAACCCAACCTCAATGAAAAGTTTGGGGTCTAACAGGGCCTGACATCATAGGCTCCTGCGCCACTGATTGATACGTAATACTACTTCGAAAGAAGAACTTGTCCGATTTCGTTATTCGTTAAATGACCTTTGAAAAAGCTAAATATTTGTATACAGTAATTTATTTGTAAATATTAAAAATGCAAAATTCGATAACACTCAAACAAGTTGTAGAACTTATCCTTACTAAGAGTATTTCCCTTAAGGTTGCAAATATAACAGAGGATTCCTGATTTGTATAATATTTGTGAAAATTTACACATTTAGACATAAGGAGAAAAGGGGAAAATATAGTGTCAATAAACAATAATTTAAAAATGCACGAAATTAACGGACAATATCAAATATAGAACACTAACAGAATTAATGTTGTAACTCCTTTTATCAATTCATTTTCCTCCTTTATTTTCAGGATTACATCACCACTGAATTTCTCCACTGGAGATTATCTTCCATTTAGCAGCATCCAACTGGAGCTCAGCCTTGTAAATGAAGCATTTTAAAAAGTGAAGGGTGAAGAGAAACGAACCCGGACCGCAGGTTTAGGAAACCACAACGCTAACCACTCATCTAAAGCGTTACTTATTCTGGCTTGCCTAAATAAATAGCCTTTTCTGTTCACTCAAAACAGTAGATTGTTTATACTCAAATTGATTGCCAAAACACAGGAATATGTTATTCAGGACTCGGAGGGAATTATATCATTGTATTCACTAAATTATCAACATTACAGATGTTCTAAAAACAAAATACAAAACTCCTTTATTTTGAATCAAATATGGAGCGTGTATTATACCTGGTAGTAATCCTGGTTCAGTGGTCAAGGCGCTCGACCAGTAATCTGAAGGTCCTTAGATGAGATCCACGAACAGCCAGTATTATTTTTACTTTAGAATTTTTGGTAGCGATTGATCGGCGATGACACACGCTTTATTATCTTCAAATATTTTAATACTTGGATGTTTCAATACTTGAACTAACAAATCTTCAGGAATAACAATAATAAACTAATAATAATTATTTCGTAGAAGATTAAAAGTTAGGAGCTTATTATCGCTCAGGTAATGCCATTACAAGCAGAAAGTGACATTTGGCATAAATATTTCGGTTTTGTTTAGTGTTACCCACGAGAAGAGGAATTTCTCATCTCGTACTTAAACAAACAAAATTGAGACGAGAATTAACATTTTATATTCGAGATGGGACAAGATTAACTCAAATTATCGTCTCGCTTTGAAGATGAAAATCGAGACGAGACTAAAAGTATCGTAAACATTTCTCGTTTTATGTTGATTCTCGAAATAATATATGTCCATTCTTTAGCCCTTGTTCGGGCAAAATATTTTTGTAACGTAGACGGCAACTGGGGCCTTACAAACTCGATATGTTCATGACTTTAACTTCGCCTAATGATAGAAGAATTCAGAATTTTATGTCATAGAAATATTTATAGTTATTGAGAAATTCGAAAAAAAAAATATGAAGCCACTGGGCCTAGGACGCCCTGCTTGCCCGGATAAGGGTTTAGTAAAAATTGCTTTGTAGACTGAATCTTATACGCTATTTTGTTACTGTATTTCGGAGTTCATTGAATTTATTATGATCTGTGTAGGTATTTTTATAGCAAAGCTTTTATAATACTTCTACACATCTTAAAAGTTAGTTCATTATATGCCTTACTGTTTAGTGTTATTCAATTATTTTTATTACAGTTATTTTTCTTAAAACGTACAGTAGAACATTTTCTACATGAAACTTCAGTGAAAAGCTTTGGTTTTAAATTTTGGTAGTTGGAGAGGTATATCCTGGAGATCCGGACACCCTCCAGAAATTCTGACTTATCTGTAACTTTCTAATTTTAGGGCAACTTTAAAAATTTTAATACCTTTATTATTATTATTATTATTATTATTATTATTATTATTATTATTATTATTATTATTATTATTATTATTATTACTGAAGTTTTGTGAATTTAATAGTTCACCATGCTCCAAAAAGATTAAGCGCTTTCTTTATGGTTGTTTCAGTCGTAGCCCGCTCAGCTCTAGAGCTAGTGTTCTTGTATCTATCCCAGCTCCCGCCCACTGGACACTTTGCTGGGCAAACACTGTATGTGTAGTGTTTCTCGGGATTCTGTTTCTCCCTACAGTCTTTATTCCGCTATTTCTTTCATTGTCATCATCGACGTCTCCTTTCGCTTAGCCGGTATAATCGTAGAACGTAAAACTTAAAAATAATTTTTCTTAGATCTCTTGTGAGTTCAGTAGCCCTACTTTCTGCATGAAATTTGGCTGAAAACATTTCTTTTAACATTCAGTTAGTTGTAGGGACGTACGCAGAGGATATGTCCTGGTGATTGCTGGTTGCGATATCGTTTCAGACACATTTATACTAGACCCTAAGAATGACCCATATGTATTCATGAATTATTTGCTAAACACGTTACGTTCTCAGAGAATACGAATCAATGTTGTATGTTGACTACATGTGGCGTCATTTTGTTAGTTTTTCCATCGTGAAGGAAGCCGTTTCGACTCTAACTTGTAAGACCGAAAGAGATTGAGTATTTTTCATTTTATTACACATCAGAAGTATGAATATTGTAGTTGATAAAAATTTCCTTAATTACCTCAGCGGGAATCGAACCCAGGACCCTTAAATTACGAAACGAATGTTCACGCCACTACGTTAAGACTGCTCTGTTAAGTAAGAGTCAAGAGACACTCGTGTATGTAGTAAATTGCACACGTTTATGATAACGGCGAAACACACTGATTTCGGTTATGATAAAATACTATAGTCGAGAGAATTCACATTTAAATTAGAAAACAAAAATGGACACAAATACATAAGGACATGAAGTAGAAACTGGTTTTAAGAGTAATTCGAACCCTTAACTGGAAGCTGGTGCCTCAGACAAGTTGTTTTTCTGATTCACCAAAAGTATTTCCGTAACTTGTTTCTATTATACTTGGTAACACTCGTTTTACGGTTATTTCCAGTAACCTTGAATTACAGGGACACGAAACACAGATACAGCGAGGACATATAATTTCAAAAGATCTCCCATCGGTAATCGGACCTGGGACCGCGAGCACTGAACTATCTGAAGTTAGGGTACCTGGTTCGTTCCCAAGAAAAGTAAGCTTGAGGTGGAAAGCATCGTCCTTGTGGGTTTTCTCGGGATAGTCCAGTTTCCTTTCACTTTCTCCTTCCACCAATTCGTCCATCATAATTCAGTTGCTTCAACCATGGTCTCCCTTAACCTAATAGGCATAATTATGGGACATTAAACGCAAAGTTTTCATTTTCAATCTATTACCAAAACCAAACCGAACTGAAAAACAGTTGTATTTTCTATTGCACATTAACGTGTTCTCACAAGAATTTATATAGAGAAGAACATGGGGAATCACAATTCCATTCAAAAGTGAAACAGCAAATTCATAATACCTTAACCTAAAACGAAACCATTCCATATCTTTCAAAACTTTTGCAAAATATGTATGGATATTCTGAAAAGTGGCAATATAGTGTTTGTTTTCAAAGAAAACTGAATCAAATTACGGTTCCGTGTCTGAAATAAACCTCCGCGTTTTTATTTATGTGGCAATTGCTCGTTCGTCTGTAACTGTTTGTACCACGCTAGAGAGTGCAATGTTCAGTCTTTGAACTTGAACTTTTGAGGGTAGAAGCAGGACACACTCGAAATTCACTGTATTGATTCTAACTTTTACTGGATTGTATACATGTTGAAGTATTTATTAAAGTTACTTATTCCAGTTTTGATTGAGTCATTATATGTAATTTTTATAGTTTATCATCAATAATACAACCTATTTAAAACATAAGAAGAAATGTAATTGTCAATAAAATTATGGCACGCACAAAATGTGAAAAATAAGTCTTACCAGCTTCGCTGAGGCAGGTAATATCCCATAATGCCTAATTTCTTTTACTGGATCTGGATTAGGGTGGAGCGTTTTGCACTTTTGTTGGAAATTCGATGACGGCTAGTGCGGAAAAGATGCCATTAGTGGCACCGACCTTACTGATTTTCTTCTTTTATTGGACAACCCCTTATCCTGCCCCAACGGACTTAAAGTTTTTTAAGCGTTTGGTTAGACAACACGCACAACACCAATGACAGAAAAGCTACTTGTGGTCGTTTTTAGAGTTGCCTGATGGCTATAATACAATTATTTTATTAAAAGAAACTTGTAGCAATGCCAGAAAATAATTTTAAAATGTTTATGAGTCAAAGTACAGCCATATTAGCTCAGTTGTTTGAATTAATGTCCAGATTTTGTTTGGAATGCCACGTTAACGATGATTATAGGCATAGTCCTTGATATAACATGATTTTCTTTGTGCAACTCTTTAGCTTATTTTGCTCTGTACGCAAAATAACCCAGATCTCACCACGGGGAGGTGGTTGCACATCTAGTTCCACCCATCCAGCCACCCAGTAGGCATACGTTGACATTTGACCTTAGGTCGCGTAATTCTTCTTGGTCTCGAAGCGGGGCATTCTTGTTCTAGACTTCAGTTTGGTTCTAACGTAGATATCTCTTGCGTTCTGGCCGCACTGTTTTGACGCTGCCTCGGACACCAGCTTCGCTGTGCTTTCCACAGCTTGATTATGGCAAGGGAATGTTCTTGTTAGAGTAGCTGAAGTTCGGATGTTTTCTTCAAGCTGCTGATCCGTTATGTTTCGTGTGATTGGCGGCAATGTTAGACATTTAGGTCAACTAATCATGCCGTAGTAATTTTCAGCTGTAAAGTTTAATTTCGGAACAATGAAGTCACGTGGGGCGGCTTGATCTAGGAGTTTTGTGGCTGCGGCACTTTTTTTTATCCTTCTCCAGCCTAACGTTCGAATATGCGGATTTTCATCTGCTGTCATCGCTATCAGCAGGTTTTCATGATGAGAGTAGTATCCGTTTGTTTGTAGAACAGAATGAACTATGTGTTGTAGATCTGGTAGAAAACGTGATAGCTTAACTATGTTAAATAGAACGCATGGCGTCCATTTAGCACGAAGGATTTCGCCGTATTGAAAACCAGACGGGAGCGTATACTTTAACAATGTACTGGCAAAGTAGACGCAAACTTGAACTAGATTTATCAGTACTGATGTAGTGGCGAAGCATCCTACAGGCCAACGTAAGCCATCGTGAATGTGTTAATGGTCCTGGTTTTCTGTTTGCTAGATCGGTAGTACACATTCCTGTAGCAACAGCTTTACAAATTTCAAAGAGATAATTCTGGTCGCTGCTTAAACCATCTGGGTTTTCCATTTCAGACACACATTCAACGGGAATGGGGTAAAGGAGACGATCGGTGTACGTTCACAATCCGTTAAACTTCTTTCCGATGGGGCCGGAAAAAGCGTTGGATCCGATCGTCCCACCATCCAATTCGGTAACCAGGTGTCGAAATGGCAACTCGTTGGTATGAAGAAGGCAAATGAGATACTGCAGTTCCTTTCTTAGGGATCTGTGTATTTGACTTATCACGCCGTTATCCCATCCTGTGTTCGTGGCTTCACCATCGCTGCCGACTGCCTCAAGACTTGACATGTCGTACTGGTTTTTCTCTAAAAGCTCCAATATAGAGTCGGCAATATCCTTGCCAGTGCCCGACTTAGGTGTGGCATGACTCAAGTATTCTGAACCGGGTTCCGATAGGACTGTGATATGCTTTTCTGTAACTTCTCGTCTTCGTAGTTTGCCATTAATATTTTCTTGTGCAAGAGTTGCATAATTTTTTTCGTCGAAGTAGATACTTGTAATTGCCCGGCCTAGATGAGCATTTTTTTTCTGGATCTTCTCACCCAGTTTATCTTTTTCTCTTCGTACCTTAGATCTGTCAACAACAAGATTTTTGTCCTCTGGCGTTATGACTCTCGCGTCCTGAAGTACGACAGAAGCGATCAAAGCAACCTGTCTGTCTGAAGCTCCAGTTCTAAACTCTGCCTCCGCTGTATTTTGAAGACAGATGCGCTTTAGGCTGTGTTTTCTTCTTGGTCGCGCCTCGAAGTCAGATCCGACGTGCTTCCCGATTCAACAGCTTTGCTGGATTCCCCTGACGACGCCAGTATCTCTGACCTGTTTCTATGCCTAATCTCACTAGTTGGTGGACTTGCTTCAACACTTCCAATGTCTTCCTTGGCCGTCTGCCCCTTAAATCTCACATTTTACGAGAAAACATCTTTGACATAGATTTGCTTGTTCGAACGTCAATGTTACCAATGCTCATTTTCTGTGATCTTCTCTGGTCCAAAAGAAACTTGAAATCTCGTTTAGGAATCTTGCGTGTCCTCTCACAGTTGCAATCTTCGGCGGTTTTACATTTTCAAGTCGCAATATCAAAAAGAGACTTTTCCGTGCGTGCAACAAAACCTGCACGAAGTGTTGCTTCTTGTTCTTGTCGACTGAAATGTTTTTCCTTGGTGCGACACTTATTATAAAATGTTTTCAGCATGTCAAAAACTCTCTTTCCTGAAACCACAGGAATGCTTGCTTTATGCCAAATATGTACAACTCTGTCCAACTAGTTTACAAATGTCAGTCGCTGGTAATTTAGTTACACTTTCTTCACCACTTAAACCACTTCGAAACCAATGATAATGTCGCATTACGTCAGCGTAATGGGTAACTGCACTTCAATCATTTCACTTGGAGTGCCAAATAAGCCTCGTTTCACACTTTCCCGCGTTTGTCTGCTATGAGGCTTTTTCTTCATCTTGCTTTCCATTGCTTCCGAACTTGGAAACCAAAGTATACAAAATGTCTCTGAATCGTATCGCACTAAGAAGACTGTAGCTTTAGGTACAATGCACAAACTCTCTGTCTTAACAGAAATAGTAGCTAGCTGCAATAAACTGGCCTGTTGGATTGGTTGGCCGAAGTACGCAATATTTATATCACCGCCGAACTTCGAGTGAGAATATTCTAGAAACGTCGGCGTAGGTTCTGGAGCCAACGAGGCGAGGAAACACATTAAACAAATGAGCAGCAAATAATGATACACGATGAAGCATTAATTAAAAAAATAAATATGCCCAGTGATTATTAAAACAATAGGCTTACTTTGTGGATTCACATAACGCAGATATAATCTAAAGAAAACTATTAATCGTCCAATAGTGCACAGCCGTCTGATGGCTCTTCTTTGTAATAGGTTGATTTTTGACTAACACACAACTTCAGTTGATGGTAATCGTTTTCAAGTTCTGTGGATGGTCCAGCTATATTTAATCCCATCTTCCGGATTTTCTTCGAAGTTTGCCCTTTGAAACTCTATCAACAATTCCGAGCTCCTTCGTGGCTAAGTGGTTATCGTAAGTTCTTTTGGCGTGGGAGACCGGGGTACGATCCCCGGAGGAGCTCATGTGGTTCGGATTCCACGTTTATTAGTAGGTCGCGTCTCATATAGCCTTGCTGCTGAAAAGGAAAGCTCAATCAAAATCAACGCAACTCTATCAACAATTCCCATCTCAGAACAACTGCTTTGCTGCATACCTTTGGACGCTGAATTTTAAGTGTTGATAAAATCTTAGATGTTACCATCGGGAGTTTGCAGCTAATTATTCCTGATGTTTAGCATGTATAGGATTCTGGGCTGGGGAATCTGTCGGAGTTGGATGTTTATTTCTCTCTCTCTCTTTCTCTCTCTCTGTCTCTCTCTCTCTCTTTCTCTCTCTGAAGTGGAATCACTAAGTTCATTATCAGCTACAGACATCCGACCTTTAGAAGATTAAGCTAGGAGCGAAGACAGTTTCTGAGAACACGTTTTTATCATATGGACTGATTCCTGTTGCCCTAAACCCTTAAACAGCATTTTGAGGAGTTACACCCTTACTATGCTCGAGCAAGAAGTTCTAATGATTTCCCATGATACATTATCGAAAAGTGTCTATGGCTTCATTCCAGGGCCAGGATACTTTAAAGGATCTGAATAAGTTGCATCAAGTGGTTGCAGTTTATGACTACAATAGGAGGAAAGACAGAGCATCACAATACCAAACTTTTCATCCAATTCAAGTGCAGATGCATCAGGTTACTTCGATGTCCGTCGGCGATATTGCTAACAAGAGTTTATGGTGGTATTATCTTCATTATACTATTTTAGTTATTTGTTACTAAACTTCATACTAATGAAAGGAAACATATTTTCTTTATCATCTGCAATGAGCTAAAGACCTATGTGACAAAAACGTATATTAGAGATCTATGCCTATAAAGCAAAGAGAACAGGAGAGCAGTTACAAAAAAAGTTTCTTGAAAATTGATTATATTTTTGACGCCTCAAAGTGCATAGTGTGTCTCCACAAGGTCTCAGGAGAACTAAAGGAACAGGAATTTCCCGAAAATGCGTCAGTACTTACCAGCAGACAACCAACAAATATACACAGAAGAGAATAGTTCTTCAACAGCAGTGTTGCCAACAACCTCTGAAGAAAATAGGCTAGATGGCCTTAGTTTTTTTTACGCAAAAAATGGCTAGATTTTGAACTGCTAACCTCCCATTATAGATTTTAGAACCTCTTTTTGTATGTAGAATTACAAGTGAGTTATAGTAAAATTTGAAATGTTGAATTTTATTCGCTGAAGACTAACAAGCAACATACTTGACTTTACAATAAAATACATCAACAACTTATCTGATTTGTGAAAGTCAACAGCCATATTATATGTTGAATCGAAATAAGTCATCATCGATGACGTCGGAGCCAGCTGAAGCGCTGGAACTCGATGCACTTTTTTTTTTTACTGAATTGATTGTGTTTGTGTAGACTGCCATTGTCCCAACTTTCAGTAGTAGTTCTTTCGGCAGGTCATAGTCCTTACAAACACTTCTTATTTCTCCCTACACGCATCGCGATTATATTGAGATTTTTCAAGCTAATTAGATATTCTATTTTTCCTTTAATAAAGAAAAACAATCTGTACCGCTTGAAGAACAGAACAGTTTACCAAATTTGTCTTAGAAAACTTTGATTCTTGCAATGAAATGAGAAAATTAAAATAGTTAAAAAGTAGCAAACGGGCCATTACGGGAGCGACATTAAAATTCTTTCTGAGTCGATAAGTATTATTAAGTAATTGTAAATCTGTGGGTGGGGAGACAGAAGAAAAACGAAAAACAAGTATTTGTTGTGTAACAATACACCCTCTGCTTAGAGAAATCAATTAATATGATAATATATAATGACAAATGGGCTAATTTTTAAAAATTACACTTTATTTTAAAAGAAAAATATTTTTAGTATTAGTTTAACGGCTAATAAAAAGGGCTAAGATGGCAAAAGATTTTCAGAAAATAAGCTATATTTAAGGCTATAAGCATTTCGTAGATTTGAATGGCTAAATGCCTCTCCAAATAGGCTAGATTTAGCCAAAAATAGGCTAAATTGGCATCACTGTTCAATAGTGTTGGTAACTTCTCAAACTAAAATTATCCAAATCAGCGGCGATGTTATCGACATGGCGATATTCGCCTCAGTTACTCTATGTTTTTTCATGCAGAATATTGAATTTTACCTGAAAATTTTCCAAAATGTGGTGTGCCGAAAGTAAACCAGCACCGAAATAGGACTTATTTTTTCAACATGGGCCTATATTTATTTTGTTTTTAACTGAAATTTTCAGGAAAGTTGTGCGCTAGTTCACTTCACCTCACCCTGACTACCTTCAAACTATTCCCTGGATGAGATGCAGGATTATTCCTTTATTGAAGTTAAAAAATCAAGTTACTACAGTTACTTGTATACGAAGAATGACGAGTTAACAACAATCGACGAAAAGCGCTCTAGTTTGTTATTGTTGAATATCTCTTCATTGGAGGAAAATTAAATCCACAAACATAACGCAATTAATTGTTGTTGGAAACTTGGCGAATCCTCGGTGTCCTCTATGAACACATTTTAGTCTTCTGAAATTATACACTGTTTGTACTTCTTCACAAATGTGCGAAAAATTCCAGAGATACATTACCAACTTAACCTAAGGCTATTTAATTTCTTTCTTTCTTCTTTTCTTTTATGTAATAAAAAAAGCAGGAAACATTTTGATGGATCAGATTCCAGTTTTAATTCTTGTAACACGGATTGTTTTGCATTCTTTTCTCTTACTCTCGGTAGGGAGCTTCTTTGAAAACTATTGTTGTTGATTGTTGGCGATCGTTGACCCTGGCACATTTGGAGAGGCTGAAGACAAACGTCTGTTTCCTTTGCTGGCAGACTCTGAAAGAAGAAGATGACATCGGGAGATCTTCAATCCAAGATAACGTTCACGTGTATTTGTGTGTGTTGATCTTTATACGGGATGGGATTCATTCTTTGCAGTTTCCACATACACTCTCAGTACTTCATCATGGATATACATACACATATCTTCCTCGCCGTGCACGTTAACATAAATCTTTAGCGTGCTGCTTCCGCAGAAACACAAACAAGGTGTTATTTATAGATTTCATTTACGTGTGGTTTACCGCTGACGGAGGGGGAAGGATGTATTTTATTAACCCTGAAGAATCAAGGTCTTGGAGTACATAAGAGTATAAACAAGATTAACTGGAGGGAAATATAGTATTTGTTGTCTCGTGCAGACAAACCACAAGAAAGGAAATAACTGCATATCAATGTTTTACTTTCGAATGATTAAGACAATGATTATATAAAATACAATTTCTAAGTTACATATGAGATGAACAGCAACACAACTGGTCTTGTTGTCACCCGGGACAAGAACTCGCCTTAGCCCCCCACCCCAACCCTCTGAACCTACACGCACCCGGACTACACCTGATATTGGCATCACACACAGTAATTCTTCTATTTCATTTTTCTTCAAGTGGTAAAACTTGATTTCAAAATTGCATTACGTAATTTAATTTCTAGTACAAGATAAAGCTCCAAACTAATTAGCATTTGATTGCCAAATAATCTGAGAGTAGCATGCCTGACAAATTCTTATGGTCTTATCACGATAAGTGCAAATCACAATGTTTTTGGAAATATATCGGGATGTGCATATGTGAAGAATGCATCAACAGTCTGTTGCTTTAGAATAGAATATTTAATTATGCCAAACAGTCAAACTGTTGTTTCGAGTATTAGTATTCTGCAGGAGCTTGCTCCTGAAGTGACTTGACGCTCTGAAACTTCTGTTATTCATTTTTTTTTTTAAAAAAAAAGTCTCATATAATACAATTTCTAATAATAATATTTCAAAATAGTTTTCTACTAATATGAGGGTTGTACACCGTTCATTGTAATTGTAGACAAATCAGTGTAGCATGCGACTAAACGAGCAAATATATTCTGTTAGTCTGATATTTTTGGAAAATCCATTTTCTTTAATTTGACTCGAGAAAGAAGTATTTATCGTAATTTCTTGAGAATATAATTACACGTTGGTGTGGAATTGAAGATCCCAAAGCAAAACACCCTGTAATAAATAAAGTCGACTAGCTCCCTTTATTTTGAAGATAGAGCAAAGATACCGACATCATTGGAAAGGCTAGACTATGCTCTATCATGTTTCTTTCTACGTGAATGTACAGATCTGATAGTTTCATAGTTATTTGGAATTATAACAATATTCAGTAACGAGTACAACTAAAATTTACTGATAACAGTCGCTATATTTAAATATGGTGCCGTACAAATAACATGTACTAAGTTTAAATTCTTAACTCTTTCATTATCTTTAATTTGACGCAAGAAGGAGGTTTCTACGGTAGTTCTGTGAGGAGATATTATTATTATTTAAGTAAAAGTCCGTGCTTTCGCGTGGACGCCATATTGATTTCCAAGATAGCGGCCAAACAAGAAATAATTTTCTAATGAATCCATATCTTAAAATGTTTCCCATGGCTTACTCTCCAAGTGTGCCAAGTTTCATAATTCTTTAACTAAATTCAGTTTTTTATGACTAAGCCGCGCTACTATATATACTCAGACATTTTGCAAATCTCTTAAAGCGATGTAAGTTAAATGAAAACACAAAAAACTGGAACGAAAATTTTACTTTGCGGGCCCTTTTCGCTGCAGAGGTTTTTGCAATGTCCTCTAAAGCTAGTTTTGTAGCTAACTTATGCCTCCTACGGTTAATGAGTCATTGTTTTCCTGTTAAGTTTCTGAGGTAATTTTTTTTAATGATCTAAAGTTTGATAAAACTCATTTTCTTTCCCTATATTGAAAATATTTGCCCAGTTTTGCGCTTCCCAATCCGGTACCCGGGCCACAAGCCCCGTTGGCCGCCCACTTAGTTACGTCACTGAAGATGAAAATTACGTTACCTCTTATATAAAAGGTGTATTTAGGTACAGATTTTACAGTTAAATCACAGTGATTATCAAAGGCATTTTATTAGTATAAATTTTAAGCGAGACTTTCGATAAATTGAAACTATCACAACATACGAAGAGCTGTTCTTAGATACTGCCAGATCTTCATAGTTCAACACGACTTATTTTATGCTCAGTACATAAGAATATAATATTACAAATATTTAGTTGTCAATAAACTAATTACAATACAAAAAAGTTCAAATAAAATTTTGTATTAAAAAAAACTACTGACTAATCAACTGGCATAACATCACTGCTAAATACAATAAATAGCTAACAAGGAAAATGAAGTCAAATTTCTAGCTTTACATCCCGCGGTTATGCCATTAGATTAAAGGAGGATGATTAATGGAAGTGACTAATTATGCGAGAATTGATACAACGAAAAAAAAATGTGGAAAGAAACGGGAGAACCCCGAGAAAATTCACACAGACACAATGTTGTCCACTACCACAATCGAACAATAACAAAGAAAATATTAGGAAGTTATAAAACAGGGAACAGAATGTACCCAGTTCTCCTTCATCAAAATCCACAGACATAGGGTATAATGTTGTCTACTACCACAATCGAACAATAACAAAGAAAATATTAGGAAGTTATAAAACAGGGAACAGAATGTACCCAGTTCTCCTTCATCAAAATCCACAGACATAGGGTATAATGTTGTCTACTACCACAATCGAACAATAACAAAGAAAATATTAGGAAGCTATAAAACAGGAAACAGAATGTACCCAGTTCTTCTTCATCAAAATCCACAGACATAATGTTGTCTACTACCACAATCGAACAATAACAAAGAAAATATTAGGAAGCTATAAAACAGGGAACAGAATGTACCCAGTTCTTCTTCATCAAAATCCACAGACATAGGGTATAATGTTGTCTACTACCACAATCGAACAATAACAAAGAAAATATTAGGAAGTTATAAAACAGGGAACAGAACGTATCCAGTTCTTCTTCATCAAAATCCACAGACATAATGTTGTCTACTACCACAATCGAACAATAACAAAGAAAATATTAGGAAGCTATAAAACAGGGAACAGAATGTACCCAGTTCTTCTTCATCAAAATTTAAGGAGAAATGAGATGTATCCTTCGTTTAAGATTGCACAAGTTGATGCTCTCTCTCGTCACAAAAAAAAAGTTATCGTGAAATTGTTCCTTACCTCGACAAATATACCTGTCTCCATCAAAAGAGTTCTTACTGCGTTACAAATTACAAATTTCTAGGATTTGTAACTTTTAAAAGGATGGGCTCTCGCCTTCGGTGCGAGCAGTCCCGAGTTCGATTCCCGCTGGCGGCACTCGGTCGAAAAAGTGTAAAACGCTTTTCCAGGCCAGCCACCCTAAATGAGGTTTTCCAGGGTTTTCCTCATTCACAGCAGGCAAATGCCGTGGTGGTACCTAACTTATAGGTCCCAGGCCACTTCCTTCCTTCCCCAACTCTTTCTTGACTCCCCTTCCCCAGATAGTGGGTTCGCTGAGGGACATCATCCCTCGAAACGTGACGGGCTAAATGGCCTTAGATGCCGAGAGCCCAGAAATCTAAATCCTAACTTCCTAACTTCCCTTTTAAAAGAATGGGATTCTATCAGCAAAATAGCACACTACTAAATGTAAACTTAACTAAAATATGAATAAAATAAAAAAAAAACATTAAAGCTATGAGCTTTCTTTTAAGGAAAGGAAGAAAGAATGAAATTGAATCTTTTAGTTTAACAATTCGCGATTATGCCCTTTATTAAGGATGCGCACGAGTCGAGTCGAGACAGAATTTTCCTCAGAAAATTCGAGTCGAGTCGAGACAGAATTTTCCTCAGAAAATTCGAGTCGAGACACAGCTCTTCCAATAGAAAAATATACGTTTTTCGAGTCGAGACATCACTTTTACAGCACATTTTCGAGACGAGACAGCCTCAAATCTTGTCTCGTGCGGATCCCTACCCTTTATTCTAAACAAGAAGGATGATTACAGCAAATGAATCGTGCTTAAGGCAAGTAAAATTGTGCTTAATTAAAAGCGCTAATTTTTTACTTGTTCTAATAATAAGTAGCAAAATACTTTTTCGTTCAGTATCATCCATTTTCAATTAATAAAACTTATACAATACAAATTAGGTGTCAAATAATTATATCGTCACACTATATATTACTGTAGAAATACACAAATAATAATGATGAAATCTAAATATGATTATAGCCCATATTTTGAAGTAATTATGCGTGGATTTTCTCGGGGTTCTTCCGTTTCCTCTCACTTTCTTCATTCCACCATTTCATTCATTTCTCCATATCACCGTATCCTTTAGCCTAGCCGACATAATCGTGGGAAGTAAAAGTGAAAGATTTCATTTCATGTTTTGAAGTAATTATATTGAAATAATGAAGTTTTTAAGTGGCAGTTAATCGCCACAATACCTCTTTAAATTTGCAAATTATCTGCACGTTAGCGGCATCTATTGGCACCAGGCAGGTAATCAGCAAAATTAGTGACACCTATTAGCTTGGCCGTGTACTATTAGGAACTAACGTATGCAAAGAGATTTAGTTTTCGTATTATTAAGAGTCTTCATCTCTGCGAAATTAAAATACCGCTAATTTTACAGTAATTATATGATATCTTCAAATAGATAAAATATAATTGAAATATGGAACAAGAGCGCCCTAGACAATATTATTTTGCGTGAGGTACCGTTATCACAAGTCACCTAGTGACTTTTCGTTTTCAGCGGTTTAGAAACGTGAAAATAAATGCCGATTTTCAAAATGACTCGAAATTGAAAGCAGATAAGTGAGTCGTGATAACGGTTTCTCATGTAAAATAATATTGTCTAGGGCGCTCTTGTTCCACATTTTGATTATCTTTTATTATTTGAAGATATCACATAATTACTGTAAAATTAGCAGTATTTTAATTTCGCCGGGATGAAGACTCTTAATAGGATATGTACACAATTCTTGCCACTAAAATGATTAAGCTAGTTATGCAATGATTGTAAATTTGGAGCGAAGCGATCGAGCTTTATTGGTTATTCATAGATTTTTTTTTTTTTAGTGCATCAATTGTTTCTGTGAACAATCATAACATGCAAACAGTAGAATTTGGAATATCAGCAAAAAGCCTAGGGACTTTGAGAAATTGTCTTCGCAGTACAAAACGAAAACGCTTCACCCTATTTCTAATGCTGAATATTATATTTTCTATGTTTTACAATGAGAATTCGAGAGACAAATATGTTTTTCCAATGTTAAGTCTATAAGCATGCTGTTTTCGGTGATTATTTCTCAATTACGACACTCAGTGTAACGCTCTCGACTCACCATGTCAAATTTGGTTAAGAACGGTCAAGGTTTAAAGTCTATGGACATCCCGTTTCGCGATGATTGTTTCTCAATAACATGTTCAATCGAGACATGCGACCTCTTGTGACACTCAGTGTGGGCTTTCGAATTATCATGTCAAATTTGCAGAGGAATATTTGCACAAACGAACGCCTAGAGAAGCTTCGATTCAATTATCTATAATAGTCTGGTGTCAATTAAATAAATAAATAAATAAATAAACATTTAAATGTTGTACAACGTTATTTTCACGACGCTTAAGCATACAAAGATTAATTTTTGCGCTATCTTTCTCCCCTCTGATTTTTCACACATTTTATTTTTATTATTTTACAAACATATGAAAGATGGCAGTTTTCCCGTAGTAGTTTGCTAAAAAGGAACAAATGCAAAACCGAGCACGAAGATTAAAAAAAAAAAAAAAAAAAAAAAAAAAGTAGATGCTTAGAGAGACCATTCATATTCTCCTCAGAAGAAAATCTATGTATCGTGTAGAAGTAAGGACGAGTTAGTTGACGATTTTTTTTTTATATTTATTTTTACTTTTCATGTTTGTACGTGTGGTTCCATTTTTTTTTTCTCTCTCTCTCTCTAGTCTTGTGTGCAACCGTATAGAAACGAAAAATTTCTTTGCACAATAATTAACAGCCGTAATCATTAAAACCCAGGGAGGTAATCACAAGTGATATGTGGCTCCCTCATGGGATGTTTATCTTCCAGTGAGAGAGAGAATATCGTGTATGGGATACAGAAGGGTGGGTGAGGATATATATATATATAGAGAGAGATGAAAAAGAGAGCTTAGCCTGTTTATCTCCCCCTCCCCTCCCCATTTTGGTTCCTTTTTTTTTTCAACATGCGAAAAGAAGGCAGGAACTCTTCCAGTTTATCTAGTTTTCTGGATGTTGTTGTAGCTGGGTGTTCAAAAGGTTGTATCTCGTGCTGGTTATGAACAAGATGAGTAGGGATTTCTCTCTCCAGAATATGAGGGGAGAGGAATACTCTACACTCCCCCCTCTGTCTCTTTCTCTGCGTGTAAATGTGTATGTGTGTGTGTGTGGTGTTTGTGTTTCTTTTCCCAGCGTAAACACTTCGGCTAAATGACTGTTGTATGTATGTATTTATCCCTCTCCTCATATGCCGAAACCATATATACTGTATATTAGAGGAAGGATGGGAAGATGAGATCTCTCTACAGGCACCTGCGTATATAACAAACACGAGAAAAACAAACTTGGAAACAGCTTATGTGATACGTGTTGAATGTTTGAGTAGTTTCTTTTCCTCTTTCTCTCTCTCTTTGGTCTTCCCCACCACAGGATTTCAGTTTTATTTTCTTCTTCGGCATCAGAATATTCATTTCAGAAACTTGTAAAAGCCTATAACCGGATATTAGATGATACACGTAAATAGTTACCTATTCTACTGTAGCAAATACGCCAAAGAAAATACAACTCAAAATATTTAAATTTGAGTTTAGCGTCCCATTGAGCAGCGAGACTATATGAGACGTGGACCTACAGTTTAACGTGAGTTTCGAACCACATAAGGTCCAGCCGGGAATCGAACCTGGGTCTCCCAAGCGAAAGGCAAATACGCCAACCGCTTAGCCACGACGGAGCTCACAAATCACATTAAAGATAACGAGTCTGAATCTTTAGCAAGTACTAGTTCCAATAAGGTAGTTGGACTTGAGATCAAGCTAGTGGGAGCCCGAGCCCCCGCGACCCTAGATCTTTGGCCATTAGTTTCATTCTAAGCGATCTTGTCTTCACTTTTATTCAAAAGTCACTGCCCTTATCACTTAATACATTTCTCAGTTAACAAACAAACAAACAAACAAAAGACCGAGAACAAGACAAGAACAAGAACAAGAGGAACCGCAAACATTTGTAAGCGCCATCAAAATCAAAAGAATAATTCATTAATTGTTGTTTGTTTTTTATTTCAAACAAGTCGATGCCCGCTTTGACAGTTCCGTCAGAACGCACACATAACATGCAATCGACTGGTGTGGTCCCTGGTACCCTTCACTGACCTCTCATGAAGTCGTGACACAAGATCAAAGGTTATGGCTCCTCACACTTCCTGCCTTCAAGGAAACCATTATTCGTGGAAGAGTCGAGAGAAAAAGAAAGATCTGTGAAGTATGGATCATCCGCGAAGGGTTATGTCAGACTCGCAATATATCACACAAGCTGCCATCCAAGTGAGGACCGGAAGCGACAGTGTGTTGGTTTCGACGGAGTTTCAAAAAGAACGACATTTTCACTGCCAAGAATATGTCTTAAAAGAAGGTTAGTTAAAAGATTCAGTGTCAAAATGTTTATGAACAGTTTTAACTAAATTTAATTTTTGGCTATATGCAATTGTGTAGGTTAATGGTGAGAACACCGTCTTTAGTGTATGTGTCTTCTTTGTCTTGGTTCGATTCCCTTACGTTAGAAGCTACTACTTTAATTTAAGCAGATGTAGCTATCATTTCAGGTTGGTTTTGCTTGGTTAGGAAATAAAAATTCTCCATCGGAAGTAAGGAACTTCATTATTTATAAAACAAAACATCTCAGTCTGAGAATAACACTAATATGCAAACTTTAAAACAGGGGTCTCCAAACTACGGCCCGCGAACAACACTTGTTCTCGAATACTTGCAATTCGGCCCACCACAGTTTATTTTTTATTAAATTGTAAAAAAAAAATACAAAGTAAATCATACAAAACAATCAGATGTTTTTATACGACCAATTAGAAACACAATAACTGACATACATAACGAAATTAAACATTCAATATCTAATTATGAATAATGAGATTTGCGTAGCTGTAACTTTCCACTTGTAGCATACTATTTCCTTGTCCGGGCCACTTCTCGGAAAACAAGAAGGATATCTGCCAAAAATATAAGCTAAATTATATTTGTAACAGAACGAACCCAAGATCTCCGAATAACAGTCCAGAAGAAGTGGACCGGTTCTCTAATCAAAGACTGCTAGAGCGCATCTATAAACTGAAATAATTAACTGAAAGGTTGTAATTTAGTTTATGGCTGTATGCAGGAATTTCTGTAATATAGAACCCATTATTTTAAAAGTACATGAACAATTTTACTATAAGAAGAATAAAAAAGATACTGCAAAAAAATGTACAAAAAATACACATGTATGATATTCCTTCAATAGTCAATAGACTATAACAACAATTTGCAATTGTTTCGGATAACAAATAATGATTTTTCATTTCACATGTCAGAACTCGTATATGCCATTAAATATGGCTTCTTTACTTTCTCGAAAGATTATATAACAGAAAAAAAATAAACATTTTCTTGAAGAGGACATTCTATCACTACAATGTGCAAAATAAATTAATTGCATTATTCTTAGGGATCTAATGTCTAGAGTTTGACATTCAGGTCTTACATAGATCACAATTATCTCAAATTATTTATCATAAATTATTGTAACATACACACACACGCACAAAATAAAAGTTGTTAACACATACCGTAATTGCAGTCAAGTGACGAGCCAGGTCATCTGATCGTTGGATTCGATCCTCAGTTTTGTGAACAGTCAATCACAGTCAACTGAGCAATAATGCGACTTACGTCATTTACCAGACTACCAGATTGTATGATATACATATGTAGGTAGATAGAAGTATAATTAAAGTGTTTTTCAGAGATGGTGCCACCTATTTCAAATATTCAATCTATAGTAAACTCTGACCTATAATGTTTATAACAATATAATTATACGTACCTAGTCAGGAGACTCATAGCATCACATACTAACAATTGTTTGCAGTTCTGGATCAAGTTTACTAGTGGGAATTATTAGCAGCGACTTCAAATGGTCATTAATTAATTTGAATCTGTAAATATGTTTTGTGTTTCATTTTGGAGAATGTTTTTTCACACAGATAAGTAGTTCCGAAAGTGGAAAGAATATCACGAGCAAAGTTATGCAACTGATCAAACTGTGTGAGTGCAAGACATCAATCCATGGTAAAATCAATGGTGAATTTAAATATTGTTTCTTTAAAAATATCACTACACTGCAAATCAATAATTTCTATTTGAAGTTTAGGGCAAGGGTTCAGTGGGGCAACACTGCTAAAAATAGCGTACTTGTGGAAATTATTTGAAATGATTGTTGGTTTCTTTCTCATTTATAGCATTACAGCAATAGCTTTTAGCAGCAGTAATTTCAGCAAGTTCTAGCAATTACATGATTTAAGCAGTGTTGCCAGCTGTATCAGTGTTTATCATATATCCGGAACGGTTTGAGACGTCGAAGTGCTGTAAACGGCAAAATAATTTGTACGTTTATTCTAAATCATACAAGTAACTAGATATGATACTTATTTAAGCATTTTCACGAAGTAAAGCCTTTCAAAAACATTCAAATCTTCAAGCCCTGTAAGTTCGTTCCTATTCAAGCCATACCATGACCATGCTATCCAACGTTAAGGTACTTTCGATGTGCCTTATCCTGTTCATTTTCGTCGTATTGTGTGTGTGATAGAGACTTCCAAACTTTGGTTGTTTGTGATATTATAACATTCTTAGTTTGCAACACTGAATAATACATGTGGTATTTTAAGTTTTGTTTGACATGTTGATTTGAAAAATAGGATAGCCTGGCGTAGTGTCATTAAAAAAACAACTTTATGTTGGGTTGCCAACATTGTTCATCCGGTGATGTTACAAAATACTTAGGACGTTGTAGTTTCTTGGTGCAGAATTTCTCTTCTTTGCCTTTTACGATTTCTGATATATGTACTATTATCATTGTAAATGGACCACCCCGATAGAACACCCGATATATATATATATATATATATATATATATATATATATATATATATATATATATATATATATATATATATATATATATATATATATATATTTGGTCTAGGAATTAATTCGTGCGGTTGGTACGCACACATTGAAGCTGTAGTACAAACACAAAATACATAAATACCTTAAGAAAAATATTGTCCATCGCTAGCCACCACTTTCGCCCATCTGTCAGGCAATGTACGGATTCCGTGGCGAAAGAAGTCCTCATCCTTGGAAGCGATCCAGTCAGAGACCCATGTTTCGATATCTTCTGAAGAAGTAAACCGCTGTCCAATCAAATCGTTGTTCATGCAATCGAACAAGTAGTAGTCCGAAGGAGCAACGTCTGGTGAATACGGCGGGTGGGGTAAAACTTCCCATCCGACATTTTCTAAATAGGTTTTGACCGGTTTTGCGACATGTGGGCGAGCGTTATCATGTTGAACAATAAGTTTATCATGTCTGTTCTCCCATTCTGGTCGTGTTCTGGCCAGAGCTTGCTTCAAACGCATTAATTGTCGTCGATAACGTTCTCCATTCATAGTTTCACCCGGTTGCAGCAGCTCATAGTACACCACACCTTTCATATCCCACCATATGCACAGCATAACCTTTGCACAGTGAATATCTCGTTTTGGTTGTGATGGACCTGGTTCACCTGGTTTCACCCAGGCCTTTTTACCGTTTAGGGTTCTCGTAATGGATCCACTTCTCATCACCCGTAATAATTCGATGCAGAAACCCCTTTCTGCTCTGTCGTTGAAGCAGCAATTCCCAAATGGTTTTTCGTCTTTCAACGTCTCTGTCTTTCAATTCATGTGGAACCCAATGTGACATCTTTTGAATCATTCCCATGGCTTTCAAGCGTTTGGAGACTGTTGTTTGATCAACGCCTAATGCTGCTGCAAGTTGTTCCTGCGTTTGACACGAATCCTGCTCGAGCAATGCTGTCAATTCTTCGTCTTGAAATGTTTTTGGCTGTCCAGCTCGCTCTTGGTCTGCCAAGCCGAAATCACCACTTCTAAACCGTGCAAACCACTTCTGACACGTTCGCTCAGCTAGAGCATGGTCACCATACACTTCCACCAAAATACGATGACTATCAGTCGCACTTTTCTGCATGTTAAAGCAATGCAGCAGGACACCCCGCAAAAACACTTTATCAGGCACAAATTGCGCCATGTTCACTTAACTACAAACTGGTGTTGTTGACGCTTTAATCCACTGCCCTATACTACGAACGATACGCGATGACAGGGGTTTGCAACACATGTGTGGATACACGGAACTGTGGGACGCTCCGTTCGTTGCGCCATCTCTTGTCCACCCGCACGAATTAATTCCTAGACCAAATATATATATATATATATATATATATATATATATATATATATATATATATATATATATATATATATATATATATATATATATATATATATATATATATCGGGTGTTCTAAAAATGGCGCATTTCTATATCTTTCGAGTCCTCTTCCGGAGATACAAATTGCACTATGTGGCAACGTCGTAAATAAAGAACCATAGATTAGATCTACCAATCTATCAAATACTTATATCGATTCTTTCCAGATGGTAGCTGAAGTTGATATTGATTGACGCTAGCATCACTTATTAATGTTCCAATCGATTCAACTGCTTGTTGCATTGGTAGAGTAATCCTTATGGCTTCAAATTAATTTGCAACGTTGCTACATTGTGAAATTATGATTCCTCATAGAGGTTGAAGGAGGCCCCGGAGGACATAACATCATATAACATTTTCGCTTTATTTTGGCCCATAGAATAATGCTCTGTGGTCCGTGGGCGCCATTTTTATAACACCCCATGTATACAGGGTGGCTCATTTTAATCTTTCCACGGGCATATCTCGAAAATGGTTGAACATAAATGAACCAAGAAAAACTCAAATAGGAAATGGCATGGGGCACATCAAATGGTTTTATTGCGGTGCCAACCAGGGCCGCCCTTCACGGGGGCTCAGGGCCCAAGTTTAAAATTTTAAATGGAAGTATGAGTAGAGTGATACCTCGTTCGATAGATCTTCAAACACTAAATAGAGTTGTGGCAAAAGATTTTTCATATGGGTCATTGTTTCCAAAATGGCTGCCAAGACATAGTACCTGTACCAGATAAAACGTCAAGTACCACTAATATGAAAAGGATTGGAGATCAATGAACAGAATAAAACTCGTATAGGAAATCACAGATGGTATTTATCATTCCACGGCTCGAGAATCAACTGAAATGCAAAGCAAAGGTTTTAATAATACATTTTTGGAACCTTACAAACATTTTGCTCGCCTCCTTCACCCCTGAGAATATAATGCAATGCGTGCAAGATGTTTGAGAAACATTTGGATCAATATGTATCGTTTCGTTACTGAAAATTACAACTGAAATTACTGCTGAAAGTTATTCGGAATGTAACTGTGGACAACATCTCAGTGAACTTCATATTCTATCTGATAAATTTTTCTTGTGGGTGGTATTGGTTAGGTTGAAAATGGGCATGCATACTGCTCCGCCCATTCTAAGATTGTCCTTGTCTTCCTTTTCCACTAGGGAAATGTAGGGATGGTACATTCTGTACTGTCAGGGCCGTTGACTTTCCACATTTTTGCCCACTAATCCGTGATCTGTGCCACGAATTTGCCACGTCACAAAATAAAGTCATGCCACGTAAATTCTCGTTCAATCTTCGTGAGGCGAGGGGACTCACTGAACGTTTTATCTGATACAGATACCATGTCTTGGTGGTCATTTTGAAAACAGTGACCCATATGAACAATCTCCTGCCATAGCGTTCTTTAATTTTTAAAGATCTATCGAACAAGGTATCTCTCGCCTCACGTTCCCACTTAAAATTTTGAAGTTGGGCCCTGGGCGCCCATGAAGGGCGGGCCTGGGGGCACTGCGACAATACCATTCGATGTGCCCCATGGCATTTCCTATTTGAGTTTTTACTCGGTTATTTATTTCAACCGTTTTCATATTAGTTGTACGGACGTTTCATCTAATACAGACACCATGTCTTAGTGACCATTTTGAATACGGTGACCTATACGAAAAATCTTTTGCCACAACGGTTTTTAGTTCTTAAAGATCTATCGAACGAGATATCACTTGACCCATGTTTCCATTAACAATTTTGAAGTTGTTCCCTGGGTCCCCATGAAGGCAGCCCTGGGGTCACCGCAACATCATTCGATGTGCCCCATGCAGTAGCGTAGCCAGGGTGTGTGTTTGGGGGGGCCCAAGTGCTGTTATAGGTACATATAGAAAAATTACAAACAAAAAAATATATAAACATAAAAATATATAGAAAATTACAAACATCAAAGTACCAAAGTACATTGTCGGACCTCTTTGGGGGGGCGGCCCCTCCGGGCCCCCCCTTCCCTACGCCACTGGCCCCATGCCATTTTCCTGTTTCACTTTTTGTTCTGTTCATTTATCTCTAACCATTTTCATATTTGTAGTACTGGACGTTTTATCTGACACAGGCATCGTTCCATGGCGGCTCTTTTGAATACGGTGACCGATATGAATTTTTTTTTTTTGCCACAACTCTGTTTAGTGTTTGAAGATCTATCGAATGAGGTATCACTCGACCCATGTTTCCATTTAAGATTTTCAAGTTGGGCCCTGGGCTTTCATAAAGGGCGGCCCTGAGGAGTACCGCGGCAACACCATTTGATGTGCCCCATGTTATTTCTTATTTGAGTTTTTTGTTTGGTTCATTTATATTTAACCGTTTTCGAGATAATTCCGGGGAAAGATTAAAATGGGCCACCCTATATATATATGATTTCAAGAAGCCCTAATAGTAGAAATCTTATTGGTAAGGGCTCAGCCCACATTTCCGTTTCATAAACTTATCCCATGTTTCATTCATGTGTTTGTATCATATCATATGGAGTAAGTTTTATCTTGAAGTAAGCGCCCTCGAATGAATGGGAGCCAAAATTGGGCCAGTTGGCCTTTTCCGTCCACCACCATTCACTGCACTGGGCATTCCTTTTCCTTTTGAATACCCTTAATATATACAGCAGTGTCTAAATCGCTCTCTACTAACAGCTATTCAATTCTCAGTTGACTAAATTATTAGTAATAACTAATTGACATAAACAATATGTCATGATGTGGTTCGTGAATAACACTTTGTAATTACAAAACTTTACAATGAATAAAAAAAAATATTAATGACAATTTTTATGAATGAACTGGCAGACAAGAAGGTATCACTGAATGGCCATCGCGTTCACCAGATCTCAGTCCAATGGATTTTCTATCTGGGAAATAACGGGGAATATGTTTTCAATTGTATATGTATTACTTCTGAATTTGTATTACTTCTGAATTTATCACCCACAACATTAAGTAATGTAGCATGTTCTTCTGTGCTTTAAAGATGTAATTTGTACATTGAAAATATTGGAGGATACTTTGAACACGTGATTTAGGTAACTTAATGTCTTAATACAACTTACGGCCACATACACCAAAAAAGTTCAAATGAGCGTTCATATAAATGAGTTCTAAACTTAATTTTCTAACTTGAACATAGTTCAAGGAATGTTGTTGCACCACTGAAAACCTAATTTCGGTACATTTGGTTCAGTACTATAGACTAACCAAGGTCAATGAAGTTAAACCCCAAAAAAACAGCTGTTAAAGGTTAAACTAGTTCATCCATCACCAGGGCCGTAACTTGTGTGGGGGCAAACTACCCCCCAGCGAAGCTCTGCCTTTCGAGGGGGCCCACTTTAAGACAAAATTTTCTTACTCCACATACGATACGAACATGAAATTATAAATGAAACATCAAGCAGGTTCACTACATTACATAAACAAAATAGCACGCAAAAGGTAAATAAAATAAAAAATGACTCATGGGCCCATTTCAGTAAAAAAATGTCTACTATTAGGGGCCCTAGAAATAATATTTATTCGTATGGCTTTGAGATTTGTCAATATTGTCCCCTTAATTAATTTGTCACGTATGAAACGGGCCCAGGGGCATGCGGGAGGGTCCACAGGCTCCGGAGGGCCTACAAAGAGTAAGAGAAAGATGGAAAGAAGGGTCCTTTTTCGAATTTTGCGAAGGGCCCAAAATAACTTTTTCCAGGGGCCCAAATATTAATTCTTGCCTCCCCCAGAAAAAATATAAGTTACGGCCCTGTCCACCACTTAATCGATAGCGTTGAACGTCGTTTAACAGTTAAACTTCGTTGGTGCACATGGTCGTTAATGTTATGAGATATAATTTGTAATAATTTCAAAGTTTCATGGTTGATAAATAATTCATTTCAAATGAATTATTGTTAACTGACTTACCACTCATTCTAGCTTTGGAACTTCTTGTATAAATTAAAAGACAAATTCTGACCAAAGCATATATTAACTAATAAATAATACCTATTATTTATTAGTTAATATATGCTTGGTAAGAATTTGTCTTTTATTTTAACTGACTTATGGCACACACTGTAGCTATGTTAAAATTTTAGTCATGTTTTAGTGAAATCGTTAAAGCTCGAGCTCGTAAATCTAGTAGTTTGCCTATTGAAATACCTTTAATTGTACAAAACAGTTCAACAACAGAGAACAAGGTTTATTGACTATCATAATAAACTTTGAAAATACGCGGAGAGAACAGCAGAGTATCATGCATTTTTGCGAGTGTTCCCGAAAACCTTTTCCTCAGCAGAAGGTGGACGCTATTATACGGTGTTTAGATCTCTTCTCACGTGTTGAACAGAGAATCTTGCTAACTGATACCTCTTCTTCAAAACCACAATCCTTTTGATTCCAACCAAACCAAAGGGTCGTGGAAACAGTGGCAAAGGCAAGACAACACCGACGCCGACAAGAATGTGTTATAGTATGTGAATATGTGAAAACCTCAACAGGAGTTGGGTTACGCAGAAAGAGGGTGAAACCAATCTCATATGCTCTCCATATGGCTTCTATTTTCACCCATCCATCTCTCGCGCTCTTTCACTATTACCAGTGTACCACTTTATTCTCTCCCCTTTCCCTACTTTCGTGTCAGGCATGGTGGGAGGTGCCGTGGCTAGTGTGATGAATGGATGACGTTGGTGACCTTCATCCACCATATACTACTGACATTTGCCAGCAACTCAAATAGCACACGCATACAGACACATAATATTCAAATTATACAGAATGTCTCACAAGTCTCAAACGTTTCGTGGTACTTCATACCTAAATGGCTAGCTAACGTGCTTTCTGTGCGTGTTGTCTCTGGTTCGATTGTCAGGTGCTTGTCTTGAACAGAAACACGAGTGGTTAGGATCCTATAATACCTTCTGCACGATGCCGTCACATATGGTCTAATTCAGGGATGGCCAAACTTTTTTGATTCAATCAAACTAACTTTAAAAAGCATGCAATCTACCTCAAACTGTGATAAGCTCTGACAATGTACCATAGTCTGCTTGCCAATATCGCTGTTAACATTAGTTTACACTATTTAGAGTTATTAGTAATATTAATTACCAGTGTTTCTTTCAGAAAAAATGTTCCAGGGATCACTCTTAGTATTCGGAGGAGCACATATTTTCATACAGTGCTGTTCTATTTATTATTATATTATAGACGTATTATTTTGGTCTCCTCCATGGGGGCAATTTCAGAGCTCTGGGGTACAGTAACCCCAGTAACATATCTGGAACAAAAACTGTTAATTACCAACATATATAAAAACAATTTAAAAATATTTAAGGAAAAATAATTAATAAAAATACCTATTTTATCACTAATCTTTTATTTTGAGCTTGAAAGTGTTAGCTTCCAAAAATCGTAATATCACAAAGGATGTAACTATTACCAAGCCAGCCTTCTACAATTTTTAAGACACTCAATATCTTATACAAGCCCTTTATTCTTAATCCTCACCGTATCATTCTTCTAATTCTATTACATCTATAATCTTCCTTGAACTCACATTTATATTTCATATCATTATCTTAATAAATACTTCTTTATATCTTTATAATCTTAAATCATAATACGTCTTCAACAAACTGTCATAAATCTATATCATATCTATAACTTATTTGCACAGGTTAACTCTCATTTACTTGGTAACCGCAAGTATCACGTTTTTAAGCACTTTTTGCCCAACAGAAAGATGCTACTGCGTTTCTTCCGAGAGCTACAGAAAGATGGTCAAGCACAAACAAAGACAGAATTGTAAATTTCATCAGCCAAGCAAGTTCTATGTATATTTTAACTCTATGATTTTTATTTGAGAGGACACTGCTCCACAAATATAGATTGAGGTAGAGAATGCTGTCAGACAAAGGTGTGCAGCTTTTAAACAAAGGTCCTACTTTCCTTCACGAAGAAGAAATCAGAAATTATTTTCAGTTACTCTTACCTTCATAAAAGTATCAGTTTGTGATTGCCATATTTCGTTCACCACATTGGACGAAATCACATTTAATATTAACAAAACTGAGAACATGCTAGAAACTTCTTCAATATTGTCTTCATGAAATGAAAATGACACGAAAACAAAGGTATAGGTTCAAATCTTTTCACATCTTGAAATCTTGTTTTTAATACACATTATAGCACACAAATATAATTAAATATTGCGGTTCCACTTTATTTAAAATCACTTTAGTATTCACCAAAAGTTACCACGATAATTATTTCAATAAATTAATCTATTTTTATTCCTTTTAAACTGTATTTTCTTAATACTTATCATTTATTTCGCAAAAATTAGAAATACACTTCAATTACCTATGGCTTCCTCACTTATTATATCTTTAACAGCATAAAGAAAACAAGTTTAAACAAGTCTGGTCATAACATTTGTTATCATAAGGTATCGGACTACTGCCCTTGTTGCCCCATAACTAAATATACATAAACGTTGTCGCTGCGATATATTTTCTAAAAAGTTTCTCGATAGACAGCAGCGATCGGCTGTTTAGTCACCCACGGTCTGTGTGTTGAAAAAGAACAAGCTTGTAAACTGGAATAAATGAGTTATTCAAATCTTAATGAACGAGGGGCAGAGGGGTACACAGTCCACTAGTAACTAGTAACATTATCTCGGAGATATTTGTGGAAGAAGAGGAACAAATTTTAGCACGTGGTTCAACTACCTATTAGTAAAAATAAAATAACCATGTAAATAACATATATTTATTCAACAACTTTCGTGATGAAGAATTCTACGACTGCTGACTAAAAATGCAAATTATTTTAAAGTAAGATTTGTAGAAATATAAATTTAAAAAAATAATGTAGTAGCTTATAACATACCCAAAATTCAATCATAAGTTTTGTATATTTACTTTGCGAAATGTATAAGAATGAAACTGTAAACAACTAAGTTGTTTAAGGAATTAGAAGAGGTAATGTAAATATTACGCTACAGGTATAGAAAATATTCCTATAAAAAAAAATACAGAAAGCTTTCGATTATTCGCGGGCGGATTATCCGAGGTCTTCCTTTCTGTTTTTCTTCTTTTCTTGACAAGATGTTGTTAAAAATACTTCAATCACAAATAAAGAAGATATGTTTCAACACGAAAATACAAAACCAGTTGACTGATTTGTATATACATGTGTGTGAAAAAGTATACCCACGAATTTGCAAGTAGAGAAAACTACTAATTTTATTAAGTCATAATCTTATAAGTAGGTCCTCCTATGTTGTAAATAAAAATTTTTGAAAAGCATTTTCGTCTTGGTATATGTTCTTTTTCAGCCATATTGTGGATTATTGGCTCTTGCTGCACTACTCAATTCCGCGAGTAATCGTGTGTTTACTGTATATCGTAAGGAGTTTCTCAACAAGGTCTGAGTTAAGTTTTACACTGCAACTAGAAAGTTCATAGATCCCAAAGAACGAAGGATCTTGAAGTGTACGAGTTAACTCGGGAGTCGATAGTTAGGAGAGGAAGTAGGAAGTTGATGTAGCTAACGTTTCATCGAAGTCGATACATGCAGTGAGTACAGTACGTATTACATTAAAATTATAATGTTGGGACCGATATAATGGTTGAAAGCTTCTGCTATTACTATCAAGTAGATCTAGTTAGAGAAAGTCATTTGAGTCCTATCAAACTGTAATATGGTGATGGCAAACGCATCTCAAATAAGTCTAGAACAATCATTTAATTTTTAAACCTCAGGTCAGAAATTGCCTTATGATAACACTTAAGTTGTCATTATAGCTGTGTTACAAATTTCTGACGAACTACACCTTCTGACTTCAAACTTTAGTTGCTTTTTGGCTTCAAGCCAATTCAAACAAAAATTTGTAGCACATGTTAATCCAGGTAATTCAAAATTTATGCTCTACATTAGGGTGAATGCCTATGCTTTATTTTACGAACATGTTCATTATAAACCTCTATATTGTTTATTCTCAAGTGACTAGTTCCATACAGAAGATTGTAAGCATTTGTGTTTTATATCGCTTTTTATTACGTATTTATTTATTACTACTACTACTACTACTACTACTACTACTACTATTATTATTATTATTATTATTATTATTATTATTATTATTATTATTATTATTATTATTATTATTATTATTATTATTATTATTATTATTATTACTTTATTTTTATTTAATTATAATTATATACCTATATTTGTATTTCGCTTCATTCAGAGATAATAGATATGGCACAATTTGACCCGTAGTCAATTAGTGAAACGGAATTAGGGCAAATGAACGTTACATACAGCTATATGAGCAAAGGAAATACAATATGAATCTTTGATTTTACAATGTTCAGGATACAACTTTATTTGCATGAAATAGCTTATCATTCAGATAGCTACATAATAATAATAATAATCATTAATCAGTGACGTTATTTACGATTTTGTATCGGTGGGGAAGGCTTTGCTAACTTTATTCCTCGAAATGCGAATATTATGCAAGATATTTCATTTACTTTAATATAGTAAATAAAATTTCGGGGGGGATTGAAGCTCGGAGGCCCCCTTAAATACGCCACTAATAATAATAATAATAATAATAATAATAATAATAATAATAATAATAATAATAATAATAATAATAATAATAATAATAATCGTAGTAGTAAAACGAGTGCGGGTGGAACTCCGAAGGACCTTTAACAAACTATTTTATAATGATTGTACTTTATGTGCCTGACTTACATAACGTTTCTCATGTGTTTCCTCGTCATCACGAATAAACCGCACCTTTAATGACTACCTAACATAAAAACGTTTCGGATGAAAAGTTCTGTAAATTCCTGGTGCTATGCAGTCCCAAGAATAAATAATTCCTCAGCTGCTCTTTGAGGTCACCAGCGTGAGAATCGACGTCGAGCAGACAGTTTTATTAGTGCATCACGCACTGGTAAATCTTGTTCATTGCGGGCTTCTTCAAGTAGTTCAAACACACTGACTGACCATATCTCTTTCTTTCTCTATGTCTTCTTTCTATGCTCATGGGAATCGAATTTTTTGAGAGAAGAAAGACATATAGAAAGTACAAAGGCATCATCTAGCTATAAATATAGCTTACGTATCTCTTTTTTTATTCCGCAATAGTTTCGCTTCTGGTATGTACGATATTGAACTCCACCTAAATGCTGTAAAGGTTATCAGTGATAAATTTCTCATTCTGTTGAAAAGCCCTGACATATATTAGAGACGCTGAAACATGGTAGTAGAGAATGATGTCTCGTCTCACTCTAGAAGATTTTATCGTCTCGTCTCGTTTCGTAGATTTATGTAGAAAATTTATGCTTTATTTTCTTAATTTCATCATAAGTTATCAGAACGCTTCCGTGTTACGAGCGGTGGACGAAAGGTAAACATTTAAACCATATTGATAATTGGAGTTGAGTTGATTTGATTTTGATTTTAACGTTCCTTTCAGCAACGAGGCCATGGGAGACAGGGATCTACTGATTAACGTGGAATCCAAACTACACGAGCTCCCACCGAAAATCGAACCCGGGTATTTATGATTGGAGTTAAGGACGGTATTGAGATCAGACGAGTCTTCATTCAGTTTCGTCTCGATTGACAAATAGTGGTCTCGATCTCGGTCACGTCTCGAGTCGAAATTCGCCGTATTGGTTCCAGTCTCGCATCGACCCAACAGGTGTTTGTCTTGATCTAGGTCTCGAGGGCTATGTCCCGATCTCGTTTCGAAAGTATCTAAAAAAAATGTGTCAATTTAAAAATGTATAATTAGTATTATCATACAATCTGTCTTTTTCTCTTACTTCATTCTTGACTGCAGAATTGCTGTAGCCCGCATACCCATTCATAGCTAAGTATTTATCGATCGTGTTTTCGTGCGTGTTGTTGTGGATTCAATCTTGAGAGAAGGGGGCGCGGTGGCTCAGTGGTAGAGCGTTCACCTCCGGTGCTTGGGGTCCCTGGTTCAATACCAGCTCGCGCCGTGTGGACTTTGTGGTAGACAAACACCGTGCTCGTGGGTTTTCCCGTTTCCTCCCACTTTCTTCATTCCGCCATTTCACTCATCTCTCATCATCACCGTCTCCTTTAGCCTAACCGGCATAACTGTGGGACGTAAAACTTAAGGATTTCATTTCATTTTCAATCTTGAGACAGCGTATAAAATCTTAAAGAAAATCTGAATAGTTGTTCAGACCGCACTCTAAGAAATATATATTGTTTCATATAGCCTCAGTACTAGTAATATGAACTCTGTCGTGGCTAAACGGTTCGCGTACGAACCTTTGAAGTGGGAGACCCGAGTTCGATTCCTAGCGGGAGCTTATGTAGTTCAGATCCCACATTAAGCTTTAGGTTCAATTCTCATATAGTAGCCTCGCTGCTGAAAGAGACGCTAAACTGAATTCAAACCAAAAGTACTGGCAATACAATTAAACTATAATCAATCAACTACTCAGTGACTTGCGTGGACATAGGGTAGACATCGTCTACCTTTTAGAATTTTATATGCATTAAATTTGTCTTTTCTTAACTTTTTTTCGTAACCTCTTTTCCGTTTCTTTCTCTCATGTTAAAACTAGATCCTTTCCAAGAACTCGCTTGCATGTAAGAAGACAGTTCACTCAGGGTCTAGCGGAACCTTGAACATTATTCCCGTATTAGATCCATATTTTTTGCATCAACCTATAGAAGCGTGCCACAGCAACCGATAAGCACTAAAGCCATAATTCTACTACAAACATTGGAATTTATCTCAGAATAGAGCCCGCGTGGAAATAATGAAAGAGAGACTTTTATAGTTATTTATTTATAGTTTATTATACATTAGCTCTCAGTTTCAAAAGAAAATTGGTACCATTACTTATACGGGTGATTGTAGTAAAACAACAACAAATTTTAAAACATCTTTTCCTCTATCATTCCTTAACTGTGTTTGAAAATAACGTTGCGGGCTTCAAACTTTTTTTTTTTTTTTTTTTTTTTTACAAAATTATGTTTTGGAATGTGATGTCAACATACCCTTTGAGTAATTAAAATGAGTAGAAAGGAAATAAAATATATTGCATCCGAGCAGAAAATTGTGTGTTGTTCAAAGAACTTTCGATATAACAAATTTGCCAGAGGTGTCATTTACATCCTTTCTCCCCTGTATATGCCTACTACTGCTATTGTTTCTCTATCGTATATGTTACTTACCAATGCAAGAATATTGGGCAAACAAAATTTCGGTAATTTTTTCGCCAATATTCGAGACGAGACTGAGTTTAGTCTCGTCTCGAGTAAGTTTCGTCATCGTCTCGATTTATCGTCTCGTTCTCTCGTTCGTCTCGGTCGTCGTATAACCTGACCAGGATAGCAGTGCGGTTTTGAGAGGATGGCGCTGCTGTTGTGATTACATCAGTTTCTTGGCAAGCGCGGTGGAACAGGGGAGCGGAGAGTTTCACTTTGCAGTGTATCCAACGGTTTGTAAAAGTTACAGCTTAGATGTTCATTGCCTAATCTCTTTACACTTAATAAAGAATGCCGTAAGTTATGTGGTTGTAGTGAACCATTCCTGCAGTAACGCAGATATATTGTGAATAGTGATATATGAATGGAAATTACCAATTTAAGAACAACATAGCACAATTAGTGATTCAGTGAGCTTCTACCAAAAGTTCTAGTGTTTCTTGTGAGTACTCTACAATTTATTTCCTCCGATGATTTTTTGCCCCGAGCTTTCCTTGAATTTGTCCCTATACATATTTTATAGACTTAAAATACTAGAGACAAACACCAGCAAATAATGAGTACACATCCTACATACCCTCTCGTCAAAAACTTCGGAGCGAGTCGAATCAACCAATTTTAATTCGTTTTCTTTGCTACAGAGAGCACCTGATCCTTTGTACAATACCTGATCCTGATCCTTTGTTAGTTTGTTCGCAAGTTAATATAGAGGGTGTATTTTTTCTTGTTACTTAAAATGTTCTGCAAATAACTTCAATAACGTTTGAAACTGTTTGTTTTAACGTGAGCCAGGGGCGGATCCAGACTGAATGTTTGGGGTGAGCGCTCGTTCGAAGTCAAATCAACGTAAGAGTGTATTGCAAAAAAAAAAAAAAAAAAAAAAAAAAAGAATTCAACTCAAAATTAATGTGGAAGCTTGGAGTAATTTAGTAGAAATTAAATTTTGGGGGAATAATATCATTTTGGGCAAAAATTAGTGGACCCCTCCCAACAAAATTTTCATTACACAGATTGTAATGATACATTACACGCAGATAAACCATATTGAAAGAGATTAGTCGATTTTAGTTATTGTTCTCTAGTACACGTTTATGAACATAATAAAAATACCAATTGTCTAGAAGAAACGCGATAAGAATAGCAACAGGGAAAGGAGAAATGTACATGAAAGTTTCAGAATTTGTCTGGGAGCATTTCCAGTTCATGCCAATACAAACGAGTGTATCGATTAATTGTCCGCTGGAAGTTTTGTAAATTAAAAGTAAAATGTCTCTGGTAAATGATGATACTCTAATGAGTGACATGTTGGTAAGTTTCTTTTGATATGGACGACAATGATCGTGATTATCTGGACACTCTGTATTTAAGTTGCAGCTTATGATGTCATTGACAACATGTAGGTAGCTCCAAGAAAGTGAAGGAGGCCGCGGTGGCTCAATGGTAGACCGTTCACCTTTGGTGCTCGGGATCTCTGGTTTGATCCCTGCTCACTCCAATTGAACTTTGTGGTGGACAAAAACTGCGTGCATGAATTTTCTCGGGGTTCTCGTGCTTCCACCCACTTTCTTCATTCCACCATTTCATTCATTTCTCATTATCATCATCTTCTTTAGCCTAGCCGACATAACCGTGGGACGTAAAACTGAGATTTCATTTCATTTTCTTTCGAAGGAAGTGATGAAATATTGTTACTGTTCACATGTTGATTGTTGATTGGATGCGGAAAGAAAGCGAAAAGGCTAAGATTGCATATTTTGTACGTTGAATGAAATTGTAATTACGCAGACAATTTAAAGAAGAGCTAAGTGTAAAAAGGGAACAACTTGTTTCAAGGTGAGGAAAGATAGGCTCTATCTTATTTGTTTCTTCTTACTTTCCGCCTTTTCTTAAATATCCAAATCTAATAATTTAGAAGGAAAGAAGGAAAAAGGCGTTGCATTGTAATGAGACAGAAGTTTGCAGTGAACTTCGTTCGCTAAGAGTGGGTTAATTGATTGTCTGCTTCTTCTTGTCTTCACCTACATGAAAGCTCAGGACATCCCAATATCTTAGGTCCGGTCCTAAATGACGAAGGTCGAAAAGAATATCAGTTTAGTATACACTATAGATTTGAGTTTTTACGACGAGGTTTTCGACCTATATACGCTGTAAAATTAATAAATTCGGGACTGCAGCACGAATTAGATACAAGTAACGAGAAACTGAAGTGCATTCTATCTCTCCTTTCCCACATCAGCATCGGTAGTGGTGACCGCAGACGTTTCCTGTTGTTGGTCGTGGTACTTCCGTGAAATAATGAACATGAATGTTCAAGAACAGTAATCAAACGTTAGATTTTATCAGCATTTAAGAAAAACATCTTTGCAGACTTCTACAAGATAAAGAGGCCTGAAACTCTATCGCAAATAATGAGCGCTCTGGTCGACCTATGAACGCGAAGAAGAAGGAAAACTAATTGCTATCAGTAGTATTCTGTTGTCACTGGATACCTGCTAGAGCCTTTGACTGAACTTTGGCCATGTATGTAACCACATATTGTTTCTCGCCACTTCACCTGTGAACAAAAGCTGAAATGTAAGAGGATATCGGAAGATTTAATCGAGAAAACTTATTGTGATCCATCTTTTTCAGAGGTAATAATTAGAGGAGACGAACTTGGTTATACATCTTTGTTATTCGACCCAAATCGATTCTACAACGTGGATATCACAGTTTTCACGAAGGTCGAATAAAATCCGGCAGGACTGTGGGGAAAAAAGAAAAATCATTTTCTAGATTTTTCTTTGATTTTCAAATAGTTGTCTGTTCGGAATTCGTTCCTCAGGGCACAAAAAGTTGAATTTAAGTACTTTACGTCATTTGCTCAAATTAATCTGTCGTAAATGACTTGCGAGTGACAAAGTAAACAATTATGGATACTTTTATCATGACAATGCACCTGGCTACTGACCTCAGCTCAATACACTCCCATCCGCCTATTCACCTGATTAGCCTCTGTGATTGAAATGAAATCTTTAAGTTTTATGTCCCACGGTTATGTCGGTTAGGCTAAAAGAGACGGTGATGATGAGAAATGGACCAAATGGTGGAATGAAGAAAGTGGGACTAAATGGGAGAACCCCGATAAAACCCATCCACACGGTGTTTGTCCACCACAAAGCTCACTTGGTGCGAGCTGGGATTGAACCAAGGAGCCCATGCACTAGAGGTGAACGATCTACCACTCAGCCACCGCGGCGCCGCCTCTGCGATTATCAAACTTTTTACAGAATGATATAACATCTGAAAGATGTCATTTTGCGTCAGAAAATTACGTCTCTGTATGCATTACGGGACGTTGTTGAAGATCGCTTCCAGTAGAGCTTGCAGTGACTTTATTATAGGTGACATATATAGTCAATCAATGATATTTTTCTATCAGTTTTACCATCGCCCATGGTGTATATATAGCCTTTTTTGAACTAAATATGTAGGTTAACATTATTCTTGTAATACCATACATTTTAATGTATTTACAGTATACATGGTAAATGAAAATTAACGGAAACATCACCAAATCAGAATATGAATTTGTGTCTTGATACGAAACATGAACATAATAAATTGCTTAAACCAGTCCATTACATCCCTACTCTAATGTATAAAAGAACGTGTCTGTCTGTCACCAGATTGTCGCATAGAAACGAGTTACCTGGACACATTAAATTTTGTACGCAGGCAGATCATCATCAGATCTAGATCTACTGGTGTACGAAGCCATTTCTTCGATTTTCAACTCGAGGGGTGATTTGATGGTCACACATTCTGTAAGTTGAAAACACATAGAGTATCTCAGAAGTCCTTCAAGTTAGGCAACCCAAAATACTATACTGTGGTGCTGATTGCATAGTGTTCAAGTCCGTGCTGGAAAAACAGACACTTCTGCTAGTACATAATAACAATATATGATAATTGCATCGGATGCCTAATTTGGATAGCCATCATGCGGTCTCAGGGGAGGAGAATACAATGAAAGAATAAATTATTCGCTTACCGATGCTTGATCATGAAATTTGGTGCGATAGCAACAAAATCAGGACAGGTGGCAACCCTATAGGAACAAAGCGAAAGTGGTTCAGGGAATAGAAGAGGAAGAGTTACATATATGGTCTTCCTATGTCTCCTTCCTCCCTTCTCTCCCGTGGTGTTTATATTGCCGATTCCTGCCTACCTTCGACCACCACCTACCCCCACCCTAGTTACATCAAACTGTAAACGCAGCAGTTTAGCGGTTACACAAACATCCTCAACAAAACGTAGCCAAACATTGTCTGCGTGGCATCAAACAAGCTTTGTGTACATCGCGTTTGTCTGTCTGTATGGATTTCTACGTGTGTACATATATATGTATATATATGTACGTGGAATGGGGCTGCAACGTTTGCCAAACACAGGTATTACCTATAACAACAGTAATTGTTGGTGTAACACTATTCAATGAAAAAAAAATAAAGGTAAAAAACGCACACAAAAGCTAGTTATACAACAGAGAGGAGATATATTGATGTTTATTTACTAACACAAATACAAATAATGGACATTATTGTTATTAGTATTATTATTAGGTACTGTTGATAGTATTGTTACTACTGTTACTGTTGAAGTTTCTGCCCTATGTCAGCGTTTAATGTTTCCGTATAATGAATTCCTATCCGAGTGTAAAATTACAGTTAACTGACTGGCAGTTGGAATTGAAAGTAGCATCTCTCTCTCTCCCTCTCTCGTTCTCTCACTCACTCTATTACTCTCTCTTTATCTATTGCTAACTCTGATGCAATTCGAAACGAAATTCGATTATATTCTAATCTAGTATATTGGTTGGTCTGAAAGTCTTGTGTTGCCTTCAAATGTTTTGGCAGTGGAAATCCATTTGTTATAGTTGTTCTCTGCTTTTACATGATTGACTCAAACACTTACGCTTGTAGCTCTATCATATACGTACGGGGGGTGGAAGTACGCGATGTCTCAATGGTACAGCGGTTACTTCTAATGCGTGTGGTCGCTGGTTCAATCCCCAGCAAGTAAGTTTGTGGTGGACAATGTCATGTCCGTGGGTTTTCTCGAGATATTCCGGTTTCTTCCCACATTCTCATTTCACCATTCTTCCATCATCATTCCTCCTCTTACTCATCGTCTCCCTTAGTCTAAAGGGAATAATTAAACTGAAAGATGTCATGTCATGTCTATCATGTACGTATAGGTTCAAAACTTCGTTATCTATATATGGGCTTGTGACACCAACATGAAAATTAAACTCCTGACGCAACAGCCCTAAGGATCCAGTTGGTTTGTGGCACTCATTCCTGTGGAGTGATGTATGGTCAGTGCATTGGCTTCCCTTGCCGTTAATGTTGGCTTTTCTAAACATTAGTTTACTTCTTTTTCCTTCAAGTAGCTCCTCATTTTCCTCACGACGCTGGCTGGACACAATGTCAACACCATGTGGTGAATTCAAAGGTCTTCTATCTTTGCTCGGACCAAACTCAGCACTGCTTGACTTCACAGATCTAACGAGAATCAGTATAGTGCCACTAGGAAGTTCGCACAGAACATTCATATAGCTGTGATATTTTTAACAGACTTTAAAAAAGCGGAAAGTTCTCAATTCGGCCCGTTTAAGACAACACTTAACATCACAAATCATTTTCTGGGAAAAATCTTGAAACGACCCATTCCTCTAATAATTCCAGAGCTAAATCCAAGACAGTGGATTTCATGTTGGCCGCCGTGGTATCCAAACTTTATCGAGCAGATCCCCATGAACACCACGATATTTTACCAACGTTAAGTTACCTGTCTACTCCTACCCTTCTCTGTGCAGTTTACTACGAAGGGGAGCAACACAGTGTGATATCACAGAGCATGCAGCTGGAATTGGCTGTTATAGACAGTACTAGTGTGGCCCATGAGACGAGAAATTATTTTCGAATTAGAGATGACAGGACAAATATGACGATTCTCGATTAGTTTCCAATACGAGAATCAAATTGGGATGAGAAATTTCTCGATTTTCGTGGGCAACATTACTTCTTCACCTATGCCTTAAGACTAAAACACATTTAACAAAATTTTAAGATACGCAATAAATTCCATCATAATATTTCAATTAGGGATGGTATTACCTGACCAGCGATCGACTGCGGGCGGACGGTTTTGGAACTAAAATGCAAGCAGCAGTGTTTCTAACCGGATTACTTGTAGTCAATCTATCACAGTTCTTTTTGTCCTCTTCGTAATAAACCACTTCACGCATATGCTCAAGTCAGGGGCAGATCCAGGGGGCGAAGCGATCGGGGCGATTGCTCCCCCCCAGAAAAGAATTTTTTTTTTATTTTAAAAATAAAACCTAAGAATTTTCACCTTTGTATTATAAATGTAAAATAAAACCTAAAATAGGTACGCCTTATTATTTTTTTTTGTTGTTGTTTTACGTTGCAGAAGCCAAATAAAGCAATAAATTGCAAGAAATTACTTACATTGGTGTTCTTGCTTAAAAAAAAAAAAAAAAAAAAAACCTCCACCTTCGAAATCGCAGGTGGCCATTTCTGTTCTAGAAATTGCAGACAATAGCTACTTCTCCTTTTCTAAAGTTGTTTTACTTTATTTATTTATTTATTTTTGCAATACACTCTTACCTTGATTTGACTTCGGACTACTGTCCCCCAAACATTCAGCCTGGATCCGCCCCTGGCTCAAGTTAAGACAAACAGTTTCAAAAGTTATTGAAGTTTTTTGCAGAACATCTTAAGTAACAAGCAAAAAAAAAAAAAAAAAAAAAAAATACAACCTCCATATTAACTTGTGATCAAACTAGCGAGAAGCGTTTTACATGCTGCTCCTCTTTTATAATGACATTGAATAAATCGTAATCAATTTTTATACAATCTGCTTAATACACGGCCGAAACTCACTGAATTGTCAATTGTGCTATGTTGTTTTTAAATTGGTAATTTTATTCATATATCACTATTCACAATACATCTGCATTACTGCAGGAATGGTTCACTACAACCATATAATTTACGGCGTTCTTTATTATACCGGCCATACACTGACGTATTTTTCAGCCGTAGCCATAAAATTTCATGCGCTAGTCTTGTTAGCAGCTGTCAATACGTTAGTGTTTGGGACCTGGCGTACGTTTACGTACCGAATTTTTATACGCTTGAAAAGTCTGGCTGCTTTTAACTTCGAGCGTAAATACGGCGCGTAAAAACGGCTCAGATGAAAGGGTTTTCGAGCAGTAGGTGGTCTCTTGCCTTCTCCCTGGTCTGGTCTTATTGTTTTCAGAAGAGAAAACCTGTTCTTGTGTTGTCCTCGCGAATCGTTGCTGAGGTTTGCTGGTAGACTCACCAGAAATCATCATTCCAATCTAGTTTCAGTCTTTCCATACAAGATACGATTTCGGCTAAACTAATATTTCCTATTGCACGAAACGATACATTATTTCCTAATTAAAATTCATAATTAATTTTGAGTGCACAGAGAAAAAGGTATTTAAATCCAATACTTCCTAATCTGAATTCGCAAATTATGAGAGCTCCTCTGTGGCTATATAGTCAGCGTACGCGTCCTCGTTGCGGGGAGCCCTGTTCGATTCTAGGGGGAAGCTCATGCGGTTCGGGTTCTCGTTCTACTTCTCATATAGGCTCGCTAAACTTATCTAACCAGATGTCTTTAGACTAGGAATTTAAGATTTAATTTAATATTTGGACATTATTTTTTTTTCACACAGGTAAAGGCGCATATAAAGATGAAGTCACACCTTCAGAGTTCTCATGTTGTGATACTGAAATGAAATCTTTGAGTTTAACTTCCCACGGTTATGCTCTTTAGACTAAAAATACAATAATTAAGGCAAGAGAATGATGATGAGAGAATTGGTGGATTGAAATGTGGGAGGAAACGAGAGTACCCTGAGAAAACCCACGGACATGATGTTGCCCACAAAAACTTATTTGCACAGGGATTGAACCAGGGACCCCACGCACCAGAGATAAGTGCTTTAGCACTGAGCCGCTGAGGCCCTGCGTTGTGATTTTTTTTTAAGTAAGACTGTCAATAGCATTTGACCAATTCTTGCCGAATTGAAAATTATCTAAAAAATCATATGTTGCTCCTACTATTGAATACTAGCAGCGTTCACCCCGCTTCGCTGCGGTCACCCCGGAACGCAATAAACTTTGTTACTTAGATAATTTTTACTTTTTCGCTTTCAAGTGATATGATAAAAACCATAGAAGATTGCAGTAAATCTTAACATTATATCGCCTGTCATTTATGTTAACCCGCCCCGCTTCGCTGCGGTCATCCCGGTGCTGGCATATTGTAAAAGTGTCTGTAAAAATAAGCAAATCAATTAAAAAATTTTAAACAGAAGATTCAAGCTACTTTCCGCTATATATCGCCTGTCATTTATGTTAACCCGCCGAGTGACACGGTCATGCGGGTTGCATATAAATACGTTTATTTTTACCTATGATGAACTAATAACAAAGGATTTGTACGTTATGGACACTTGAATGGTCAATTATCTCAAGACACTGGTAATTAAAAATTAAAGTGATATGATAAAAACCATCTAGGGTCCAAATCCTAATAACCCCCCAAAAATGAAAGAAATTGGTTCAGCCGTATTAGCGTGATGAGCGGACAAAGGATTGCACGTTCTCTTTTATATATATAGATTGTTCTCCTATCTGGTCTATGGCCTGCCCTACTCATTTAAAAATTTAAATTCCGTAATTAATTTCTTTTTAGCCATTGTATCCTACCGAGTACCTCACCTCCGAACACTTCCAAAAAATAACGTTTTAAAATCCCTCAATATCAAACCTCCCCTAGTGAGAAACAAAATTTCTGACCTAATATTTTTTGCAAAAAATTGTAAATGGTCACATATCATATGAACAGTTGTTAAATCAGACCAATTTTCGCGTACCCGCTAGAACAACACGGTGTAGTGATCTCTTTTTACACTCGAGCGGTGAGAGTTAATATTGTCCAAAGGTCCCTTGTAAACAAAATTATCAGTACCTATAATCAGTTATCAGAAACTGTAGACGTTTTTTTCAAGTGAGTATGCTTTCAGATCATCTATAAATAAGCTATTTTTGTAATGTCTCTGTTGTCTTGTACCATCTTGACCTCAAATTGTTATTAAATTGTTATCAAATTGTTAAAATGTTTGAGAGTAAAATGGCCTAGTGCTGAATCTGAAACCTGTTATAAATAAATAAGTAAATAAATAAATAAATGATGCCACGCTATTTACAAAAATGAAAAAAGAAAAAGAAAGAAAGAAAGAAGAGAAAAAGTGAAAGATAATGTTAGCGCATCCAGCAGCAATGTTTCTTCCAGGCATACTTGCGGGAACATGGTTGCCTCCGGTCGAACACAAATAAACCTGATCCCAATAACAAAGATAAATTACATTTCACTCTTGTGCAGGACAATCCTTCACCAACTAATGCAAATATATATATATATATATATATATATATATATATTATCATTCGACGCTTCCCTGAAAAAAATATTCGAAGAAAGCATCACCAGCATTAAAGCTATAGCTACCTACGAAGTAAGTTTAAATAGTAGTAGTCCTGATCTTGAACAAGATACTATCCGATATTTCCCTGATAACACGGAGCAAATAATTGAGTTTGAATATCGAAATTCGATTATGATTCTTGCCATTTTGACAATGTGCTGCTTATTTTAAGTACTTTCTCAACTTTACAAGAATTTATAGCGAAATAGGTTCAGAAAGTAACTATTTTTTCACGCGATCTTGACATTACTCGTAAAAAAAAATAATAATAAACCACGAGATATAATGTTTCTTTTTTCGAATATTATTCCAAACCTCAGTTTGTGCAAATATTTAAATCTAATAATAATCCTATTTCACCATTAATGCTTACATAGTAAGTCAAATAGCAAATCGTTGTACAGCTTTTGTGTGTGTGTGTGTGGTTGCTTCCCAGCCGTAAAAGTTCTGGCTCAATTCGAGGTACCGGCCATGTTGAATATTTTTCAACATTGTATTATATCTCATCATGATGGGAATATGTTTACGAACACCTACCTGAAAAGTACAATAGATGTAAGCCCAAAAGAGATCATAACTAAGACTAGAATTGAAAATTACACCCATTTACAGGAAATACACTCATAAATTTATATTAACTTATTAAAGCATTTCTCAATCTCAGTGTTGGAAGTACTATCTACTATTCATAACATTATAGAAAACAACAAGGATTTTTTTTTCAAGCATTTAGTTCCAGTGTTATACGTTAAGCACAAAGACTAGAGCCGTTTCTGAAAAATCTGAAGAACTCTTCTAGTTTGCTGTTTGGGTGGTTGCCCCACAGCATCTTGATGAAGCACAGCTGAAACCGTTGCTTCAACTTGTTGAATTTCATGAATAAACTTCCAAATAGTTGCGTGGGACATTCCTACCAGATGATAAAACTTCTACTTCCACAATTCACAAATATTATTTATCCTAGAATTGCTGTTAAAGGTAGCTTGGTGAACATTCCAATTGTCTGGGGGCAGGAGCGTCATTTCAGACTTCTTGAGTTGAGTTGATTTTAGTTTAGCGTCTCTTTCAGCAGCGAGGCTATATGAGACGTGGACCTACTGATTAACGTGGAATCCGAACCACATGAGCTCCCGGTTCTTCATATGAATTTTGTGTCTTGGTCTACATTAGGGCGTATACCTAGTAAAGGAATTCTCACCTCAAATAACATACACTTTTTTTTTTTTTTTTTTGGAGCCATTGAAAAGTTGGCGTTCACCATCCATGTTTCACTCTTTAATAGCTTCATAAGGCTATATTTAAAGGAAACATCAAGAAATATTTATACGTTTTTGTTCCTTTATAGAAATTTGTTATCTTCACATATATCCAATTACGATTTGCCAATGTTTACTCAGAGTTGAAATATAATATAATTCTTTTAATAGCTCCTTTAAAAAAAAAAAAAAAAAGGAAAAAAGGCCACTCTTTTCAAATGACTCTGTTAACTTGGAAGGTCCAAGAGTTTGGGCTCAGAGAACGATACTAGAAAGATGAAAATTTTCGTCTATTCTGCGGGAAAATTAACAGATTGGCGTATCTTCCCATATTCGTTTGCAATTTTCTGTTCTGAAATTTTGATATTCGCGAAATTTAATATTTGTAAATAGTGATTAATGAACCCATTAGTGCCCCATGTTGCCTATGCTTTTAACATTTGCCCAAGAAGACATTATTTTCTTCTACTGGTGCTTGTTCTTGCGTCGAGTACCAGAAACTTCAATTTTGCAGAGTTCAACACCAACTGAATTGTTTTCTAAGTTTTATTAAAATAACGTAAGCTGTTTGATTGTTTGCTTTGTCTCTATTTAATTCAACAAAGGTGATGAAATAACCGTGACAAAATTTCCTATATGACAATATCCCTTAATAGATCCGATGGTACAATTTGTACCATACGGGTGTTTCATGGTACATTGCATTATAACTCTTCTATTTGAGCTTTTTCGTCCGGATTTTTTTTTTGTTGTTGTTGTTTTTAAAGTCCAGAGGCATTGTAGAAGACCTTACGTATGGTTTCACACCTTCCTGCGTCCAGACATAGGAGGTGATGACGTCATAATTTTAAAATATATATTTTATCTTATTAAGCCTATGTTCATTATTTTTTGGCGGGCTTATTTTTGCACGTTGAAGATTCAGACGTGAGTCGTACCGTCTGAAAGGCAGTTCTATTCTGAAGAGAATGATGGGCGAAACATGACCCTAGGGTAATTAGGGATGTCTCAGGGAATTTTTGGCGGTAATTTGGGGCATTGTGGGGATTCTTGATAATATTTATCCCGCCCTTAGTATTCAAGATAGAAACTTGAAATTTAGCACACACATTCAGTCTGCCAAGTACTATCTATCAGAATTTTTTGAGATTTCTACGTTCACACAGGGCCGCTCCAGAGGGGCCCATAATGCGAGAAAAAGGTTCCCTCCGAAAGTTTCCCTTTGACATCAATTTTCCCTCTTCTGGTATATGATATGAGCATGCAATTGGTACCATTTGAAAGCCAGCTTTATTCTGAAGAGAATGAGGTACAAACCATGATCCTAGGATAAATAGTGACAATGCAGTAGCTGCTTGACTGAAAGTCTAAAAAAATACCCCAAAAACCCCGGATCGCTTAGGGGATATTTTTGTGATAGAATTACTGGAAACTTTTATCTCTTGTCTCAATATGATATCTAAAATATGTAACTCTTTATTTAATAATAATAATTTATTTTGATTATGCTGCATAGTTTTGCTTCAGTTGAAGATTAAAGAAAACAATTTCAAAAACTTTTTCGAGTTCATTCATTGGACTTGTATTATGTTCTAAAAGACACTGGTGATGAAATTATCGTGACATTATTTTCGGTGACGAAATTACCGTGACGAATTTTCCGGTGACAAAATTACCGCCGCCCGGTGTTAGCATGCAGGGTCAGGTTAAATTCAGTTCTACTCTGGTTTTCGTTTATTACCAGTTTATCACTGTTTATTTTCATGTTTTCTTTAAATGTAGTCTTTAATAATTTACTGTATTTAAAAAATGTTTTAAACACTTAATGACTTTTTTCTTCGTTCTTGCTGTCGGGTATGTGACATGAGGGTAAAATCCACCTGAACTTGAGGGTTTTTACATATACATACAAATCAATTGAGTAGTAGTAAGGGCGAACTCAACATCGGATATTTTTTTTAAATTCGAGTGATAAGTTTCTAAACTTAATACTTTTATCAGATTTCCAAGGGAAGGTTTTCGAATTTTCTTCCTATCCCCCAAAATAAAGGAAGTTCACTGATAGATGAAAATAAAAAGACAAACGCGATTTTATCGAAAATGACTCTAACGATTCTGCTCGTACATCAATATTTCAATACCACTTTTATTATCTGGCATAAGTTATTTCTGTGGTAAAAATACAAAAAGGTTAGTTTACTCTTGCCTGTGAGTTTTTTCGAGATATTTTCTCAAACACGAGTCAGTTAATTTTGTTCGTAATTGATAAAAAAAATGGTTTATTAATAACCGGACAATATGACGTACCTAATTTTTCCTGAAAAGATCCACAACGGGTAGTTTACTCTTGAGGGAGATTTTTTTTCGAATTTCTGAAAAAACGCCTTAGGTGATAGTTCATATTCCATAAATAAATGTTTAATTAATAGCCTGCAATATGGAAACATCCACACGAAGCAGTCTTGAAGATGAGTTTCTACTATGTTCAATATGTAATGTCTATGAAAAATATACACTATTAAGTAGCAGATTTCGTCAATTTTGTCAATTCTTCTAATAAGATGCATATACTACTTACAAACATAGTAAAACGATTGAGTTGTTCGTGAAATAAATTATTTAAATGACAAGTATTGAGTGTTACATAATATTTTATGGCAATATACCTTAAGTTGACATTTATCTAGAAAGGTTTGATAGTACTTCCAACACTGAGATTGAGAAATGCTTTAATAAGTTAATATAAATTTATGAGTGTATTTCCTGTAAATGGGTGTAATTTTCAATTCTAGTCTTAGTTATGATCTCTTTTGGGCTTACATCTATTGTACTTTTCAGGTAGGTGTTCGTAAACATATTCCCATCATGATGAGATATAATACAATGTTGAAAAATATTCAACATGGCCGGTACCTCGAATTGAGCCAGAACTTTTACGGCTGGGAAGCAACCACACACACACACACAAAAGCTGTACAACGATTTGCTATTTGACTTACTATGTAAGCATTAATGGTGAAATAGGATTATTATTAGATTTAAATATTTGCACAAACTGAGGTTTGGAATAATATCCGAAAAAAGAAACATTATATCTCGTGGTTTATTATTATTTTTTTTTACGAGTAATGTCAAGATCGCGTGAAAAAATAGTTACTTTCTGAACCTATTTCGCTATAAATTCTTGTAAAGTTGAGAAAGTACTTAAAATAAGCAGCACATTGTCAAAATGGCAAGAATCATAATCGAATTTCGATATTCAAACTCAATTATTTGCTCCGTGTTATCAGGGAAATATCGGATAGTATCTTGTTCAAGATCAGGACTACTACCTACTATTTAAACTTACTTCGTAGGTAGCTATAGCTTTAATGCTGGTGATGCTTTCTTCGAATATTTTTTTCAGGGAAGCGTCGAATGATAATATATATATATATATATATATATATATATATATATATATATATATATATATATATATATACAGTGGAGTCTCGTTAATTCGAACTTGGATAATTCGAAATATTGGATAATTCGAACAGAAGTCCATTCCCCTTGAAAACTGTATTGAAAACAATAGTAAAAAATCGTGGATAAATCGAACTTTTGAACCTAAGTTTTGGATAATTCGAAGTAAATAACAGTTGAAAATTTTTAATGTTGAACAGATTAAAACAGAAAAATGCAGTTTTAACGTGTTTTCAGTTATCCAGATGCAGCCATAGGGAAGAGTAATACAAAAGATAAATAGAAAATCTATGTAATGATATAGAAGGTGAGTTGGGAAGAAGTAAAGATAGAGAACGTGTGCCAATCTCATCTTCTTTCAGAATTGGTTGAAAATTTAAGATGAATTATTGATAAAGTCAACCAAATGTTATTAATACCGTATTCCACGCAATACATGAAATTCAAGATTTATTGACCGTACAGAAACAATCAAAATTAAGGAAATGAGGTTTACGACTTCTTAAAAGTGAGAACAGAATATTCAAATTGTTACTGATATTTAATTGTTTGGGCTATTCAATGTATGTTGTAGTGTTGTACATAAATATATTTTCCATTGTACACGTAGTTCGAATTATGTGGAGTCAATGTCGTTTGTTAGTTTGCGGTATTCGATCGCGCAAATAGTAAGCTGCTTTAAAGGTAAAGTCTACAACATATGAATATGTTTCTGATGCTCAGTACTTTGGTTTGTTTGTTGTAATATATGTGAAAATGAATGTTGTTGGATAATTCGAATTTTGGATAATTCGAAGTTTTTTCGTGTCCCCTTGGACTTCGAATTAAAAAGAGTCCACTGTATATATATATATATTTGCATTAGTTGGTGAAGGATTGTCCTGCACAAGAGTGAAATGTAATTTATCTTTGTTATTGGGATCAGGTTTATTTGTGTTCGACCGGAGGCAACCATGTTCCCGCAAGTATGCCTGGAAGAAACATTGCTGCTGGATGCGCTAACATTATCTTTCACTTTTTCTCTTCTTTCTTTCTTTCTTTTTCTTTTTTCATTTTTGTAAATAGCGTGGCATCATTTATTTATTTATTTACTTATTTATTTATAACAGGTTTCAGATTCAGCACTAGGCCATTTTACTCTCAAACATTTTAACAATTTGATAACAATTTAATAACAATTTGAGGTCAAGATGGTACAAGACAACAGAGACATTACAAAAATAGCTTATTTATAGATGATCTGAAAGCATACTCACTTGAAAAAAACGTCTACAGTTTCTGATAACTGATTATAGGTACTGATAATTTTGTTTACAAGGGACCTTTGGACAATATTAACTCTCACCGCTCGAGTGTAAAAAGAGATCACTACACCGTGTTGTTCTAGCGGGTACGCGAAAATTGGTCTGATTTAACAACTGTTCATATGATATGTGACCATTTACAATTTTTTGCAAAAAATATTAGGTCAGAAATTTTGTTTCTCACTAGGGGAGGTTTGATATTGAGGGATTTTAAAACGTTATTTTTTGGAAGTGTTCGGAGGTGAGGTACTCGGTAGGATACAATGGCTAAAAAGAAATTAATTACGGAATTTAAATTTTTAAATGAGTAGGGCAGGCCATAGACCAGATAGGAGAACAATATTCAATAGTAGGAGCAACATATGATTTTTTAGATAATTTTCAATTCGGCAAGAATTGGTCAAATGCTATTGACAGTCTTACTTTAAAAAAAATCACAACGCAGGGCCTCAGCGGCTCAGTGCTAAAGCACTTATCTCTGGTGCGTGGGGTCCCTGGTTCAATCCCTGTGCAAATAAGTTTGTGTGGGCAACATCATGTCCGTGGGTTTTCTCAGGGTACTCTCGTTTCCTCCCACATTTCAATCCACCAATTCTCTCATCATCATTCTCTTGCCTTAATTATTGTATTTTTTAGTCTAAAGAGCATAACCGTGGGAAGTTAAACTCAAAGATTTCATTTCAGTATCACAACATGAGAACTCTGAAGGTGTGACTTCATCTTTATATGCGCCTTTACCTGTGTGAAAAAAAAATAATGTCCAAATATTAAATTAAATCTTAAATTCCTAGTCTAAAGACATCTGGTTAGATAAGTTTAGCGAGCCTATATGAGAAGTAGAACGAGAACCCGAACCGCATGAGCTTCCCCCTAGAATCGAACAGGGCTCCCCGCAACGAGGACGCGTACGCTGACTATATAGCCACAGAGGAGCTCTCATAATTTGCGAATTCAGATTAGGAAGTATTGGATTTAAATACCTTTTTCTCTGTGCACTCAAAATTAATTATGAATTTTAATTAGGAAATAATGTATCGTTTCGTGCAATAGGAAATATTAGTTTAGCCGAAATCGTATCTTGTATGGAAAGACTGAAACTAGATTGGAATGATGATTTCTGGTGAGTCTACCAGCAAACCTCAGCAACGATTCGCGAGGACAACACAAGAACAGGTTTTCTCTTCTGAAAACAATAAGACCAGACCAGGGAGAAGGCAAGAGACCACCTACTGCTCGAAAACCCTTTCATCTGAGCCGTTTTTACGCGCCGTATTTACGCTCGAAGTTAAAAGCAGCCAGACTTTTCAAGCGTATAAAAATTCGGTACGTAAACGTACGCCAGGTCCCAAACACTAACGTATTGACAGCTGCTAACAAGACTAGCGCATGAAATTTTATGGCTACGGCTGAAAAATACGTCAGTGTATGGCCGGTATAATAAAGAACGCCGTAAATTATATGGTTGTAGTGAACCATTCCTGCAGTAATGCAGATGTATTGTGAATAGTGATATATGAATAAAATTACCAATTTAAAAACAACATAGCACAATTGACAATTCAGTGAGTTTCGGCCGTGTATTAAGCAGATTGTATAAAAATTGATTACGATTTATTCAATGTCATTATAAAAGAGGAGCAGCATGTAAAACGCTTCTCGCTAGTTTGATCACAAGTTAATATGGAGGTTGTATTTTTTTTTTTTTTTTTGCTTGTTACTTAAGATGTTCTGCAAAAAACTTCAATAACTTTTGAAACTGTTTGTCTTAACTTGAGCCAGGGGCGGATCCAGGCTGAATGTTTGGGGGACAGTAGTCCGAAGTCAAATCAAGGTAAGAGTGTATTGCAAAAATAAATAAATAAATAAAGTAAAACAACTTTAGAAAAGGAGAAGTAGCTATTGTCTGCAATTTCTAGAACAGAAATGGCCACCTGCGATTTCGAAGGTGGAGGTTTTTTTTTTTTTTTTTTTTTTAAGCAAGAACACCAATGTAAGTAATTTCTTGCAATTTATTGCTTTATTTGGCTTCTGCAACGTAAAACAACAACAAAAAAAAAATAATAAGGCGTACCTATTTTAGGTTTTATTTTACATTTATAATACAAAGGTGAAAATTCTTAGGTTTTATTTTTAAAATAAAAAAAATTCTTTTCTGGGGGGGAGCAATCGCCCCGATCGCTTCGCCCCCTGGATCTGCCCCTGACTTGAGCATATGCGTGAAGTGGTTTATTACGAAGAGGACAAAAAGAACTGTGATAGATTGACTACAAGTAATCCGGTTAGAAACACTGCTGCTTGCATTTTAGTTCCAAAACCGTCCGCCCGCAGTCGATCGCTGGTCAGGTAATACCATCCAGTGGCGTAGCATACTTTTGCGGGCCCCCCCCGCAAAGTATAGAGAAGGGGCCCTAGTTGTAAAGCCGACAGAAGTAAGGTTGAAGTTCTACTTCTTTACATCTTTATTCATCGCAAGACTTCGGGGCCCTCTATACCTCGGGGCCCCCCCGCACTGCGGGGGTTGCGGGGGCAGCTGCTACGCCACTGATACCATCCCTAATTGGAATATTATGATGGAATTTATTGCGTATCTTAAAATTTTGTTAAATGTGTTTTAGTCTTAAGGCATAGGTGAAGAAGTAATGTTGCCCACGAAAATCGAGAAATTTCTCATCCCAATTTGATTCTCGTATTGGAAACTAATCGAGAATCGTCATATTTGTCCTGTCATCTCTAATTCGAAAATAATTTCTCGTCTCATGGGCCACACTAGTACTGTCTATAACAGCCAATTCCAGCTGCATGCTCTGTGATATCACACTGTGTTGCTCCCCTTCGTAGTAAACTGCACAGAGAAGGGTAGGAGTAGACAGGTAACTTAACGTTGGTAAAATATCGTGGTGTTCATGGGGATCTGCTCGATAAAGTTTGGATACCACGGCGGCCAACATGAAATCCACTGTCTTGGATTTAGCTCTGGAATTATTAGAGGAATGGGTCGTTTCAAGATTTTTCCCAGAAAATGATTTGTGATGTTAAGTGTTGTCTTAAACGGGCCGAATTGAGAACTTTCCGCTTTTTTAAAGTCTGTTAAAAATATCACAGCTATATGAATGTTCTGTGCGAACTTCCTAGTGGCACTATACTGATTCTCGTTAGATCTGTGAAGTCAAGCAGTGCTGAGTTTGGTCCGAGCAAAGATAGAAGACCTTTGAATTCACCACATGGTGTTGACATTGTGTCCAGCCAGCGTCGTGAGGAAAATGAGGAGCTACTTGAAGGAAAAAGAAGTAAACTAATGTTTAGAAAAGCCAACATTAACGGCAAGGGAAGCCAATGCACTGACCATACATCACTCCAAAGGAATGAGTGCCACAAACCAACTGGATCCTTAGGGCTGTTGCGTCAGGAGTTTAATTTTCATGTTGGTGTCACAAGCCCATATATAGATAACGAAGTTTTGAACCTATACGTACATGATAGACATGACATGACATCTTTCAGTTTAATTATTCCCTTTAGACTAAGGGAGACGATGAGTAAGAGGAGGAATGATGATGGAAGAATGGTGAAATGAGAATGTGGGAAGAAACCGGAATATCTCGAGAAAACCCACGGACATGACATTGTCCACCACAAACTTACTTGCTGGGGATTGAACCAGCGACCACACGCATTAGAAGTAACCGCTGTACCATTGAGACATCGCGTACTTCCACCCCCCGTACGTATATGATAGAGCTACAAGCGTAAGTGTTTGAGTCAATCATGTAAAAGCAGAGAACAACTATAACAAATGGATTTCCACTGCCAAAACATTTGAAGGTAACACAAGACTTTCAGACCAACCAATATACTAGATTAGAATATAATCGAATTTCGTTTCGAATTGCATCAGAGTTAGCAATAGATAAAGAGAGAGTAATAGAGTGAGTGAGAGAACGAGAGAGGGAGAGAGAGAGATGCTACTTTCAATTCCAACTGCCAGTCAGTTAACTGTAATTTTACACTCGGATAGGAATTCATTATACGGAAACATTAAACGCTGACATAGGGCAGAAACTTCAACAGTAACAGTAGTAACAATACTATCAACAGTACCTAATAATAATACTAATAACAATAATGTCCATTATTTGTATTTGTGTTAGTAAATAAACATCAATATATCTCCTCTCTGTTGTATAACTAGCTTTTGTGTGCGTTTTTTACCTTTATTTTTTTTTCATTGAATAGTGTTACACCAACAATTACTGTTGTTATAGGTAATACCTGTGTTTGGCAAACGTTGCAGCCCCATTCCACATACATATATATACATATATATGTACACACGTAGAAATCCATACAGACAGACAAACACGATGTACACAAAGCTTGTTTGATGCCACGCGGACAATGTTTGGCTACGTTTTGTTGAGGATGTTGGTGTAACCGCTAAACTGCTGCGTTTACAGTTTGATGTAACTAGGGAGGGGGTTGGTGGTGGTCGAAGGTAGGCAGGAATCGGCAATATAAACACCACGGGAGAGAAGGGAGGAAGGAGACATAGGAAGACCATATATGTAACTCTTCCTCTTCTATTCCCTGAACTACTTTCGCTTTGTCCCCATAGGGTTGCCACCTGTCCTGATTTTGTTGCTATCGCACCAAATTTCATGATTAAACATGGGTAAACGAATAATTTATTCTTTCATTGTATTCTCCTCCCTTGAGAGCGCATGACGGCCACCCGAATTAGGCACCCAATGAAATTCTCATATATTGTTAGTGTGTACTAGCACAAGTATCGGTTTTTCCAGCGCGGACTAGACCACTATGCAACCAGCACTACAGTATAGTAGTTTGGGTTGCCTAAGTTGAGAAACTCCAACCAGACAGGCACCAACGACCATGCCTCTTTGGAAGTCTGTCAGTTGCCCATTTTACCGCGTAACTTTCACCCACAACACTCACAGGTGAACTGGTTACTGCTGACTAGGGATGCGCGCGAGACGAGACGAGACGAGAACTGGAAAAGTCTCGTCTCGTCTCGCAAAAATTTTGAGTCTCATCTCGCGTCTCGCGCGAGACTTTCTCGTATGGTCTCGCAGTCTCGCATATATTCTGGGTCAAAATTTTGCAATGGGTTATTCTATGGCTGTTAACGAATGATGATGTGATATTCTGTCCGAAGGTAGGTATTTGATCTAAAAGTCCCTTGGCAAGGTGAATCCATGGTGGTTTGCCATTGCTTTCCATGGGATGAATGTTCATAACATCCTAAGGAGATGGAACCTAGAGTTCAACATGGTATCCGAACTTGTGTCCCCTCCGCTCCAAATTAAAAGAAAAGTTGTGCTGGAATTTGATTGCTGGATCATTAATTCTCGTCAAATTAATAGCATAATTTACAGCAAAACCAACATTGTTTTCCAGCTTAGAGGTCTCCAGCAATATTTTCCAGTATGCCATGCGGGCAAATTTTTGCCCCGAATAAACCATGGAGCGTTCGTTTTGAAGTCGGAAGTGGGTGTGGTGAGGGTAGGATGTGGCCATTCAAACAGCCAATTGTAGGCATTTTGAAGCCGGAAGTAGGCGGATAGACATATCCTATCCTCACTCTAAATCACTAATTGTCTGACGGAAGAAATTAATGTGTGCAGTACGTTATCAAGTGACTATACAGAAGAGTAATTGTATAGTGGGTAATTGGATTAAATATAGGTAACTGCTGCAAATAATAAAATTTAAACTCCGCCCAACTTACCTTGTACTCCGCCTTCCCTCACCAAATTTTAGCTTCTTCCGGCTTCATCCTGGCAAATGCTTTTGAGGTAAGGGCTGGAGGTCTATTCTTTAGTTACATGTCTGTGGTCTCAAATCAGGGTACCGCAATTTGTTGCGGTACTCATCGCGGAATGTTCTCCGTATAAGTGAGGAACTTACCACACAAAAAAGTAGCTTCATTTACACTTATACGGTTTACTATTACACGCCACAATTAACATATACTAATATACTAACCTAAATAACTGATATACAACATAATTATGTTATATACTAATAACAATTATATCAATGGCTCGCAACCGAGTGCCGCGGGGAATAGTGATAATTAATTTTCAACACTTTAGACACTCTCAAGTAGGCTATGCTATGCACTTACCTTAGTTTCCTTCTTCTGAGGGAAATATATTGTTATATCCTCCTTCCTGCAGCTACTCTTTTGATCTTTGTCGCTGTCGGGGTAGAGAATCGCGTGAATATTTTGTGACTCTTTCTTGTGAGTATTTTGCAAGTGTTTCTTCAGCCCCGTTGTATTATGAGAATGCATTTTCAATTCTATCTTCTTAGGCTTACATAATTTACAAATAGCCAACTCAGCATTCGTCGCAATTTCAAAGAAATCCTGGAATTTACTTTTACGCCCTGCTGTTTGGGGTGGATGAAGACTCGAACTTGCACAAACAGTACCTGAATCCGTTTCACTTTCAATTGGGTCCCCATTTGGTTCTTCTTAAATATCGTCGCCACTATCAACATTTCCACGTTTTGGTCGTTTCCTTGAAGGGTGATTTTCTATTATAAAGATGTTTTTATACTACCAAAAGCGCTTGTAAACAACAAAAGAACTCCTCACAACACGATATGACCCAATTCTTTCGGTTCGTTTGCGGATGTAGCAATGTTGCATTATCGCATTTTATCAACTTTCGCTTTCAACTTATATAGTGTTGCCAGACCTAGAAAATAAAATTACTGACAGATATAGGGCCATTCCTATCATCTCCCACCAAACTTATAGGGCCATCCTACCAAACCAGTGTTTGAATTAAACTTTCGAACTAGAGGGGAATATTTTTGATAAATATATAGAAAGAAAATTCTTATTCCATGTAAATATATCATGTTATTTCTGCGAGCCGAGCCGGGGATAAACTTTGACGAGAGGGGATTTCCCGCCATCTCCCAACATTAATCGCTATTAGTAATGTGAAAAAGACAGAAACAACAGAAATATCACATTTCGCAGCACTAGGGAGTTTTATTCGTTTTTCAGATCAAAAACAGAAGTTCATGTATTCGTGTGCGCCCGCTTGTATGTATTTGTGTCGCAAAATAAAGTCCTAAATTGATGCTGTAATAAATTTCCAACTTACAAAGCTTTTCTTTTTTAAAGATGTTTAGAAACTAAAGAAGGTTTTAATTCTGAAAATCAACCTTGAATAATAATAAATCTCATAAAATGTCTATTGCCCCAATCACTTTTTTGTACCTGGAGGCATTAACGCTCAACTTAGAAAACTCAATAAATGTAAAATCACTAAATATACAATTAAATGTAATTCATAAATGTTGCGAGACTGCGAGAAGTCTCGCGAGACTTAACCGAGTCTCGTCTAGCGTTTCGTCTCACATGGTTTAGTCTCGTCTCGCGTCTCGCATAAAATTTTCACTCTCGTCTCGATGCGAGACGAGACGAGTCTTCTCGCGTCTCGCGTGCATCCCTACTGCTGACGGAAGAGGAAGGTCCACATGGCACATTGAAAACAAAAAACAATCGGCAACCGCAACACGTGTTGTACAGTGGAGGAAACGGGAGTACCCCGAGGAAGCCCACGCCACAAAGTTTACTTGGAAGGCACTGGGATCGAACCCGGGACTCCAAGCACCAAAGGTGAACGCTCCACCACTGAACCACCGCGGCCCCCAGGAAATACTAAGTACAACAGAGTCACTACTACACAAATTATGGAAACACACAACTCTAGTGACACTCCAGTGACTTAATGGACAAATATTAGATTCACCACAGTAAATAAGCGTAATCTCAATCTTGAGGGACATAATGCAGATACTATCTGCTTATCCTGCCTTGATATGAGGAACACCTACGACGAATTACAGATGTGCGATTTATTATTATTACAAAGTCTCTAATAAATCCCTATATTTGCTTCTTTTGTGTTATTGCGTATCAGTGTTTCTATGAGTATCATGATCAGAGTCACAATGTTTTTTCAGTCATTATTCCTTACTGATTTGATCAGCCCGTGTTAGTAAAAAGAAAAAAATAACCCCCTTGGATTATTTTTTACACTACCCGGGGGTTGTAATGCCTGCCACGTGCTATATGTCAACAAATGCAGACTACACTTCACCTTGTGCCACGTGTCACCAAAGAAAGAAGACGTCATCTACACTAGCGCCGGTATCGAAGATTCAGGGGCCGCGGTAGCTCAGTGGTAGAGCGTTCACCTCTGGTGCATGGGGTCTCGGGTTCAATCCCACCTCCGCCAAGTGAACTTTGTGGCGTGGGCTTCCTCGGCGTACTCCCGTTTCCTCGCACTTTCTTCATTCCACCATTTCATGCATTTCTCATAATCACCGTCCCCTTTAGCCTAACCGGCATAATCGTGGGACGTAAAACTCAAATATTTCATTTCATTTCGAAGATTCAATAAGGGACCCTAAGATCGCCCTTAAAACAAGAAGCAGCAAGCACCTCGGCGTCAGTCTATTCCGAAATTGGCCGCTTACCACCTCTCCTACTCTGTTCGGCTGCATCGGGTCGTGGAGTGCCTCCTACATCCTTTACTCCGTTCAACTGCGTTGGGCCATGGGATACTATACTTTACAACCATACATTCTGTTCAGCTGCACTGGGCCGTGAAGGGATACTTAACGTCGACCCATATACTCTATTCCAGCATTCCCCAACCTTTATCAACTTGCGGCACACTACGGGTGTAACTTGAATTCTCGCGGCACACTCATAGATATTATTATTATTATTATTTGCAAATATAAAATACCATGGTATTTTTTTCTTTCTGTGATTACTGATCTCCTTCTCACAGAGATGAAAACTCGATCACTGGTTTTCCTGTGCTAATTAATTATGCTTATTTTTTATTCTAATTTTAAAATAAGAAACAATTGCAATGAAATATAGGACTCAGATTTTTAAAAATACGCTTTCTTTTTCGAAAACTGTATCCAACCTTTCACTACTGATGCGTACCGTACAAGTCCTACCATTTCTCTGTGTTAGTATGACTCTCAATTGAAGCGTAACATAGCAGGTAACCGTGGAAATGTGTTCGAGTCGAAATACTGTCTGCTACACAGTAATAAATGTAGAATAATATATTCCAATTACAGTAATTTTTTCCATGGTAGAAATTCATAGTAATGTGAAATACAAAAATATACATTTTTTCGTATGTCTTGCAATTTGGTTGCTATAGAATTAATAATTTTGTTTCGATTTCCTCGCGGCACACCAGCGGTCCATTCGCGGCACACCGGTTGGGAAACGCTGCTCTATTCTGTTGCATTGGGCCTTGGAGTGATCCTTAACGTCGATCTATGCACTTTGTTCGGCTGATTGAACCTTGGAGGGATCTTTACGTAGACCCGCTCTGTTCGTCTGCACTGGGCCGTGAAGCAGGCCGGTAGCCAGTCCAAAAATGTAAGGGGGACGCGGTAGAAGTTAAAGGAGGCCCGATCCAACCATATTATAGTTCATTTGTTAGCCTATCGTGAAACTTTTAGGGGGCCAGCAAAATTTAGGGGCGCCGCTCCCCCTAGACCCCCTTGGATACGGGCTTGCCGTGAAGCATTCTTACAAATATCTAACCTAAACAAATACAGATAGAGAAGAAAGGAATTACAGACTCCGGATATTCTTTTTAACAACTTTTGTTGAACTTAAATTTCTTTATTGTAATTGTATTATAATGTTTGTATGCTAATAAAATGTAACAGATACAACCACAAAAGTTTTGTATATTCACTGCTCTACCACCCCGGTATCACATAACATTGCGATATTCTTGGCACGCCTAATTGCAGAAAACTGCTTCTTGCTATATGTTACTGGTTTTACTCTATAACTGAAAGTAGTTGATTTTTTTGTAACTTCCGCTTTAAATAAGAAGTTAAGAGAGAAAACGACTACTATTCTTAGAACGTTATATCGATTTCAAATATCGCTGATCATTTTTCCTCTGTGTAGATGAATATCGAAACCGGAAGTTGTAGTGAATTTCTGTCACTTCCGGTTTTAGTAACGTGTTAAAGATAGAGATTAATTGTGTCCTAAAGACGCTTAATCAATGACAGAAAAAAAAGTTTCTCGCTATCTATTACCGTTTTTGCCTTATAGTGATCAACGTTCAAACCGAAAATAGTTGATTTTCCACCACTTCCAGTGGGAGGATAACCTCCACCAACGAATTCAGTTCCTATCTTTTGACTCTCTATATTCTGACCAAATTGGTTGATAGTTCGTCAAGTTAATTCTTGAGACTTTTTGTCCCCGAATGCATTGACATACGAACAGGGTAAATATATAAAGGAGATTTGGTAAAACAAACCAAACAATCCAAACATTTGGATTTTATTGAAATGTGAATTGTGTGTGTTTATTCGAAAAATTATAATTTCCTTGATGTAAACCAACGTTAATATTGTAAAAGTTCTTCTCTTTGAAGAGGTAGGTAGAGCTAAGTTGAGTAAATCAGAATCCTGAATCGACTCCCACTACTGGTTTTTATTATTAAAAAATGCTCTAATGATACTACAGTATTTACAGAAATACTATAATATAACTTTCTCTAATGCGAGGTAGAAAAAGGGTACCCTAAGACCTTGCAGCCTTGAGGCAGGATCTTTACAGAGCTCTGGGCAAGCTAAATAGAATGGTGTAGGAAATCCCAATGCTCCGAAGCAAGCAGTGAGGGGGATTAAGAGTCACAAAGCCCCTGAGGCCCGATGCAGGCAAAGCAACTGAGTTGGAATCCCAACAGAGCTCCGAGCAAGCTAAACGAGTTGGAAGGGAAACCTAGAGTCCAGACTAGAGGCTTTGAAGTTGGGTTTCTCCTAGAGCTCCAGGCAAGCTAGAGGAGGGGAGACTTATCGGAGACTAGTGACTGTCCATTGTATCCTCTTCTTTATATAAGCGCTCCGGACAGCAGTGGCGCTGCTGCTCCCATATCGTCATGTGACATGTAGGTGGTGCTTGTGATCTGTCGTCTGCTTCTTGTAGTAATCCAACATGAGGTGTAGTGCTCCATCGTAAATACACGTGGTTGTTGTTTACAAACAGGAGCACGTGTGATTGTTTATAAACACAAGTACGTGGTACATTACACTATATTATAAGTCGGATCACTGTATGAGCAGTCCTACCAATCACGTAACACTACCATCTAAAGCAGAAGAGAGCGTGCTTGTCGTTGACTGTTAATGATTTCATGTCGTTGAAAGCCCTCGGTTGTTGCCACGTCAAGCCGATAAACAAAAGCCGCAAAACTGTTGAAATTCAAGGGTGTTGCGTTAAATTACAACAACGATTAACTCCCACGTGCTTTCAAATCAGCGAGAGTAAACAAATGAGTTTGGCTAAGCCGAGAGTAACAGCCGCGGAAGTATAATTAAGTACCCGGCTATTTGAGGCGATCGCAAAGCGTATTTATTGCTCATGCGTACTCTTGGAATACGCTGACCATGTATTTAAATGTAGATGGCTAATCATAAACGCGAAAGCAATAAAATCGCTGAGAAAACGTCGGCTCGAACGTATTTGGTGCAGGTCGGAGCAATAGACCGCCTGCTGTTTAAAAGATTTCAAAAGGAAGGAAAAAAAGGAAAGATGTGTTGCCAGGCAAAGGGATTGTAGCAAGAAACAGCTGCTTGGAAGATGGTTTGTGCAGAGTATTGGAACTCTGCTATTACACACCTGGACCTGGCAAAAAGACCTGGAAACCCTGACTGGCTCACAGTATGATTTACACATCTAGTGAAAGTAAAATTACTGAATAGCCACCTTGGCCGCGTTCGCTACAGGGGGTAACGCTTTCTCAAGTAGCCTAAGACTTAATTGGAATTTTCTCTATTTTTTTAAAAAAAAATGTGGTAAAAGTAATATGATTTTCAACATGCATTAGGCCTATCTTTTTATTAAACAAAAACAAATTTAGAGGATTTTTTTTTTTAATCTCACAATACAACTTTTTCAAATGATGATTTTGATTTCCGCAATTTGCCGAATTGATTTCAGAACTCATTAATGCGGATAACTGAGGTTTCACCCAGTGGCGGATCTAGCCGGGGGGCAGGAGTCCTAGCCCCTCAGTTTTTTGTGTGACAATTAATGTAATCTATTATTTATAAATTTTTGGAAGTTTATAGTGAACTCATGATCTACCTACCATAATCTGTATTTTGGTTACCCCTTCCCAGTTTTCATGTTCTAGACCCGCCTCTGGTTACACTATACATCGTTTTTATGACGATATAACTATGGAAAAGTATGTTGAGCGCAGAAAAAGTTCTGAATTCAAAATTTTCTAGATTCAAACGTCATGCATTTCCCTCGTTAGGACATACATAACCTACGTTATTAAAAAAATTACAAGAGTTTTGAAGAGTATCGGAAGATGTAGAGAAAGTAACGAACCAGTGGACTTCCTCCCTTTTGTATACCACTGCTTATTTTATGTCCTTATATTAAAATATAGTCTCTTACTGTGGATAAAATCTTATACATTTAGTACTTACTTCATAATTTACCTTCAATATGATGGACATTTCACAATGCAGACGAACTACTGTATTTGTTTTTCCATTGATATTTCGCTATTAGCGACAAATAGGTTATCTATTTAAACTCGCTAGAAACAAGTAGATTAGCATATCTATTACATGCCGCTAAACTGGCTAGATACAAGTAAATTATTTTTTATCTGTTAAATCGAGCTAGAGACAAACGTATTATCTATGAAAACATGCTAGTAAAGATGAATTCAGGGGATAGGCCGCAGGGAATCTTCCACCCGAAGAAAATTCCTTCTCCCCCGGCGAAACTCGCCAAATTTCAATCGCAAAATGTAGAAATTACTTTACCCAATTACCTGCTTTTCTTTCCGTGAACGTGCAAACGAAATTCGAGCTCTCAGTAAACATATAGGTGACGCAGACCCATTCTATACAAATATTAAACATGTAACATGTAAGATAGAATACCAAGTAGTCAATAGAACCTGTGTTTCTTAACGCTATGAGTGAGTTTGGCAGAACATGAAAATGTCAAGTTCAGAGATGGATCTAGAGGGTAAAAACTGGCGGAGCCAGCCAGACCTCAGATTATGATAGGTATGTCATGAGTTCACCATACACTTTCAAAATATATATAAATAATACCTTAAATTATGTTTGTCACTCAAAAACTGGGGGGCCTAGGTCCCCCCGGCCTAGATCCACAACTGGTCAACTGTTAATAAAAGTTTTGTATTTTAGTGGTACTATACTCTAGCCCTATATTATATAGAGTAACTCGAGTAAAGATGCCCTACTTTTTCATTATTACCCATTTTCCACTCCTGCAATTGAGGCGAGGTTGTTGAATTTATGATCAATTTGAAGATTGATGTCTTGTCTGTAATATCTCGAAAGACAATTTTATTTCAGTAAATTTAAGAACTTAAAATAAACCATTTACAAAAACCTTCAAGTGGGGCATCTTCGGCATGCATGTGGGGGAAAGATGCCCCAGTTTCATAAGTTTTCAAAATGTGTTCATAAACATCCTAGAAACAGACAATTATGCTTTTGTACCAATAATATCACTAACTTTAACCCCTTACCGCGTGCCGTGTCGTGACGCATACCCTTTTTCACTTTAACTTTTTTGTGATTTATCAAAGGCACAAATGACTGTTTTGTCTGCTGTGTGAGATATTGACGTGTATGAATAAGAGATTTTGGTGTCATCTGGCATGTTCTTTGTGAGTTGTAAATGTGTCATATTATTTCTTACTTATTTCTCGTCGGAATTAAGTGAAAAATCTAAAATTCAAGTTTTAATTCATTTTTCAAGTTCCCATATGAGGATTTCCAATACTGATTTTTTTTTCGCTAAAAGAAAAAATCATGCAGAAAGGGGTTAATTTCTACTAACTATCTATCTAATTATAATGGAAATTTTCAACAAAATAACAAATATTCTCCATGTATATTTTCTAAAACGTTTGTAAACAATAAACAAAACTAAAATAGAAAAAAAAATGTGGACCTTACATATTATTATCATTTGTTCATTTCTTTTTTCATATTTGGATTCTTGCGATCACAATTAATGCAGTGACATGCAGTGAATCTTCAGTTTAAATCCAAACCACCGTAATCGTTCAAATTTCCCAAGGCGTTCACACCGGGAATCGAACCCGGGACTTGGTGCACCAAAGGGATACGTACTAGCCACTAGAGCAGAGGAGAGGACGGCTTTCTTTTAATGTGTAAAAAACTGCTACCTGGAAAAAGTAATGACTCCCCTTATAAAAACTTGCTAGCTACATAGGAGAAATGCTCTTCATTTTACAATGAAGGGATATTTGATTCAGTCAGAGACTTACCTTTGCGAAATAATTCAACTAGATAAAGGAAATTGTGACAAATCAAGTGTGTCGCAGGACCCCTCCGCCAAGAATTTTTAGTATTTTGAACAACCCTCATACATATTCAGCTCGCACAAATGGCTTAAAACTCAATCCATGCACATTCTTTTGATTCAACTTGCTAGCCAACTTGTGTCATATACATACATTATGTGAAGATCATTCAATCCAGTGTTGATTACCTAAGGAGCGAAAATAATAAAGGTTATAAATAGAATATTAGATCATTGAAAGCAGCAAGCAAGCTCTTGCTCCAAACGGGAATTTCCCGTTTGCTTCAGAGTGAACAATTAATTACATGTTATTACAGAACAATTAGTGTTTAATATTCAAACCAAACATTGTTTAAAACATAACGAATGTACAAATCCTTGCAACACGTCACAACTGTTTGTTCCGAACAGAAATCTTAAACCTTTAATGTTATAAAGTGGGGCATCTTTGCTTCGATTTCACTGGGGCAACTTTCCCAATTTTGAGGCAAAGATGCCCCAGTCGATCACGTGACATACCCATGGACGAAAAAAAACATAACAAAGCATATTAATGTTCGTCGAAAGAATGAAGTTCTTAAGCAATTATGTTTTATTCATGTACTTCTAATTAGCTATCATCAAGAGTATTACTACGTTTCACTCTCTAAAATTATGGACACTGAAATAAGAGTAACTTACTTTGTGAACAGGCCTGAACAAAAGCTACTTTTTTTCTCCGATACAACTTCCACATATACGTGTAAACTTTCATGGCATAGTATACATGGCAAGTGTTGTGGCCACGAGTCACAGACCTTGAGCAAATTGAACGGGGGCGTCTTCACTCAATGGGGCATCTTTGCCCAAGATACTATATTAGTAGGTAGCACTAGCACAGATTGAGATAGGAAAGGAAAAGTAGGAAAGATCCTTCGATCATTCCATATGATCTCTGATGTCAGCACACTTCAGTTCTTGAAAATTAACAGTTCTTATGTTATTTGAAATAGAGCGACCTAAATCCCATTTTCCGCATCGGAAATAACAGACGTATGTGTGCTTTACGATTGTTGAAGTCAACACAGTTTTTAAAACTAAATTGAAGTCAGTTAGAGGATGAGATTCAGAGGGTGTCATTTAGAGGGATCAGGGAGAAACAGTTGTCCCCCTGGATTTGAGATTTATAAAGATTTTATCAATAGAATAGTAGTATATCAGTGAAAGATTACTGTTGAAGGTGAGAAGATCCTATTGAAGATTTCATGAACAAAGTTGTTGATGTGTATGCAGCGAAGAAGCCAAGACGAATATGTTTGATTTAGAATCAGAAATGTGAGAAAGAATGAGAACTTTTTGTCAAAATATTTTTATGTATGTTTGTTTTAGAAACACTAAAATAATTGAGTCATTTTAAATCTTCTTTTACCAAACGTCTACATTAATAACAAACAATAACGACTGTAAATAGGAAATAATGACAAAAATAACTACTACAAATAGCAATTAAGCTTATTCTAAAAACATTTTTGTCAGTCTTTATAATTATTTAACGTTTTAGATAAAATTAAAAGATTGTTTTTTTTTTTTAATTATAATCTTACACTGAATATTTATCCGCAATTAGTCTAAATATTAAGTAAGATGTGCATGTGAATGGAATTGTTAAAAATGCTGCTTTCTTGTAAAAATACAGGAAAACTTCCCTCCCCCCGAAAAGTTCACATTCCCCCTCCCCCGTGTGAAATTATCTGAATTCAACACTGCATGCTAGACACAACTAGATTATCTATTAGAGTCTGTTACAAACATATTATTAGTTTTTACTAGACAAAATGGATTGTCTATTAAATCCAGCAAGAGACAAGTAAATTATCTGTTACACACAGACAGAGATATACTTTTAGGTAGCTGTATAGAAAATAGACCGTAGGCTATTCATTTATTTATTTATTGTGTCATTTCTTTATTCCCGGGAACGCCGTGTATTTCAATTAGCATATGATAAACCATAATATAGCATATATTAGAATACTTTCCCAACCTGCTACTGGCTGACGAATAGTAGTTGGCGACTCTCATGTCATGGTGTTACCCCTTTCTAGATCTGCCTCTGATTTTTAGTTCCTTTGTAAATTATTTTACTTTTCCACTCTTTTACATAATAAATCTACTCTGATATGACTGTATTCTGACATTTCTAATTTTGCAAAGGTGGCAACCCTCTCTCTCTCTCTCTCTCTCTCTCTTTCTCTCTGTCTCTCCTTTAGTACCTGTTTAAAATGTATCCATGGCAACCGGGGAGTGTTACCCCCTAAACAAACAGATAAAAGAGATGCCGAAAAAAAAAACTCTGGTAGAGGTATAGAGCGGTAGTGACAGAAAAAAATAAACGTTTGATAGAAAGAAAGCCTTTTTTTTTCTTTTTTTTAAAAAATGAACACATTGGAGGTAATGATGGGAGAAAATACAGACAGAGAGAAACGGAAAAAGAGGAAGGGCAGGGGGTTAAAAATGACGAATCGTTAGCGAGATGAGATGATGTCAGCACTTTTCTGCTGTAGGTACATATAGACCCCATCCTCCACACTGCACCACCGTACCATACCGTATACCTTTGTGTCTGTTTCTTTTTTTGCAAACGGATCATGTTTAAATTTTAAATGTTTATTTCTGGGATTATTGCAAACATTTCTGCCAATCCTATCAAACTGAAAAGAAAGAAAAAAAAGCGACTGATAAAACTCCAATGAGAGTAAATGCAGTAAAAGCAGCGGCAAATGTTTGTAAAAAAAATTGTAAATAAAACATAAAAAGACAAAAAAAGGAATTTATTGGAAGCATAGAGTGAAGCAAAGAGCAAACCAAGTATTTCAATGATGTTCGTGCTGTAAGTGTGTTAGATTAAGTTTCACAGCACATTTTAACATTTTTAAAACTTTAGTAGTTACCCAGTGGTGCCCCCCCTCATGTCCATGACGCACCCCCCCTCAATTGCCTATCCGTAGGTGTTCTTTGATGAAAAAAATCTTTATGATCAATTTTTACACCATCTCAAACATATTTATATAGATTTTTACCCCCCCCCCCAAATATTTCAATGACGCAGTTTGTGTCATAGCCCCCCCTTGTGGGCACCCCTGAGTTACCGTACAGTCACGAAAGAAAGTATTCTTCAGTTGACAAAATTTCTTTTCCTAATAACTCAACAACAAATTAACCTATTAAGAATACCGATTTTGGCAAGTTATCAAGTTATAACTATTCTAAGGATAGCAACAAAAAAATCCAAATTAATTCATATGTTCCCGAGTTATTGGCAAATGAAAAATTTGTCAACTGTCAAATACTTTCTTTCTCGTGTGTACAAACTGAAGATCAAACCAGGACATCACCTGCTGAAAGAGGTGCAAGAGTTTTGTTAGGAAGTAAAATAACAATGGTAATAGATGGAGAAATTTGAAGGAAAACAAAAGCTTCTTACCGGAAATACCGACATAGAAATGGTGAAAAGTGTGATGAAAGCATACAGTATGTAGAGAGTATGGTATTGTGCGGATTTGAGAAACAGACTCTAGGAGAAGAAGAAAACTGGTCTTCAGAACTGATTTAAAAAACGAGATCTTTGAGTTTAACATCCGAAGATTATGCCCTTTAGGTTAAGGAAAACGATGATTAAAAGCAAGTCAATGATGATGGAAGAATTGGTGGAATGAGAAATTCGAAGTGAATGGGAGTACCCAGAGAAAACCCACGGAGATAATGTTGTCCACCACAAGCTTACTTAGCCGGGAATCGAACCAGGGAGCTCACACACCAGAGGTAACACTGAGCCACCGTACAGAACTGATGAAACATCAGCAAAGATTGACGGTAGATAAAAAAGAAACCTCAGATACAAGGATTACTGACCATTGAACAGGATAGGATGTTCTAAGGATCACAGAGAAAATGCAGCAAAACTGTCAGGAGGACAAGATCAGCACCAGGAACAACTTATGGCGATGATCACAGTCCGACTCAAGTTTTATAACCTGAATATCTACGTTCGAGTTGCAATCTCAAAAGCACTGATCATCACTTACAACACTTTAGCGTGACGAAAATGATTCCGATGGTATGTAAAATGGATAGCAGATTACTGGAAAAGCATAACATGATTCGATGAGCGCTCTTTTACTTTATCTAGAACAACAGGCCATGACAGACCCCCAAGGAAGCTTATTCTTCAAACTATCTCCTTTACCTAGAAACATGGCAGCGGCTCTATATTGTTGTGCGACAAAGTTTCGTGATATTCCGTAGATCCTGTGATCACGCTCACAGGATGTAATCTTGTCAGTGATTACTCGTAAGTGGACATTTCAGGATTCACGAGTATCCTATGGTTTGGTCCAGATGTTTTAGCTAATAACAATTCTTTAAGATGCCAAATCAAAAATTCACACTCTCGGAACTGTTGAGGCGTGGTTTCATAAATATTGGGATGAACTACAGCACATCACCTGGCTCCCCAATCTCTAATCTAATTATTAAACACCTTAATCAGTTTTGGAATTCAGATTCCGGAGGAGACATTGTTTTCCATTCTCCTCGGCTGAACTGAATGCTCTGCTGAGCAACACTACATATTCTTTTGGAAACATTCTTGACTTATATGCTTATATTTCACGATAATCAGACTTGTTTCGCAGGCTAACGGTGTTCGCATGTTGTATTAATAGGATAAGTTTAATTTCCACAGTGTTTCCATTGTTTTGATAACCACATACATGCTCCTTCACCTCATTGAGTAAACTGAGTGCTGTACAGCTACGGAACGGTACAATATACTTTTGGGAACATTTATGACTTATATACCTCCATTCCACGACAATCAGAGCTGTTTTGCAGGCTAAAGGTGGTCGCACGCCATATTAATGGGGTAAATTTAATTTTCTTCAGGGTTACCATTGTTTTGATAACCACATAGATATGTTGTCTTATGCGAGGGTTTTGCGTGTGATCCTGAATTCTCTCGATTTCTAGAACTCCTTCGTGACTAAGTGGTTAGCGTACGCGCCTTTGGCGTGGGAGACCCGGGTTCGATTCCCGGGAGAGCTCATGTGGTTCGGATTCCACGTTAATCAGTAGGTCCACGTCTCATATAGCCTTGATGCTGAACGGGACGTTAAACTCAAAATCAACTCAATTCTCTCGATTTCTCGGGCGGTGCTGGCTTCGGATGTAAACCCGGGTACAGCAGAGCTGCATTTAACATTTTTGCCTCCCCCCTCCGGATATTAAAAAAATGCCTCTTCTCAATCAATAAATATCGATGTAGAAAATTTGAGACAGCAGCTGGTCATGACACCAAAATGATGAGGTCATTCAAACTCAAGAATAATAATGCAAGTATGTCACAACAATGAAAGTCATAAATTTCTTGCGCTACCGGACTGGTGGTAAGCTGTGAAAACTGCAGGTAATTTTGGAAGTTAAACAAAAGTGGAAAAGGTTTGAAATTATAATGAAAGAATACGGTGTCAATGGAAAAATGAGAAATAATGAACATAAATTAATAACTAAAATGTTAATTTCCTCTTTCTAGCCAAGCAGATTCTTGTTACTTGGATATTTTCAAACGTTAAAATTCCGTGTCATATTCATATACGCATTCATAAATCTGAAATTTTCTGAACTAGAAAATGAAATAAAAAACTAATCCGAGAAAATTTGGCTCCCCAGTCATGTATAAATACGATCCTGGAGTACAGTAACTTCTTCAATAATGACTGCATTGTACAATGGGGGAAAGCACTTGGTATCTGACGTCATAATATTGCCACTCTCGGCGTACCACATCGATGATAATGACAAAATCTGATAAATAGTATATCACTTGTCAATCACCATGCGATGGAACTCTGAACAACTTTGCTGCTGCTTTGCAAGTAATCATACACATAAAATTATGTAGACGACAGTGATGTTCTACCATTTGTAACGCCGTCGCGGCAAAGGTAAGAACTACGTCAATCCAGACAAGTGCAAGTCGACACGATCAGTGGTTAACCGATTCTATATTAGATATAATCCTTTATATAGGCTTGTTTGAAATTTTGTGACAACCCAACTTTCTTTAAACAACGCTGTTCTATTACCCATAAGCAGAAGGAGATACACGAATACCCTTTGACTATTTAAGAACTGTATTTCGAAACAAAATACTAAACTATCCTACATTCGGTCGTAATAGTACAACCTTAAAAAGAAGGTTCAGTTCTGGTGAGATCCAGCCCGGTGAGATTTTGACCATGCGGTATTTGAGAAAAGCAGTTTTATCTCACGAGGTTTTGTATAGCGAGGTTATGGGCAGTGAGATTTTGGACAGTGATGTTTCGGTCACGAGGTTTTGTCCGTATATCAAGTACCTTGAGTTTTATGAACAAAGACTGCCCGACGGGAGCTCATGTGGCTCACATCAGAGACATATATTATAGAAAAGGTGTTGAATTCAAAATAGAAAGTATTTAGTGAATGAATAAGGATAAATGATGTTGGAAACTATTTTCTTTGTCTTCTTTTTCTTCATGACAAGAGCTGATATACTTTCTTTAAAGTTGCGGATATCGCACACTGAATATAAGTACGATAAGCATGTCTAATCACTTTATCCACAATTTCCCAGTACCTCATAAAATGAAATAAAGCAAACTTGTGAAAATTTGCGGGAATACTTCTCATCATTGATAATTGTTTCTTGTCGTTAGTTCACCATATAGTGGCAACATCGTTGGTGCACTTATACCATTTGACGATTTCCCAAGTGTGGGTTCGGAAGGCAGCTCCAAGAATCATACCAAAATCATCCGATGTTATCACACGTGATGAGAAAAACAGTTCTATGATTGGTGTGGAGCTCAGGTTTCACTAGTTGTTGCGATCACTATAGATGAAATATAACAAATTGTGTGATTTCTCTGGCATGTTAGAACCGTAGGAGCGCAGAAGTGCAACTCCGAACATCGCAAGTAACGTTGTCGAACATAACACATACCGTTGTTCAATCTTTTGTTGTGGAGCTCTAAGTTCTACGAACGCTTGTAAACATGTAGAATTATTATTATGTCAGTTTGCATTTCTGCTCTGTGGAGAAGGAATGTAGTCTGGGAAAGCTAGGTGGCAAAATGTTCACTTTGTCAGAGTTCAAACAAATCTTGGATTTATAGTGTAGATCTTACACGTAAGCCTACCTAGGCTATAGTATATTTATAGTTACAACTATGACATTGCAGAGTTCTGTGAGAGATGATGGGGGACAGTGGGGAAGACAGACATTTATTCATTTCCCACTTGATCTGTCGTGTAGGTTAGTCTGACATCAAGTAGGTTGGCCTGTATATCCTGTTATATTGTATTTTCATAAGCCTGCCTTGTTTACTTCGTTAACAGTATAAAATTCTCTTTTTATCTTCTACTGTTTCATAAGATTTAAAATTTTCGAATAGTTTTAGTTGTGTAGCTACATTTTGTTTACATTACTTAATTTGAATAACAAGATAAAAGTTATTTTCATTTAATATCAACGAATATTTTTTTTTAATGTATGATGTAGAAAATATTAAAATGTTAACATATCTAAAAAAATATTATGAATTGGATTAGACACATAAAGCATTATACACATTGCAAAATCAGTAAAAAAAATAATATTTAGAGTTTAGACAAACCTATTGCGAAATAAGGAACTACAACTGCGAAATTAAGACTCAACTTCAGCCTGTGCTTCAAAGCAAAATTACTAAACTTCAAAAAGCAAAAAATAACAACTTAAATGTGTCTATCATGTTAGAATGGACCTATAAAATAATCTGGTTTGGTATTATTTACTAATTTTATAATTGAAAATATACGAGTATCGTATATCAAAACCTAAACTATACTGTGAAATTAGGCATACTATTACTATTACTACTACTAATAATAATATCTGAAAAGACACCGACGAAATAACATAATCACTTATATTAAGTAACTAATATAACACAATGACGGCGGGATTAGAGGAGGCACAGAGGGTATTGCCCTTTGCAGGTGGTCATCCAACAAGGGAAAGAAAGGACTAACATACAAAACAGATATATCCATTTGAAGTGTAAGGAATATAAACAAGAAGAATTTAAAGTTTCATAGAATTGAAATGTACTTAAATTATTATATTACAAGTTGTATTCCTCATTTTAGAAATGTTTATCATTGTACCACCGTCAAGTAATTAAATTCTAATGTGTCTTGGAAAAAGCAGTATTCTAAATATTTATTGTTTTAAATAATACATTAACTCTTGTTTACTATTTTTGACTCCAGGAAATAAAATATATATAGGTAAAGCTGTAGTGGAATATTATTTTTAATAAGATGTTAGCTGCTGTTACCTGTTAAAAAAAGAAAGAAAAATAAAGAAATAATATGTGTAAATTACTATAAAATATCGTTCTAAATACAATATCAGTTCCTTTTATATTTAAGATCAGACAGGAAACATTTTTTAATGCTTTAAAATCATAAGATATTAGCTGTTATAAGCCCAGGAAATGACGGAAATAATATGGGCAAAACTATTTCCAAAGTATTGTTTAAAATAAGGGAACGATGGAAACATTACCCGTAAAACTCCATTGAGATATACATTTTTTAAATATATATTTTGCAATATTTTGTGTAGGTAGAGGACCATTAATCTAGCCCTTCACCGATTTATTTATAGAAATACAAAGTAGTCTTTGTGTTGTACAAAGTTCATATATCAGAATCTTCCTTATGATCAAGGATGAAGGAAGTAACGGAAACTCCTTTGCTCATGGTAGCCACCGAGGTGTCTTGTAGCGACTCCAGGTTATGGTCCTAGGAAACCTCTTCGGCTCATGGCAGCCTCGTGAAGTATGGTTTGTGTGGAGGACTTCCCTTTGCTTCAAAGCAACCTCCAGGGATGTTAGGATAGGTAGAGCCCCTAGTCCAGTGCGACCTCCAGAGCTGTTGTGGGTTGGCGATCAGTGGTCAACTGAAGCCTCCTTCCTCTGTGATTCCTCTTTTATAGGCCCCCTTCAGGAGACTCGTCCTCGTTCGGTTCTCATCGTGTTGATCTTCGTGTCTTCCTGTTCAGTGTATCGTCTGCTTGTTTATAAACGTTAGCACGTGTCGTCCATAAACATGTGTTCATGTTGTGATGTGGGGATCCTTACAGTATAGCATATATAGTTCTGGTATTTTCCAAATGCCATTCATCTTATCTCAATAGTGAGTGTTACTTCGCTTATAACATTAACCTTCTTCCTGCTCATCTGTATTACTGTTCCATCATTATTCTAAGTCAATAGCCTATGAAACCTGGAGGCTCAATGGCGCATTCACAAAAGCTTTCCATTGACTTCTGTCCTTCGTCATTTTTCTACTTTGTATTCCTATTTATGGGAGATCAATCTTAATATTGTCCTCCCATCTGTGACTAAGTCTTCCTAATGTTTTTTTTTGGGGGGGGGGGGGTTCAGCTAAAATTTTGAAAGCGCTCCTACCTTCTTCCATTCTGGCTACATGACCTACTCATCTTATTCTCTTAGACTTAGTGATCCTTACAATGTTTGGTTAACAGTATAAATTATGCAATTCTGCAATTCCTTGATATGAAGTTCACGGCATCACAATTCTTGTCCTTCTTGGGTCCAAATATTAGCTTTAGGATCTTATTTTCAAATACTTTCAGTCATCATTATTCTATTTTAGCAAATAGATTCTGATTGCATTTTGAAGTTCCAATATATATATATCCCTCGTCATTAAAGGATGTTTTCACAGCTAATGATACAGACAGGATTAACACTAAGAGTTATATTACGGTGATGAACATTTCACTATTTGATTTGTACAGGCCGCAGCAAAAAACCTGCAACATGAGCATGTAAATTTATTGTGAAACGACGAAGTCTTTTGCTCCAAAATAAGTGTGCAGGGAAGGACGCCGAGGTTTCTCCTGGAGTGATTCGTGCCACTTAGACGTTACGTTGATTCCCTGCACTGTTAGGCCTAGTTTCACAATAAACTTACATGCTCATGTTCCAGGTTTTTTGCTGCGGACTGTACAAAGTGATTCCTTTTAGAATTCGCTGAAAATAAAAATCATCGAAAAGATCATGTTTTGCCAAAGAACCAATGACAAACTATTCTTAGTTCCACCAGCAAATGAACAGTCGTCTATTAGCTTTCCTCCTGTAAAAAAACGAATCTCTTGGTAAGTGTTCTATCAACAATAAAAAAATACCCATTGAGATAATATGAACAAAAGGGATTTTGAGTAATAAATAAAAGTAGGCCATTTTAATTTCTTTTTAATTACGCACTTTACTGGTTCAAGGTTATCAATATTGTGGTTTTCTTTTCGACATGTATGGACTGTATTTATTTGCAATAGGAATTTCAATTTCTAAATTTTTACTTATGTATTTGTAACCTAATCCAAATATACAATTTATAAAGTACCTTTTTATAATTTTCATACATTTTTTCCTTTTAAACCTATAGACCCATGTAATAGGTAAAGCTCAGTTGAATTGATTCATTCTTACTTTTTTTGTTCCTTTGGAGGAAAACAAACAAACAAATAAACAAAAAGACATAATATGAACGCTTATTTCGATTTTATTTCCACTTTGATTGCTAATAAACAAAAAAAAAAAAAACATTCTCACCACTCATAATATATATATATATATATATATATATATATTATATATATAGCACAAATACATCACTTCGTTGATTCATTTTTTGTTCACGCACACATATGCACATACATACACACATTTACACTACATATATATTACTTATCAATCACACGCGCTCTTCTTTTTTTAAAAACACATTTTCACGAACGTATATTCTCGCGGAAATACACACACATTCATTTTACGCACTGACATTACATTAGGAAGCATATGAAATCAAGCCACCGAACCGGCTGACTCTCTCTATATATAGTATATTTTAATCCTAACGCATATTATATAACACAAATGGAACGTATTTTTATTGTAAATATTAATTATAATAATATTTTATTCACATCAGACATAAATAATATAATCAGAAAAGTTAATAATGATTTTTAGTCATCAACTTGGTCGATTTTTACATTTTTCCTGATATTTTAATTTTTTGTATTAATCGTATTAACCATTCCTTTCCTTTCTTCTTTTGCTGTGAAATTACATATTGTTCTTATCGTATTTACAATTAATTGCTTGTCCTTGTTATTATTGTAATTATAATTATATTACTACAACTTATTATTGTCCTTTGTAAACATTTTACAAGAGTCAATAGACTTATATATGACGACGTCATATTATTTTTTTAATAGGAACCACATATTTTTATTCGTTTCTTTGACACTTAATGTTTCATACATATGACCGGTATATGTATGTATATATAAACGAACGTTTTGTAAAGAAAGAACAATTATATGTATATATCGTTATGTACATTTATATCGTTGAGGAGGTATACTGAGTACTTTATCTCGATTATTTTTTTGTTCTATTTAAATATATACATAATAATTATTTGTGATTACAATAATCGAAACTAACGCACGCATAATAACCACATGTCCACAATAACATTTCTCTATGCGTTGTCACTGAAATTCAAAATTATGCACTCATATACTTAGGTATATATAGATATATAAAAGAGTATACTATACAAGTGTCTGTGAAAACTCAGTATGCTTTTTTTGTTCAATTTCGCACTAGTGCATTTACTCATTATTACTTTTTAAAATACATATTTCGTTATTTTTTTAGTGCATTCACTTGGTGCACCAATTTTATGAATACTTAGTACACTTAAAGATTAATAATCAGAGAAAGATAGCACTCGGAAAGTAATGAGAAATAATGTTGATGATTTTAGGCGGTCTATATAAGTAAGCGAGATTAAACGTTAAATTTATTAAGTACTCAATAAATAGTCCATGTGTAATGAGATTCTTATTGAGAAAGCCATAAATTACAGCGATTTGAGCTTATGTGCACGTTGCATACATATACTTTCATTCAATTAAAATCCTGTCTGGATTACTATAGTCCTGTATGAGATGTAGCGTCACACGTAAAATGTTTATGTTCAAACTATGATATCAGAAGTACGTAAGTGTGTTTGAAAGATATATTTAGAAAACAACTATTATAAAAAAAATAACAGGCCATTAGAGATTTTACTAAAATAATATTTAGTGTACAAGAAAATATGATAATCGAAAATAGTCAATTGATATGCAGATACATTATTAAACAATTGTATGATAAACTTCTTGAAAAATATCTTACTATTTTATTCTATTTGACATTATCTTGTAAGATTTAAAAAACATATATGTTGTGAAATTTCTTTTAACTTTTGAAACATTTTATAAAAACAATATTAAAATGTGCTACAAAGTTTCGTTTCAAAATGATAAGTCTAGCAATTATATAGTATTCACTAATTATCAAATGTATTCGTCAAATGGCAACACAAAATTTGACAATGTTGATATTATATAATATTTATCACTACAGAATTAGATTCTTAAGTAATCGCGTTACGCTACTCATTGGCTTCTTGATTTCGTAAGTAATGATTCAGAATATTAGAAATTTAGAAAATAAATTTATTTATTATCTACAAAATGACAGCAGATAAACCAAGAGATAATTTCAAATCTTTACTTTCAGACTTAGTTTGACATTATAATTTTTGTGCAGGCAAACTACTACAACATACTGAAAACAACTGTTAGTTTATTTACTAATTTTTGTTCGCCTACTTTCCAAAGTTAGTATTATCTTAGTAATTATTATTGTGTTATGAAGACGAAGTTGAAAAAGAAAAGTTAGAAGCATAATAAGGAAATTTAAAAAGCAGTGAAACTTTCATGTACATAATAGGGAACTTAATATTTCTTTGAGTAACATTCAATACACAATTTGAGTTAACACTTGCTGCAGCAACAAAAGTACACGACATACCATTACAGTACAGCTGTAAAATATTTAGTTTTTTATGTTAACTTTCCCAATTTGAGTGATAAAATTTAAATCAAAAGGACCTATCTAAAAATAAGCTTCAAAAATGAATGAAACAGCACAGATCAACTTATCTACTACTCATATATTAATACACCAATTTTAAAATCAACGTAAACCCTTTTGGAATTACCATACTCCATGAATTTTTATATGCACTCATAAATAACAAATTGTAGTGTGATCACTAGATAACGAATACAAACATATGAAAATCCTCTGAAGTTTAAAATTTAAAACAAAGAATGTAAAAAGGACGAAGTTTGAGATTGAATAAATTCTTATGTTAAACACAATGAACAAATATCTGCAAAGTAGTCAGTTTTTCTGTGTAATCTATTGTAATTTCTCAATAGCTATATCTATATATGAATAATAGTGACTCACATTAATGTAAATGTATATTTCAAATATCTTATTAGAATACAACCTTTACTACCTTCACGATTGACTTGGATTGTATCTTTATATTAAATATACCTTAAACTTTTAATTTTATCCAACACAAATTTCTTTACTCTTTCGCAAACAACAGAAGATAATTATATGAAAAAGATTAACAATAAATTCATTTATACAATTAAATTGACACTGGAAAACATCACTCTGAAAATAGAAATTATGACTAGCATTCACCTCACAGCCTTTCCAATTTTTAGCTTTCTTTCATCCAAATTTTCGTTAACATTCCTAATGACGAACTGTTTCGAATGTTAGGGCGTTCAGATGTTAAAATGTAAAGCTAGTGAAATAAATACCAGTCTAATTTCTGTTTTTCACTACAAAATACACTGTTAAGCAAGGAAATATCTCTATATTGAACATATTTTTATAATGTATGTGTTGAGATTTCTAACTACTATGCTGTGTTACTTTTTAAAACAAAAATTAAATCAGAAGTTAATATTTCTTTTTTTCTTAATTTGATAATTATTATTTTAGTCATATTTGTATAGCATAATGTAATACATTGCCAAAGTTCAGAAATCAAGAAATTATATCACCACTACGCATCACGCCATAATGATTTTAAGAAAACTATCTACCTCCATAGTATAGGTTTATACATAATTTGGGAGTAGTTAGGCACCCATAAAAGAATTAAATCAAATGCGTTCAAGTTTTAGGTCTATGTATAAACTCATGGATAATTTCAATGAATTTATTTATTTATTTGCGAATATCAAGATTTACTTTAATAAAAAATAAATATTTACGTAATTAATGTATATCTTAGATTCCGGGTACTTAATAATAGATATATAATTATCAAATATCTTTATTCCAATGATATATTGTCATAAATAAGACAATAGTAAATGATGAGAAATATTTTACACGTGAAACAGAAACATTTCATTAACTGCATTTTGTTCCTAAATAACATTGAATGCAGTAGGCCTATTAATGTTTTCTTTACTCCGCAATATAATTTTGTTTAAGATATAATTTTTAAATAATAATTTGATTTGTATTTAGTTATATACTCTATACAAATTGGATTCCATGTTATATATCATACTGATAATTTTAATCAGAGCTCCATTCTGGTTATAAGTGAACATACACTTTGTTGAAGGGGGAGACGCAGAATCGATTCCTGGTGGGAGTGCATGTAGTTCAGATCCACGTTAAGATGTATCTGTGCTCAAAAGGGACGTTAGATCCCAATTCACAACCATCAATTTTAATCACTCATCTCTTCATACGACTTTCTTTAAAAAAATATATTAAGTACATTAGAATGAGTCATATTCCTTTTCGTAAATAAAATTTATTTATTGTTGAATGAAAATTTGAAGCTTCAAGATAAATAAAGAATACAATAAAACTGTTGTAATGAACTAGAGCGATTTACTTGTTACAGTTTTGACTAATGAGATACGTTGATTGAGACCAGATTGAAGGGAAAACTACATTGTAGTATATCTAAAATAAACGGAATAATTGTATTAAAGAATAAGGAATTGAAGATATAGATTTTATTAATGAATAAAATAAAATAATACTGCGCTGAATATTATGCACTAAGAAATTAACAATTGTTGTTTCTCATTTGCTCATAATATATTCTCACTTATATTTTGTAAATTTGTTATACCAGGCAAGTTTGTGGTGGACAACATCGTGTCCCTGGTTTTTCGCGGGTTTTCTATATTTTTATTCCATCAATTCTTCAATCATCATTCACTTGCCTTAATCATCCATTTCCCTTAGCCTAACGGGCATATATAATCGTGGGACGTTGAACTAAAAGATTTCATTTCATTTTGTAAATGTGTTATGATGTTTATTTAAGTAAATATTTGTACTTATTGTTTTATTTTATAATTAATTGAACCCTTAAGTACATATTTAAAGAAAAGTAACAATACATATAATATAATTATTTTATGACACCCATTTCATTCATTTTTACGTTTCACATATATGAAGAGATTTTTAACAGACTTTATTTATTTGACCAGAATAATGTTTTACTCAAATAAAAAAAATGTTGTTCGGCATTTTTTTAAAGTACTAGAAATCTACGGAAAATATTTATTGTATTTTTTATACTGAAACAATATCGTTTTTTTAAATATTTCAAGTGATATGAGTTTATTAAAAATTGCATTACATTTTTCCCATAGTCTATACTGTCTATCTAACCTTAATGTATTTGATGGAATTCATTGTTTCATAAACGTTTTGCTATTTTATAAATATTATGGCTATACTTCAACACTCCTTAAGAAAATCATATTACCTTATATAAATATATAATTTTATACTTTTCTAATAATTGCTTGTAATTTTAGTTCTTCAGAATCAATGAACGAAGCTACTTTAGTTAACTGCATGAACGCCACTACAATCAAACTAGTACTACAGTGTTGTGTTCGATGTGAGAACTAATTAAAATTCCACAACGTAATCATTCGATGTGGGAACGTTATAAATTTTACCAAAAAAAATATTAGGTTCTCATAATAGTAATAATAATAACAGTATTTTTGATGTAGTTAACATGTTATATCTGGATTGATAAAATATTGCATTGAAATCAAGGATAAAACAAGCAGACAAAATTCAAATAAAATTACGTCGGGTAGAAATTAATTTCAACATATGACTCAAACAGAGAAAGGTGAGTTTAAAAGTATAATGTAAAGAATTAGAAAATATACAGTTTCTTTTGGGGGAGAGGAAAGGAGGCTTTTAAGTGTGTACCATAATCAGAAGAGCATAATGGAATATATAGGTTGTACTTCCTTATTCAAATCGTAACTGCTCCATAAATTCGAAAGTATTTGGTAGTCTAGACATCACAAGTAAAATTATCTAAACATATTTTTTTTCGTTTGCAGAATGCCATTATTATTATTATTATTATTATTATTATTATTATTATTATTATTATTATTATTATTATTATTATTATTATTAAGTAGTCATTAAAGAGTGAATATTTTATCTTCTAAGAGTTCAATGTGTACAAATCTTGCTTCATGCTTTAAAATATTTTTTTCAGTTTTACGTCTCACGTTTCCTTTAAGAAGATAGATGAGCACTGAAAATGGATAATTATGAAATAATTCGTAGAATAGTAATGTGGGAGAAAACAGTTGAACTCCGAGGAAACCTACATACGTAATGTTATCAAACCCAAACTCTTGGCCTGGAATACATCCATGAACTCCTTGTGTCACATGCAAGCACTCTAACACTGAGCCACCAATTCCAATACATGACTTATTCTCTTTTTTTTTCAATATACAAAGTATCAAATCAGGATATTCTGTCACAAAATTCAGTCTGTGCAGCATAAGCCAATATTGTAAAATTATACGCAAGGCGATAACTTTCTTATATTTTATTTATGTTTAAAAAGAATTTGAAAAATTGTAATAATTTCTCATTACGTTTTTGCACTTTTTGTAAAAAAAATGGTAAATGACATTATAACAATAATATTACACCGTGCAATTGCCCAAATCAAAATACTTGCATATTTTGTGTTAATACCGTAACAGAATTACAAGAAAAACAAATAAACTGTAGTATTTGTTTTCTTATCAAAGTGGAATGTTAATGGACGTTAATGAATGTTAAGGGACGAGATAGCATAAATAGAGTATTACATTTTTTCCCCATTATTTTTAGAACATCACACAGTATAGTTCTCAATTGTTTAAATAATTAAATCAGAAAAAAGGTGAAAAGCAATTTTGAATATTACAGTAATAACTTAAAAGAGATGTTTGTGGTGCTTTTTAAGCTTAAAACTGGTTGAAATAATTGTCTTAGCAATAGAAAGTCTTTTGTCTTCTCATTCACTTTTTAATTGTTTCAAACCACTTCACTAACCACACATATGCGAGTTATGTCACAGAAGTAGCAGGAAATTATTTCGGAAATAAGTTATACTTACTCAACAGACAAATATAGTCTTCCGATAAGATTTTTATTTAAAAAAAAAAATCATTCACTTTAAGTTCATTGCTGGAAGTGTTACGTGCATTCCAAAGACGAAGGACTGGTGCCTCCTAGTATGTATTGAGGACTCTGTTCTTCCGAAGACATGGGCAACGCTTGAAGACTGGAGCTTCCGTGATAAGAAGCTTCTAAGGAACTTTGCGAAAGGTCACCAAGTGACGAAGGTTCTTGTGCCTTGTCTGGAACTTTGCCTTCTTGTTTCAACATCATTCGACGCCATTTGGCACGAGCATTCTGGAACCATACCTGAAAATAATATATACGAAAAAAACAATTAATTCTTCATGTACAATCCGTTCTGATTACGGGAAAAGCACAATCTTTAAATAAATGTTCCACACTAAATACAGTACCGAAGATACGAACTTCTAATTTTCTATAAGTAAACCATGTAAAATCTATGATTAAAGAGATAACATTCTCAGGCAAAAATATTTTTCACCATTATTATATATTTGGTCGATGAAAGTCGACAAAGTTTCAATCCGTTTTGCTTACTGTGAGAGAAGGGATTTTTTAAAAATATCATATACATCTTCATTCACTTTATTTTGTTCAAATAGGACACAATATATGCTCGATATTCATTCCGCCATTTTTGAAACATAGTTGTAGGTAGTTAGAATACACATCTACTATATTGTTCTAGTTAACGTTCATTGTTCTAGTTAACGTTCCATTTGTTAAGCATTACTTTCTTCTTAATTGACAGAATTACCATCATAATTCAATGAAATTTTAATATCCTACGGTCATGTCCTATAGGCTAAAGGAGAAAGGTGATTATATGAAAGTAAATAGTTATGATATTCATGGGATAAAAGTGTGGGAGGAAATGGAAGAACTCGCGAGGAAGTTCATAGAGGTGTGCCTCCTACAAACTCATATAGGTTGGGACTGAATCAGGGACCCATCGCATCAGAAGCAACCACTTTACCACTAGGTCACCATAACCCTATTCTTTACCTGTAGCTAATATCGTCATATCACAAGAGAATACTTAACTCGACTTGAATTTCCATCTATATATTCATATGTGTTATTTAATGCTTATATCGGATTACTCCTAAGAATCTGAATCCGTGTTATCATCTTTAAATAATCTTAAAGGTCATTCCATCACTTTTGAAATGCGGATAAGCAATAATAAGCATAAGGCAAAAAAAGAAAAAAAATTCACAACCTGTAGTTCTCAAACTATTGAGAATAGCACCCATACCCATATATATTTTTTTCCCTTAGAATCACCCATATCATCATTTTCAAAAGTATTATTACTTCCTCCCGGAACACGCTGTATATGAATTTCAATTGTTTCTGTAAGTAAATCGTGTAAATTCAGTGATAATAGAGGCAACATTCACAGAAAAAAAATCACCATAATTGTATAGTCTACCTGGTAGTGAAGAAAGAAATCCACACCTAGGGAAGGTCGGAACTGTTTCAGCACAATAAGGGAAAGTTTGATTTTTCTGAAAACTAATGCAATAGATGTCAAAATATTTTTATGTATTGTACCACAAAATATCAAACAACTAAAATCCTACTTTCAAACAGGTTTGAAAGTATTGTTAAAGTGAAAATGGCAAAATTTGAATTTTGCATGAACATGGGGCTATTTGGGATCTCTGAAGGAGCTATTTGAATATATATATATATATATATATATATATATATACTTTTAAATTAAGTTTTAAGCTTTCCAACAGAATGAAAACTAAATGAGAATAATTATGTTAGAGTATAGTTTCTTATCTAAATTAGTTTTTACTCATTAGTAAGTTAAAAACCAAAATCACCGTACTACGAAAGTCATGAACCAAGAGATTTTAAAAGTTGTTAAAGAATTGAAGAGCTCAATTCCAAAAGAGCCTAAGTTAAAAAAAAGTCAGTTTTTCAGGAGACGATTTTTTTGTGTGTGTTTCCATCACTCTGTTTCTTTGAAAGAAAAGTACCGGTAATCTACATAAAAGAAAATTGTAATTGCCTACTTCTCGTAAGATAACGGTGAAATTATCATCTATAGCAAGAGTTTTATAAGTGTTTTTAGGCATGAGTCAGAAAATAACTTCAGAGAATACTGTTGTCTAAGGGCACTTTGGAAAACACCACTGTTTTCTTTTGCCTACAATTAATTTGATTTATGGAGTTTTGGCATGAAATCCAGTTTAATTTACGGAGATGCTGAAATGGAACTTAATAGAACCAATATCTCAAAATTGATAAAAATTGACTTAGGCTCTTTTGGAATCCACCCCTTATTCACTTCAGAAGCATTTGCTACAAACAGTTTTTTCTCGATGCTCCAACACATATTCATAAAATCATTGTATCAACATAAAATTCCAATCTCATTCTTCTCTCAAAATTCAATTGATTCAAAATTCCATTGAAGAAAATACAGCCTACTAGCTAATTGTGTTTTAGTAGCACTTATCGATAGTAAAACGTAATAACATGGGAAATATTTAAGAAATTCTAATTCTGCTTTGATGATGAATTTATTCTAGATCTTCTCACTCGTAAAATGAGTGGTCAGAAATGGCACTTTGTTGTCTTTCTCTTTTTTTTTTCTTGTCTGTTTCGGTTTTAATTTATGGCTAAGATCGTCTGTGCTGGTATACATATGTGCGAGTGAATGTGTGTTTGTCTTTATGTGTATGAGATATGGGTTAAAATTTCAAATGAGAAAAACGTCTTTTCCTACTTCATTATACATATATATTCTCTTATTTCTGCCCCTACCCCACTCCGTTAAAAAAAAAACTTTAAAAATAATCAACCCAATTCAGTGTTGGACTTGGAATTGAGTACTGAGAGCTACGAAAAAGTGCTTTAAATCTTGAACCACTGAGATCTTGTTTCAATGTGTCTGTACTGTACTATGTTGCTTCTGGATGCTTGGATGCAAGTCTGGCTTTTATCATAGCGTAGAATCTGTCGCCAAATTTCCAATTCATCTTCCTGGTTCTATCCTTTTTTCAACTTTTTTTTTTTTTTGTCTTTTCCATTTACCCTTCTGCTCCTTGAGATTTAATGTGGAACTCGCCATCTTAAGAAACCCTGTCACAAAGCTGATCGATTACTTTAGCCTGGCTTGTATCAAGAAGAAAGATGGCGCTGGGCGGTGGAACAAAAATCAAGCACAACTGTTTCTTAGTAAATAAAAAGAAGAAGAAGAAGAAGAAGAAGAAATATTGTGATTGTGGCACCAAAAGTTATGTGAGAAAAAGAAAAAAACAACGTCCCTCCCTAAAACAAAAAGAATAATACGAAAATAAACCAATAAGAAAAATATGAGAAAGGAAAACGTTTAGAAATGAGTGGCTGTTTGTACAAATGTCAAGTATAATAGATAAAATGTCGTTGAAAGCGTGGTGTTAAGTGATATTACATGAATATCTTTATTACGTATCACAACAACAGCAATATAGTACGAATTGCGATTAATCATGTTGTGTGACACATTTGCTTTTACAATTCACAGTCGAAGAAACAAATACATAAAAATAATTCTGGTTACAATCAAGAAACATGTTTTGGTGTTTCTAACAGAGAACAATTTAAATAGATTTTTATACATTAGTAAAATATATAGTATACTTAGTCGCTCTTTTCTTATTTAGTTCAATAAAGGCTGTAGATAGTGGTGTTATTATACTTCTGTGGAGTTGAAGAAATGTATTTCCATAATCTATATATTAATAGTCTATATAGGTATTAATAGCAGTGTCCGTGAACAAAAAACTTCAGATCCAAATTGAAAGTGACTATGTTTGTGACTCTTAAACTCTTGAACCATACGACCGATCTCGATAAATTTTATACGTAGATGCAGTTCTGGCTTGGGAGTGTTTTTACCTATTCACTTTGACAGTAGAACTTAGGGGAGGGGAGGGGAGGAGGGTCATAGAAAAAATAAATAAAACTTAATAACTCTTGAACCAAACAACCAATCTCGATCAAATTTTCAACATAGATGACGTTCATACCTGGGATGGAGTTTATCATTTCACTTTGACGGAACAACGCAGGGAATGGGGAGGAGGGGGAAATACAAAAATAAAAAAATATAAAAACCATGTTCGTGAGTTAATAACTTTTGAACCATGCGACCGTTCTCGATCAAACTTTCAACATAGATAAGGTTCGAACTTAGGATGTTTTCAACGTTTTACTTTACCGGTACAATGTAGGTGAGGGGGAGGGAGGACATATATGTAAAAAAAAAGTAAAAATAAAAGTGACTGTTTTTGTGACTTCATCACGCTTAAACCACCGAACCAATCTTAATCAAATTTTCAACATAGATGAGGTTCGGACCTGGAGTGGTTTTTATCATATCCCTTGGACGGTAGAACTTAGGGTAGGAGGAGGGGAGGGGAGATATATATATAAAAACAAATAAAACTTAATAACTCTTGAAAAACCTGACCGATCTCGATCAAATTTTCAACATAGATGACATGACGTTCGAGCCTGGAAAGTGTTTTTAAAAACATTTTAATTTTGACGGTAGAACCTAGGAAAGTAGGAGGGAAAAAGAGATTAATATATAAAAATAAATAGAACTTAACTCTTGAACCACCCAACCGATCTCGAACAAATTTTCAACATACATGACATTCGGGCCTGGGATAACGTTTATCATGCCGTGCCCCGCAACTGGGGACGGAACAGATATATAAAATTCACCGAAAATGACCAATATCAAAGAGCACTTTAGTAACAGTAAAAACTTAACATGTTACTATTTTCCCTTAATTTAACCCAGCGAAATCGGGATGCGTCTTAGATTCGAGGACGTCTTAAATTCGAGTAATTATCGAGAAATTCTTAATTAAAGATATTATTAACGTGTTATTAATAATATCTTGCGCAGGACTTGTGGGTATACTAATTAAATATTATTATATAATGACCCATTCAGTACAAAGAGGAATCAAGTCCATTTTTATTCATTTTACACTTATTTTATCTTTAAGATCTCTATATGAAGTTCCTTTCAAAGCTTAATAGATCTATGCGCAGATATTGCAAATAACTATTATGTAATTATATATATATATATATATATATATATATATATATATATATATATATATATATCAGAGCATACAAACTTTCTGACTTTTTCTCATAATTTTGGTAATTTGGCAACTGACACACCTATATATATATAATAGATTAAACATACTGTGACTGCTCAACACCAAATATAGTGATTTTTATCTTCTAAATGATGGGCTACTTGCCAATCAAATTTGGATCAGACGTGGCCAATAGTTACCGAAAAATGTAGTACCACATATAAGTCGAGTCGAGCCGAGCTGAGCCTCTCACTGGCTGAGCCAAGGCTAAAGGACGGACAAGCTTTATTTCTTAGACGATGAGCTACTTATCCATCAAATTTGGTTCAGATCCAGCTAATAATTACCGAGAAATAAAGTAATATTACATAGAAGTTCCCATATACTTTCGACGGGAGCTAATAAAATCGAAGTTATTTTATTAGTATATCTAGGTATAGAAGTTTGATCCAAAATTACTTGAACTTATGGAAGAGGACATTGAGTCCGTGTGTTTTCTCAGACTTATCCTAACAACTTCCCACACTTTTTTCGTTCTACCAATTCATCCTGCGACCAGAGAAACATGTATCTAAGAAAGACCAAAAGACAATTTTGATAAATTTTAATGCATATTAATCATTTTTGATTCAGTTCCGTTTATATTCTTCTGAAGTCTGAAACCGTAAATATATAGTTGGTTTGTTGTGTTTCAGAGCAGTATTCTTCTTTTTTTCCACGGATAGTTTCAAAGGAAACGAAGAAAAAGAAAGTAAAAAAAATGGACCGACACTTAATATTCATTTTGGTACACGACTGTAGTGAAAAGGCGCCAAGGTACATAATATATCATCCACATAGCTCTCTATTTGTCTGCCGCAGTGGAGGTAAGACTAGTTCTATCCAGCGTATTTGTCTTTCACTGTCGCTTGTGTTTACGAAAAGTTTTACGAGAACGTTTTATGAGGACGCAAGCCAAAACTTTTTGAAATTTCAGTCATTCGTCAGCGCCGTTGCGATTCTCGTAAATCCTAAACGTTTCGTTCTCTGTCTCCCTCACCTTCTTCAGAGACAACACACACACACACACACATGTATATGTATATATACGTGCTGAGTAAGTGTGTCTTCCTCTATCATTTCTCATCACCCTTCTCTACCGGAAAGCGAAATAGTGCGTGCCGTAAGATTCGTCAAGGCTGGCAAGTCTGCCTGTCTCTGCACCCATTTTACTGTACATACTCCACCACCACTTCTTATAAAACCATCTGGTTTCCCTGATGCCGAGAATGGTTGAGTAAAAAGAAGGCTGTGCAGAAGATACACTTATATGTATTCTTTCCTTGGAAGTCTGAAACAATTAGCAGAAATAGACATCTCCTCCCTTTGTATGTTTTATCTTAACAGATGCGTTTCCGTGTATCTCCCTCTGTGTGCGAAAAAAGAATTCCTTCTCCTCCTTCTTCCTGATATTTCTGTTACCACAAGTCCTCATAACATATCCTCCTTTTATTCTTTGCAGACAGAGATGGATTCTTAAGGTAGATAACCGCATTCATATAGAATTCAGTTTCATTTATTGAACAAAATTTCAATCAATTTACAACGAATCATTCGCAAATTTGTGCCATAACATAGTTAACACGAAGAATAGAGTTGCACAATGTTTTGTATTAAAATAACAACAACATTATTATTATTGATTGTTATTTTAATATGCACCACTAAAAACTACAGTTTATATTAACCTAAAAAACTTATGTTTTAGGTAACTTCACTTACGTCAATAATTCAATAATAATAACAATATACCGTAATATAACAGTTTGCAACATTGAAGAATTACAACTTTCTTAGTTGTCTTCTCTGAAAAACACATTATTCCTACCTTCCGTATTCACGGAAAGAAAGCCTATATTCTAGGTCATACTATATTGACAATTGGTAATATTAATAATTTCTCTATCAATGAATTGCAGTTAGATTATAGACTATATCGTTAATATTCTCTATATTCAATGAACTGCAGTATCCTTGGTTCTACTCTCTATAGTCATCAAACAGCTGCAGTAGGTTTGATTATGTCTTCTAGATTCTAAGCTCTTAATACTTTTTTTATGTTCAATAGTTACAGCATACTTGATTATCTTCTAGGATAGGCCTATATTTGTGAATACAGTACTTTCTATATTCATCAACAGTTACAGCATACTTGATTGTCTTCTAGGATAGGCCTATATTTGTTAATACAGTACTTTCTATATTCATCAACAGTTACAGCATACTTGATTATCTTCTAGGATAGGCCTATATTTGTTAATACAGTATTTTCTATATTCATCAACAGTTACAGCATACTTGATTATCTTCTAGGATAGGCCTATATTTGTTAATACAGTACTTTCTATATTCATCAACAGTTACAGCATACTTGATTATCTTCTAGGATAGGTCTATATTTGTTAATACTTTTTATATTCATCAAACAATTGTAACATAATAGATTATCTTCTAGGATAATCCTATATTTGTTAATACTTTCTATATTCATCAACAGTTACAGTATACTTGATTATCTTTTGGGATTGGCCTATATTTGTTAATACTTTCCATATTCATCAAACAGTTGTAGCATACTTGATTATGTTCTAGGGTAGGCCTATACTTGTAATGTTTTCTATATTCATCAAATAGTTGCAGCATACTTGATTATCTTCTAGGATAGGCCTATATTTGGTAATACTTTCTATAATATATTCATCAAACGGTATATTATAATCTCTTCTAGGTCGTAAACTGTCAATATTTCTATATTGATCGAACAGTTGCAATAGTTATTGAGCATATCTTCTAAATTTTATACATTGTTAATCTTTCTGTATCCATCGAAATGATACACTTACTTGGGCATTTTTCTAAATCATATATTGTTAATAGTTTCCGAATTCATCGAACAATTGCAGTCCACTTGGTTTTCTAGATATAGCCCCCTATTGTTAATATTTTCTATGCCAACCGAACAGTTAAAATATCTTATATATTATTAATACTTTCCATATGCATTGAATAACTGCAGTATTTTTAATCATGTCTTCTAGATTATATATTACTGATACTTTCTATATTTATCATACAATTGCAGTATATTAATAATATGTTCTAGATTATTGTATATATTGTTCATATTGTTTGTATCGATGGAAGAATTGTAGTATCCTAGATCATATTTTCTAGTATCAATTGTTAGTTTATTTTGATGTTCATTGATCACTCGTCTTATAAAATACGCTTTGTCTTTACTGGATTTTTCTATGCTTTGACTATAGTTGGAATAGTATTTGGTAATATTTACTAAATTGTAAATGTAAATGAATTTGTATTTATTGGAGAGATGACATATTCCTAGTTTCCTTGATCTTGATAATATAATGGTTAATTAATTATATTACGTACCTCTTGAAAAGTTCCACAATTTTTTTGTTCTTCTATCTAATATATTGTTGTATAATGAATATAAAATGGATATTTTGCCCTGTCTATTATTTCTAAATGTTAAGGATCTCCAATATATCACTTTTTTTTTAGATAGTTACTGAATAACATAAAAATATTTTTTAAAAACATCACAAATTAAGAAAGTAATAATTCATAAGTAAAATATATTATTTAAGACGTAAATTACTATTGTTATGATTTCATATTTTTAAGCTTTCGCAAAACCTATAGGTTTAGGTATTGGTGTTATTTGGTAATGTAATAAGTATTTACCCTAGACTTCACTTATCTTAGTCGAATAATTATTACAATTATTCGATACGAGCCTAAATATACATTTATTATATATTAAGTATATTATCAAATGCTAGTCGAATATTTTGCTATTTATGCGACAGAACGTGTTGAACGCACGGACAAATAATTGTCATCATTACGTACAAACCCAAGAAACTATATGGAACACTAGCATTCCCAAACTTGTTATATTGTACGTTGTTATGATTTATTTTAGGAAAATAAGAAATGTAGAGGGAAGTTTGTCCTTATCGATATCTAGTGGTTAGCATTCATGGTCGCGGGTTCGATTCCCAGTTAAAAAGCATTGAAATATGTAAGTATTACAGTGGTTCGGATTTCTTCTTCAATTGAAAGTTCACCTTGCACATACCCTCGGTGCTCGGGACGCTAAGTTTCTATAAACGAGGAAATTAGTGGGAATCTTATGAAGGCCTTTAAGAGAAGAGAAGCCCTGGGTTATCCATAGATTCACAGCTAAAGCACTAGTTTACTAGTACATAACACATGTTTGCAAGCGTAACACCTTAGTAAGAGTACAACGTTTCGTGCAATGTTAGACCCCACTTAAAATTGTAGTTTACTCATATCATCATAAATTCGTGCAGATAAAAAAGACGTAACACCAAAAAAAAAAAATCCATTATTTCTAGCAATTAATATTTTCATTTTGAATTATATTCTCGAGATGATAAAAGCTATTCCACTTTCGCCAAAATTTCCTTTCAAATGATAGGCCCTATATATTTTAAAATTAGGAAACGTTTGGAAAAGTTGCATCTCTATAGCCAAATTGTCTACAACCCTTCCGTTGCTTAACTTCTAACCCGTTAAGTTCTTCTGCTTTTATTGCTTGCTTGCTTTCTGTCCCGCACCCTAGCCGCCATTTTTCTGTCTTCTCCTTCTTTCCCACTACTTCATCTCATCGTCTGCCATTAACATGCTCCTCATTCCAATGTACTTTGGAACTCTGTTCTTCTGCTCTGCCTGATCTTCTTGGTCTTGCTGATGACAAAACTCCAAAGGGGGAAAGGCGACGCCATTTTTTCTCTCTCAAACGTATAGATGTGTGCTTTTATATATTTCTTTTTTTTTATTTCGTTCTTTTCAAAGGCTCCTCCTGGCTCCTTTTCTTGCCAACGAGCTATGGAGGATCCACCACTTAAATACCACTGAAGAACATTCCCCGCATTGTTTTCTTGGGTTTAATGTTTGGATTCTTCATCATTTCCTCTTGGCGCTGGGTATGTTCTCCCTCATTCTATACGCCATCTAATGACAAATCACACAGAGAAAGCGTTTGTCCAAATTATACGGCACGCCTTGCTTGTGAAGAGGAGGGTCTGACTCCCTTTTCTCTCACACAGTTGCTGATCGTATTTATATCCACATGTTGTCACACATTGCTATACATAACATACAAACGTATGAGAGACAAAGTTAACTCTCGATGTGTGTGAAACTTTTTTTTTAACGTTTGTTTTCAATTCAAAATGGTTTATTTCTGGCAAGTACAATCTTTTCTCTAATTTACTGAATCTATCAATTTACAAGTAGTTAATTCAAAATCGATTTAGTTCATTCAGCTGTTAAAACTAACCTAATTGTTACGATCCTTCCAGCAATGTGACAGAAATATGCAGATAAATGTTTTCGCTTCAATTAATAACAGATTAAGTATTGTAAACTACCTTTGTCCTGTGAATAATCAGGTAAGTAGGTGCTGAACAAGAAAATTTTGTTGACTTTAATAAATAGCCAGGTAAATACTGAAAACGAAATGTTTTTGGCCTTGTAAATAACGAGGTAAGTACTGAACAAGAAATTTCGTTGTCATTAGCGAATAGCTATGCAACTGCTGAAAACGTAATTTCGTTGTCATCAATGAATAATCAGATAACTGCTGAAAACGCAATTTCGTTGTCATCAACGAATAATCAGATAACTGCTGAAAACGTAATTTCGTTGTCATCAATGAATAATCGGATAACTGCTGAAAACGTAATTTCGTTGTCATCAATGAATAATCAGATAACTGCTGAAAACGTAATTTCTTTGTTATCGGCGAATAATCAGATAACTGCTGAAAACGTAATTTCTTTGTCATCGGTGAATAATCAGATAACTGCTGAAAAGGTAATTTCGTTGTGATCAATGAATAATCAGATAACTGCTGAAAACGTAATTTCTTTGTCATCGGTGAATAATCAGATAACTGCTGAAAAGGTAATTTCGTTGTGATCAATGAATAATCAGATAACTACTGAAAACGTAATTTCGTTGTCATCGGCGAATAATCAGATAACTGCTGAAAACGTAATTTCTTTGTCATCGGTGAATAAATCAGATAACTGCTGAAAAGGTAATTTCGTTGTCATCAATGAATAATCAGATAACTGCTGAAAACGTAATTTCGTTGTTATCGGTGAATAATCAGATAACTGCTGAAAACATAATTTCATTGTCATCGGCGAATAATTAGATGATTGCTGGAAACGAAATTTCGTTGACCTTGGTGAATATTAAGGTTAACTGCTAAAATGTTATATTGTTAATTGTGGTGAAAGACCAGATAAGTGCTAAAAACGAAATTTTGATGGCCTGTAAGAATAACAACGTAAGTGCTGATAGGAATTTTAGTCGTCTTCGGTGAGTAACCAAGTAACTGCTAAAGAAGAAAAAAAAAATCGAAAGTTCGTTGATCTTAATGAACAATGATGTAACTGCTAAAAACTAAATTTCGTTGGTCTCTGTGAATAACCAGATAAGTAACTGCTAAACATAAAATTTCGTTGACATTAGCGAATGGCTATGCAACTGCTGGAAACGTTATTTCGTTGTCATCGGTGAATAAATCAGATAACTGCTGAAAACGAAATTTCGTTGAGTTTGGTGAATATTAAGGTTAAGTGCTAAAACGTTATGTTGTTAATTGTGGTGGAAAATCAAATAACTCCTAACAAAACGAAATATTATTCGGTTTGGTACATAAATAGGCAAGTGTTGAATAATTAATTTTTACAGGAAAGAAATTTTTAAGTATTCTGCTCCCCGCACATTTCCACCAGTCTCCATGAATCAGGAATTTTCGCTGTAACTTCTATCATTTGACTATTATATCAGGTATTCTGAAAAACAATTGAGGCTTCTGCGCACAAAATGGCGTTAGTGTATAAAATCTCGCACATGAGTCGCAGCGGACTAGGCCTAACGGCATTTGGCAGGTGACAATTGGAGCTCGTAGGTGTGCAGAAAGTGTTGGAATTCTTATAATTAGACGTAAAGTATTGTGCCATGAAGCTGAAAGAACTTAAACAGCAAAAGTGCGATACATTTTACAATTTTATTTCGCAAATTCTGCGCAGGCCCGTGAAGAAATTTGTGCTCTTTATGGGCAAGATACATTATCAAAAGCAACAGCCAAAAGATAGTTCAGTAGTTTTCGTTCTGAAAATTTCGATCTTCAAGATGCTCCTTGCAGTAAGCGACCAATCACAGCAAATATGAATGATGGTCTAGTAAAAATGAATATTCTAGTCATAACATCATCAAGGACCCAAATGTCTTTCACCAAACGGCGTTAAACCATTTGCTGGCTTCTTTATGGTGAAGTAGCTAACGCGCGTATCTTTTCTTGTGAGTGATTCTGGATTCAAATCTGGTTGTGGAACTTAAAGCCAAATAGTTGTTTAGGTTCCACTTTAGAAAGTAAGCCATATTTCATACAATACTGCTTTGGTATTGACTAGGGACGTTGGCTTCCCAAACAATTAGTCTAATCAAAATACGCCAGATAACAAACTTTTAGAATGTTTTTGGTTTGATTCTTGGTAATGAATTAAGATCTTACACTGTGCACCCAACTTCCTGAGTACAAGTTCAGGAGCTACTCCACAAAGAAGTGAAATATGATTTTTAGAAAATCATAGGTACAATATGCTGGTCATCAGTGGCGTATTTAGGATTTTGTTTCGGGGGAGGCTATGCACATTCTCCTGAGTGGGTGTATATATGTTGGGTCTATGTAGGTTTAGTTTTTATATATACTATATATAAATGTATCTATATCTGGGGGGGGGCTTGAGCCCGATAGCTACCTTCTAAATACGCCACTGCTGGCCATCATCATCGAGTTGAAAGTACGCATCCTGGTATAAAAACTATTCACTGTCTGCAAAGCCGCATTTCCCTCTCCCTTCCTGTTAGCTAGTAAAGTAATTAACTTTTGTCTGTGTTACGGAATGATATCGCTTCTGTTACTATGAAATATCTAGGTTTGAAGGAGCCCTGTATTTTTACTCTGTATCAAACACGCACCTAATTTTTATTTTCATTGATTATTAAACCAAGTTTTACCTACAAGACGAGACGAGATGACAAATAAAGTTTCCCGTCTCATAAATTTTTATTAAGTACTCGTCACATTTTGTAAATTTATGTAAACAAAAAAAAAAAACACACACTTTATGCCCTGATTTCTTTCTTAATTTCAATCTAGAAGTTATCAGAATTCTTTCGCTTCAGGAGAGGTTCAAGAAGGATGTGATACAACAGCATTTGAACCATTATAATGTGTAATGAGTTGCCTATCTCTAAACATCGACAGTGTCTTTATTGTGTTCATAGAATCGTGTTATTAATGTAGTATAGTTCTTTTACTATGAATCATATAATACTTAGATGAACTAGTGTTGAATACGAGATTCGAAAAATTGTTCGTCTGGTCTCGAAAACAAAAGAAGGCTTGTCATGTTTCTCGTCTCGTCTCGGAAACAAAAGAATTGTCATGCTTCTCGTCTCGTCTCGGAAACAAGAGAAGAATTGTCATGTTTCTCGTCTCGCCTCGGAAACAAGAGAAGAATCGTCATGTTTCTCGTCTCGTCTCGGAAACAAAAGCATTGCCATGTTTCTCGTCTCCTCCCGGAAACAAGAGAAGACTTGTCATGTTTCTCGTCTCGTCTCGGAAACAAAAGAATTGTCATGTTTCTCGTCTCGTCTCAGAAACAAAAGAATTGCCATGTTTCTCGTCTCGTCTCGGAAACAAGAGAAGACTTGTCATGTTTCTCGTCTCGTCTCGGAAACAAAAAAAGAATTGTCGTTTCTCGTCTCGCCTCGGAAACAAGAGAAGAATTGTCATGTTTCTCGTCTCGCCTAGGAAACAAGAGAAGAATCGTCATGTTTCTCGTCTCGTCTCGGAAACAAAAGCATTGCCATGTTTCTCGTCTCCTCCCGGAAACAAGAGAAGACTTGTCATGTTTCTCGTCTCGTCTCGGAAACAAAAGAATTGTCATGTTTCTCGTCTCGTCTCAGAAACAAAAGAATTGCCATGTTTCTCGTCTCGTCTCGGAAACAAGAGAAGACTTGTCATGTTTTTCGTCTCGTCTCAGAAACAAAATAATTGCCATCTTTCTCGTCTCGTCTCCGAAAAAAGAGAAGAATTGTCATTTTTCTCGTCTCGTCTCGGAAACAAGAGAAGAATTGTCATGTTTCTCTTCTCGTCCCGGAAACAAGAGAAGACTTGTCATGTTTCTCGTCTCGGAAACAAAAGAAATGTCATGTTTCTCGTCTCGTCTCAGAAACAAAATAATTGCCATGTTTCTCGTCTCGTCTCGGAAACAAAAAACATTGTCATGTTTCTCGTCTCGTCTCGAATTTGCAAATTCACTTCTCGTCTCGCTTTCGAGACAAGACGAGGAATTTCTTGCCTCGTTCGTGGGCAACACTAATAAAAGCTTAATTGCAATCTTCTTGTTGGAATATTGAAGGTACGTCAAGAGCAGTTCTTTTAAAAAGAGAAAGAGTTGTTCACTTTTTTCGTCATGACTGTACGTAAAGAAAACAGTGCATACAAGAACAACAATCAACATGATCAAACATTCTCTTGATTTTTTTTTCTGACCCACTTCGAGCATTTTCAAACCTAACTGCACCATGTGGGCAATGTTTTGCTTGACTCATGTTAACGAGAAAAATACTACATTTAGCTACACCGAAAAAAAAAAAAAAAGGTATCATGTGATGCACTTTGAGGCTTCAAAATCTGAACCTGGTTCGTATTCTTCACTTTTATACAAGTTAACATCGTGTTGAATGCAACAATCCATGAACACATAACGGTAATATGTATTATTATTGTTATTATTGATAATGTCAGCGTCATAAATGTATTAAATTGGTCATGTTTTTCCTGGCATAGCCGAAAGGCTTACATGTAATTCTTCTTTTACGTTTGTGTTTTTGTTTATTTTAAAGCTCCTCGAGCATCTAATGATCAAGGTTGCATGTTTACTAAAATGAATACTTCAATCAAATGCCGCCATCGAACTAAAATAATAATAATAATACTAAAACAAGTATATTAATTATTATTATTATTATTATTATTATTATTATTATTATTATTATTAGAACCAGTAGCTACCTTTAAAAGCTATGTAACTAACCTAACTCAACAATAAGAGCTTTTAAAAAAGTCATAATGCTAAATACTAGTTCAAAGAATCCGACAAAATGAATAGCACAAAAAGAAAAAAAATGGAAATTATATTATTTCCAGTAGGACATAACTATAAAGTAAAACAATAATAATAATAATAAATAAAAGCAGCAAACACGATTACAGATTATTGTATTTCAACTCATGTAAAGATAAAAGATCGAATTATTGTATTTTAATTGGTCAACTTAGGGGCTATGACCCTTCAACTTCCCATATACGTATGTAAATTACAAAAGCTCTACAGCTTGGGACAAGATACAATTTCGTAACACGAGATTTGTTCTTTGTTTTTGTTGTTATCATTAAGCAGGCTCAACAATTTTCTAAACTTATAAGGCCTTATGCAGAGTCGTTCTGACGTGTGATTAGCGTCATACTAAAGAGTTCTACTATCATATGTTTCCTGCAGTAGTCAGTCCTTTAGTATTACGCTAATCATATGTCAAAACGACTCTGCATAGGCCCAATAATGATTACAGCCCTACACATAAGCCAGTGGGGTATTTAGGGGTGGCTATCGGGCTGAAGCCCCCCCCCCCCCACGAAATAAATATTATGTATGCAAAACTTCATTAAAATTTGTCGACACCCAAAATGAAAAATATATGTTGATTCGCGTGTTGTGCATAGTTCCCCCCCCCCCGAAACAAAATCCTAAATACGCCACTGACATAGGTAAATGTTATGTTTCATGATGAGACATCTAGCCAACAGTCTAGGGCTACCAACTTTTAAAAATGGAAATACTGGACACCCTCCTGGAGTACGCATTCTCTTAAAATTATGCCATCATTGCTCGTCAAAAAATGTGAACAAGCGGAAAGTGGTTACGTTACATAAAATTGAACGATTCGGAGTTCGTATTTAATAACTTACTTTTTGAAACATTTATTAAACATAGTTATTCCAATTTTGGTTGAGGCGGCACATGTAATTTTTGTATTCTTATTATCAATAATACATTGTATTTAAAACAGAAAAGCAAACATAATTGACAATACAATTATGACACAACCACAAATTTACTTAAAAAAAAAAAAAAATAAAATAAAATAAGTCTTACCAGCTTCCCTAGGACTGGTAATGTTTCATAATGCATACATGCTTTTACTTGATCTGAACGCATTATTTAATTGAAAAGACGTATCTAAGGATGAAGCAATGCTAGCTTCGCTCTTGAAAATGTACTTTTGTTGACCTTTAGCAGTTTTGGTAAGTTCAGTACATTTTCCTGCCTTCAACTCTTCAGCAAATTCCACACACGACAGGTCGATATCAAAGTGAATTGCAAACGATAACATCACTGCGACGGAACAACAAATTCATTGAGGAATGGAATTGGGCTATGGCCATGATCAGCCAGTTGTCAAAATGCGATTCATTTTAGAATCTAGATTCAACTAAATCTACTTTCCACGAAATTAAAAAAAAAATAATCTGAATAGAACAGAGAATAGGACTAGTAATAGGAAAAATTACCAGACATTTAATGTCCGGTACCGGACACCGAACAAGGATGTCAAAAGCCGAACTGTCCGGTAAAATACCGGACGTTTGGCAACCCTACAATAGTATGATAATAACCTTACGTAGACTTTTTTTTTAAAAAAAAAGAAAACTAGAGTACTTTTTAGTCCAACATCAATAGAGAGCTGTTCTTTTTATGTTTATTTGAAAACTAAAAAATCAAGGGACGAATCCATGGAGACATCTTGTTAACTGAAACTTACTTTTAACCACTATTATACGACAGGAAAAATCCTAAAATCGGACTGCAAATCCATTAATCTACTGCAGTAAATCTACGATTAAATTAAAGTCTATTATCGTCATAGTATATTACTAATCAACAACAATAACAGGATATTAACTAAGATTTATGCCCTCTAAAAACAAACCGAATAAAAGAATGATATTTCAGTAGTCTATAACAGAACAAAAGATATAATTTTCAAACCCTAAATTAATGTTCCATCAAGGATTTATTTACGTTTACCGCTTAATGTTAACGGTTTCCTATGAGATATAATTCATTGTTTTAAAATTACAGGTTGTTGCGCGAAAATTTTCCCCGCCTTTCTGCTTATTCCCTCATCTGTTGCCGCCTTTTACGTTTTGCTTATCTGTTATCGCAGATAATGGAGGCGTGTTCTTTTCAACATGTAACACTTCATCAGGCGCGTGCTTCTTTTTAAACTTCTCCTCGTAGCACAGGCATCCGTAAAACAATGCAAAGCAAAGCATCAGTGTTGAAAAGAGCAAAAGCAAGGATGGGGGAGAGAATACCGCTCCCTGTGGAACACCTGCTTTGGCACGAAATCACTTAACTTCTCTCTCTCTAGCCACAGAGAACCCTCAAGCGCGAGATAGATATAATGTATTCATGCACGCCACGCCACACCACGCCGTTTAAATGTTTTCTTGTATTCCACCTCTCTCTCTCTCTCTCTCTCTGGGCTGTTTATTGGTGCCGGGCTGTTTTATAGCCGTGGGGCTATTAATTAATTAGGTAATTAACAAACAAAAGCAAATGAAATAGAAAAGGCCCTTCCTTACCTGGGGTACTTACTACAAACGTAAATCATATTTGAATAGAATAACATTTATTTATTTATTTATTATCCAAATAAAATTACACCGTCCTATTACAGGGTGAACAAAATTTTGTTGTCAGCAGTTAATTTAATTACAAATTTTGATCAAAATAAGGAAAGAGAAAAGTCTTAATAAATTAATTCGATACTTTGTGTAAGCAAATATCTACACTAATGAATAATTAGGGTTTGTGTGAAATTTTAACACCGATCGCGTGAACTTGAATGAATAATTTGTGTTTGGTCACAATTCCAACATTATTCTCTTGAATATGACTGAATAATAAGTGTTTGCGCAATTTCAAAAAAAAAAAAAAAAAAAAATCTCTTTGAATTTGACTGTATAATTTGTATGCAGGCAAAGTTTCGACAACAATCTTTTGAATTTGGTGAACAATTTATGTTTGGGCCTAGTGTCAACATCATTCTCTTAAACTAGACTGAATAATTTGTAGTTGAGTATTTCAGCATCAAACTCTTAAATTTGACTGAATACATCTTTTTTTTTTTGGGGGGGGGGTCAAGTTTAAACACAAATCTCTTGGATTTGGCTGAATAATTTTGCGTATCGGCTAAAATTTCAACACGAATCTCTTGAATTTGACAAATTAATTTATTTGGGCAAAGCTTCAACACTAATCTAGTGAATCTCACCAAATGATGTGTGTTTGGATCAGCGAGGAGAGCCTCAGAATAACCATTAAAACCTGAATTTATATCAGCATACATCGCTGTTACACGTAAACTTAACTTCTCTCACTCAGAGTAATCTATAAAATCTAAGTTGACATCAGTTTACATCGCTGTTACACGTAAACTTAACTTTTCTCACTCAGAGTAATCTATAAAATCTAAGTTGACATCAGTTTAAATCGCTGTTACACGTAAACTTAACTTCTCTCACTCAGAGTAATCTATAAAATCTAAGCTGACATCAGTTTACATCGCTGTTACACGCAAACTTAACTTTTCTCATTCAGAGTAATCTATAAAATCCAAGTTGATATCAGTTTGCATCGCTGTTACACGTAAACTTAACCTCTCTCAATCAGAGTAATCTATAAAACCTGAGTTGACATCAGTTTATATCGCTGTTACACGTAAACTTAACGTCTGTCAAAAAAGAACAATATAAGCAAAAGTTTTAGTCTTATTTTTAATATAAAGTTCTATATTTCAAAATAATCTACTCAACACAATATAAGAGATGCGTGTTCTATGTATACAATACTCGTATTTGTGTTAGTTTGGGTGTGTATTCTTCTTTCGTTGAGTATACGAATCTTACTTTTTTCCTTTTCCTTTACCGGCCCTCTTCTTTTTCAATAATTGATGAAACGAGATTGTTAACGCAACTTTTCTGCCCAACATAAAATGAAAAAGAAGAAAAACAAAACGAATAAATAATAAAAAAAAGAGTTCGGAGTTACGAAAAAGAGAGAGAGAGAGAGAGAGACACTTCCGATTCTACTTCAAGAACTCAAACAAGAAATCAGCAAGTCGAAAGAATTTAATGGCCATGTGAAGAGGAAGTAAAGCCGACTCACTGAGTCGTTTGTTTCCAAGAGTACATTTTTCTCCTTCTTCAAACTCTGGTTTGGACGACGACGCCATTTTGTTTTCTTTATTTTCTTCCCTCCTCATCGTAGAGATTGAGGAGCAAGAGAGAAAATATAATAAAGACGAGAAGACATAAAAACTGAAGCATATATATATATATATATATATATATATATATATATATATATATATATATATATATATATATATATATATATATACTGTATATACATGATATGGAGAATTTACAGTACGAAAAAACTGAGAATACATTTAATGAAGACAGAATTGCAATCATCCGTACCGTACGTATTTCAATAACACAAAATTTAAATTAAAAATTTTAACCCTACAAAACTACGTTTCTGTCTCTGTTTTCGTAGTTATCTTCTTTTTTAATATTATGCTTTGTTTTACTTCTATTTGCTGTGCTATCAATTAGTTTTATATTGCATTTCACATTCTTTATCCTTATTGGGTGTTTCTCTATTGTACTCCGTTGGAATTTGTATATACGAAACACTACATAATTTTCTTTCTTTCTTTTTTAAAAAAGTAATAATAATATTAAGTTATTGTATATTTCTTTTGCTACAGCCAGTTTAGGAATCCAGTTGTACTAATACAGTTGTTCTCAATTAAAGATCGTAAGTTACCAACAAAGAAAGCTTGAAGTTATTGAAGATTATAACGTGTACAGTACAGATAGTGACAAAAAGATATCGCAACAGTAGCGCTAATCACCAACAGATGGCATTGCATACCACGTATCTTTCTAATATATTTTGTAGGGATATACAATATTGATATTAACTGAATCAACTTCAAGACATGAATATTTAAACTTTATCCAAAGACAAGTTGAATTAATAACTAGAGAATAATCTGTGTTCTTTTATGATATTTTGTTTTTCCATTGTTGAAAGAATTTTATTGTTGGTAGTATGCTTCAGAAGAATAAAATTAAGTGCTCTGTACGCTAAATAACACAGAATAATCAAAAAGTGAACGGATTATTCTCTAGTTATTGATTTAACGTGTTTTTGGACAGAGTTTGAACACTTATCTCTTGAAGTTTATTCAATTTATACGAATATTGTTGACAATAATTGAATCAACTTCAAGAGGTGAATATTCAAACTTTGTCCAAAGACAGATTGAATCAATAACTAGAGAATAATCTGCGGTGTTTTGTGATAATTTGTTTCTTTCATCGTTGAGAGAGTTTTATTGTTGGAAGCATGCTTCAGAAGATTAAAATTAAGTACTCTGTACACCAAATAAAACGAAGTAATCAAAAAATGAACGGTTTATTCTCTAGTTATTGATTCAAAGTGTCTTTGGACAAAGTTTGAATATTTATCTCTTGAAATTGATTCAATTTATCCGAATATTGTTGATTCGTACAAAATATATTGGAGAGATATGTGATGTCATCTGTTGCCCATAGTCGAATCTTTAAAGTTTAATTAATCACCTTCTACCACATCTCTTCAGAATACAAACAAGGAATATATAACAATATGAAGAACTAGTGGGAGGTTCCCGTCACAGGAGAGTGTTGTGCAGGGTTGGCAGCCATATGATTTTGAATTAGATTAGAGAACCGAATCATAGGTACATTTTAGATGTATCTAGAGAGAATGATAGTTTATTAATTTAACTCAATATCGCATACTTCTTGCATTTTACTAGTTATTCGGCTTGTTTCCTCTAAAGGTGCCAAGCCTGATAAATAAACGAGTTTCTCCCTTTTCTGCTTGTCATGTCAATAGAGATAGTCACTACAACAGTGTCACTCTATCTCGACTTTGTTCGAATATCATTGGCTTTTGTGTGTGCAGCCCAAGCAACTTGGATTTCAACAGAGGATATAAGATGAATACGTCTGTCAATTTCTTGTATGTTCTTCAAAAGTTTCGACCGATCACATTGATTTTCCTACACTTGGAGTTCGAAGAAGAGTAAAGTGCGGTTTCTTGATAATTTAGGAATTACTAAAATCCACGTTAAATATATTTTACTGTGTATTCCAGGCAGTGGCGTATTTACGATTTTGTTTCGGGAGGGGGCGTTGCTAACTTTCGGGGGGGGCTTTGCCTCAAAACGTATAAATTCTGCAAGATAATTCATATACTTTACTCTAGTAAGTAAGATTTCGGAGGGGGCTTAAGCCCGAAAGCCCCCCTGATTCCAGGCATAAACAACTAGTTGGAGAGCAAGACCTGCTTAGAATTTGGATAGGGATAATAGAAACCACTTTGTGCAAAACGGAAAAAAAAACTTTTAAAAAATTTCAAAATGCTGTATATGTACGTTATGCAAACTTTCTTCTCTTATCTTGTAGGAATAAATTGAAGTTTTTACTCATGTGATTTGCCTCAAGAACCGCCACTGAGGATATTTAAGTTTTTTTTTTTTAGAAAATCAGATCTGCATTTTTTTTTTTAGAAAATATAAAAATCCCTAGAAAGTTAATACTGGCACTGAGAACATAAGAAGCATTATTAATGAACTCATAATAGTAGTAAAAGAAGTATTATCCATTCAAATGCGATTATAACTTACCTGTAAGACTCGCTTAGGAAGCCCTGTCTTCTGCGACAGCTGTTTTAAGTCTTTGGCGTCCGGATTATGATTAATGGCGAAGTATGACTTCATGGTCCTGAGTTGATGATGCTTAAATGACGTTCGCATTCGTTTGGTCCTCTGAGGTTGGCCGTTAGTTCCCGCAAGGCCAGGGCTAGGACCGGAGGTGCCAAAGGGCCCGTCCAAATAGGAATCCGCATTTAAATCTGCAAAAAGAATTATAAAATAACTTATTGTAGATAAACTATATGAACAACATTGAAATGTTATCAAAGAAACGATAAAAAATAGCAATGTCAATGATCACAATTAATAATGCGAAATAATTACTCTACAATGTAAATATTATACCGTATGGGGTAGGAACATGATATAACGAGAAAGTGATCGTAGATTATCACCAGCTTTATCAAAATGTGTGTAGAGAAGAAACTGAGTGAAACAAAAAAGCAATTATGAAAAATATTGTAAGAAAGTAATCGTAAAAAATAATTATGTTTTAAACAAAATTACTTTAAAAAAAATAAATGTTTTTTTTTTTGCATTACTAAAAGGAAAAAGCATAGAGAGCGCCCTCATATACGATCAATTTATAAATCATTTAATTCTCATGTAACTATACTTTAATTTATATTACTAATAAAAAAGAATGTTACATTATAATAGTCTATAATATTACGTCAGATTTAAAGAATTTGTCAAGAGATTGTTTACGACAACGCTCTCTATGTTTTTCTTCTTAATCGATTTTTTAAAAGTCATTTTTTGAAATTATTATTATTATTTATTATTATTATTATTATTATTATTTTACTTTTTAAAGTACGATTTGCTTCATTTTGTTTGTTATTTTTAGAAAGAAAATATTTTTAAAATGTTTTGTTTTGCACTTTCTAGTCATAATTAAATACATTTTGAATCTTTGTAGTATTTTGTTTGTTTCCTTTCCTTTGTAAATACTTGCCGGGTTTATGTTTCTTTCGACACTATAGTCTACCTGAGCAAATGACTCAAAACTTATTCTTAATTTTGAACAAAATCTATAAATATTTAAAAATAAATATTGGATTACTGCACTGAAACTAGACTTTTGTCTCTGTACAAAATTTCACCATCGTATGATAGCGGAAATTGAGTTAAATTAAGATTGAAAGATCTGAGATCACGGTTGAATCATTGTGAGTTAAAGAAAAGCATGTAACAAAATTTCATCATTATATGGCATCAGGAAATGAGTTAAATGAATAGATCTGAGTATATGGTTGAATCATTGTGAGTTAAAGAAAAGCATGTAACAAAGTTTCATCATTATATGACGTCATGGTTGAATCATTGTGAGTTAAAGAAAAGCATGTAACAAAGTTTCATCATTATATGACATCAGGAAATGAGTTAAATGAATAGATCTGAGTATATGGTTGAATCATTGTGAGTTAAAGAAAAGCATGTAACAAAGTTTCATCATTATATGACGTCATGGTTGAATCATTGTGAGTTAAAGAAAAGCATGTAACAAAGTTTCATCATTATATTACGTTTGGAAAATAGTTAAATTAAGATTGAAAGATCTGAGGATATGGTTGAATCATTGTGAGTTAAAGAAAAGCATGTAACAAAATTTCATCATTGTATGAAATCGGGAAGTGAGTTAAATTAACGTTCAAAGATTTGAAAACATAGTTGAACCATTATAAGTTACACAAAAGCATGTAAAAACAGGAAATAACAGAATATTGGAGGCAATTAAAAGAAGGGAAAGAAACTGTTTACGTCACTGTTCAAGAATAAATTATGTTCTCTTTGTGGTCATGGGTGCAGCTACGGGAAAGAGATTTTGGGATGCTGACTCCCGAGCTAATTCAAGACCCTTTTTCAGGTAGCAATACGTAAGAGATCCAGCTAGCATGGACGAACAGTCTACAGTAGTTTCTAACACATTTTTCAAGTGGTTACCACTTTTATTAGTCAGAATGTTCTACAGATCACCCTCCTCTTGTTCCCTTCGAAATCAAATTCAACATTTTTCTAACATTTTGAGCATACACGAGTTTAAGCATAAGTTGTACAACTATGCCATTCGATGAGGAACGAACTTTTGTGACTCGTGGCCTAGAGTGACCTTAAGACGACCAAACATAGAAAGTATATGCAAAGTTATTAATGTAATCCCAGGAAGCACGATTCCCTCATCTCTCTCTTTGTCTTCTCACCAAATTTATAGCTTTTTTTCTCACTCGTTGTGTGCGTTCATGTGTTTCGAAGCATTGTACTGAAAGGTAATTACAAAGTTTAACAAAGTTTAAACATCGGAGTCGCTGGAAAGGTAAACTACATGCTTCTCTTATGGAAAATAGTCAAACTTTAATGGAGTTAACCTGTAAAACTTTTTTAGAATATAAAATATCCCGCTGAACCTAAACAGTGTTTTGTTAAATATTTTTGTATAGTCTAGGATCAAAAATTCAGAATGGGAGGACGATTAAAAACAAAATTATATTTTAGCTCAAGCAGTGGATATCATTACTCTACTATAAAATTCTGCAGTAAATGTTGCAGAACTGATATCTTGGCTGATTCCGAGTCTGTCCGAGTCACTGGATCTGCTTGGTTCTACAAGGTCTGTTCGGGTAGCCGGGTTAGACCAGGTCTGAGAAGCGACACCCAAGTCACCCGGTTACTCGTTCCACCACTTATATACCTATTTAGTTTGTTTGTGTTTTAAAATGATATTAATTGTAATCCCCTTAATCTTTATACTAGTATTTATAGAAAAAAATATATGTTAGGTGTTTCTTTTTTTATGTATGATTGAAGGCAATCAAGGATATTTTATAATAATACGTCTATAAAGATATTAGATACAATCTATAGCTATTTGAGATTTTCATTTATACTGTGTGACATGAAATTCACTTCAATTTTTTGTCTTCAGTCCTTTTGGGGGGGGGGTTAATGTTTAATTTAAGAGGACCATAAAGGCAAAGAACGAGGGACAATAGTTTGAGAAGCGTTGGTCTGAAGCATTAGACCGACAATCGTAAGATCTTTCTTTCGCAGGTTCGAGTCCCGCTCAGTGCATTGATTTCGTGCATTGTTATTCATAATTCATTTTCCTATTATAAATCATTTATTATCGTCTCATTTACCGTCCAATACGGTAGAACAGTGGGACATAAAAAGCAGCAATTGTTCTGAGTTTTTTAATTTTAATACACAAGAGTAGATATGTTGTGCAAGGAACACTACTGAGGAACAAAAACACAACAACATCACGTAAGAAAAAGTAATGTCCTCAGTTCAAGTACTGTGTCTCCTAAAACGAAATTTGCTGTCTAAACCCTTGTCTGTAATTCAAACCTCCCATCCCCTTCGTACTCTTTCCAGTAGTCGGTAAATTAATTGGAAACAGGGAGAGAGACGAAGAGTACGATAGAAGACAGAAGAAGAAAATAATCCGCTTTCCAAAAAGCTGATTTTTCCCCTCACCCGATTCGATTCTCTCCCCGAAACTAGAGAGAGACATGATGCGCACGCGTATACACCACTTAGCACCTAAAACCCTTGCACCAAATTGCAACCAGCCAAAGCAGAGCAGAATACAGTCACCAGACAGAAAAAAGACAATATGGAAGCATTTTATTTTGTTGTATCAAGAGAGGGGTTGGTGTGGTACTTATAGAGGGGGGAAACTGACGTTCTTAATCTGATTCGGAAGAGGATTATATCACAACATAATCTTTTCCAGTCGAGATGAAAATAAAACGAAGAATTATATATAAAACAAGGAAGGGGAATCAAAGAAACAATGATTGGGTTGAGTCGGTCACTAAACGCTAGAGAAACACCGAACCAAGAGAAGGCGCATACAAAATGTTATCTTTCCCTATAACAGGGTATCATTTGTTGTCAAGGGCATGCGAGTTTTTCCTCTAAGTTTTGCCTTAAGCTTACTCGATTGTCCAAGTAATATTCTTTGTAATTAATCAAAGTTTTCCTGTTGTCGTCTTTTATAAAAGAGCAACATCGCATTGAATAACAGGAATTATGATTCTTTAACATTATATTTTTTTACATGATTTTATTTAACTTGCCTTTTCTGTTTCAGTGTCTGTCAAGTTATTATTATTATTATTATTATTATTATTATTATTATTATTATTATTATTATTATTATTATTATTATTATTCACTTTCATCAACCAATTTGCTTTAAAGTTTGAGGTAAATTTTAAAAAATTTCTATCAATCCGAGTTTTTATGAATTTTACAACCAATTTTTATAGACTTCAATTAACACAATTTTGTTTAAATTTTGCAATCAAATAAGCCTATTATCAGTTTCCCATCATCATAGGTATTCTGTACTTATTGGCAGGTCACTTGCCGCGGCTGAGAAGCTTGCACGCTCCACGGTTCTCCGCTAACCTCTTTGTCTTCACATATGATCTTTCTGTTTTTATATCGTCCATTATTGTAGTAGCCTCCTTCACCTCTCTCTCTCTTTCCTGTCATCATTTCTTCCTAAACAATATCCCAATTAGTTTCTCTTCCTTTTCTTAATAATGTCTAGAAGTATCCTTTTCTCCCCCGCCATTTCTAATTCCCTCGCATTCGTATTCCGCTCGACCCAACTAATTCTTTCCATTCTTTTCCACACCCACATTTCGAAAGCTACCAGTCGTTTGTTTTATCACTTTTGCGTAATATCCATGTTTCTATGAGTTAAAAATAATAAATAAATTATGTAATCACTTGCTACGCACTTCTATTAATCCATTTTTTAAAAATCGCTATTCACTTTAATCCACTTCTCTCAATCAATCATTGTTTTTATTCATATGTATTAACTCAATAACTGTCTTCAAATTTTTGCAATTATTTTTTATTCAGTTAATTCAATTTTCTTTAAAGGATCAAGTTCATTTTTAAAACCCATTTCTATCAATCTGATTTTCTACGAATTTTGCAATAAAATGTTTATGTTTTATATGATTTCAATTAAGTTTGTTTATAATTTGTAATCATTTTTATATTCTCATTTATTAACATTTTAAATAAAATTGCATGTCAGATTAAAGCCACATCTATTCCTACCAATTATTTTTTTAAAGTTTTGTAATCAATTGTTTATCCATTTCTATAAACTCAACAATTTTCTTTAAATTTTGCAATCCGATTTTCTATAGATTTTCAAATCAATTTTTATTTACTTGTATTAACACTTCTATTTTTATCTAAACATGACGGGGCATTCAAACCCAATTGCTAAAGTTGTAATAAAAAAGATTTTTAAAAACCCGAGATATAAAGTTCTACGCCCCGGTTAAATACATCGAAAAGTAAATACATATTTTTTACACTATAAGAGTTACTTTTAATATATAGATATGAATATTTTCAGCAGTGAAAGGAGCTTCAAATAGAGATCTTAAATATGAAATATGTCCAAATGGACCAAAATTGGACTCGAATCTTTCGTGCACCGACGTATCTCATTTTGGAACTTTATTTATTTATTATTGGTTATAAGCTAATAATGTAGATGATCGTACATACGCATTGCCTGCACGTGCTAATTAATGATTTATAGTTACACCTTTCTGAGAAATGTGACATGAAAATGAGTTTAACACTTTCATTCCTTGCTGAACTACCATTGAAAAAAAAAATTGCTGTGATGAGTTCGATTTTTAATTGGCTTCAGTATTCTTTTATATAGAACTTTTTTAATGTACACTGTATAAGTTTTTATCGTAGTTATTTTGCAACTTTTTTTTTTTATAAGTGTTACTGGTTTCATGGTCGGAGATCATTCTTGTGATATTCAGTGTTCGATGTGTACAAATTGTAAAACTAAAAAAAAGAAAAACTATTAAAAGTCATTAAATCTTTGTAACAACAACTCGAGATGTTATAGGTATATGGAGTTTACGTACGTCCGTACGTGGCGTGATTATCTCTCCTCCATTTTGTTTTTTGTTGGGAAATTTTAAGGTCTAGTTTCATCTTCACATCTCGCACTCATAACCCAAAGGAAACCGCGCTGGCCAACTGAATACCGACAGATAAGCACTCATCTTATCTCGTTCCATAGATAACAGAATAATAGCAAAAGAGGCTGCTAACAAATTTTCCATTTTAAAAAGCAAAGGACCAGTTATCAAGTTGTTCAATCGAAGTTGTCGAACAACCAAGATAGTATCGTAATTTTAAAGAACGAACTAAAGCATTCTTTTTAGTAAATAGAAGTTACCACACCTCTGTTGTAAAAGAGCAAGATCGGCTTAAGTGTTTAAAGATGTATTTAGCACTACTATTATAGTTTGCGTTACTATTAACAAAAGTTTTAACACTTACACAATATCAATATCTATTATGTTGATCATCTTCATATTTCTTTTTCATGGGCGTAACTATGAAGATATGTTCAAAAAGAAAAATACTGATACAATGTTTACGCTCTTATTACGATTTTCTTTCCTTTTTTTTTCTTTTCAGAGCTTGAAAAGATGTGAATGGATTGATTACAGAAGAATTTCGTTGATGGACTTCAAACTATAGGAGTCTTGGGTGCCCATTCCCCTCAAAGGTTTGGGCGTAGCCCTTCAAATTTACCACTCTTCTTCCTAAATTTACCTTTTCGCCCAAATTAACCATTGTTCTCCCTAAATTTACCTTTCCTCCAAAATTTTCCATTCTTCTTCCTAAATTTACCTTTTAACTCGAAATTTACTTTTTTACCCCAAATTTACCATTCTTCTTCCCAAATTTACCTTTTACCTCAAATTTATCTTTTCCCCTAAATTTACCACTCTCTTTCTCAAATTTACCTTGCTATCCCAAATCTACCATTATTCTTAAAAAAAATTAACTGTTACCCCAAATTTGCAATTTTTCTTCCCAAACTTATCTTTCCCCCAAAAATTTACCACTCTTCTTCCCAAATTTATATTTTCCCCAAATGTACCATTCTTCTTCCCAAATTTACCTTCTCCTCCAAATTTACCACTTTCTTCCCCACAAATTTACCTTTCCACCCCAAATTTACCATACTTCTTCTCAAATTTACTTTCCCTCCAAATTTACCGTTCTTCTTCCCAAATTTGTCTTTTTACCCCAAACTTACGTTTTTACCCAAAAATTTACCTTTCCCCCAAATTTACTATTTTCCAGTTTCATTGTACCATTTTCAATGAAAATGTATATTCTCTGAAAGCATTCTAATGGGTGCAACCTGCACCCTGAACCCTCCTCCCTCTGGGCACTTCTGATATGAGTCCAATATTCTAATCAGAAGTGATACATTTATCAAATGTTTCAATAGATAGATACCCATAAAGTCTAGTACGCTTCTCAAAATCGGAAACACACTGGAAAAAGTTTTGTAGTTTAATTGCCAAATATCAATGTAAAATCATTTATCCTTCATTTTGTAAGTAGATATACATTTTCTTAGATTAAATTATAAAATTTACTGTCTTTTAAACAAATTTAAAAATTTATAAGAAAATACGATATTTTTATTGATAAAAATTTAATTTTACATAACTTCATATTAGCAATTTTACTTTATAGGTGTAAATTGATTTGCATAGAGGAGTGGCAAACAGATTGCCACCTTTTTTTTGTAAATTTACCTATTTTTACAGTGCAGAGCGTCGTGGGCATGGCAATAAGGATGTATCACTAAATCGGTGTGGTGCCCCACTACCCAACATAAATTTTCAGACTAAGATTTTTGATAAGGTAGACAATAATAATAATAATAATAATAATAATAATAATAATAATAATAATAATAATAATAATAATAATAATAATAATAATAATAATAATAAAGCTGAACCTGCACTGTCTACACAGCGTATTATTCAAATACGAGCATGAATCTTCTCCTGACTTCCTCTCTATATCTGCACATACCCGATTACAGACACAAATGAAAGACGGGAGGACTCACAAAGGGAGTGAATTACTATGATAGACAAACATATTAGTTAGTTAGATTTGAGTTTAGCGTCTCGTTGAACAGCGAGACTATATGAGACGTGGACCTGCAGTTTAACCGAACCATATGAGCTTCCGCCGGGAATCAAACCCGGGTCTCCCACAAGCCAAAGGCGCGTACGTTATTCACATAGCCACGAGGGAGCTCATAGACAAACATACAAACGTAGCATTTTAATATATATAAATGTTGAAGTGAGTTTGTGGAAAACTTGGAGAAATGATAAATGATTCAAATGTAATTTTTCCCTTTATAAATCCATCACCGAGTTCGCTTCATTACAGCGCTACAGGCTTTTAAATTTGCCAGCACGAAGTGTTTTGCCATTCAGATTAAAGGAAAGCGCCTGAAATGTCCGCCAACCCGCTACACATAGCTCTTCTGCAGGTTGATTGATGCAAGGATATCAACCTTAGTAATGTCCTAGCGGGAATGTTCATCCGCTACAAACGTTGAATACAACCATTACTTTTATTTTTGAAAGTTTAAATAAAGCTGTTACCGAGATCTCATTACTAGAAGAAATTGGTCACTAGATTATAAAGATAGCATTTTCATACATGTATATAGATAATAGTAACAATGGTCAAAAGGGTTCGTCACGAGTCGAGACGATGTAGAATTTTCGTAACGAGACAACTCTTCCAATATAAACGGATAAGCTTTTCAAAAAAGGACATCACCTTCACAACACATTTTCGAGACGAGACAGTCTCAATTCTTGTCTCATATGTAACCCTAATGTTAGGGTTCGATTCCCGTTGGGAGCTCATATGGCTCGGATTCCATGTTAATCAGCACAACCGTTACACCGTTATGCAATATTTCGTCTTCCTTGCACTTTAAGCCAAGTCTCATGCATATAACATTTCGACACTGCCTTCCTCAGTGAAGGAAAGACATTTCGTAACAATATCTTCGTCAGAGAAGAGAGGCGTATGAGGATGGCATTCTTTCAGTACGGAAAAGTTATTTTGTAAGTAATGCTCTCTATTATTGTATCTCTAAGCCTTACTCAGTGGACCTTATTCGAAGTATACATAACTCATGTAAAAGAAAAAAAGTGTTTATGTTTATAGCGTACATTGCTAATTGTTAACAAAGAGTATCATTTCAGAAACTGCTAATGCATAAGAGAATACAATATTTATTGACCAAAACAATCATATAACAGAAGCCTTCATTCTTACAGACATTATTCACACGCGGCGCCGAAGTAATTAAATGGTAACATTAACACCAACTGACTAATACGAGAGTTAAAAAGTGTGCAACAAAACTTAAATAGCTAGCAAAGCCATAAAAAAAATAAATGAAAATGAATAAAATTAAAATATTTAATGGAATTTTTAACTAAAAATATCAAACTTTTGCCATTTTTTAAAAAAGAGGGGTACGTTTTTCTCAACCAGACTTTCTCCTAAATATTGCAATGACTTTTAACAATTCCCGGCGGGAGCTCATGTGGTTCGGATTCCACGTTAATCACTAGGTCTACGTCTCATATAGCCTCGCTGCTGAACGGGACGTTAACCTCAAAATCAACTCAACTCAATTTTTAACAAGTGTAATCTTTGATTTACTGTCAAACGGTGATGTCCTTTAGGGCAGTGATTCTAAACAATGGCGGCTTTAGCGGGTAGAACGGGTAGCGGGTGGAACGTAATCCAAAAATTTTGAAATATATGTAAACGCTAAAATATACAATAAAGAGTAAATATATTTTCCACTATTTATATTAATGGTAGATAATTATTTAATAAATAGCATCAACCACTATTGTAAAAGTAATTTCCTACTGTCATTAATCAATCAAATGTGTATATGTATTCATAAGCGAGGGAGCGGGCCTACCCAAAATTAAAATCCTAAAGCCGCCTCTGATTTTCAATCTTTTTTGATTGACAACAAACTTTGCGGAAAGCACTACAATGCTACAAACTTGTTTGATGTTTTTTTTTTTTTTTAAATAATAATAACACTAGCTGAATCTGCACTCTCTACAAAACGCATCATTCACATACGAGGATGAATCTCCTTGTCATTACTCACAACATCTGTACATCATGGGCGCCCGAAGAAAATTTTCTACAGGGAGGGTTCTCAAATCCCTGATTGCTATATTACGTTTGTTATATTTTATTTGTATTCAGAAAATCTTAAGACATTTAATACATTTTCGTGAGCTAGGGGGTTTTGGCCCCACCCTGCCCTCCTCTTCGGGCGCCCATGCAGTATATGTCTCTTTACAGAAACAAGTGAAAGACGTCTTGACAAAAAAAAAAAAAAACATCGGCAAGGGGTATCATAAAGGGAAGATTTTTTCGATTATTTTTTCAATATCTCACACCATTTGCAAGATTCGAGCCTACTTCTGGTTGGAGTTTCTAATTCATGTATGATCAGTGTTTTCTTTCTTCCTGCATGCAGTATGTAATAAGCAAATACATTACACACACACACACAATTAATTATAATATCAGTGATAGTCTATATGGTGTTCACAGAGCAAGACACTCCAAACAATACATTCATCTGCTGGATTCATTAGACTGGTACAAAATGATGGAACGAGAATGTAAGGGAAAACCCTGGGAGAATCTCAAGAAAACCCAGAGATATGACGTTGTCCACCACCAACTCTCAAAGGCGTGAGATCGAAAAATACTGAACATCATAATATCGATAAATATCGAAAAATATTGAAATACGGAGAAATATGTCAAATATAAAAAAAAGTATCGACATATCGAACAAATAAAACACTAATATTTCGATATTAGAAAATATGATATGATGGAAATACCGCACAGCCCTTTGTACACAACACTTTTATCGTAAATGTTATAACTAGGTGCGACTCGTAGCACTATTAACATAATATATTGACCCTCGATTTGCATAGGAGGGTGTATATCCAATAGCTAGGTCCTGTGTAGGAAGAATAAAGAATTACTCTCTTGTTGCTAAAAATTACACACTCTTGCTGATCATGTAATGCGGCGCTGACTTTATTCGAACCTTGTTCACCATGGTTTGACCATAAAACACCGTATCACCGTTCAAATCTAAATTATTGAAAGAAGAAAAAAAAAAGATCACGTATACAATAAAGAGAGAGAGAGAGAGAAAAGGGGTAAAAGACACACGAATGGATATATAGATATATAAAAGACAAATCTTTATTACACAGATTAAAAAAAAAAGAAGTTGATACCAAAAGAAGGCGCTTTTTTTTAACTTAACAATAGACGTTTTGTTTTCTTTTATCCCCTTATTTCAAACTCTCTTTTATAGAGCTAGCCATAAAATGGTTTGAAGATTGTATTTAGAATTTGGCAGACTAGAGACGAACACACAGAACAAACACGATTGTTGTGGTTGTTGATTTTTTATTGTTATTATTATTGTTGTTGATGTCTTTTGTTGAACTAAACTTATTTTCTTTTTCATCTTTTACAAGGGACCCATACTCTTCTCCACTATCAAACCAACCACACCACACCACACCACACCACAAGTGCAACACCACTAAACTGCTAAGATTCATTGATGTTATCAACGTAACGCTTTTGGAAAAAAAATATCTAAGACGCGTTCCGTACATATAAAAATATATAAAATGTGCCCTCAGAACTTGAATAACGTGTGGAAAAACTCTCTCTCTCTTACACACACACAAATACATACACACATTTACTTATCTGTGAACAAATGTTCTTTACTCACCCCTTACATTATTTTTTTTTTGTTTTGTTTGTTTTAGTATTTTTTTCCTTTACAATTCCTTTTGAAAAACTTTTGATTCCTCTTTCTTTGTGGCTTTTTACGATGTGTGATACCCTTAAGCGCCCCCTTTCGCGCGGTCTCTTTACATGTTACGTGAAAAAAAGTATATATATGTATACAGCTATACAATAAACTCTGCCCTTGTCTTGTCTTGAATTTCATGTATGTAATCTCTCTCTCTCTCCTTGCTTTTGCGCCTTGGTCATATTACTTTTTTTTTTATTACATTCTTCCATATCCTTCAATTATTTTTTTTTAAAATTTATACCTATTTAGTCACACTTACACATTTACTTTACATACACACACACACACACACACAAAAGTAATGATATGGTTGTTAATACAACTGTGAAACGGTTTAATATACTCACTAATAGAATGATACAGTTATCTTACAACCCTTATACATTTGGACGTCATCATAGTAACTTTTCCCGCCAATCCTGGTAGATTACATGCTCTAAATTAAGAAATATCCGTGCACCGTACGAGTTTACTTTATGGGTTATCCATAAATACCGTCCATCAATTGAATTTTGGTCTTTTCCCGACGGAAAAACGAAATCTTCCCTCCCCGTCTCTTGGGACTACATCTCCTCTCGTGCTCAAGCGGTTTCCCAATATATTTTTGCAGTACCACTTTTCAGCCCCAGTGCATTGAAATTCCTTCCTGGGATAAATCTTTTGAAATCATCGCTGTTTTCTGGTGTCCGAGAAATTAAGGATTTAAATACTTAATGAAACTTGCTTCATAGATTTATCGCTATTGCAGCACAGATTTCTGCTCCGTTTTGGCATTTCAAAAGAAGCGATCTTTAAAATAGAACCGTGCGAAAAAATGGTCAAGAACAGAGCCAACTTGTCCATATAGGAGAACTAGGTAGCTTCCTAGGGCGAAAAATTTTAGGGAGAGTGCGGTGAGTGATTTTTTTTTTCTTTGCAGAGTGTAACATTAATAGGGTGTACAATTATTACAACCTATGTAAAAGCATTAAAGCAGGCTATTACATATTGTAACAAGTTTCAGCGCGTACTTGATCGAAATCGAAATAACACTGACTTATGTTCAGTTCAAGAGGATAATGAAGGGCTTCTTTTTAGTTTGGTTTGATAAAAGCCTTTTTCCTCAACAAAACAAGAATAATATCAGCAGATCAGGGGAGAGAAATATCACCAGAGGAATGTCACAGAGGGCGCCAAAATATTTCTCGCCTAGTTAAGAAATCTTAGTTTTGCAATATACGAATATATATATAAAGATTAATACAGTGGGGTCTATGATTGTTAATCTGCCCTTAATTGGGAATGAGTTATTGCAATAATAAAATTGAAAAATACGTTGGCCTAACGGGTGTTTAACTGTATGTTGGCCAACCAACAATTTGCCGTCATTTATCCGACAGCTTCAACCTGGAACTCTCAATCGTAATTTTATTTCTTTTGTAGAAGGTACATTGGTAATTGGGTTCGTTGGCAAATGTTCGGGAAAGCAATCAGATTACAACGTCGGGCAAATGTTGGCAATTAAGCTAACCTATTATTTCCCACTATTGGGCCGACTTGTTTATTTGTTTGTTGAAGTTTTTAGCATCCCTTTAGCCACCAATACTACATGAGACATGGGTCTACAGTTTAAAGTAGAATCCGAATCACCGAAATCAAGCTTTCTTCTAGAAACTTTTGTCCGGGGAAAGGACAAAATCAAAGTGTGAGGATGGATAGAGTGACATCAAATTGCCATTTAATTTATCTTAGCTCCAAAATGGCGTCTCTTGAAGGAAGTATGGTCGGTTAAATATAATTTTTTATCGCTTCAAACCAAGAGAAGAACTCTTACCTAATATACTAATTCTTATAAGCAAGAATATAATTTTAAGTTTTCTTAACTTAGTTTGAAGAGAAAGAAGTTAAATTTTTATCGATATGATTTTTCCCAAGAGTGTCAGTGTTTAGCTCCGGTATGAGAGGGGTGTTGGCTAAACATTGCCAGAGGGGCTGGGAAAGTATAATGGAAGAAACACTGACCGTAATGCGCAACCAGAAATCAAATCCGGACCCCGTACTGTCGTACTGCTTGATTTGATTTTTAATTTAATGTCTCTTTCAGTAGTGAGACTATATACGACGTTGACCTAAAGCTTAATATGGAATCCGAACCAGTCTTCTGGAGCTCTCTACGGGAATCGAACCCAGGTCTCTCCTGCCGAAGATGCGTTCGCTAACCGCTTAGTCACGAGAGAGCTCTAAGGAAAGGATTAAATTATACTATGAAACATGAAGGAAAGAGTCATTGATGCTCAGCGTCTAGGATATAACAGACGAGATCTACTGTGTAAGTAGGATCTGAACCTCGACTCGGGTTTGTGCCCAAGTTAAGCACCATCACCGAGAACCGAACCCGGAATCACATATACACGAAGTATGCGTGTTAGCCATTTGGTCATAAAGGAGTATTTTTTAAAAAAAAGTTTTACGAAACAGACTCAAGCTACAAGAGCATCGGAATGAAATACATACAAGATAAGTATTTTTGATTTCACATTTTACGAGCAAAAAAACTTTTTTAAAAATCTATATAAACTTTTGCGTATATATATGTACATCAACAAAGAAAAAGACCAATGTGTTTCAATGGGAAAGAAGTATTAAACTGTCATTGTCTTTCTTTGATTCCGAAAAGGATATACAGTACTAAGCGGAAGACCGTGCATTTCGGCGACTGTCACCAAAGAGTCCAATAGCAAACGCATGAAGTGTCATCTTCTATTCGCTGGAGTGCCCCAAGGTACTCAACCAGAAGACTCAACATAAACATTTGACAATAAAAGGAAAAAAGCGACAGAACATTCTGATTTCAAAATAAAACAGAAAGGAAAAAAGAGCAAGCAGTTGTTTAGAACAAGAAAAAACTGTATGTAATGGAAAAGACAATGAAGGTAAAAAAAATGAGCAAGTACTGCTGTCAGTTTTATAAAGGAGTCAGTTATTTTTTTTAAAAAGAAAAAAAGCGTGTTACACGCTTCGCTGCAAGTCACGTATATTACTTCTTCTTCCGTCCATCCAACCTTCGACTATTTCACTTGATTGAGCATGCAACGTCATTTTACACTGCATTTTAACTTGTATTGTGTTACTGACACTCTGGCACACAATCAGGGAAGCGAGAACCCATGGGAGATGTGGGGGACAGACGGTCCATCAATGGATGGGTGAATGGATAGAAAAAAATAAATTGTACCATGACCTTTCTTATGACCAAATCAATGAGAAAGAAAAATGTCCCCCCAAAAAAGTATCACTTTCCCTAATTCGTCTAACTGAAATGAAAATCAAAAATACGTCGGCATTAGATCAAACTCCTCAGTGACGTAACGAACAAGGCTCCAGCCTAAAGTTATCATCTTTTAGACACTGAATCCGGAAACGCTTTCCAGTTTACATTCAAATGATGGATTGTTGTCTAGGAGCAGATTTGTAAATACGGGGATGAATAGTAACATAACTTTAACAACCTGTCTCTCAGGTAGAATGTTAGTTATTTTTACTAACGCAACGAAAATGTACGTGAAAATTAAATTGTAATTATTATCGTTCATGTTAGTTGGTTGGTTTGGGCTTTAGCATCAATTTCGGCACCGAGTCTATATGAGACGTGAATTTAACAGCTTAACGCGGAATCGCCTAACAAACCATATAGCCATGACCCATAAAGAGCTCATCATCCAGCACATATATACATGAACGATAGTTATATACATTCAAAATACCTGTAATTATTCTAAACGTCATCCAGATTCAAAAGTATAACAAAAGGGTAAAGTCCTTGGTCCGGATACTTTATTACAATGTCAGATACTTTATTTCGAACGAATTATACATGATAATTAAATCTTAAATGTGCGCTAGTTTTTTTCTATATATAGTACTTTTCCCTCCAAATATCATTTTGAATTTTATCCAAAGTTCTTACCTGTAGCAAAGAGTGCGTCTAGGGTCTAAAACTTTTACACGATCTGCATCCTTTTACGATACTTAACTAACATTTAAGCATGACAAAATACATATTGACGTATATAATGCTTCGAATAAATATCAATTCGTCAGTTGTTTATCATTTACAAACAAAACAGTATCAGTTTCATTTGAAATTCTACAAGTTTGAATCACGTGGCAGGTGGCACTAATAAGACAATTCAGTGGTGTAAGCATCAGAGAGTTTCGAGATTTAAGCATCCCTTAAAGAATATAATGTGTAAAAATAAACATTTACCATGTGGACTTGAGAGACTGAGAACCCAATACCCTTTGATGAAATAACGACGAGTCTGGGTCCTATACACCAACATATTGACAAATGCCAACAACACTAGGGTATAAAATTTTATTGTTACGTTGGAAAAATACGGTAATGTATGTTTGCCTTAATTGTGTCCTACTGAAGTATGAGAAAACCTGTACGCCTACATACGCAAATTATTCCGCTACATATTCGCATATTCTCTATACATATAAATTTGCTGAAATGAGATCCATGGGCTATTTCTACATGCAAAATAAGTTTTAAACAACATTATTTTATTTAGAAGCTATAGTTTTTCCATCACCTGTACAAGTCGCATATATTTATGACGAAACATTGCCTGTTAATTTCGGTGTATTGTGATAAGAAAATAGAGGGCCTCACACATATATTCACTTTGCTGAGTTTCTAAATTTTCACAAAAATGGAGACAATTCTCTCTCACTTTTAAATCTTCATATTAGAGGCAAACAATAAGTACGTATTCTCAATTACGTTTAAAATATTCAAATAAGTTGTTGAACACATTAAAGAAAACCCTTGTTTATCATTTGTCGTTATTAAATGGAGATTATTATTATTATTATTATTATTATTATTATTATTATTATTATTATTATTATTATTATTATTATTATTATTATTATTATTATTATTATTTAGAATTTAGAAAATAAATACGTGACTACTAGTAACTACTGGCATGACAGCCCTTATGAGCTTGAGCTGCTCCAACGCCATCTGTTAACGACGTTAGCCAGTACGTTCAGTCTAGCGACGAACAAAAATTTCCCAATCTCAGAAGAAATTTTGTTAAAATCCAATAAGAATTTACTTGAAAGATTTCCAAATTTTGCAAGAAATTTTTATTAAAATCAGACAAGAATTGACTGAAAAGATTTCCAAATTTTGAAAGAAAATTTGTTCAAATCCTTTAAGAATTGATAGGAAGGATTTACAAATTTTGAAAGAAATTTTGTTAATATCCTATAACAACTGACTGGAAAGATTTCTGAAATTTGGATAAAATTTTGTTAAAATTCTATAAGAACTGTCTGAAGAGATTTCCACATTTTGAATGAACTTCCACTAAAATCCTATAAAAGCTGACTGAAAGGGTTTCCACATTTTGGAAGAAATTTTATAAAAAATCCCATAAATATTAACTCAAAAGATTTCTAAAATTTGAAATAAAGAATGCTGAGTATATAGATTATGCCTCCATCTGATAACATGTTAAATGTATTTATCTCCATTGTAACATTCCCTATTTCAATTCTCTCACGAAGTATTGGGGTTTTTAAATCCCTTTTGAAAAAAATGTTGGTGATACTCTTGCAAGTTCCGATGATATCTACTTTTATGATGTACCTGCTTCTTGACTGTGTCTTAAAATCAAATATAAAGATGTACTATTAAAGTATATCATAAATATTGTATGTTATAATAATGACATTGAAATACATGTAAAAATATATATACCAAACATATATATTCATTAAGACATTACAGTGAACATAGTTATTTCAATGTTTTTTTCCCCTATAACAAAAGCATGCTTATACTAATGTAATAAACGATAAAAAAAATGAACACATGTAGTATACATAAACATACTTTGTAATGATCTGAATTAATTTTAAATGTTAATATAAACGTTTAAAAGAGATAAAAAGAAAAGATCCAATGTGAATGTTTAACACTTACTTTTACTTTTTAAGAAACAAGATAGCCTACAAAAAAATACACGAATAATTTGAATATATAAAGTTGTCTAGTAAATAACAATGAATACTAATTTACAAATCACCAGGCAATCGTTTTTGTTGCAATTTTTTTCATTGTATTATTACACCTTGGAGGTGTTTTTTTTTTAATGACTCTCCATATAATCATGGTCACTTAAGGCTATATACATGCAAAGCTTTAATGCCAAGAGTTGTCATGTGTATAGAATATAACAGAAAGGCCTTTGTTCGTGCATAGAATCGAGAAAGAAAATAATGTTATTTAAAAAAATCAAGTAAGATATAGGTAACTAGGTAATTCCGCTAAAATGGAAACAATGTAAAATAAGAAAAGGAATAAACATTTATTTCCTGAAGGAATAGCTTTCTTTTTATGCCTTTTAAACACCGATATTCTTTTCTTTCACAGTAGATATACAGGTTTTACATATCCTCTTGAAGCCATATACACAAATGTTTCGTTATGTGCAAAGATGTATTCTATTATATATATAGCGGTACGTCTGTTATATTTTTAAAACTTTTTTTTATGTTTCTAGTTTCGCAATATTTATTACATTTTCCACTTCATTCTTTATTGTAATGTAAAAATTTAGTTAAATATATGTATGTTAACAAAGAAAGCACATATAACAACAATATGTAAGTGCATCGAATATGCATTATTCATGTTTGTAATTCAACAAGAAATTGCACCTTAATTATATATAGGTTTATACTGCACCTGAACTGAGTGTTAGCTTTACTATTGTTTTAACACGCTTATTTTCGGTTTATAAACACGAAATCTTGGCCGCTTTTTTCTCTTTTGTGTGTGTGTGTGTGTGCTTGTGAAGTACCTTTGCTATATGTTAATTAACTTGCCACCTGTACACCATGAGGGTGAAACTTCTACGCAATAGCAAATTGGAAATAGGGGTAAATTCTCAATAATTTTGATACATATGAGAAATCTATATTGAAAAAAAAAATGTTCGTCTCGTTATTCCTTCAAGAGAATGGCTGATTAAATATTATATTTCTAAACTAATAATAAGTTTTCTAATTGCGGAATAAACACTTCTTTCACTAATTTTAGCAACTTTTTTTTTAATAAATACACACTACATTAATTTAATATCTAATCTCAAATTAATGTTTAACAGGTTAATATTTAATCTCAAATTAACGTTAACAATTTAATATAACCTGAAAATTACGTTAACATGTTAACGTTTCACCTCAATGTTTAACAGGTTAACGTTTAATCTTAAATTAACGTTTAACAAGTTAATGTTTATATTCAAATTAATATTTAAGAGAGTATCGTCGAGTCTCAAATTAATCTTCATCAACAAATATATGTTTAACATGTTAACGTTTAGCCTCAAAATAATATTCAACAGAGTAAGGTTTAACCTTCAATTAATGTTGAACAGGTTAGCATTTTACCTCAAATTAATTTTTAATTGGTTAATGTTTGACCTCAAATTAATGTTTAACAGGTTAACGTTTAACTTCAAATTAACATTTAACAGGTTAATGTAACCTCAAATACTCGTTTAAGAGGTCAACGTTTAAGCTCAAATTAATTTAACAGGTTAACGTTGAACCTCAAATTATGTTTAACAGATCAACGTTTAAACTTAAAAATAACTTTTAACAGGTTAATATTATCTCAAATATACGTTTAAAAGGTTAAAGTTTAACCTATAAAGCACAAATATCAACAACTTAGAGGTAGTGTTGTATTGAAAGATATTTCCACTAGAGTGTTAAATTCAGATCATTCGGGAATGTTGTACGATGGACTTCTTTTTATATCTCTTTGCTGTAAAGACCAGTCTGTGATTTTGTCTTTCCGAAGAAAAACTACTTCAAAAAGTGTTCTGAATATTCTAAATTAGACTATACAATTGTTCTGAAACTTTGTACAACACTTTTTTAGTCATTGATATTTTAGTTATGGAATTTTAGTTTATTTTTCCACATGTTTCAAAAGGCTAGGAACTTGAAAACAAAGTCCATTTTGATATATATATATATATATATATATATATATATATATATATATATATATATATATATATATATATATATATATATATATATATATATTAAATTAGTCTACAAGTAAATGTAGGAAAAGTAGAATAATACATTTGTAACAGAAGCATTTGGTAAGTCTCTTAGGCTCAATCCCCAATCCATATGCCATCCCGTGCTAGTCTAGTGGCCAGCGCGTAAGCCTTTTGTGCATATGATCAGGTTCAATTCCCAGGGGAGATCCTTGAAATTTGAACTCATTACAGTGGTTCGGATTCCACCTAAAACTGTAAGTCCACGTCTTATACAGCCTTAGTGCTGAAAAGGGTCGAAAAATTCTAACGAATCCAACTCATACTAGCCCTTTTCCCCTTCGCGTTCCACCAAATAATTTAGTTCGTGAACTAATGGGCCGCAAGTCATAGGTTGAGAATTACTAGTCTATAAAAATAGTCAGAAGGGAGCTGAAACTCTACTTCTAAATATATGGAAGAAGTTCTTTTCTTTGTTTTATAGCTTAACTCTTTTCAGACGTTGTGATATGCCGCCGCATAAAAAAAAAGATATGTATTACTAAAGGAAATGCGTGCGAACCTTGAATGAACAAAAGGTGAAGGTCATATGTAACGGCCTTCTTTTAGTTGAAAAAAAAAGAGTATTTTTCTTTTCACACTTTAACTTTCCTGATACGCGAAACTTATACACTCAAATAATCAGGACGGTATACGGACAAAATCTCGCGGCCGAAACATCGCCGCCCAAAATCTCGCCGGCCAAAACCTCGCGGGACAAAATCTCGCCGGGCCAAAACCTCGCGTGGCCAAAACCTCGCCACCCAAAACCTCGCGGGACAAAATCTCGCCGGGCCAAAACCTCGCGTGGCCAAAACCTCGCCGCCCAAAACCTCGCGGGACAAAATCTCGCCGGGCCAAAACCTCGCGTGGCCAAAACCTCGCCGCCCAAAACCTCGCGGGACAAAATCTCGCCGGGCCAAAACCTCGCCGCCCAAAATCTCGCCGGGCCAAAACCTCGCCGCGAATGAAACTTTTTTTAAAATTTACCCAATGTGTTTCCTAACATGCAATTCTACATTACAAATAATAATAATAATAATAATAATAATAATAATAATAATAATAATAATAATAATAATAACAAGAAGAAGAAGAAGAAGATACAAAACATCGTGTGCGTGGGCTTTCTCGGGTTATTCCCGTTTCCTCCCACTTTTTTATTCGATCATTTCCTTCATCCTGGTCATCTACGTCTCCTTTAACCTATAGGACATAATCAAGGGACGTCGTAAAAACTCATATTATTTCATACTTTCATAAATATTATTAGATTTTTGTTAAAATTTTAAGTTTTTGGATGTTCCAAAGTTCACGAAACTAACTTCGTTAGTTGTCATTACTTTCCTTATGCAGACTTTCATTCCCTATAACCAGTTTAAAAACATCCTGTCGCCCTACCTTCACATTGAAATCCTCTAATACAGAAATAGAATTTTCATATGGTATCGCGGGACTTGGTCAAATACCCGTGATACTTCTTCTGAAACAGCGTCTTTTATACCGTCATCCTTATCATCTGTTGGAACATTTACATTTTGGTCAGGCGAGATTTTGGGTATGGCGATATTTTGAGGCGCGAGGTTTTGGCCCGCGAGGTTTTGGGTGGCGAGGTTTTGGCCAGGCGAGGTTTTGGCCTCGCGAGATTTTGGCCCGCGACGTTTTGGGCGGCGAGGTTTTGACCAGGCGGGGTTTTGGCCCGGCGAGATTTTGTCCCGCGAGGTTTTGGGCGGCGATGTTTTGGCCAGGCGAGGTTTCGGCCTGGCGAGATTTTGGGCCGCGAGGTTTTGGGAGGCGAGGTTTTGGCCAGGCGAGGTTTTAGTCCGCGAGGTTGTCGCCGCGAGGTTCTGGCCGCGAGGTTTTGTACCCAAACCAATCAGGACGTGTATTTGATTTTATTTTTAGTTTAGTGTCCCTTTCAGCAGCGAGGCTATATGAGACGTGGATCTACAGCTTAACGGGGCATCCGAACCATATGAGTTCCCGCCGGGCATCGGACACGGATCTCCCACGTCAAAGGTGCGTACAGGACGTGTATTTAAAAATTATTATTTACACATTTTATACGAATTAATAATGTATTCTTATCAGCTATTATTGTTGTGAACGACCGAAAGACCAACAAGCTAACAAAGATAAGAAATATGACTAAATAAATCTGAAAAGTGGTAACAGAAAAATAACAATAATAATAATTTAAACGGTTTATATGTTCTGGTTGGGCATGTGTTCTAAGTTTGTCGAAATTTGGAAAACTTCACATGTTTACGATAATTTTTAACACTTTTAAATTTGCCTCTTCCCGATTAGAACAACGGAAAATAATATTTAAATATTACTTAAATCCATCAACATCTTCCGGTCACGCAGTGTCCTCGAAGTTAATGAAATTTTGGAAAATAATTTTATAAATAAGTATAGATCACAGTTCAAGGGAAATAAAATACTAACAACTTACATTTTTTTCTGTTTTCTTTATTGAATACAAGTTTAAATGTTTTAAAACAAATTATTTATATATTATCGAAAACAAATTATCGACGAAATGTGATTTTTTTTTTTCAAATTTTGGCAAACTTTAGAACACATGCGCGACAGAAAGATATAAACCGATTTGATTACTTTCTTTTCTCTCTTTTATTCTTCCCAATTTGTAACATTTCCCTGGTACAGAATATTACAATTTGAAAAACAAATTTTTATTATTTTTTTGTTACTCTATTCTACATAATAGTTCTCTTCTTTCACCGCCTACTTTTTTTTTTTTTTTTTGCATAGCACAGTGAGTCAGCTATGAAGAACTTTACATATGGTGAAAAGGATACCTCATTTGATCTGAGATCTAGTTTTGTAGTACGAGAGTATTGTATCGCTAGGTTTTGTCTCAAGTTCCTTTCGATTTCACCAATGTTCTTTTGAAGGCGAGATGTGAAGGAAAACGGTCTATACTGTAAGAGTGGATCTTTTATGAGGGTTTGTTTACCCACCAATTACACAGTGTAGCGGCTTCCATCGTGGTTCGTCGGAGAAATAGGAAGGAAAATTTGAAAATTCCTCTTAGAGAATCTTATATAATCCTAAAATTTTAAAATTTGGTTCTGGTATGGCCTGATGCTAGTGCATAAGCATTTCTGTCACAATTATCTCTCCTACTGTCAGTTGAAAGTGTATATATATATATATATATATATATATATATATATATATATATATATATATATATATATATATATATATATATATATATATATATATATATATATATATTCTTTTTGTTCTTTTGCATTTTTAATCTTCAAATACTAGTGTTTAGGAGGCAAAAGGTACGACTATTCTTCGCGAAAGTGGAGGGGTCATGGTAGCTCAGTGGTAGAGCGGTTACCTCTGGAGCGGGGAGTCTCTCGTTCGAGTCCCGGCCAAGTAAGTTTGTGGTGGACAACATTGTGTGTGTGGGTTTTGTCGAGATACTCCCGTTTCCTCCCACTTTCTCATTCTACCAATTCTTCTATTGTCATTCACTTGTCTTAATCTTAACCCCCCCCCCCCCTTAGGCCTAAAAGAGCATAAATGTGCGATGTTAAACTGAAATATTTCGTTTCATTTTATCTTCCCGAAAGTGAAAAATGGAATAAAATAAGAAACGACTTTCCTCTCACATAATTTCATTTTCAACTTCAATGCTTCAATTATACTATCGATTACAGTATCAAAGCATCTTACAAAGGAAATAAAATGTCTCAAAAGTTATACTTATTTTTTTGTTTTGTTTTTCGTGACACGCACATCCGAAAAACAAATATATATAACCTTCAGAAACTAATTCTTTTGGACACATTTCATTATATTATATATAGTATTTGTTCACTTTCCTTGGTACCACCTGATCGAAGTATCCCCAACAAGACACATGGCAAGGTCAATACTATATATTCTGAGAATGCACGCATCATATCATATATAGATCGAAAATAACAAATCCAATATTAATGTCAATGCATGAAGGACAACTACCGTATATGTATATTAATAATGCATTTCTTCCTTACTTCCTAGCTTTTTGTATATGACAACATCCTGTGTTTTATGGTATTAAGTCCTTGTACTTGTAAGTTATCGAGCTATTTCCTCGATATTAAAAAGAAGAAGAAGAGGAGAATTATACGTTAATGATTCACAAAATGACATTGAAATTGTGCATGGTGGTAGTCCATAATCTACCGTTGCAACACTGCAACTTTCTTCTTTCACTCGGAAAGAAAATACTTACCTAATGTTGTAGAAGTTTAATTAAAAAAAAGTACGTAATGTTTTAATTTATTATACATGAATTACGGCATTAGAAAAGTTTCCTTCCCTTAGTATTGGAGCGATTTTTTTCTACCGACTTGACTTCCTTCAAGAGCCACCACTCAGTGAAAGATAGTACATCATTACTCAACCATTTAATTGTTTTAATGCTAACTTAGAACAAAATTAATGCAGGATGGTCCGTAAGTCTCTACCCATTCGTATATCTTATGTATTCATTGTATACGTAGGCTGTACTTCATTCTTGCTGAATTAATAATGCAATACCATGTTCTATGATACATTTTTCACGATATAGCAGATGTTATTGTTCCAAATACCACGGTAACAGCTGCCCTCAACTCGTCATTGAAGTTATAACTTTGTTTTGACATAATGTTCTTTATGTACTCCCCAAAGAGTTGTCACACGCTGCCAGGGTATGGACTTCTTTGTGAGTCATTTTATAGATGCCGGAGATGTTTCAAAATCCTATCCATCTTTAGGAAAAGTATCGTGTTGAAATAATGTGTCGTACAGCAGAGGCGATAATGAGCCGAAACATTGAGTTGAGTTGCTTTTGAGTTTAACGTCCCTTTTCAGCAGCGATGCTATATGAGACGTGGACCTACTGATTAACGTGGAATCCGAACCACATGAGCTCCCACCAGGAATCGAATCCAGGTCTCCCGCGCCGAAACATTGATTAACATAACAAATGGAATAGGATCCCTGGTCCGTTGGGAAAATATGTCACAGAACATGGCGTCACATAACAATATGAATAAGAATGCGTAACAGCACACAAACACACTCGATATATACAATAAATATATACATATACGTGCCACCATGTATATGTACTTATGATTAACATACAAATTTCTCTGAGTGTAATTTAACCCGTATCCTTAAAAATCAAGGAAGCTAATCACTGTGCTATCAGGAGTAAACTATTAACGATTCCATTGTTTTCGCCTCTGGCGCGGGAGATTCGTGTTCGATTCCTGGTGAGAGTGGTTCGGGTCTCACATTAAACTAGATCCACGTCTCGTATGGCCTCTGTGCTGAAAGGAACGCAAAACTTCAATTCATTGTGTTATTGCTTAGAAACATATTGATATCTTAATGAACATGGGAAAAGTTGAACTTGTATTTTTGCACCTTCCTGCTAGTTTACTGGCTAGCGGCTGTGCCTTTGGCTCAAGAGATTCAGAGTTCATCTCCCGGTGAGTAAGTGTTGAACGCATTACGGTGGTTCGGATTTATGAACTTTAGATCCACGAGTCATATAGACTGATTACGAACGCTAAAGCTTCAACAAACAAACAAACAATCAAACGGGAAGAATCGAGAGATTGTTAATTCAATATGTTGCTGCACTTTCTTGGTATTCGTGAGTATTATTACCTGTAGAAAGCTTATAATATAAAGGAAGTATGTATAAAAGCGATAAAAGAAAGTCGGAAAGCCGTTAGTGACATGTCACGGTAATGTTATTCTGTTTCTTCGCTGTTGCTCAGTTATGCTCGTTCTCTTTCGTGTGGTCAACCAGCAGAGCTAGCAACAACCGTCGAAGAACAGAATAAAATTCTTCGTCTTCCTCGTTGCTTGTGCTACAGTTCATCCAGCTACCATATGTATGTTACGTCATGTACTTCCGTGTCAAGTATTCATGTACTATGTCAAGATTTTATCCAAAGATAGCAAGACAAAAGCCTTCAATGTAGTATGTAGACCTAACTACATCCTTTTGTCGAAAGAACAGTCCACATACACCTGTGCGTTGTGCATGATTTGTAACACCTCGAGGTTTTATTTTTTTTTCTGTTTCCATTTCTTCTTGTATTTATTTTATCACAAAACAAAGATTATCCAATCATCAAAGTCTGTAACACAACAGAAAATTAACAAGAATTTACTACCGCAATACTACACCCTCACCCCTAAAATTGACTTCGAACTACACAATCGGAAGTTTTTATTATATGACAACAAAACTAATCCCATGACAGAAATAGCAGAAATGAAACTTTCTTATTGGATTCTGTTATTCTGTGCCAAGAGACCAGTAAGGATTGGTATTAAAATTTATCAGTTTAACATTTATTTTCATTCACTGTCCTCCTATTTTTCACTCGGTCTACTCAGTACGATTTTTGCCATAGGATTCGAAGTAGACTAGAGCTGTGAAATTTTTCGATATTTTAAACTATCTATATCAAAACTATAGAGATCAATCGATGTTTTAAAATATCGAAATATTGATATCAAAACTATATCGATCATTCGATGTTTTAAAATATCGATATCAAAACTATATCGATCAATCGATACTTTAAAATGTCAAAATCAAAACGATATCGATGTTTTAAAATATCAATACATCGATATCGGATCTATATCGATCAATCCATTTTAAATTATATCGAACAATCGATGTTTAAAATATCGAAATATCGATATCAAAACAATTTGTAATCGATATTTTCTGATATTTTTCGATAACCGATATGGCAATATTTTATTTTTTTTATATTTCAATATTTAGATACGATTATATATAAAATCACAGACACTTATTACCATTTATTAAAGACAATACAATTTAATAAGCTTTATCGCCAATCCACATCAAACGTACTACCATTAACACTCACTTCCCTTAGCAGAAAACGAACATTAAAACACTCAATAAAACATTTATCTCCATTGAGATATGGCAATTGGGACTCTACTGAGTCTCTCATGTTCTCAGGCAGTTTGGTCTCCACTGATATTCTTTAAGGGCTCACTGAGACAACCCTTACAATTATTGCCTCCACTGAGATTAATAATATTATGTTATTGCTTCCCCTGAAGCTAATAAGTTTATTACTTTCACTGAGGCTTATAACTAATGCTTTACTTTGACTCAAGGAAATGTGATATACAGTACATATCAGTTACATCTTGGTATATTTCAAGATGTTTCAGTTGACCTTACAGTTTTCATTTTTTTAATAGTATCCATGCATCATGCATCCATTCATGTTCACCAATTTATGTCCATTTGCAACCAAGCTAACATTTTGTCCTTGTTAATTAAGTTAAGTTATCCAGTGCACACTACGTTTGCTTCGCTCTGTACTTGAGTAGTACAGCCGTTTCGTGGAATAAGGACATCTGATTGCAAATTTAGTACGGTATGATATCGTTGTATTGCAAATGTTGAAAAAATGTTCTTACAGTGAAATTTCCTGAGTTTTCTGTCGTTATCCAACACATTTGAAGTACAAATAGTATTGCTTCTTAATATCATATACGAATTACTTAAAAACTTCAATTCCTCTACTAAAATAATATAACTTATAGGCTAAATAAAAAAAAACACAAACTTTGCAAACGTTGTATACCAACTAGTAAAAGTAACGACAGTCTTGGGAGAAGATGACAACGTTTCAAATATATTTAAACATGGTATAAAAGTCACAAATTAAAAAAAAAAAAATACTTGGTGAGGCATTTAAGCATAGATATTTCTTTTAATTGTGTCACTATTAAAGATAAATAAAGATTATTAAGTACTATAGTAAATTTCCAAGAATGTATTCCATCCAAATGCAATATAATTTAGTAGGAAGCCACGAGAACATAGTGTATAAAACCAAAGATATTTGCTACCGTTTCATTTAGGACAGCACAATAATAAATAAGTTTTACCACGATCCAACATGAAGCGTACTATGAAAAACAAGTACGTGATTTTTGTAGCGATTTCTCCTGATTTCTAACTTAAATTACCCGTATTCTATGCCATGAAAATTATGGCGGAAAGCGAACTTAACTGTGTGCTATCTAAACTTATGAACGAGAGACACGAATTAGATTTTTCTTTGTATTAAGAAACCTCTTACGCTTCCCAGTTTTGGAGATAAGTTGTAACTCATCTCATCTTGTATATAAATCTCATACATCAATAAAAAACAAAATCGACTTTGTATGTCACATGGCTGAACTATTTGAAACGGTTTTCTGAACAAGTAACTAGCACTTGGGTAAAGCTGGGCTTTTACCACTTCACTTTGATAATAAACTATCAATAACTTCAGATAATAATTGATCAACAATATGTCCATAGAATTGCTATTTCCACAACAAAATGGCTGAACCATTTCGCCTGTGATATAGGTAACCCAAAATAACCCTATGCGTCCCAGGTTGCCTGTCGTTCAGGAAATTATATTGTAGGTATTTACTCAATACTCCAACGAAATCAGTCGAACTTGTATCAACAAGTATTTTTGAACTAAGAAAAAAACAAATTGGCATATCGTCGTCGTTCTGGCAAAAGCCACTAACTCTCTAAATCTGAGTTTTTGTGCGTTGATACAGAAAACTGAACAGCGCTAGAATAGTAAAATTATGTGTAGCTTGTAAGAGCATAAAACACGACTAGCAAAAACATAAAACATATACTGGCATTAATTAATACTGCCAAACTGATTTTAGCAATGCGTTTTTAACTTTGAAACACCTGTATCTCAGTACAAATGTTTTGGACTTAGTGACTTTTGCCAGAACGACGATGATATAAATATTTTGTGTCTTTGGGTAATGATGATTTCAGAAGATTTCCCTTCTGAAGGAACTTTTAATATATAATGAATGAAAAGTATTACTGCAAAGATAATGCATAATCCATATTAAGTGAGTATGATCGGAAATATGAGCCCTTGGGGAATTTCGTAGCTCCGAGGGAAAATTCCCCTCCCTTCTTCTTCCCTGAAATCATCATTGCTCTCAAATATTGTCCATAATAAACTTGTGCAAAAGATGAACATTCTGCTAGTATGAGAATAATAAAGAAACTCAATTTAAAAGTTTCTTTCAGATTTTTATTCTGGAATTTTCTAATTATGTGAAATTTTCAAGCTGCAAATAAATTGAATAGCAATTTTAAAAATCGCGATTTCTATTATGTATCACGGAGGAGGACTAAAATATGAAGGAGTAAGGGGATTATGCGAATTTCTTACTACGTTTATTATTATTATTATTATTATTATTATTATTATTATTATTATTATTATTATTATTATTATTATTATTATTATTATTATTATTATTATTACTATTATTAAATGCATGAATTTAAAGAAAAATCACAGAAATTCTCGATAAAAATAATAAATCCTACTTCTTTTAAAAAACTTAAATGAAACGAAAAAACTAGGTCTAGCCATATCGTGACTTAAGAAATAAGAAAAACGTAAATAAAAAGTTATCAGCGTTTTCTCCAAAAGCCTACTGTCATGAATTCTGACATCCATTTAGAACTAAGATTTGTAATAAACATGTGTTATGATTAATACATAATGAAAATACAGTACTTACCTAAATTCGCTGTCATCGACTCCAGATCCTTGGGTTTTCTTTTCCTGGGTCGACCCTTCTGACGAGTCGAAGTTCCGTTATAGAACTGAACTTTGGCAACGTTATCGGGAGATAGGGTCAGCGGAATGGGGGACGTGTGATGGAACTCCGGAGAAGGAAATTGTTGATAGTTCATAGCACCCCCACCCCCACTATTCCCTGTACTGAACGGAATTCCTGAACTACTGGAATGTTCGGCCAAAAAGAGTTCGTAGTGCAGTTTGCAGTACACCAAATGCTCATGCATTCCGAAATGGTCGCCTTTCGTTAGAGGAACATTACACACTGCGCAAGTGAAGCAGACCACGTGAAAGACCAAATCACGAGCTCTCATCACTAGCTCTGAAGATGATATGGCTGTCTGGCATCTCGCACACCTCTTCATACCAAATAACCTGGAAAATAAATAAATAAGAATAAATTATCAGAAAGATAAGGAAATCAATTGGTTTCATACATTACGTGATTTTAAAAACTAAATGCGAACTAGTGTGAAAAAAGTAAACTACTAGCAGACAGTGGTGATTTCAATATATGAGAAGTGAAATGTATAGTATTACAAAAATACTGGCAATCTACACTGATGATGATTGGAGGTATGGCCCCTGGAGGAATCCCCCCTCCAGCCACTCTCTAAAATCATCACTGGTGACATATAGGGTATATCCCTACTGAAATACAAAGAATGTCTTGCAGAATGTTCACAGATCTTCAATTCGTAAAAATGTTCAAAATATAATTCACTGGTAATTTCTTGGCACATTCATCAAATTCTGCGCTGAGAGAGCTAAACCAGAGTATGTGAACCAGAGATATAGAGTTCATGGAAGCTATAGATAGTGTTACCAGCTATCCTTCTTCTCTGGCCCTAAAAATGGAACGCAAAGAGCAATAGGTACGAAGGTAAGAAACTTAGTATTTCAGTAATTGGTAATTGTAAAGTTCGGTAAAGTTCGCTAATCAGTAATCGGTAAAGTTATCTTGTGTAAATCATATATTTTCTCTCTACGCTATTAAGAAATTTGTCTAGCAAGAATTATAGTTTTTTTTTTTTTCTTTTTGTAAAAGCTAAAAATTATCCTCTTTTTCTTTAAAACATGTCCGTTACACGTTAACCCTAGTTACTGGCACTAAATATACAGAAATATGCATTAATATAAATAGTGCAATAATGATTTAAGATTAATGCAGGATCTTAAGAATAATTGATTAAATATTCAGAGTACTGCATTAATATAGCGATTTAAAAATATTGCAGAATCTTAATGAAATGAAATTAAATCTTTGAGTTTTACGTCCTACGGTTATGCCGGTTAGGCTAAAGAAGACGGTGATGATGAGAAATGAATGAAATGGTGGAATGAAGAAAGTGGGAGGAAACGCAACAACCCGTGAGGAAACCCGCGTACACGGTATTTGTCCACCACAAAGTTCACTTGGCGGGAGCTGGGATTGAACCCGGGATCCCATGCACCAGAGGTGAACGCTCTACCACTCAGCCACCGCGGCCCCTGCAGAATCTTAAGAATAATGGATTAAATATTCAGAGTTATGCAATAATATAAATAATGCAATAATGTTTTAAGAATATTGCAGAATATTAGGACTAATGGACGTATTCAGAGTGCTGCATTAATATAAATAATGATTTTAAAATATTTCATAATATTAAGAATAATGGATTACATACTCAGAGTAATGCACTAAAAATGACAGATTTTCCTGTAAGTCGAAAACCAAGTTTTTTAAACTTTTTTTTTTTTTTTAAGAAGTGCTAATACACGTTTAAGTTTCTGTGTCCAAGTTAAGAAAATAGCCACCCTACTAATAACACAAGAAAATGTACAGCTATAATGGACACTTCGAAATACCGAAAAGGAAAGTAAAAATTAAGTAAAAAAAAAAAAAAGAAGAAGAAGAAGAAGTAAAATGTAGAGCAGCGTTAAAAGGGATGGGCGGGATTTCTTTCTTTCTCTTTCTTATTTCTAAAGAGAAAATGGAACACATAAAAAAAGACATACACATACTTTTTACGTAACAATTATATGTGTACGTGAAATCATTTCCATCTTTTCCGACAAAGTTATGAATTGCTGAGAGAATAAAAAAAACGATGTGTTATGATTCTAAACCCTTTTTTCTCTCTCCTTAGTTTTATCGTTTCAATTTTTTTTTTTTTTTTTTTTTTTTTTTTTTTTTTTTTTTTTAGTTGATTCTCATCAGAAAATATACCATCATAGATTACTATCAGATGGAAGTCAAAAGGATGGTACTTCGCATTGGAAACTGAAAAAAAAAGAAAAGGAAAAGGAAATCCATATTGCAATGAAAAGCAAAAGGATCGATCGAACTCTCTTTTGTCTGGAAAGAAAGAGTTTTGCAGACTTGCGTAAACAATATATAGCTTGCTATTATGTGTGTCATTATTGCATAATGTTTTTTTTTTTGTTTTGTTTTGTTTTTACAACACATAATACATCTATATATACATGGAATACATTTTAAGCCCGTAACTAGGTATCGTACAGCAAATCAACTTATTCAAAAGTATTGTTAGTCATTTTCTACTAAAACCTATGTTTACTTTGACCTTGTATTCTTTCTATCAAAAGGCATAAATCCCCATAACTTTTCAATTTACATATGCATCTCAAAATATGTATTTTCTATACAAGAGATATGCCCCGTCCAGTGCACGGTTTAGGTTTGATGGGTCCCTAAGCTATTGAAGATGGGACCCCAATGACAAGCGGGCTATTTTAACGGGGCCTCATTACAAGCGGGGCTAGGAAACGGCTTGATTACACGCGGGGGCTCGGAAAAGGCTCGAGTACACGTGAGGCCCTATCCCATCGGCTCGAGTTACCGGAGCCCTATCCCATCACAAGCGGAGCTGGCTCCAATTATAAGTCAAGTTGGAAAACAGGGACACCATTCATAACAAACTAGTACATAATACAAAACATTGTTGTTGTGTGTGCAATCTATCATATTTGCTTTTTAATTATTTTAAAATTACATTACCGCCAGTTTTTTCTTTAAGCTTTTTGGACCCCACCCCCCCGAAGGGAGTGAGGCCTTAAGGTATAGCTTGTTTTGCTTTTACGTAAAGGTCCCGCCTATCACAAACATCTTGCTTTTGTTGCCATATGGTGTTCGAAGATCATGTATACTAAGAAAATATCGTATGTGGTGTACATAAAATGGTATGTTACATTTGTAAATCTTGTAGTTTTTGGACTTAACGTACAGCAGACGTATAACTAAAAACGCATGTTTTATAATACTTTCTGTATAAGTGTTCCATCTATACGTACTTTCCGTATGAAACAATATAGGCGGTCAGGATCTCACATTCAAATGGACGTATATAACATATAATTGACGAAGATAACATGTATGTAATATAAGGAAAACTGTTAGATATCATACATTTTGCAACGGCAAGATGTAACATCTAAGGGCAGTGCCTATGTACGGATAACGTATGCTCCGAACTGATTTCTGTAGTAAGCAAGAGGATTTCGTATATTTGTACAATATACCGCTGTCCGGAGAACGGATTTTTCTCTGTGTAGATCTCTTTAAATTGCGCATTTTATTTTTCTCCATTCACTAGTGCAGTGGTTCTCAACCGATGTGTCGCGACACACTGGTATGTCACGCAGTAACGTAAGGTGTGACGCGAAATTTTAGAATTTAAAGATCATGAAGAATCGAGACAGACCGTATCAGTCAACACCCCCAGCGATAGCAATAATGCTTAGTGATATATAGTCTTTATAAAAAAACAAATTGGTTTTACTATTACAATAATAATAATAATAATAATAATAATAATAATAATAATAATAATAATAATAATAATAATAATAATAATAATAATAATAATAATAATCAAATTGGAATCAAAATAGGACGTCCTAGGGATGTCGTGTGTTAGAGTGTGATATAACATCATTCAAACCATTTTTATTATTTGAGTATATTGTGTAATGCCTTGTGTATGTTTTTTAAACGTTGATAATTGTTCTTCACTGTGTTCATACAATTACTTTATTAATTTAGACTTTTTTTTAATACTATGAATCATGTTACACTGAAACGATGTATGAGATATAAGACTTGGTTGAACTAATGTTGCCGAAGAGATGAGAATTTCCGTTTTTCCCACCTCGTCCCAAATTTAAAAATATACTTTTCATCTCCTGGGCAAAGCTAATCGAGATGTTTCAAGTATTTCGATATTTTTCGATCTATAGATCAAGTTTTGATATTTTGTCGATATTGGTGTTCGATATCCAGACATCGCATAAACCTCATCTGAAGCATTGTACTTCGTTATATTCTCTCTGGCTGGGAATCAAACCCCGGACTTTGTGCACCAAAGGCACACGCGCAAGACATTAGACCAGGGAGAAGAGCTGAAGTTTGAATGGTTCACAAATGGGAACGCGAGGTAAAAAAAAATTAAATAAATAAAAAAATAGAAGAAAAATGTGAATTGGAAGGAAACTACTTCTCGACGCTTGGTGATATTTAGCAATTATATTCGTACATAAAGCTACTGGTTTTACAGATTTTTTTTAATAATGTTTGTATTACATACCCAACTTGGGAGTTCTTTCAATAGCGGATGTTATATATTTAAAAGTAAATTGCTTACTATGCCATTTAAGAGTAAAAATGAACCTTAATTTCTCAAAGAAATACAATCTGTTTGAGATTGCTACAAATCCAGGTAATTATCATGAAGGCACATGACAACAAAACAAAACAGAAACAAAAAGAAAGAAAAAAAAGCACAGAACTAACTAAACTGAAAACTTGTTGCGGTGCTGGCAATACTCCTCGCATACACGCAAAGATCTCCCAACAACAGAATACGCAATAAATAGAAATGTCAAGTAGAGATTTCGACTTGGAGAGTTATGTGAGCAGAACGTAGTCGTAAATCTGAGTTGTAATATCAGTAAATGCCACTCCAGAGCTCCTAGGCAAGGTGTGCTGTGCCTACAAAATACTGCTATGCTTTCATATACTAAGTAGAGGAAGAAAACGCCCAGGCTATTTATTTTAGTTTTTTGGGTGATCATATATATTTTTTTTATCTGTCTCCCAACAGGTAACACAAATCTTAATCTTACAAATGCTAAAAATATTATATATTTCACAAACATACACACACACACACATATATATATATATATATATATATATATATATATATATATATATATATATATATATATGAGAAGCAGTCGAAAAGTTCCCGCAATTTTATTGTAGTTCTTTATTACCACAAAATACGTCAGGGGCGGATCCAGGACGGACTTCTGGGGGGACAGTGGGTTGTAATACTGCTACTTAGAGCAACTTTTAAGAGCTCCATACTCTGGAATGGATTTTATTTATATATAAAATAAGAAAGTTTCCTCTTCTGGAGGGGCGATCGCTGATCGTCCCCCCCTGGATCTACCCCTGATATACGTACACATAAATTTAATCGCCCTCAGAGTAGGCACCTCTGAAACACACACTTCCTCCATCGCTCTTGTCATTGCTGGAAACAACTACGAAAGTTCTCTTTCGGCATCCTCCGAGGTTGAGCTGTCGCATTGGTTTTGATGTCTTCTACGGTGACGAAGTGGGTATCGATGCTGCTTTCCTTTAAAACGTTGTCAACGTAAACTGAGTTTAAGGCTATTAAAGTAGGTATTTGAAGCAGATTTCCCCAATTCGTATAAGGACCCGGCTATTTGAGGCGATCGCAAAGCGTATTTATTGCTCATGCGTACTCTTGGAATATGCTGACCATGTATTTAAATGTAGATGGCTAATGATAAACGCGAAAGCAATAAAATCGCTGAGAAAACGTCAGCTCGAGCGTATTTGGTGCGGGTCGGAACAATAGACCGCCTGCTGTTTAAAAGATTTCAAAAGGAAGGGGGAAAAAAAAGGAAAGACGTGTTGCCAGGCAAAGGGACTGTAGCAAGAAACATCTGCTTGGAAGATGGTTTGTGCAGAGTATTGGAACTCTGCTGTTACACATCTGGACCTGGCAAAAATACCTGGAAACCCTGACTGGCTCGCAGTATGATTTACACATCTGATGAAAGTAAAATTACTGAATAGCCACTTTGGCCGCGTTCGCTACAGGGGGTAACGCTTTCTCAAATAACCTTAGTCTAAAACCTTAACTGGGACAATGAATTAATTGATCACCACATACTCTTCCGTTTAGGTACACTACTCGTAAACTGACTGTTATGATCTGTTCACACTTGTCATATACATAATTAGGGCATCTAAGGACTGTATTGTACAAGATTCCCTGTGATTGCATCACAATTGTCAAAACTACAACAACATTCCAGATAGACCAGAACTTTCTGACTGACCCTCATTATATTCTATGGAACACTTAGCTTATAAATAGTATACTAGGGTGGGTCGTTTTGCCACTTTTTTTTTTCGGAACGAAATGTAATTCCTGCCAAAAGTGGCTCACCCACATGGACATTACAGGTATAGATTTTTTTTCAAATCAGATAATATCTTCTGTGCCTCAAAGTTTCAAAATTTCACTGAAAATTACAAAAAATACCAAAATTGTTCATTATTTTTAGTTATGTTAAAGTAAACATATTTTTGGATTTATATATGCCAGATGCTATGAAAACTGACATTCAAGTCTCAAAATGCCAGTTATATGTCCCTGAGGTGGAATAGGGGTGCCTCCTCTGGGGCCCGCAAAAGGGGCAAATTCAGTACAATTAAGCGTTTCTACAGCTATTTTCGTCCTTGCCTTTTCCTTCTACTGGTGGTTCATAGTGGTAGCAGAGCATTGTTATTTTTCACCATGACATTCCCACCCCTCCACCTCACAATACTGCAACACCCTTCTGTCCCGATCTGCGTAACTCAGCGTCACTATCAGCAACGAGCCGGATACGCTTCAAATTGGGCGCCATTTCTCAAGCGCTATATTTGGTTACTGTTGCCTTCAGCTTATATGAATTGGCCGTTACAGATAATAGTTTGCTAAACACTATTTTCACAGAAAATTCTGTATTTCTTTTTTAAAACAGTCAATCTTATTTGTTATATCACAAAAATAACTTCAGTGACAATGAAGCAGACCGTGAAGAGAAAGCAGAGGAAAGCTCTTCTGAGGAAGAGACCAAACTCAGAGACAGAACATCTAAACCGAAGCTAGATTTGGCTGAAACTGCTATGATTGCTCAGAGATACAATGTAAGCGAAAAGGCTGCGGCACATATAATATCAACTGTGCTTCAGGCAGCTTTAAAGGCTGGAATTATAACTTCTCAACAATCTAGCAACATAACTCTGCTTTTATTGTGGACAGGAGCGAAGTAAGGTATGAGAAACTTAAAGTTGCTCGGAATTTAAAAGAAAGTTCTAGAAATGATGATCCCATTAAAAGCCTATACTTTGATGGTCAAAGGGAAGACACAAAACAAACGCAAGCATCGTTAGAGAAGAGCACTTATCACTTGTGGCTGAACCTAACTCTCAATACGTTGGTGACGTGACACCATCCTCTGGCTCTGGCCATGACGAGACCACGGCTATTTTCGAGTACATCATGAACCAAATCGAAGGTGGCTTTGATGAAGTTGAGGTTCTTGGATGTGATGGAACAAACACTAACACTGGTTGGAAGGGAGGTATTCGTAAAAAATTAAAGGAACTAACAGGCTATTTGTCTCTTGTATTTTAATGAACTGCCTTTCCGAGCTCTCTTCACGAATATTGGCGCTAATTCAAGCCCCTATTCTTACACAGGTCCCATAGGTTCAAAACTATCTGACTGTGAAAAGCTTCCAATGGTGTCATTCAAACCAATAAAATGTGACTTACCTCATCATAGTCAGAAGAGCTCAGAAAACTCAGTAAAGACCTGAGATACTTATCTCAAGTCTTCCATTGCTAATGGTCCTTGTCACGTCTTTGAGAACATTCACAGTTCTAGATACTTACCAAATGAATACCAGGCTGTAATCCGTTCATCCATTCAGACGAATGCATTTCTCGCACTCCCAGAGAATGTTCTTTTCGCCATGATGACTGATGGTCTACTTGCTGTCCGACCAGATGCATTACATAAGATTCTTAGTGCTCGAAAACACGAAGCAGAGAATCTTCATAACACTATTAGATATAACATCATTCCCAGATTGAATTTTGAGGCAAAAGATTGCACTGAAATGATCTTTTGGGAAAGCACTGATGTTTCAATAACTGTACCACCAGTTCTATGGACGGTATCAAACAAATAGCTCATGGACAAACTTTCACTTTCTGACAACACTGTGCCAGAATAGTCTTCCACCGTCTATCCATGCCACACGATGGCAGTGAAATTAGTCACTGAAGCAGCCTCTCGAGTATGTGGCAGTGATGATAGGGACGGGATGATCAGGTCAACCTTACTTTCTAGGCAAGCTGTATCTAAATTGCAATCAAAGTCCCAATTTGTGACAATTTTTCCTGACAGTGACGAATTGGATTAGTTTATCCGGCCCTACATATGATTGTTTGGTTGGGTAGGGCTGGCGCAGGAGCCCTAGGTGCAGCCACCTCCACGGGGTAGACTCTGGGACCCTTAAACAGGCTATATGACCAGGTGAGCAAGGACCTGCACAACCACTTAAATGTACTGAATTTGCCCCCTTTTCTGGCCCCAGAGGAGGCATCCCTATCCCCCCCAAGGGCACATAACTGGCATTTTTATACTTGAATGTCAGATTTCTAAGTAACTGACATGTATTTAACAAAAAAATGTTTACTTTAACATAACTAAAATTCCTGAACAATTTTGGTATTTTTTGTAATTTTCAGTGAAATTTTGAAACTTTGATGCAATAGTTCTCACAGAAGATATTATCTGATTTAAAAAAAAATCTATATCTGTAATGTCCATGTGGGTGGGCCACTTTTGCCAGGTATTACATTTCGTTCCGAAAAAAAAAGTGGTAAAACGCTGCACCCTAATAGTATACCTATACCTACTATATAATTCTTAAACAATACACAGTGTCGGCGATTTTAAGTACTTTAAGAGACTTCATTTAATAGGTTGGCACCCTTAATTTGACTGTCCTTTCATTTGGCCTCTTAATGATTTGAAATTGTACTTGTCATATTTAGTGGTACTATTTGAACTCCCCAAATTTTAGAGGAGATACAAGACAAAAATAACAAACGGAAATAAATTTAATTATGCATTACAGAACGTATTCAAATCTAGAAATGTCAGCAGAAAAAACAAACTAAGCCTATACAACACGGTACTAAAACCAAATAGTCATATTTGGTTCGGAAAGTTGGGTAATGACCCCGAGAGAGGAAGAATGGCTAGTGAGATGCCAAAAAAAAAAAAAAAATCCTGCGAAAAATGTATGGACCAATAAGAGAGAATAACACGTGGCGCATTAGAACAAATTACAAGGTCTATACTTCCAGCCAAATATAAGTGTAAGAATCAAAGAAGGAAGACACAGCATGCATGAAAGTAGAACAGCTAAGAAGGTGTTCATTGGGAAACCAGACGGTCGAAAGAGAAGCAGGTCCAGAAGAAGATGGATAGACGACATAGAAGAGGATGTAAATAAATTAGGAATTAGGAGCTGAAGAAGAAAAGCAGAAAATTGAGAAGAATGGAGGAGAGTGATTAAGAAGGCCAAGGCTCCCCCAAGGACTGTAGCGCTGAGCAGTAAGTATATGAATTCCCACAGTAGACCAGAAGTAAATATTTTTAATCGGAAAATGACAAATTTTCATCCAGATTTTCAATGGAAAGCAAAACAAAAAGTGCCCCTCTTACCATTCAGATCAATAGGTTCCACGTTTTCTTGGCTTTGGCACGTACAGGAAATAACATAAACACAACATGCTAAATTTTCTTACGTAACCTATCTGACAGAGGAAGGCTGAACCCCTGAGCTACTTCGGAACGAGAAAATTTGTCTCCTACCACATTGGAAACTCAATTCGGACTGAATCAACCCCCCTATCCTATCAATTCGGACTGTCCGGTTGGTCGGTAGCAGGCACGCAACCAGATTTTTTTTTGGGGGGGGGAGGTCCAATACTTTTATGCAGCAATGAGCCTGTGTTATTCTGTCCCCGAAAAGACGATAAGAAATTCTTAATTACTGCCATTTCTATTCTTAGAAAATCTGATAGAACTAATTTTAGATATTTTTATAGATAAGAAAGAATACAGATAAGATGTAAATCAAATCTTTAAGCTGCATCAATCTCTGCTAAATAAATATAACTGTGTTAAGAAAATGTATAAATATTAGTTGAGTTACGAAGTTCTTTTGGGGGGGGGGGGGTCCGAACACAATGGACCCCCCGCGTGGATGCGTCCCTCCGTGGAGACCTTATCAACTAAGTACTGTTCTAGACTTGTAATACGTATGTTGGTACTTTAAATGAAATGTTATTTACTAATACTGGCTGTATAGCATATTTCTTAACACAGAATCTTAAAAAAAAAGCGCTTGTTTTTCTTTTCTTCGCGCTGCTAAAATATTAAAGACATCTAATAAACGCTTATAGTCACAGTCGCAATAATATTGCTACAAATTTAAGTAGAAATATTAATATTTTATAAACTTTTCAAATCAATATTTTTAAAAAAATCAGCTCTTGTTATTTCTTTTAAGAGTTGAGTTTCAGCCTATTAAGAAAATTCATAGTAACATCATTAAGTTTGGTACACACGACTTCGTATGCCATGTTTTCGATTCATGATTCTATGTTTAATATGACCCAAATTACAAATATCTGCTATGGCTTAGAAATGTCACCCGTTCTTTACTTCATAACGGAAAAGATGAGAATAGAAACTCATTGATGCTAGTATGTGACGTGTGCTTATTGACGCAAATATATATATATATATATATATATATATATATATATATATATATATATATATAATAAATCTTACATAGTACAAAAAATTAAGACGTAAAATTTATCTTTTAAAATGTCGATATAGACTATAAAAATTCACTGAACAAAGGCCACTAAATATTGATTGGGAAAGGATTATAAATATCATCCGTAATCTATTCCAATCGCCCGGTAAAGTAGCTTCAACTAAATATTAATTGGGAAAGGATCATAAATATCATCCGTAATCTATTCCATTCGCCCAGTAAAATAGCTTCAACTGAATATTGATTGGGAAAGGATTATAAATATCATCTGTAATCTATTCCAATCGCCCGGTAAAGTAGCTTCAACTAAATATTAATTGGGAAAGGATTATAAATATCATCCGTAATCTATTCCATTCGCCCAGTAAAATAGCTTCAACTGAATATTGATTGGGAAAGGATTATAAATATCATCTGTAATCTATTCCAATCGCCCGGTAAAGTAGCTTCAACTAAATATTAATTGGGAAAGGATCATAAATATCATCCGTAATCTATTCCATTCGCCCAGTAAAATAGCTTCAACTGAATATTGATTGGGAAAGGATTATAAATATCATCTGTAATCTATTCCAATCGCCCGGTAAAGTAGCTTCAACTAAATATTAATTGGGAAAGGATTATAAATATCATCCGTAATCTATTCCATTCGCCCAGTAAAATAGCTTCAACTGAATATTGATTGGGAAAGGATTATAAATATCATCTGTAATCTATTCCAATCGCCCGGTAAAGTAGCTTCAACTAAATATTAATTGGGAAAGGATTATAAATATCATCCGTAATCTATTCCATTCGCCCAGTAAAATAGCTTCAACTGAATATTGATTGGGAAAGGATTATAAATATCATCCGTAATCTATTCCAATCGCCCGGTAAAGTAGCTTCAACTAAATATTGATTGGGAAAGGATTATAAATATCATCCGTAATCTATTCCAATCGCCCGGTAAAGTGGCTCCAACTGAATATTGATTGGAAAAGGATTATAAATATCATCCGTAAACTATTCCAATCGCCCGGTAAAGTAGCTTCAACTAAATATTAATTGGGAAAGGATCATAAATATCATCCGTAATCTATTCCATTCGCCCAGTAAAATAGCTTCAACTGAATATTGATTGGAAATGGATTATAAATATCATCCGTAATCTATTCCAATCGCCTGGTAAAGTAGCTCCAACTGAATATTAATTGGGAAAGGATTATAAATATCATTCACAATTTATTCCGTTCACTCGATACAGTAGCTTCAGCTAAACGTGTAACACAAGTAAATATACTACTGTGAGAAAGAATGTGTTACACAACAACTACAATGAATAAAATACAAGAAATAGAAGTCGTAAGAAGTCCAAATCCGAAAAAAAAAAATCAATAAACCTTTTAAATCAACTGTCTAACGGGATTTAAAAAGCAGTTGGAAGGTATAAAATTATTTACAGCTAAATTTGCAAAGCAAGCCTTTGTGGTGTTAAACAATATTCAAGCTCTGTGTGGTGTATCCTGTCGACAGGATTTAGGTGTCCTGTGGAGCTATACCGGAAAGCGCGACTCAGGAGGGCGTCGAATCTCACAACAGTTTGTAGTTACTGAAGACTAACCTTTAAAAACAGTTTTTGAAAAAAAAAAAAGTTTCACAGTGGTTGGTTCACGCACTTCGTATATGTAAATAAGTGGAAGAGTTCCCTCTTCCTTTGAAAAACCTATTTGCGATTATATCAAGTTCTTTACCTCAGGATAGTTTTGTGGTTATTTCAACACTCTTGTATTTATTATTACGTGTGAAAATGGCAACTGATTTGTGTTCTTTCAGCAACATCTCACTGTCACTGTGTAATGTTTGGATCTTTGAATCCCGATTCCGGTTGATGCGAATCAAGAAAATTTTGCAGGAAAACATTCATAGCTGGTATGTGTAGATGGGACCTCTAAGCCAATAGAATAAAAATATGGATGTCAGCGCTTTTCTGCTAAGGTTCAGATGGTGTTATGGTAAATTAGAATTTCGATGAAAATCAAATTTTTAGTTTAACGTCCCACGACTATACCCTGAATCATTACGAGAAGAATTGAATGGAATGTGGGAGGAAACGGAAAAACCTCGAGAAAACCCATGGATACAATGTTGTCCATCATAAATTAACACAGCCTGAGATTAAATCAGGGCCTCCTACCTCCTCAACTGAGCATTCTACCACTGAGCCATCGTGCTCCTCAACTAGAAGTTAAAGTTAGAGAAGTGGAATAGGTTAAAAATTAGGATTATTTGTATATTATCGTTTTAAGTAAGCTGTAAAACCTATGATTATCCTTTGAAATAATACTTCGCTGTTTCTATTTCTAGACTGTACTCTTACCACAAAGTTCTTTTTTTTTTTATTTTTTTTTTTTAAATTCTACTGTATAACATTTATTTTATGGAAGTGAATACAGATAGTATCTGTGAAACATTTACCAATATATTAGCATACATTTGAAGGTATTTATTACATTGGTGTAATTTCAATTTTAATTATGTGTTAACTATTCTGGTAAAGTAGCTTCAACTAAATATTGATAGGGAAAGGATTATAAATATCATAAATAGCAGCTTCTGAGAGAAACCATATAGGTGGAGTAAAAATATTTTCTTTAAAAAAAAAAGCGATGGTAAATGACAAGTGTTCGAGATGTGGTTATGAACAAAAAAAGTTATCTGGGCAAAACAGAAGGAAGCATTGAAAAGGATGGGAGAGAAAAGATCTTTAAATTTAACCAAAGCAGCTCGTTTGTTGTTGATATGTCATTATATCCTCTCCAATCAATCAAAGTCTTTCTTGATCGCATTGTTTTCATTTGTGCTGAAAATATTAATTAATTATCAATCAAACATCATACCAAGATTCTGATTGATTCCTTCTCAATAGTATCAGGAGTACCTCAAGGCTTACATCTTGAACCATTACATTTCTTTTTTACAGTTCATTACAAATTAACGTAGTATGTATACTACACATTACCATTGGTTTTAATTCTACTCCTTATCTTTATATTGTTTTGATTTGTTGTATGGGAATGGATTTGTAAAAAAAAAAAAAAAAAAAAAAAAATCCCTTAACTTACAGTTTTATTGTAAAATGTACTAATAAGAACAGAACGAGAACGCATAGAGACGTACTTCATTTCTGTCAATGCAATATTTGAATTCGCACAATATAATGAGAAGCGAAACCTTTATGTATTTCTTTCCCTGTTCACTAAAACCATCTTGTGAAAGGGAAATGCAATGGAAATTTTTTTTACTTTTTTAAAAATGCATTCAGTACAATAGGTTAAGGAAAAAAAACTCAATGAAAAGCTGTGTCTAGTTATTAATGATCATTGAGGAGGAGCTGATCTCGGTCTCCTCATCTTTTGTATGCGTTCCGTAAGTACGTATACTATAAAGTATACGTATATATACGTGTGTGTGTGTGTGTGTGTGCATACTCCCATGCATACAGATATATTCATACCCTTTACCCTGTGCGTGTACAATACTATGCTTCCTCTCTGAACCACCCGCTCTTCCCATCACACACACACATATATATATATATATATATATATATATATATATATATATATATATATATATATATATATATATATACCGCACACGTATCCCTCCCTTTCCTTTCATATCTTCCTACCCCACTGCAAAACTACAACATTTAAGCTTCACTTGAATACCTTAAAAAAAGGTAGTTACATCTGTATGAAAATATAGGAGTGTAAAATGGCGGAAGACCTCTATAAAGCCAGTTGTATTGTTTATCAGTGGGGGGTCCGCAAAAGCTGAAGCAGGAACCGAACCCCGCCTCTCTTTCTCTCAGACACACACACACAGTCACATAACAACAACAACAACACATCATCATATAGAGTTTTCTTTCATCGTCCTCCCTGGATTCAGACATTGCGGGCTTTTATTCTCTCCTACTTTTTCGCTCGCTTTAGGTTGCTGTTTGGTCTTCACATTCAGTGAAAAGACTGCACCTCCATCACCTCTTTATGTTTCTTTTTTTTATTTCGTTTTAAGCTACTGTTACACAAGGCAACTTCATCTCTTTTAGGTTCCTCTCTTCTCAACTCCTGAACCATTCAAACTACAAAGCATGTTGCTACTAGTAGTATACATCCCTCACTTCTATATCAATATGTCTTTCTCTCCTCCCAAGTCGTATTCTTAAAGATCAAGGGGTGGCCGTGGATTTTGTGGTTTCTTGTGACTACTGTGTCTGTGATATGATGTGGAAGTTTCTTTTTTTTTTTTTTTTTTCGTACCGTACCAACAACAACCAAAGGTACTCGTAGTTATACTGTTTTTTCCTCTCCCCCCTCTCTTTTATACAGTAGCTGCAATGGAGCTGTTTGGTATGATGAATTACAATAATACACTTGAACACACTCAAAGATTATTCAGGGGTCAGCGAAGAGGGTTTTCTAAGATGCCCTGCTGCGTTTCCAGTTCAATCCTCTAAGAACTTGAGAGTTGCTGTATTTTAAGTAAAAGAAAAAAAAGAGCTCTTGCGGATGAAAATCAGCGTAAAGTTTCTCTGAAAGGAAACGAGAGGTTGGGTGAGAGAGGATATGATAGTGTTAAACAGCTCAGAAATATTTAACCACAACAACTTTATCAGTATTGTAATCCCCATCAAAAAAATAGCTCCAAGACGTACTTGGACTATATATGATAAATTGGTTATGACAGTATGTCAACTATCGTTTTCAGCACCTAATAGTTAATTGCGAAAGACAGTTATAATAATAAAGTAGGATACTGAAGAAGTCAGGCTGTCAGATGCACATTCACTTATTAGTCATCTTAATTTGATTTTATCACTTCTGTGGTTTGCGCTTCATGCCTTACACTTTATATTGACCAGTTTTTTCTTTCTTCATTGCACTAGGAATTAGGAATTAGGTTTCTGGGCTTTCGAGATCTATGGCCATTTAGCCCGTCACGTATGAGCGTGGCGGGGGCATCTCTTCCGCAATCACACTATCCAAGGAAAGAGAATTAAAGAAAGGATTCGGGAAGGAAGAAAACGGCCTGGGACCTGTATGTTAGGTGCCATCTCGGCATTTACCTTGTGTGAATGAGGAAAATTCAGGAGAAGTTTGTTTAGGATGGCTGGACTGAAAAAGCTCTTACACTTTTTCGACCAAGTGTCCCCATGGGAATCGAACCCGCGATCGCTTGTACCAAAGACGAAAAGCGTTCATAAAGTGCTATTTTCCACATAATTACTACCAAGCAGTGTTGTGTACACAAGGCGGAGGGGGAGGGAGGATTTCGGGGCTTTAACAGCAAATGATGATATATATAAAAATAAACATTTATCATATTAAGATAGATGTTTAATATAAATATCTGAAATAAAATTCGATGAACTTAAAAGCTATCATAGAATCTCCCTTGACGAAATTCTGAGTACGCTACTGTCAACAAGTATCACAATTCTGCAACGTTATTAGTTTATTTTGTTTCTAAAAAAGAAAAATTCCAAGAATGAGACATATCACTCGATAGATTGCATTGAACTGAAAAAAAAAACATTAAGAAAAAACGTATATGGCGTACGTAAAAACATAGAGTCCCTATCACTGCGAAATTAAAATACCGCTAATTTTACAGTAATTATGTGATATCTTCAAATAGATAAAAGATAATCGAAAAGTGGGTCAAGACCTCCCTAGACGATGTTATACTGCATGAGGTACCGTTATCACGAGTCACCTAGTAGCTTTCCGTTTGCAGTTATTTAGAAACGCGAAAATAAATGCCGATTTTCTAAATGGCTGGAAATCGAAAGCAGATAAATGAGTCATGATAACGGTATCTCACGCAAAATTGTATTGGCTAGGGAGGTCTTGTTCCACTTTTCGATTATCTTTTATCTATTTGAAGATATCACATATTTGCTGTAAAATTAGCGGTATTTTAATTTCGCAGTGATGAGGCCTCTTAACGTACAACACTATATGACATCCTGCAGCAAACGTATAACTGGAAACGTATGTTTTATACGTACTTTTCCGTATAAGTGTTCCGAATAAACGTACTTTCCGTATTAAAGAAAGGACTATATATAGGCTGTCAGGATCTCTCACATATAGATGGACGTACGTATATATAACATATAGCTGACATAAGTAACATACGTATACGTATTTGATATATGGAAGACTGTTACAGGTCCGACATGCTGCAGCAGCATGATATAACATCTAAGCAAGAAAAAGGCAATACATTAAGTAGCATATGGATAACGTATGCTCTGTAGCGATTTCGGTAGTAAACATATGGATGCCGTATATTAGCACAACATACCGCTGTCCGGATAACGGATATTTCTCAGTGTAATATTGGTCAGTCTAAATTCTCATGCACAACTTTTGAGAATTTTTTTTAAAAAATGAATTTTGATGGAGCTAAAAACAAGTTCTATTGGTCAAATAACAATTGATAGCTTTTGTTATGCTGGAGCAAATTGCTTGTTTACTTATACGTGCATTATATAAGTAAAAATTAGCGGAAAAGAACTTAAATAGCAAATTGCATTTGTTGTTGTTTATCTTCTCGCAACGGTGATACACACACTGCTAATAGTGTTACACAAACTTCTAACAGTGATATGCAAACTCTTAAAAGTGATACACACTCTTAAGACTAATATACAAACTCCTAACGGTGATACACAAACTCCTAATAGTGATACACACTCCTAAGACTAATATACAAATTCCTAACGGTGATACACAAACTCTTAACGGTAATACAAAACTTCTAACAGCGACAACAAACTCCTAACAGTAATATACAAACTGCTAACAGTGATATACAAACATCCAACAGTGATACACAAACCTCTAACAGTGATACACACTCCTAACAGTTATGCACAAACTCATAACAGTGATTCACACTCCTAATAGTGATACAGAAACACCTAACTGATAAACACTCCTAACAGTAGTGCACGAAGTCCTAACAGTGGTATACAAAGTTATAACAGTGATACACATTGCTAACAGCGATAATCAAACTCCTAACAGTGATACACACTTCTAACTAATACACAAACTCTTAACAGTGATACACAAACTCGTAACTGATTCACACTCCTAACAGTTATAACCAAACTCCCAACAGTTATATATAAACTCCTAACGGTGACACAGAAAGTTCTAACTGATACACAAACTCCTAACTGTGATACACATTCCTAGCAGTGATACGCAAACTCTTAACAGTGATAATTATGGACTCTATCTATGTATTGATGTCTCCTTGCTTGCACGTACAGGATGTGCGTGTGCCTATATACAAGTATGTAAACACATATGTAAAACTTATATACGTGTATAGTATGTACTTAAATATGTGTATCTGGAAATAGTCAAAAGCATATACCTAAGTGTTGTTTATAGTGATATCTATTTACTAACTTTGTTATCTGAGAAGAATGTTTCCTGCCATTTTTTATTCTTGTGTTTTTATTTTCAATTTTTTATTACTATTTTTTGCTTTTTCTCTTGTTTTTCTTTTTATCACTTATTAATATAGTAATTGTTTTTTTAATGTATGTAATAGATTGTAAGAGCCTTCTGTAAATGAAGAATGTTTATCTACTGAGGGTAAATAAATAAATAAATAAACTCTTACATATACCAGTAATACACATATTAGGTTAACTTGTAAAACGTTGTATACAAGAGATGAGATGAAAAATAAAGATACGAAAAAAAAAAATCAAATCGAATTATATTTCAAACTTATGAGAAAATTTAAGTTTCTGTCCGTATAAAAACCCTACACGATTCACGAATAAAATTCACGATTCCTTTTCAATACATAATATTTTCAAAAAAAAAAAAAAAAGATATAATACATACCTTGTTTTGTATTATTATACAATATCTTACGTAACTATCATTGAATTATTACACACGAGTCAAAATTGATTACAGAAAAATCATATTAACTTAATAGTTTATTTCCTGAAAGGTTCTCAAAAAAACTTTTTCTTCCAAAATTTTCTTGTGAAGAAAAAAGTAAAATAAATATTGCATTTGTCATTGAAAGAAAATTGCGTGTGCTATTATAAAACTATCATTCTTAACTTCATCTTCTTTATATCATGTATTCTCATGCGATTATTTAATGTGAACATTGTGTGTACAGTTTTCATGTCGCTACTTGAAATTACATGAATATACACTGCATTACCTACACTAAATGTAATATTTACATATAATACTTTTTTTTTAAAAAAAAGACAGTGGCATGATGTGTTTGATGAGAAATTTCAAATATAGATACTTTGTTAATTATCCAGTGTACAGAAACGATATAAATATGCGTTAAAAAAATACAAAGTACTACACGGAAACAATGAAGAATATCCATCATGGATTACGAAAATAATAATGTGAAATCAAATTTGTTTGCAGTAATTGTATTCTCCAATTTTATTGTTATACTAAAGTAATTTTCAACCAAGAAAAACATGATGTAAAAATAATTCCTACACATGTAATGTACAACTCATTTATCATATGTGATTAATGAGTTTAATTATAGACAGAAGAGACAACACTTGTCTTCTTTCCCTTAAAAAAAAAAAAGGAAGAAAAGTACAGACACGTATATTCATACAATTATTTTGATTTTCCTAAAAATGAAAAATGAAATTTTTCTGTTTTACGTCCCATGATTATGCTGGCTAGGCTAAAGGAGACATTGATCATGAAAAATTAATGAAATGATGGAATGAATAAAGTGAGAGGAAACGGGAGAACTCCGAAAAAACCTACGCACACGGTGTTTGTACACTACAAAGCTCACTTGGTGCGATCTGGGATCGAACCAGGACCCCATGCACCAGAGGTAAACGCTTTACCATTGAGCCACCGCGGTCCCCTCTATACAAACATTGTGTAATGCCATGCGTGAGGATTATGCTAATATAAATGGAACTCTATTGAACATCCTTAGGCAGCGTCTGTACCCCTCTCGCTGGTGTACAAGTTATCGCGTGCTCGCGCCTTTGGTGCAGGCGATCTCGAGTTCAATTCCTGATAGGACAGGCTTGAAATTAGAAGGCATCATGGTGATTTTGGATTCCACCGTAAACAGTAGGTCCGCGTCTCTTTTAGGCTTGCTGCTGAAAAGGGACAATAAACTCCAATCCTATAAGTTTGTTTCAGGAACTTCCGGTATTATAGAATATATATATATATATATATATATATATATATATATATATATATATATATATATATATATATATATATATATATATATATATATATATATATATATATATATATAGATAGATAGATAGATAGATAGATAGATAGATAGATAGATAGATAGATAGACATATTGTTTGCTATTGTAACTTATCTAATAGTTGTACATTCAAACAAAAATCAAAAGAAGTATATACCTTACTTAACTTTTTTTTTAAAAAAAAGAACTGTTTTACATTTAAAAAAAAAAAGAAAATGCAATAAAAGTGTGAATATCCCATATTAGTGAACATCATAACTTGCAAAAGTCACAAATGTAATAGATATTCAGCACCAATGCAGTCATTGTAAGCCCACATTAAACATGATGAACACTGTAACTAAAGTTCCCCTCTTGCGTTATGGGTAAAATTGCTGTGCAAAAATAAATAAATAAATAAATTTTAAAAAAACTTTGCATCGATGTCAAGGCCAGACATTTTTTGTCTTCCGGACGGATGGATGGGGGAAGGCCATTTTTTTTAACGAATGAATGGATACACGGTAAGACAATTTTGTCTCCCGGACGGATGGACACACAGCCATACTTTTTTGTATCCGGATAGACAGACACACGGATAGACTTTTTTGTCTCCCGGACGCATGGACCCATGGCCAGACATTTCTGTTTCCCCGACGGATGGACACACACCCATAGTTTTTTTCTCCTGGACGACGGACACACGACCAGACTTTATCTCCCGGACGAACAGACTTTTTTGTATTCCGGGCGGACGCTCAGACTTCTTTTGTCTCCCGGATGGATGGGCACACGGTCAAACTTTTGGTCTCACAGACGGACGGACACACAGATAGACCAGGTAAATATATATAAAGGAATTTTGGTTCATAAACCACGCTCATTTTTTAAAAAAATGAGGCGAGCCTTTCAATAACAGCCTTATATAATCGACCAAAAACGAAAAATAAGCAAGGAAAGTCCTTCAACGTTGATGAGGCAACTAGATAATTCTCACTGACAAATTAAGAGAATTAGTCTGATTAGAGTACATGAATTGCTCCATTTACATGCATATCTTACATGTATTTTCAGGATGTCTTAATGTGATTTAAAAAGAAAACCACCACACCCACCAACAATTTATTTATTTTTTTGTTAACGTTTGTAGGCATGTCAAAAGACATCCGTAAGTTAAGTACCTCCACTTCCTTCGTGATCCACCAATAAGATATACCACATGTGGTAGGCTATGTATATGTGTGTATATATATTTGTATGTGTGTGTGTGTGGAAAATATTTCTTCTCTGGGTGCTGAACCACAGTAGAGTGGCTGTAGAATATGTAGAATATATGATGTGCACTACACACCTGTCGTGTGAAGACTAAAAAAACTACAGTAACATTCGAAAAAAAACATATGTGAATGTTTGCGCTTTATTCTTGTGATGTGTGCGACACATACAACTTACTGAGAGAGGATCATTCAACTGAAAGAAGTCTTTGCATGGTGTAAACGCTCTGACTATACCATGTTCGTGTGTGGTCCAATTCCTCCCTCTCCCCCACCTTCCCAAAAAAAAAAAAAAGTTCTTCAGAAATTGCTTCTGTACATCTGATTACGAAGAGCCGCTCTAAAAAAAAAAAAAAAAAAAAAAAAAGCTAAGACAGGCCGAGAGAAAGAAGAACAGAAGTTTTGGCATTCTCGTTCCTTCTGTTCGTTGTTGGTGTTTATCTTTCTATATAGATTGTCATTGCGCTTGTTGTTCTAGTTGTTGTACAACAAACTATTGTTGTCTTTTTCACTTAAAACTCTTTTCTTCTGTCTGATAGTGAAAACCCGGATGGGACAAACTGCTATAGATGGCTCTTTGTGTGAAAATGTACATCTTAACCACCCCTGTCACCAGACTTGCAATCTAGTGTAGAGTTTGCTTAAGAGACCTAATCACTGCGAAATTAAAATATCGCTAATTTTACAGTAATTATGTGATATCTTCAAATAGATAAAATATAATCAAAATGTGGAACAGGAGCGTCCTAGACAATATTATTTTGCATGAAGTATCGTTATCCCGAGTCACCTAGTAGCTTCCTATTTGCAGCCATTTAGAAACGCGAAAATAAATTCTGATTTTCTAAATGGCTGGACAATCGAAAGCAGATAAGTGAGTCTTGATAACGGTATCTCGTGTAAAACAATATTGTCTAGGGAACTCTTGTTCTACTTTTCGATTATCTTTTATTTATTGTTTATTGACGATATCACATAATTACTATAAAATTAGCGGTATTTTAATTTCGCCGTGATGGGGCCTCTTAAGAAACCAGTATACTCCCAATGATGATTTTCAAAACCTTACACACACACACACACACACACACACACACATATATATATATATATATATATATATATATATATATATATATATATATATATATATATATATATATATATATATATATATATCGAGACGAGACGAGAAATTTCACAAGTCTCTGTACGTATATTTTTCAATTTTCGCTAGGATGTAGAGGGACAAACCTTAGGAATTGAATTCCTTCTTACTGGAGAAAATCAACTATCTCTGTTTTCAAGTTGATCACTATAGAGGAAAAGCGGTAATAGATAGCGAGAAACAATTTCCTGCAATCAATTAAGACTCCTAAGAACATATTCCATCTTCATTCTAATTCTACTAAAATTGGAAGTGGTAGAAACCTACTACCACTTTCAGTTTCAATGTTAATTGAGAAAATATCACGTCATAGCAATCAAACTTCTTCATGTGGTTAACTGAGAAAATATCACGATGACTGAGACGTCCTTTTACTTGTGAAATATAATGAGAAGTTATTAATAAGGAATGACAAACAAAACACTGGGAATTTCCTGTGTAAGGAAATGATAACTGAGACGTTCTTTTACTTGTGAAAGATAATGAGAAGTTACTAATAAGGCATTAAAAATACAAGCGAAAAACTAGCAATCTCCTTCTAGGGAAATGATATCTGTGACGTCCTTTTACTTGTAAAAGATTATGATAAGTTATTAATATGACAACAAGAATAACAAGGAAAACACTAGGAATTTCTGTGTAGGAAAATAATGACAGACGTCTCTTTACTTGTAAAAGATAATGAGAAATTTTAATAAGACAATAAGAATGACTAGAAAAACACTAGGAATTTCCCGTGTGTAGAAATGATGACTGAGACGTGTCTTTACCTGTGAAAGGTAGCGATTAGTTATTAAAAACGCATTAAGAAAAAGAAGCGAAACACTAGGAATCTCCTTGTAGCGAAATGATAACCGAGACGTCCCTTTGCTTGTAAAAGATAATGATAAGTTATTAATAAGACAATAAGAATGACAAGGAAAACACTAGGAATTTCTGTGTAGGAAAATAATGACTCAGACGTCTCTTTACTTGTAAAAGATAATAAGAAATTTTAATAAGACAATAAGAATGACTAGGAAAACACTAGGAATTTCTCGTGTGTAGAAATGATGACTGAGACGTGTCTTCACCTGTGAAAGGTAGCGATTAATTATTAAAAACACATTAAGAAAAATAAGCGAAACACTAGGAATTTCCTTGTAGGAAAATGATAACTGAGACGATCCTTTACTTGTGAAAGATAATAAGAAGTTATTAATAAGACATTAAGGAAAACAATAAAACACTAGGGATGACTGAGACGTCCTTTTGTGTGTAAAAAAAAGTTAATAAGGCAATGTGTTAACTTTCTCTTTTATGAAGTTAGAGATACGTTGGAGATGGCCAACTTTTGTGTCAACCAATTGAAATGAGTTGCATATGTGGTAAATCTCTCAAAGTTTCATTAAAAATTTCATAAGAAGAGCTACTAGAAATGATGTACGTATGGAAATAATACTCAAGATTTTGTGCTGGGAGTTATCTGAAGGCTTATTCTGCAAAACAATAGTATTTATTACAAAGCCGAAGATGTTAATAAATTAAAATTACTGAATGGATTAATGACTTGAAAATATTACCCAATGAGGTATTAAAAGCGATAATTTGATTTAAGTCCTGATCATATAAGCTTAGCAACGAGCACAACCGTGGATCTACGGCACATTTCTACTTTCATTTACATTATCATTCAGTGAGATTATACTATATTATATTTCCGTATAGTCTATCATGATGTTTGCTCTTCTGTGCATTAATCTGGGTAATATTTTTTATATTACTACAAATATTTAATAATAATAATAATAATAATAATATATTTTTTATGATTTAATTATTAATTTAGTCGAGCTATATTTAAATGTATAATCAACATTCAACATAGGGTCTACTATGAAAGCTACGTTTAAGGTTCGAACCAAGTTAATAGAGAACTAAAGCCAATATGAACCATGTGAATAGATTAAAACCAAAATAGAAATAAATTCGTACAATTTCCAAACGAAAGGAAAGCCATTAACATTTCTTCAAATCTTAAAATATATAAATCAGAATGGACCATATGTAGTACCTTGTGACACTCCGGCATTAACAGAGACTTTTCTTACATTCCTGCAAGCTTTAGTTCAATTGGAACCTAGCAAACTTCATTCTTTGCTTGAAGATAGTTGGCAATACTGTCTGGAAGAGTTACGGCTCAGTTATGACGAAAAAAACAGTCAAGGGTTCGTCCCTCGTGATCATCTCGCCAATTAACTCTCGTTTTCTTAACGGTGCACGCATCGTTTACAGCGCTTCTTCACATAAGATGTCTGCAAGCGTCACCTATGTTCACTTCACTTGCAAGCAGTGCCATCTAAAACACCGAAAAGCCTTCTTCCCTTGTCACTTCATCAGGGAAAAAAGAGGAACCGGCGCAGTACTTGCAATGTGTGTTTCGGTGCGGACAGCAGAAAGGCGACACTTGTCCTTTGCAAATGAGGCGATTCCACGCCAAGTCCTTGGTATTATTCCAGTGGATGTCAGGCACCTTCACTCACAGTAGAGTACTAACTGCCACAACACCTGCTACGCACACCACATTTGTTCAGTTTATGAAGTGGAAGAAATGATAGTGTCATTAGTCGCTTCCGTACAAGGAGATAATTATGCACCAATCGTACTGCATTCTTACGTTAAAAGGACATAAAGGGAAAAAATAATATAACAGAACTGAAATATAGTGTCTTAAGCGATTATATGTGCATTATTTCTTTGAATTACAATATTGTACACAATGGTTATTTAAAGATCAACAGATCCTGATCATTTCGAAAATTACTCGATGGCATTTACATATATATCAAATAAGCATGTGAAATATCTGTAAGCGTGGTTCCGTCTTCAATTCTCCATTGTAGCTTTCATCTGCAGTCAAACAACATGATATGCAACTCACTATAGTTTTTGGTAACAAAATAGCACGACAGCGAATGCATGTTAAGATTATTAATGAGTAGGAGAAAAAGTAGTGGCCCTATATTGTATCCATGAGGAACACCAAATATTTAGAACTGGTTTTTATATTTCACATATCCCTGCTTACGATACATTAGTTATTTTATATTTTGTTTCTTAAAAAAAGTAAGAAAAGAAAATGTAAAGTAAGATAAAATATTAAAATTTGTCTTATTACAACTATGTACTTCATTCAATCACTCGGATATATATGAATTTTCACTGTAGTTTAAACTGTTAAACCTATTTGTCAATATTGTAGTATTTTAAAAATACAAGGAATAACTGTCGAGATTGCTGCCATTACATCACTGTTAAATTATAGTACAGTCCACAAATTAGTAACTGTTACTACTATGGTTTTACACTAATGATACCTGTTGGTTGACTTAGAATTTAATGTCCCTTTTTCAGCGTCGAAGCTATAGAAGATATGAGATTTGACTTACAGAAGATCTCACCAGGTATTGAATCAGGGTTTCCTTCACCGAAAGTGCTAATGTTAACCATGTAACCAAGGAAAAGCTCTGTTAAGGCCATCTGCATGAAAATTCTATAAAATCTGTAAAGCCTGTGAATCGCCATCCAAATATACGTAGTTTTTGAGGGGTTATCTGTACCATGATGTCCCTACCTTTTGGTTTTTAAAATTATTTATTGCAATGCTTTTCTTAGTTCCATTTCTGTGTGTTAGAGTCAAATTTTGCACTTTGAATTTTCACATTTCCATATTAACTATATCTCTGCTCAAGACAAAACTATAAATTTGATGTAATTATTTTTACTATAGATTATTTTATTATAAAATTAATAAAATTATTTAATTATCAAGCGCCTGCTTCTTATACAACCCAAATCCTTTCGAAGTTTGGTTGGTTGCAGATAACCATGCGTTAGGTTGACTTCATATCAAGTTTTAGCATTATTCATATTGCAAAAAAGAGGAAAAAGGATATTGTCTTGCATAATACAAATACAAATATTGAATGAAGAAAATGAAAAGAAATCAAATCTTTACTTTAACGTCCCACGATTGTGCTCTTTAGGCTAAGGGAGACGGATGATTAAGGCAAGTGAAAGAATTGTGGAATGAGAATGTGAGAGGAAACGGAAGTTTCCAGAGAAAACTCACGGACACAGTGTTGTCCCCCACAAATACACTTGACCGGGGATTGAACCAGGGATCCCATGCCCCAGAGGTAAGAGCTCTACCACTAAGCAACCGTGTTTCCCTAATATTGAATAATGAGATTAACATTTTAAAATATTATACAATATTATATATTTTATTTATTTATTTTTGGTGGAGTAAGATGAAGAAATACGTGTAAGATTGAAAAAAAAAAAGCATTGTGCACAAGTGATCTACTTCCCTACTATATCAACATAAACTTTAGTCCGATTTAGGAACAGCTTGTTTTAAGTAGACGGGTTTCATCAGTTGCCTTCTCCATTATAGTACGTTTCGTGTTAACAGTGGCGGATCTATCCCGAGTGTCACAACTCCCAGTTATTTGAGTAACACAAATAATTTATGCTATTATTTACATATTTTTCAAAGTTTATAATAAACTCATGCTATACCTATCATAGTAACGGTTCTGGGTCCCCCCCCCATACACATACAGTTTTTGTCTTCTAGATCCGTCACTGCGTGTTAACAATGACAAATAAGCTTTTAATAATGTTCTAAAAGTGACTACAAGTGAAACCATTCAGAGCAAGAATGAAGCAGATTACCATTTACCGTTATTATCGTTAGGAGAAAGGATAAAGATCAACTAAGCAAATATTACGACTATTTTTTTTAACGACTCCGTTAAATAAATCTTCCACTGATTGCAGGGTATTGAAGAGTATCCTCTTCTCATTACGTAATCCTAAAAAAAAAGCACTATAAAACAATAACGGTATTCCGAGAAGATTTAAAATAATTACCTTCTTCCACAACAATGTATCACGTCGTAAAAACAAACACTAATAATAGAAATGAATCGCTTTAAAAAGAATATAGTAAGTGTTGGCTCCGATCCTTACTGACCGATAAGGTTTGACTTAATGACTGCAAATTACTTTATAATTATAGCAAAGACTTTCAGAGCATATTTCTTCTTTCTCGCGCATTAAATAAAAGTTACGGTTGTGTACATTTTATTTTAGCATTTACTTTCTTTATGAGTGACAGAGGCTCGCTAAGATGTGAATGCAGATTTTTTTTAATACTGTATTTACTCGAATATAAGCGCCCTTCATTTTCTTTTTTAAAATTATTATTATTATTATTATTATTAAGTTATTCTGCGTTTCGGCAGTGAGCCTGGAAATCTTTCTTCTACGTTTTTCGATCTTCAGCTTCCTCTTTTAACTCCCAATATTTTCTTCTATTTTTGAAATCATCGATCACTTGTATTCTTCTATTTCCTATTTCTCGCTTTCCTTCCATCTTTCCTTCTATGGCGGTATGGAGAAGACAATTTCTTTGCAAGATGTGTCCAATCTAATTGGCCTTCCTGAGAGTAATGCTCGCTAAAAGCGTTCTCCTCTCTCCTATCCGTTTTAAAATGTCTTCGTTTGTTACTCTTTCTGTCCATTTTATCTTTTTCATCTTCCTCCAACACCACATTTCGAAGCTCTCTAAATATTTCTTGTCTAACTTCCGTAATGTCCAAGTCTCCGAACTATAAGGTCCAATACTCCACATATAGGACTTGACAAATTCCTTCCTTAGACCAATATTAAGGCTGCTAGTTAAAAGTGATCTTTTCTTGTCGAATGTTTCTTTGGCTATGGCAATTCTCGATCTGATCTCTCTGGTGCAGTACGCGTCTTTCGTCAAAATACTTCCCAGATATTTGAAATGGTAGACGTCTTCAAGTACTCTTTATTCTACTCTGGCCTATAAGGGCGTATTTAATATTCTCATTACTAGATTTTTCGATGTTGATTTCCATTCCATATAGTTTCCCAGTGTTGTTTTAAACAGAGGGCTAAAATTCTTGAGGGGTACTTATAATAGCGTGACACGTCTTTGAACAAATTACAGAAACACCAGAAGATGCTTTTCTTCTTCTTTTTTTACTTAAAGATGTTTTATTCCTCATGATTTTAAGCTTAGTATTTTATATATAATAAATGAAAGAGATACATAGGTCATAATGACAATAAAACAACATTTTGACGACTTAAAGCTCTATAATCGTTTTTTTTTTCTTAAAGTACATGACACTGCATGTAAGTTCATGCATATATTTCAGAGTGGATAGAGGTGCGACTGGTAAATCTATCTGGAAATATACTTCAAACAAATCATACACCTTGCAGCTAATGACGATCCCATGACTTGTTAGAAACGTGAATAGTCTGTAGTGATCTCCTACAGATTATGCTTGTATTCGCACAATAAACAGATTGTACAAACAGACTCAATTTTTTGAGGGAACGCGCATATATTAAAGTATATACGGTATATACACGTTTATTCACACATTATCCATTTATAATTTATTTCAACTGAATGAAAATTATTAGCTTTATCAGATCAGCAACGAGCGACTACTTTTTTAACGCCTTAAAATTCTTTTTTCTATTTTCTCGAAAACTACGCATAAGAATTTACCGTCAAACATGTCATTTTGTTCAGCTCGATGTCATTTATCAATTTATATAAAATATATACCATCTCTAGACGATATTATAGTTAAAGAAAACCTAAATTTACGAGTAAATCATAATTTTGGGCTACATTTCATGAACCATACAGTGTATTGCCGTCTTTCTAGTGTCATAATAAAAAGCTTGAAGAGGGTAGAGGGAGTATACTTCAGAGTCAGTTTCATCTTAATACGTAGCAGTGGCTATCATATAGTCTAACATCAACTTTTACAAAAAGAAGTGATAATTTTTTGTTCTTTCTCTAAAACTCCACATGAGAATTTAGACCCACTCATTTGATTTTGTTGGGCTTAATAAAGTATATCAATTGATATATGCCAAATATTTTGCACATTCCTCTCCCCTATCCTTCCCCATTTAAAGGGTAATATAATGGATATTGTGGATTTTTAAAAAAAATGTTTTAAATACCTAGCGAACAATATCAATTTTGCTTACATCGTGACCTAATATGCAATGTAATTACAAAAGAAGAATATAAACATTTTTTTATTTTAAAAAAAAATCATGAAAAGAAATTTGTGTCCTCTTTGCCATTATATAATCGTTACTTTCTGTGTGTGTGTGTGTGTGTGTGTATTTATATTTCTCTTTCTTTAAGAAAAGTTCCGCAATATTATTCCTGGAAAATTCATAGTTTCGTGGCGACCAATATAGTCAGTGGCATCCTGAAGAGGTCCCAGCAAACTATAATTACATTCATGTTGATGTGTTTATTGCTGTTTCGAATGTGAAACAAAATGAGTAACTGAGAAGGACGAACAAGGAGAGGGAGAAAGAGAGAGAGAGAGAGAGAAAGTGTGAGTTCTCAAAAAAAAAATCATGACTATTCTTCTGAAACCAAAAGGTAAAATTAAAAAGAAAATCTTTCGGAAATGAGGTCAAATCCGTTAAAAGAATAGTAATTTCTTTAGTTTTTAAAACAGTTCTGAAGTCTATAATGATAGGAATAAAAGAAAAAGAAAAAGGTATATGGTTATATAGGCGTTGTGTAAAAAAAATGTAGATATATATATTTACATTTATAACAATACTTCTGAGAATTCCAGTAAATTTGGCTGTTGTTTAGAATCCACGTGGCACGGTACTTGTAGTACTATAAAACTCTTTTAAAAAGTCAATTCCCTCTTATCACTTCTTTCTTTAAAAAAAAATCTAAATGAATTAGCCAAGGAAGTCTACTTTCCTTTAGTTTAATATTCCTTTGGGGAATGCACGGCAACTCAGTGGTAGGGCGTTTACCTGTACTGGACTGGCCATGTTGGCTACTTGGTGATCACCAAGGGTCCGACGCTCGAGGGGCCCCGAAAAGATCACGAGGCGCAGAACCTGCATGTCTTAGCCGAATTTTAGCGATCGCAAACGCTTTTTTGAGTCCTCCTTCCAAAAAGGGTGCGGAAGCTTAAGTTCGTTTTTCCGAAAGAAGTATTCTCGGGTCCAATTTGCTCAGATCAGTACGGCCCCGTAAGCCAGTAAAATTTCGTACTTAGAAAAGTCCTTATCGTTTTGTTACTATATATGGCGGAGGGCTTTAAGAACCAGCGCCGAGGGCTTTCAACTTGGCCAATCCGACACTTGCGTTCACCTCTGGGTTCCTGGTTCGATCTCAGATCAAATGAGTTCGTAATGGATAACATCGCGTCCATAAGTTTTCTCGGGTTTTCGTTCCGTAGCATTCTACCATTTCTTTCATAATCATCCATTTTCCTTTAGCCTAAAGGATATAACGTGAAAATAGAAATAACTAGCGTCCATTACCCACTTTGCTGGGTTAAAAAGTTAGTAACATGTTCCGTTAGTCAGTCACTTTTTACTATGAAGTCGACACTCATATCGGTCATTTTCGATCATTATATATATATATATATATATATATATATATATATATATATATATATATATATATATATATATATATATATATATATATATCCTTCTCCATATTCCCCAAGTTGTGGGGTCTGAATTTGGATTTAAGCGGCACCGGAAGTGTCACTGTTCATCTCAGCGATCCCGAAAAATATGGATTCGACACTAATATCGGTTATCTTCGATCAATTTTATGTATCTCCCTCTGCACCTTCCCCAAGCTGCGGGGCTGAATTTTGATGTAAACGGCATCGGAAGTGTCACTATTCATCTCAGCGATCTCGAAAACTATGGATTCGACACTAATATCGGTCATTTTTCAACCATTTTTATATACCTCCCCCTCCGCCTCCTCTAAGTTGTACCGTCAAAGTGAAATGATAAAAAGCATTCCAGTCGAACCGAACTTCATCTATGTGGAAAATTTGATTGAGATCGGTCCAATGGTTCAAGAGTTATTAAGTCACAAACAGTCACTTTCCTTTTTATTTATATGGAAGTTAGATTTTGAGCGGCTCAGGTGGGGACACAATAGTATGCCACATTTTCTAACTTTCGGTAAAAATTTGGAAAAGAGGGTTCAACATTCCCATGCAATTCAATGCAATGACACATCAAAAAAGCTTACCCTGCCTTCTGCAGATAAAAATTCCGAATGTAAACTACCCACATACTCTGCTGTGGTTCCATACCATACCATTTTTTAAAGTTAATATGAAAGAAATGATTTTTTAAAAAAAGAATATACTTTAAAATGTTATCACATAGTAACACAATATAAATTTAAGATAATAAGCGTTATCAGCTTTCACCTTATAATACATTATTAGAAATATAGGTGTTATTTCTTGATGTATCACTATTTAAAGGGAAAATGCATAGATTCTTGTCTGAAATACACTTTTAACCTGATTTCTTTTTATCACACGCAATCCACAGAATTCCTTTGATGTTGACAATGAGTTGAGTTCAGTTGATTTTGAGTTTAACGTCCCGTTCAGCAGCGAGGCTATTTGAGACGTAGAACTACTGATTAACGTAGAATCCGAACCACATGAGCTCCCGCCGGGAATCGAACCCGGGTCTCCCACGCCAAAAGGCGCGTACGCTAACCGCTTAGCCACGAAGGAGCCCTTGATCTTGACAAAACTTAGCACGGAGCACTGGCGGATTCACAGGAAGACGATTGGGGCAATTATTCCCTTCCAAAGTCTAACTTTTTATAGATATGTATATAAAATATCGTGCTATTTAATTCCGATATGTTGTAAAAGTTTCTATTTGAAGCTTATATCAATTCCTCAGATTGTGATCTGTCCCTACTAAACAAATTTTCTGAGTTCGCTGGAACGGAGGTAGAACCTCACTTGTTTAGTAAGTATGTGTGTGTGTGTGTGTGTCTAAAATATTTTTCTTTGTAGATCTTTGGTTTCAGAGTTATGAGCCATCGAAAAAAAAAGTTTGGACTTTGTCAATTTTTTAAAGAACAAAAAAACATAGTGATTGCTATTTATTTAAAAAAAAAAAGAATCAAGTGGAAATGCATGGGACAATCCTATTAAACGCTAAAATTTGGGGTATGAAGGGTGTACTTATAATAAAGATCTATTAAAATAAATGAAGGGAAAATTACTTTTCTTTCTGGGTTTGGGTAATTCATTATTAGATAATAAAATATCTGAAACTAAATTATTTTCGATTTCTGTTCGCTGCAATGTTGAAATGAATGTGAAAATCATGTGGAATGTAGATCAGGAATTAATTGATTTTCCTCTCTGGATGGTATATCCTTTCTTACTGTAGTAGTATTTGTAATTTCGTGATAGTTTCCTACACTCTCATGTCTAATATATATATATATATATATATATATATATATATATATATATATATATATATATATATATATATATATATATATACAGAATTTTCTGACGTGGGGGTTCACCAATAGCTACCAATACATTTGAATAAAATTTGAATTTATTTAAATGCCAAATGTGTTGTGAATGAAGAATTGGCCTGGAAATGTTCAGTGTCTAGTTTTGGAAATCGAATCCACGATTTTCCGAATACAAAGCCAACGCTTTACCAACTTTGCCACAGACGCTTTGTATCGGTGTAATTTTTAGTATATAACTAGTTTACTCCTTTAGATCAGGAATTTCTTTAATCATGGACACTTGGGATATGGTGGATACTTGTCTCCTAAAGAGTCCTGATAAAGGTGTTGCTATTTTCAGTGCTAGCTTCTCATTTAAATACTGTATATTTACTCCTTAAATCCGGCCCTGTACACACACACACACACACATATATATATATATATATATATATATATATATATAATGCATCATGTGGAATAACAACAGGAACATATATAGACAGTCTTCATCTAAGAATCTTCGTAACCCATCCTTGACATCAAGGAATGATTTGCAAACTTAAACCTACCTCTGCCGTGATCTTCTTCCACTTTAGGTACAGTATCATCATATAAACTACATAATGACATCTTCCAAAGAAAATTACAGTATTATTCCTGAATGCCTTGTTTGTGTTGCAATATCATCTATGTAGTTAAAGCAATTGCTTATACATATATTTACAATATTTACCCATTGTATGGGTCACGCAAAGCAGCATCATTGTCTTCTGACCGTGAAGACCCACTACCCATGCAGACCGACTATGTACGTATGATATACAGGACACTATAAAAATAATCCATCCAGCGTATTATGAAAAAAAAAATCGACGGAATTGTCACGTTCAATTGGTCTTCCAGGAACTTCTGTTTACTGACTTATGTAATGGTTAAGCTTTCTTCAATTGTATGTGCTATCCTTTTCTTTTTACTGACCTGTTTACCGACACGGTCAAGTGAACTAATACCTTTTTCTAGAGAAAGTTTTAAGTTTCGTTGTGTAGTTATTGACAGGAATTACATTATATATATATATATATATGAAAAAAATCAAGGTCTTTCTTCCTTTACAGAGTACGCTTCTTGCAAAACTGATTTCAAATTATTGCTTGAAATTATTATTTTTAAATTCTGTTTCCTTCTTGTGTGGAAGGTCATCCGGCGAGTCCACTTTTAAATGCATCTCACTTGTGTTTCTAGAGATAGAGACATACACATGAGAACTGCAGCAAAGTAATTAAACTGTAATTACTATATTCAGTTGAAATTATAGGTAAAACTATTATTTGAAACCTATATTTTTCTGTACAGGACACGTATATTTTATAGAATAAGTCGAAAAGTTAAAAGAAAATACGCAGTTGTGCGTTGATTTATCAAACCAACACACTACTTGCAAAGTATAATAGCAACGTTACTACCGGAAGTTGCAGTTCGTAAATTCAGCGTTCGATTTTTTTAATTCGATTGCTCATCATGAAGTACAGTACGAGGAATGCTTTACTTTCGAGGATGCCCTAGTACTTAGGTCTAGAAACACACGTTACTTATCATGATGGGGACATATAGCCTTCGCTGTTGAGTTCCTCTTAGGCCATAACCTTTCATTCATTCACTTTTATGGAGGTCCTTCGTGGCTAAGTGGTTTGCGTACGCAAATGCAGCGTAGGAGACCCGAGTTCGATTCATGGCGGGAGCTCATGTCGTTCGGATTCCACGTTAATCAGTAAGTCCACGTCTCACATAGCCTCGCTGCTGGCTGAACGGGATGTTAAACTCAAAATCAACTCAACTCATTCACTTTTACTTATCATAGAATTATAGCAGCGTGTATATGCGTGTGTGTCACTGTTAGGAGTACGTTTATCAACGTTAGAGAAAAGACAAATTCAATAGATGCAATCTGCTAAATTAACAGCGTATTCTTCAACACACACAGTAAAGAAAATCTGTTCTACCAGAAAAAAACTACCATTTATTCGCAATGTATGATAAACAGTACGTTTTAGAGTCTTGAATATTTGTTTTTTTCTCTATTTTTCTCGAAAACTACGCATCAGAATTTACCCTCCAGCATTTAATTTTGTTCAGGTCAATGTGATCTATCGATCGGCATATATCTTACCTTTGTTGTTCAGCTTGGTAAAAAATGAAGTGATTGCTACATGTCTCACTTTTTTTTTGTCACTAAATGCTAAACATTCTGTAGATGTTTTAGTTGCATCACGTAAAATAAATTACTGATACTTCATTATTATCTTCGCTGTATCTAATACTTGCCACGTACTATATAGTATCTTTGGAGGACACGGTGGCTCAGTGGTAAAGCGCTTACTTCTGGTGCGTGGGGGTTCAATCACCAGCCAAGTAAGTATGTGGTGGACAACATCGTGCCCATGAGTTCTCTCGGGATGCTTCCGTTTCCTCCCACTTTATCATATCACCAATTCTTCCGTCATCATTCAATTACCTTAATCATCATCTCGCTTAGTCTAAAGGGCATAATCGTGTGACGTTAAACTAAAAAGGAATCATTTTTGTAGGTATTTCTGCCTGCCTGCCTAGTGTCAAAAAAAAAAGTTAAATATAAACAAATATAGATGTCTTAATTAAGGACGATTTTCAACTATAGTGTACAGAGGGCCGAAGGCTGGGCCGCAACAAGTAGTAAAGTATAACAACACATAAATTAATTAAAGTAATTTAATAGGTAAACCCGTAGAAAGTATTCCGAACCCGAGCAGTCCAGGTGCACCCAAAGTTCTTGCAGCCCTAGCGTAGACATTTTTATATTGAATTTTCATTTTCCATAGAAGTTTTGTCCTCAATTTTTATGAACTTTCAAACATTTTGTGTATAAAACTTTATTATAGATCTGTAGTACACCTATTACAAAACAAGCTTTGTCTTTCGAAAGTTGGCTTGCTGTGGAGATCAGACATGTCCTCTACAGGCGCCAAACTTCAATAATAATAATAATTTAATATAAAACATTAAAGCGTTTACGTGCTATGCCAAAAATACACTACACTAGACAATAATATTACTTGAATGTTATCTTCTATAGACATACACTGCAGGTGTTTTCTTAGCAAAAGAACAGAACAAGTCTTTTCTACGCATTCAATTCACAGTTAATAAAATAGTAACATGTCTTTTTTTTATTGTACGGATTTCAAATTTTTAGCAATATAATTTTCTTGGAAATGAAGTTAACATTATATTTGATTGTGTGTGTTTGTCGTGGTGGTAAAAGAGGATAATATCGTGTCGATAATGATTGTAAACTTACAAGACAACGGGGGCAGGGGAGGGTGGGGACATTTACTAGAAATATCACCCAAAAGGAGGCCTTCTAATCTCCTCCCTCACTTCTTCGGCGGTTTACCAATTCACGTCTATTTCGATGGCGTCAGACAGCAGGTTTCGTGCCCTAGCGCATGCTCCTCTGCCAAGACACGCAACAAATATTAGGAGCTGCGAAGGAAGGTTCAGGTGTTAAGATTCTACACAACATTGCATGTTGTTTCGTCAAGGTACAGAGGCATCCCATAGCGAAGAAGCGGATGAATGCATGGGAAGTTCCCGATGGAACATCGGACCGACTGGCGCCACACCATTTCCTTCACACACACACACAACACATCGCTCTTGTTTTTTGTCATTTTTAACCACAAATATATATAAAAAAGAAATAATATCTGAGACATTGAAACATAATTCAAGAAATTACATATTATTGTATGTAGGCTATCCCATATAAAAACTCGATCCTTTGGAAATAATTTTTGGACATTGGTGACGGTTAATTTTCCTCCAAATTATATAGACGACAACATCGACATCATCTAAGTCACCTATCTATAGCAGTTCTTTTCAAAATTATAGCATAATATTCTAACATGTTTCCGATAATATATAATAGCAGTGGCCTACTAAAATTAGCTAATAACAGATAATATGACCTTTTTTTTTTTTTTTTTTTTTTTTTTTAGAAAACTTACACTTCAAAGATCATTTTCACTTCTAATAACAAGTTGGTAATGAAAATAGTAAGTTCCATAAAAAGAGAGAAAGAAGAAGAAAGAACTTCCTTCTATAAAAAGTAAAACAAAAAAAAAAAATTGAAGAAAATTTAATTACTTCAGTAGCCCAAAATTCTTGAATGCAAAAATGGAAAACAAACAAACAAAAAATCACAACCAGCATACACTACCAATCAACGTTTCTACCGAATTTATACAATGTTTTAAATGAAGATTATTTATTTTTTCTAATAAGTAAAAAAAAAACATAAATTTAAGGAAGTGAATGCATAACAACAACAAATGAAGTTTGTGGTTTTGCATCCAAAAATATTTTTCAATATGTAGGAGCCATGAAACGTGCAAATCCGTGAAACCTTGAATTCAACATTTTTCACGAACACCGACTCTTCTCTCCTATCTCCTCTCTGAAGTAAAATAAAATAAAATAAAATAAAATAAAATAAAATAAAATTTCGGTTACTTAGGAGATTAAGAACCACAAATAATGAAGAGTTTATCTTGCAAACAGAACGATCAGAAATAATAAACACTTAAAAAATTTGTCGTCTATCTTTGGAAATATTAATCCTCCAAAATACCTGACATGCACATTTACCGGTAACATTTTCTAAATTCTAAAATCAAAACTTAGGGGTACGATGGTTCAGTAGTAGAGCACTCACTTGTATGAGGGGTTTCTGGTTCGATCCCAGGCCATATAAATTTGTGGTGGATTTTCTTCTGTCCATAGGGTTTCTCGAGGATCTCTCGTTTCCTCCCACATTCCCTTCCGCAAATTATTAACCATATGCCTTTATTAGAATATAGGGTAAAATCGTGGAAGTTAAACAGAAATGTCATTTCATGCCTTTCAAAAAAATGATTGAAAAGTATGAATTAAACAATTAATTTACAATTAAAATAAATTTTCAGTTAATTCTCTTATTTTGGAAATTTGTTAATAAGTTGTAGCAACCGAAGACTTATCTTATTCTGGAAATTTGCTAATAAATTTTCGCAATTGAAGTTTCTTTCTTTTGCTCTGGAAATTTGTTAATACATTGTAATAGAAACATTTATGCTATAAATTGTAACAAATAAATGATTCCTTTATCTTATTTTGACAATTTGTTAATTTTTTAATGTAGCAATTTAAGTGTGTTTTTATCTTGTTCTTGAACATTGTTAATAAATTGTAGCAATTAAAGAGTTTTTTCCTCACATTCTTGAAATTTGTTAATAAATTATAGCAACTAAAGAGTTTTGTCTCTTATTTCTGAAATTTGTTAATAAATTTTTGGAACTGAAGAGTTTTTCTCTATTCTGGAAAATTTGTTAATAAATTGTAGCAACTAAAGAATTTTTTCCTCCTATTCTTGAAATCTGTTAATAAATGGTAGCAACTAAAGAGCCGTAAATAAGCAATAAATTGCAATAAATTGTAGCAATTAAAGAGTTTTTTCCTCACATTCTTGAAATTTGTTAATAAATTATAGCAACTAAAGAGTTTTGTCTCTTATTTCTGAAATTTGTTAATAAATTTCACCAACTGAAAAGTTTTTCTCTATTCTGGAAATTTGTTAATAAATTGTAGCAACTGAACAGTATCTTTTGAAATCTTATTCTGGAAATTTTGTAATAAATTGTAGCAGCTGAACAGTTTATTGTTCTTCCCCATGAAACAGAAAGTAAACCACAAGATAAGACAGTTTTTTTGCTAATTTTGTCGAGGAAGTACTAATTTAGTGACCGATGAATGTCATACGAGAATGAGGAAGGAACATAACCTCCTTTTCTCTTTTATCTTGTTTTATTTTCAATGCAAAATACTTCTTTCCCCCTTTCTCTTCATTATAAATAAAACAACAGCAACAAACAAATTACCCGTTCCAATCCCGCTTGATACACTAAACTCTTGCATTATTGTGTGACGGTCCACGTGCTCTCCTAGCAATTTACAAACTGCTCTTGCTGTGCAATAGCTTTTGGGTTGGTCAGCACAGTCTTTTTAAAGTTAAGAAAGATGTTATTTGATGCCACGGCCAAAATAACCGGGGAAGACAAAAAAAAAAAAAAAAAAAAGAGTGAGATATCCGTAGTGATAGGATAAAAGTTCTTTTGCATTCGGATGTAAAGAAAGAAAAAAGAAAAAAGCTATTATTTGGGATACATTTCGATAACCACCATCAGCGCTGGAGGTAAATTGCTCTTACGTGACTTCTTTTAATGTAAAGAAGGACAAAAGGATGGTGCCTAAAAGGATGATCAAGAAACTAAGACAAACAAACTGAAGAAGAAGAAGAAAAAGAAAAAAACACTCAATGATCTGTATCGGTTTTCTACACCCCTTTCATAATTTTGTTGCTGTTTGAAAGAACAAATAGAATGCTATCAATCATTGGATCTTGGCTCTTCTTCTTTTTTTTCCTCCCTCAAGACAGACATGATTTCCTGGTATAGCACAGCAGCAAGCAGGCAGTTTCCTATCTCGTTTCGTACACTTTGTTCGGTATTCTAATGGTGAATGTGTTCCGAATCTAACAGGATCAGTCCCTTTCCACAATATGTACAATTCCCTTGATCCCTTTCTTTCTATATATATGTAACAAATATTTCTAAAAACAAACTACAGTATCAGTTTAAACGTATTGTGGTTTCGATGAATATTTTTTTAGCAGTATGTTTAAACTGCAATGTATTTCTACATGTATGATAGGGAAGTCCTTCTTGAGTGACTTCCATTATCGCCTGAACTGCAGAAGTCCTAATATATTTTCCATATGCATGCTGATTGTTTTCAGAACTTCTGCAACTAAATGTATTTTAAAAATATAATTTTAAAAAAAAATTCTTAATCTGACTGTTTTTAGAGGATTTATGTACTTTACGACTTGTACACCTTTTTAGGATTTTTTATAATTTTTGCATGTTGATTGTTTTTTTAAAACTTCTTCTAGCCCATTTTCCAACCGTAGTTCGTTCAGCCCCATTTGGAGTGTTTTGAATGTTAAGGATTTTTTTTTTTTTTAAATAAATTGTATTCCATCTAGAAGACCTTTATATTTAGACTTTATTAAGACACATTTTTATTTTTTGCCATGAATTCTTCATTAATAAGTTGAAGTTTTTTTTTTAAAAAAAAAATTATTTTGCGACCATTGTATTTGTCAACAGGCAGTACGAATACTCACTTCTAATGTAACCTAACATAAATATGTGCTACGGATGTCGTGAACACTCAGTAAAGTGTGCCGTTAGTCAAAAAAGGTTGGGAAGTACTGTGCTACGCAACATGCTGCATGAGAATTGCTATAGGGAAGTCACTTTAATTATAAACGTCCTCCCGTGTATCGGAATGCATATGCGCGTGCCTTTCATGAGGATAGTTCCGGGTAGGGAAATAGAATTATTGGTGTTTTTGAACCAGCGTCGTGAGGAAATTGAGGAGCTACATGAGTTAATAAGTAGCGAATCTAGTCCTTTAAGGAACCAATGTGCTAATCCTTTAGCCACGAGAAGTCATCAAAATATTACGTGTGCATTATTGTACACAGGGAGGAAGGAGGGATCGTAGCGCAGAGTAAGTCACTGAGATTTGAAAGGTCGAAAGAAAATTAGTCAAAATATTTAAACCCAGTAATTAAAAGTTTGCATTAACAGCGTACAAGTTTTTTACAAGTTAGCACGATCTGAGTGATATTAGAGATCAGATATCTACTAAGTTTAAAAACAGATATTGTTTATTGGAAAGAACATATCAGTAGAATTTTAGGGGAAAGTCTGTTATGGATCATTAACGGATTAGCCACTTTATGTTTGAATCGGAATGTTTTTATTATGGGAAAGTTATTACGACTCGTGTAATTTTGGGGGAGATTATCAGTAGATTCAAAATTTTTATTCTAAATCTTTGTTTTAAGTGTCTAAAATAGTGGTATTCGGCCAGAGTATGAATTAAGGTTCAAAAATGGTAAATAAGATACCGGAAACAAGAAGTAAAACTATAAAGATAATATCTTAACAGATATGACTTAAATATGTCTTCACTTATCTTGTTTGTGGGATTAGGAATGAATTCACAATCAAAGAATGGAGATAGAAATTATTTGTTTTCAGTTTCTCTTCTTTCATTTAGGATATTTTATAATAATCACTCGCGTACAACCAGGCCCGTCTTTAAGTATTTTACGCTACTTGGTCCAAAGAAAATGTTGCACCCTCGCCCAGCAGCCACCGCGTTATTTGTATGGAGCAGTTATGTGTGAACAAAAACAACACAAAAACTGCGACAAAGCAATATCTGCATTTCCACTAGAAAAATGATATTCTTTTCACACTTTAAAAATCCAGCTTTACAGTCAAAATTAGTTATATTGCTAGTTTAGTCAGATGATTCAAGTCCTCCAGAGTTTACTGAAATCTGGTGCCATGGCCCGGATCCCTGTAAAAGTACGGGCCTTCGTACAACACATAAAGAAGTCTAAACTTGCCTGTGATAACTTACTGTTTACACACAATTTAGGATTTCATTTGGTTTATTGATGAATACAATTACTTAATGTATTTATTGGTTTTAGGTCGCAAAAATAATTTTTTTTCTCCAAGTTGTGTATAAAATTAGCTCAATATGTGAAGTTAAACAAGAAAAAAAGGAAGTCAAAATATGCATTTCAAGACAAAAAGAAAATTGACATTTCTGCTCATACTTACGAATGAATAATTATTTTAGAGTACAATTGAAGAAATATAATATAGTTTAACTTAAGCTTCTACAGTCCATTTTCACATCGTTATGAAAATAACTTTCTCAAAATTTATTCAAACTTAGAAATTTTCAATCCAGAAATAATCCAGCAATTTTTATTTCAAAAAGAAGAGGTGTGTGTGCTCAAAAATAAAAAATGATATATTCTCCATATTGAGTAAATTTTACTCTAAGATAAGTAAAAAAGAAAATAAAAGAAACTCTCTCAAAAGCTTGATAAGATGCCCTCAAACAAAACGAGAAATCACTGCTTTTCAAAAATAATGAAAATTATTTCTTCTCAAAAATGAGAAAAGTAAATGTTAAATATGAGAAGGTCTTGTCACAATTGAGACCATACAAGCTTGTTAAAATTGAGAAACACAAGCTTTTCAAAAATAATGAAAATTATTTCTTCTCAAAAATTAGAAAATTAAATGTTAAATGTGAGAAGGTCTTGTGACAATTGAGACAATGCAAGCTTAAGATTAAATAGAACGGTATTCGAAAGGTATGATTGTTAAAATTGAGAAACACGAGCTTTTCTCAAATTTGGGGAAACTCCCAACCTAAAATGAGGAAAAGCTTTTTCTTTAAAATTAGAAAGAGAAAAACAAGTACTCAAAAATCAGATTGTACTACTATAGGTTAGCATTTAGTTTGCATTCACGAATTTGTATTCAATTCTAGCTGAATATACCCATTCTTCGCATTGGAGCTGTATTTCAAAGTCAACGCCTGTAGGAGTACTACCATTCATTTCAGCGACTGCGAAAACTTATGGATTTGACACTAATATCGGTCATTTTGGATTACTTTTATATATCTCGGTCCCTTCCTTCCCCCCCCCCCCCGGTGACCCCGGCCCGCATCCGAATGGGGTGAATTTGGAAGTTAATGGGATCGGAGTTTCACCATTGATTCAGTGACCGCGAAAACTATTAATTCTACACTCATATCAGTCATTTTCTAATACTTTTACATGTCTCTGCAAACGCCCTCCTGAGACTTCCCTGGTTGGAATTCTGAAAAAAAAAAAAATGCTTCCTCTTGGACTGGGACCTGGACCAAGCTATCCGTAACCATAATTTGGTAACTCTCGGTGAATTTGTCTGGTTCCCAGGCCGGTCCTGGTAAAACGCCCCCCTGAGATCCCCCTGGTTCGAAATTTGAAAAAAAAAAAACGCTTCGTCTTGATCTAGGGCCTGGACCAAGCTACCCGTGATCATTTTGCTAACTCTCGGTTCACTCGTCTCGTCCCCAGGACGCACATAGACATACAGACAAACACACAAACAAAATCTTTATTTTATTTATATTAAATTAGATATTATTAATGCCTGTACACGAAGTTGTCGGTTTTATTGTGTTCTTGAGATTTGAAAGGGAACACGTGGATCCATTTGTTGGGCTCTTTTTTGTGAAAAGATTTCGCTGATAGGTTATGAACTCTTACTAACAGTAAAGATGTGACTTCTAAGAATCAGTTAAAGAGAGAAAGAAATATTCATTGTATTGCTTGTAAGAGGGGAAAGAAACTTGTTATTTTTTTTGTGTCACGTTTTCGAGATCTTCGTGGGTTCTTTTAGTTTGCCTCTCCGCTATTTCTTACGATGACTTTTCTTCATTCTCTTTGTAGTATATTGTCTCAAGTAATCTGTTTCATTTTGTTCCATTTTTTCGTTTGTGTGATTTTTTTAAATATATATTTTCTGCTCTTTAATGAGTTTATGAGTTCCTTGAAAAAACGAAAATAAACTAATGGATATTGACGACTAAAATATAACTATTTTGTTTTACATTCCAGATTGGTCTTAATTATGGAATTTCTAATTAAAAACGAAGAAAAACAATTTTGTTTAATGTTTAGGTAACATATAGATTGTTTTCCTAATTCACATTGTAAAAGTATATGTGGGCTTTTTTCCCCCCGAATGGTTAACAATAAAGATGACAACAAAGCAACCAATTGAATGGTTGGTTCCTTTATCGTCCAGTTCAGCACCGAGACTATACGAGACGTGATCCTACAGCTTAATGAAGAAACCGAACATGAGCTTCCACAGGGAAATCGAACTCAGATTTCCCGTGCTGAAAGCGCTTACGTTAAGTATACGAGTATAGCCACTAGGAAATACTCGACCAACTGAAGTGAAATGAAATGAAATGAAATTTCTACGTTTATGTCTCACGGATACACCTTTTAGGCGAAACAAGACGTATACATTAATGTAAGAGAATAATGGTGAGATAATTGGTGGAATAAGAATGTGGAAGCAAACGGGAGAACCCCGAGAAAACCCTGGATCACGAGGTTATCCATGACAAACTCGGCGTGGAAAGGAATCGAACCAGGAACAACTAGTACCAGAACCTCTCTACCATTGAACTAGCATCCCCTACTCCCGAACTGGACTGCAGCTCACTTGAAAGTTAACTTTGTGCTGTTACTGATCAGAAACTTATTTTCAGTGAACATATTAGTGCTATTCTTCGTACCGTCTCTCTCCGAAAACATATGTAAAAGTTAGGCATATTGTAGGCCTACATACAATATTTATAGAAATTCAACATTTGACAGGGGCACACTATTTATTAAAAGCCCTTGATTTCTCTTGTAGTGGAATACTGTTCGCCTATTTGGTCGATGGCCTATTCCACACACATATTTCCAAGCTAGAAACTGTTCTCAACCTCTTTTTAGCTATTGGTCGCCGTAGGGTTTCTGAGCTACTTAGCCCAAGTAATGAGGCTACCATGGAAACAATGAATTTAGATCATTCAGTACTCGTCGATCTATACACAGGTGTATTACAAAACTTTGTTACAATATTTTGGGAATAGGTTCCTTACATCAAAATAACAAAGAAAGTTCATATGGATCTATGATCGGAAGTTAAAGGATGCCGGAAACATGAGAAAATGAACTTTAAAATTCCATAGTTCTATTACTATAGGATAGATCATACATGGGTCAAGACATCACTGAGAAACTAGTATGAGAACTATCCAAATATCCATCTTTCAGAACCTCCGGTACTTGCACAATCATTTTGCGAGAGGCTGTTTGGTAATACTTGATCACTCTCCACCTACCTCTCTAAAAACTGTTGTGCAAGTACTGGAGCATTCTTAAACATGGATATTTGGATAGTTCACATATCAGTTCCTCAGTGATGTCTTGACCCGACTACGATAGATCCCATAGTAGTGAAGCTATGAACTTTTAAAGTTCACTTATTTCACGTTTTAGCACCGTATCACTCCGAAACTATCCACTTTTGACACATTTTTGTAACACCTTATATATATATATATATATATATATATATATATATATATATATATATATATATATATACTATCTCCACTCTAATATCTAAATTAAAACCGGAAGTGGTAGAAATCTACTACCACTTCCAGTTTCAATATTAATTGAGAAAATTACACGTCATACAAACCAAACTTCTTTACTGTTGTACACGTGACACTGCAACTTGTTTATTTAATTTTCAGATTAGGATTAAGCTTAGGAATTATATTTCTGAGCTTTCAGCACCTGAGTATACGACGACAGTTAAGCGAGTAGCAAATTTTTAAAAAATCGCGGATATAAAGTCCGGTCAAACTCCTCAAACAAACCACTTTTGCGGAATTGGGTACATTCATCCACTTAAACAAATGATAAGAGTATGGTGGCTCAGTGGTAGAGCGCTTATCTCTGGTGCGTGGGGTCCCTAGTTTGGTCCCCGGCCAAGTAAGTTTGTAGTGGACAACATCGTGTCCGTGGAATTTCTCGGAGTATTCTCTTTTCCTTCCACATTCTCTTTCCATAATCAATCACCGGCTTGAATTATGCATCACCCTTAGCCTAACAGGCAAAATTGTGGCACGTTAAACTGAAAGATTTAAACAGGTGATAGTCACGTTAACCTTATTATTCTTTAGATATGTTATTTAACTTTTGTCTTATCCTATAAATATACAGGGTGTTTCAAAACAACACCGACAACATTTGGGAGGTAATTCCTGACACCAAGATAAGACAAAAAGTATAGACTAACCTGGGTGCACAAATACTTCCTTTCGGAGTTTTAGGCTGCCGAAAACATGAAAAATTGAATTTTAAAGGTACATAGCTCCAATACTATGGGACTTAACTTTGTCGGGTCAAGACTTCACTTAGAATGTGCACTATCCAAAAATATATGTTTCAGAATCCTAAGGTACTCCCGTAGCAATTTTTGCTGAGGGAGTTTGGCTACGGGCGTATAACTTGAAGTTCTCACCATCTACCTGTATAAAAATTGTTGCGGAAGTACCACAGGATTCTGAAACTTGGATATTTGGATAGGGCACATATTACTTCCTAAGTGAAGTCTTGATCCGACTACGGTAGGTCCCATAGTATTGGAGCTATGGACCTTTAAAATTCAATGTTTCATGTTTTCGGCAGCCTATAACTCCGAAAGGAAACATTTGTGCACCCAAGTTGATCTATACTTTTTGTCTTATCTTGGTATAAGGAATCACCTCCCAAACGTTGTCGGTGTTGTTTTGAAACACCCTGTATAGTAAACACCTTAGTATCTACCGCTTGTCCGTGGGCTATGAGAAGCATTAAAACGACGGAATTTCATTGATATTTCTTTACTACCATAGTATACCTGTATGAATACGTATGCTCTATGCGAGTTACCACACTTAATTCCTTACGGTACAGTTTATTTTTAACCTTCCATTTATAATACCTTTCTTTTACGTGTAGTGAGTACTTGAGTAACCCTTCAGGGAATCATAAAAAATAAAGAAAAAGGGGCTGTAGTGTTCAGCTAAACGTTATATTGAAGAAAATTAGACACCTTCTATTCTAAAAGTGGTTTCTTAGAATGCCGCGGTAATTGTTAGGCTGAGTCTCTACCAATTTCCGTGTACTCCTTCTCCCTCTTCACGTTTCTTTGAAACAGCCGAGATAACAAAATCAGTAGCTAAGTAACTATCATCCACTGAGTTACCATTTTCAAAATGGTTAGTCAGAAAATGAATGACTTTTTATATAGTGACAAGTTAACTGGTAGATTAGGCCTATACTGTCATATTCAAAACGTTTACAAGATAGTGTACAGGTCAAAACAAGATATTTGTATCATTAAACATATATCCACTATCACAACATAATTCTAATTTATAATATGCAGTGGCGCAGTGATAAAATACTCAACTCTAGTTCGAGGAGTTCTTGATTTGATCCCAGGTAGTTTGCCCCATCGGGGGACGAGAAATGTCTCGTTTCTATTCTGTCACAAGGAGACAAAAAGTAGCTTTTTAAAATTCGAGACGAGTCTAGAAAAAATGATTACTCGACTCTTTTCGAGAAAAGATATTTCACAAGTCTTGTGGACAGCACTACGAGTCTAAAAGGTTTCAAGCGGGCTGACGGACTGACATGATGATTGAAGATAAGCGTTCAATACTTTGGTTAAATAAATTAATGGTTAATTAATTATAATCATTATAAACTCGACGAAAGTATCCACAAGATTAAGTTTCTCAAGACAGCGTGGTCATATTATCTAGTTCTTTTGAAGGCGACACACACAGAGAGAAAAAAAAAACTTATGCAGCGTACGTAAAAACGTAGGTTACATGCGTAAATCCTGTACTTTTTGGAGATTAAGTTTTGTTTGCCACGGTGTTGTTTCCCACGACTCGATTTTTTTTTTTGCCGCTGTATTGTTCTCTCTGGCTTATCTCAGATCACAATCGTGAAGATTTATACAAAATCGACTCTAAAGCTGAGGGTTGCCAGATGACCATATTATAACAATCAAATCTATTATATTTATAAACATAATACATAGTTTAGAAACTGTCCCAAGCACGTTATTGGGTTACTGCGTTATCAGCTGTTAATGCCACGTTTAAATTTATTCAAAGTGAGTTTAAGCACTCGACATAATAATTTGTTTGCTTAGAAATTCTCCAAATGCATTTTCAAAATTGATATGGCGCACAACTTTTTTGTGTTCGACTGTGTAGCCAATATTAAATCTAGGCATTCATCTGGACTACCCATAAGAGGGGGATAGCAATCCCGACCAACTTTCCAGAGGGGGCGTGATATATTTTTTAAAAAAATATTTGGTAACCTTTTGGAGATCAAATTAAACAAAATTAGATTTTAAAATATGGATTTAGCGATCTTTTAAACACCTTTGGTGAGAGGAGGAAAATTTAGTCTGTTGCTAATACAAAAATTTAGGAACTTTTATATTGTTATTTGGTTATTTTCAAGTCCACACAAAGAGCTCCCTAGCGGCTAAGCAGTTAACGTACGCGCTTTTGGCGTGGGAGGCCCGGGTTTGATACTCGGCTGGAACTAATATCGTTCGGATTCCAGGTTAAACTGTAGGTCCAAGTCTCATATAGCCTAGATGCAGAACGGGACCTAAAACTGAAAATCAAATCAGTTCCACAGAGATTATTAAAATACAAGGGTCGGCAATCACTCCATAGCCTTTCTGAAACAAGATGGAATGTGTACGAATTGGAGTGGATTTGAGTTAAGCGTGCCATTCGACGGTAGACTATGAGGCTTGGGCCTACAGCTTAACACGATTTCCGTTCCACATGAGTTTCCGCCGGTAATCGAACCCGGGTCTCCCATATCAAAGGCGCGTACGCTATCCACATAGCCAAAAGGATGCCCTGTGTATGATTTGAGACAATAAAACCTAGGGCAGAAGTAAACGGGCAGATTACATTTCTCTAAGTTAAAACCATTAATTCTCTCGGACGTTTGAAGGTAAAATTTAGACCATATAAATGTAAGAAATTGAATTCCGCAATCGAAAGATAACTTATTTGATACTGAACCACTCCCAGAAGAAACCAAAAAAGAACAATTTAAAATATTGGCTTTTTGATGTAATCGTACACAAAATCGTATCTCAGGTGGGTTTCCAGTGTGCAGAAATTAGAAATGTTTGCTAAACTTTTCAAGCAATTCTCAGAGTAGATATTTTGGATGACAGTGACGCAATCAAGAAATAAATTACAATCCATTCTGATGACTTTCGTTATAATTTTGTCAAAGGCAAGTCAGTCTGTGTGCAACTACTTTCTCGGATTTTCACAATGAAATTTATAAATTGAAGTTATATTTGTGTTTCCTGATCTTTACAAAGCACTCAGAATTTCCTCGTGCGAAGTGGGTTTTCTGGTGGACAAACACCGTGTGCTTGAGTTTTCTCGGGATTCTTCTGTTTCCTTCCACTTTTTTTCATTACACTATTTTTCATTCATTCTCATCATTACCATATCCTTTACCTTACACGGCATAATCGTAAGACGTAAAATTGAAATATTTCTGGTCATTTTTCTTAAGTATATAAAACCCAGTTCTTTAGTCGCGTATCGTAACGGAAAACAGAATATTATGTAACATGAGATGATATTAAGAACTCCATTAAAAGAGAAAATGCAATTATATCAATTTATTAAGTTATTGTGATATTAATGTTAATGATAATTGTATTCATTTGTTTGCAGCTTAATTTCTCCTTCATCAGCGAGTCTAACGAGACGTTTCGTCTCAAAGGCGAGAATATTTACCACTTGTTCCAGATCAAAAACAGAGGTGCCTGGCAACCCTTTCTTTTACTCCAGTTGTGTGTGAATTTTCACGATAATGCGATATGATAAGATCGGAATGCAAATACTGTGGCAAAATCGTGGCAAACAACACACCACCGTTTTTGGACAGTGTATGACTATGTAACACCCTGCAGCAAACATATAACTGAAAACGTATATTTGATAATACTTTATCCATATAAGTGTTCCATCTTTACGTACTTTCCGTATGAAAGAAAGAAATGTATTTAGACGGTCAGGATCTTACATACAGATGGACGTATATAACATATAGGTCTAGCTGTTAGATGTCAGGCATCCTGCAGCGGCATGATGTAACATCTGAGCGAGGGATAACGTATGCTTCGTACAGATTTCCGTAGTAAACATATGGATTTTGTGTATTTGTACAATATACCACTGTCCGGATAACGGATTTTTCTCATTGTAGTGTGACGGAGAACGGTGTATACTGCATAGATTGATGTAGCACCGATCCTGAGGGGCTCGAGGGGGCTCGAGCCACCTCAAGTTTCTTGGGCCGACGTATTTGAATTAAAATAATGATTGATGACTTGTTAGATTATATCTGGGCAATCCTAAATCTCCCCCGCCCCAAAATTATACAAAAATCGACACCACTGAGTCCCAGTAGTGGTTCAGAATCCATGTTAATGGTAGATCACATTCTTCATAACCTTGGTCGTTATCCAGTTCGATGCGATTTCTATAGGTGACGTGCCTCTGAATTTATTGAGGTATTTGAAAATTCCTTACATCTATGTTCAGTTAAAAATACGATATAATTTATATCCAATTTGTTAAGTTTGTTTTTAAAAACAGAAATCCAGAAAACTATTAAAGCAATTTAACAATAGATCTACAGTATAATATTAACAAAGGGTTGCCACTTCGAGGACAAACAATTGACGCGCGTTGCTTTCTTAGCACGAGGTCCCGAATCCACTTCTGTTAGAGTTACATTGTTAATAATGGAAGATGGGACAGAAATTTTAGGAGATCGATAACGGCCAATATTTTGAAGATACCATCCCGCTATTCGCTTAGCAGAATTAAGGAAATATTGCGTCTTTGAAAAAAAAAAAGTTAGAATGGCCTACAAAGTTTTTTTTTTTTAATTTCCTGTGTACTGTGCTTAGACCGCGTCAGTGAACATTGACTATGTACAGCTTGCTGCACTGGTTGCGTCACGCTTCACGGAGTCGAACGCGTTATGCAACCATCTAGACATATGTCGCGCCAACTGGTTCTTCATATTCTCATGTTGTACTTGTCACTTACCCGGAAGAGTGTATTCTTGGTAAATAAGAACTCACATTCAACACCTGAAGGTGTAATTCGTTGCGTAACTGGGAATTTATATTTGTTTTACTACTGCTGAAACATAGTGTTGTGTGCTAAAATATTTTGTTTATATGTCTATCAGGGACGTAAATAAGGGCCCCGCAGACCCCGCATTGCAAGAGGCCTCAAGCAATCAGAAGGACCCCAAATCGTGAAGTGGGACGTAGAGAAGGGGCCTCAATCCATGCCGTCTGTGGGGGGAGGGGGGCTCCAAGCCTTTAGTTACGCCTCTGATATCTATCCACTATTCAGGGTATATATATTAATGTAAAGTAAAACGTTAATCTAACTAAAAATTTTCATTTCTCTATCATCCCATGTTCGTATATGTACGACTTTTAGGAGTGATAGAACTGAAAAAAATGAAATGAAATCTTTCTTTAACGTCTCACGATTATGCCCTTTAAGCTAAGGGAGACGATAATTGAATCAAATGAACGATAATGGAAGAATTGATAGAATAAGAAAGTGGGAGGAAACGGAAACACTCCTAGAAAACTCATGAACATGATGATGTCCACCACAAACTGAATTGTTCGGGGATTGAACTAGGGACCCCACGCACCAGAAGTAAGCATTCCTCTACCACTGAGTCCGGAACTGAGCTCCAGTTATTAGTCCAGTTACAGTTGGACTAGTAACTGTAGCTGGCAGGAGAACCAAGTATGATGAGAACTATCACATTTACGCTATCGTTTCGTGTCATTCAGCTCTGGTACAAGTGATTAATAAAAATGATAATACCAAAATTTTTGAGTATTGGTAGACAGTATTTTATGCTGTTATATAATTATTGGGGATTTGTTTTAATTTTTTTATGGAAGTTAGTAAAAGAATTTAAATAATATTTAGTTTTTAAATTTTATTTACATAGAATAAATGATTAAGATATATAAAAATAATGAGAGCAGACTTACAAAATATAAATTTTGTTTATAAAACTGATTTTGCAAGGAGATTTAATTTTTTTTTGGGGGGGGGGGTTGTTTAGAGTTTTATTTAGCTAAGTTTTACAAATAGGAAATGATTTTACATGAGTGTGTGGAATCCTCTCACCCACATGGCTGAATAACTTTTTTACTTGTTATGGCTGCCTTCGTTTTTCCGTAGCCAGCCTGGATTTTTTAAATATTTTTAACTTTATTACGCTTTAAACAATTAAGAGGTTTTGTTTATTTGATAATTTTGTTTTTAGGCCAAGTTATTTTAATAAAATATTTTAATAGTTTGTTTTTTTTAAATTTACTTAAGTACAGATTATTTTATTTATTTTTTAAAAAAATGTTTTTTAACACACAAGGAATCCCAGATTCAATCTCAAGTCATGCGTGTTTCTGATGGGCAATACCGTGTAGTTTAATTTTCTTGGTGTTCTCTCGTTTCTTCCCACATTTTCATTCCATAAAATCCTTTCACAATCATTCACTTTCATTAATCATCCGTCTCCATTGGTCTACAGGGTATTATCGTGGGATGCAAAACTAAAAGATTGCATTGTAATGTAAAAAATATTACAAACACATGGTATGTAAGGTCAAATATTTAGTCTACATTAGTCATTTCTTTGCTAAACCAGTATAGTTTTACTAAGAAAGTGTAAAAAATGTTGTCGAGATACGAAGTTTTTTTGGGGGGAGGGGGTACGGACCCAGTGGATCCTTTATGTAACATGGACAAAACCAATAATAATAATAATAATAATAATAATAATAATAATAATAATAATAATAATAATAAAATCAGAAAATTTCTAATGTTACTACTGCATTTTGGTCAGTAAACAAAACATACTCATGAAGTAATGCAAAATGTTCTATTCTTAACACTAAATGGAAACAAATCGCGTTTACATAAAACTCAACAAAACAGAAATCTATTATACTCGTACAAATATTTTTTATTTCACATAAAACATCAATATTTGAAAAACCTAGGTTTGGAAGTCATTAAGAAATAACCTATCAAAACAGTATTCTCTCCACATTTTATTTGAAAGATTGGTGAGTGCTGATAGAAATCTAATTGATCTATTTCATATCGTGTATGGTCTATTCAGGTATATTTGTTATAGACTGCATAATAACTACCTTTGGTATTAATTATTACGTTAAATATTTCTACAATCTTTAACAGTTGTTAACGTACACGTCTTCGGAATGGGTGACTCAGGTTTGATTCCAAACAGAAGCCCATGTGGTTTGGATTCTACATTCAGCTACATGTTAGCGTCTCATATAGGCTTAATGCTGAATGGGACGGTAAACTCAAACTTAAGGACCAATCCTTAACAATCTTATGAATTATCTGCTAAATCTAAACTGTAAACGAAGCAAATTCTTGTGTGTTATTCATTTTTATATATTCAAAATAGTTCCAAATATTCTTACTGTGAGGCTATTTTTCCATTGGAAACAATGAATAATCAAAGATTTGAAGAAATTCTGGAAACAAAATAGGCCTATAGGTATTTAAGGTACCATTTCAGCATTAGCCTGGCGAGACTCAAAGAAAAAAAATACAAAAGGCGAAAGTGCTTATCATTCCTTCACACCACTCCAACAAAAATAATTGTAATAATAATATCTCACACGTGATTTCGACTACTAAATCATGTCAATACTTCGTGTTGCATGACAGTGGCATTTAGTACTTGTAACGACACGCACTTCATTCTAAAATCAATAATAGTCTCGGTGCTGCAGTTAATAATGATTGTAATTTCGATTACCTGTTTGTTTCTAATGTTATGGCAACTCCAATACGATAGTAATTTATAAACGACAGCTTCGCGTTGAGTATAACCAAATAGAAATGTATATCTAGTCAGTATTAAAATCACAATGGAGATACAAGTAAACCGGATACCATATTATATAATGAGTTATCTCAATTCAGTTTTTCTTCTTGTTTTTCACATATAAATGTAAAACAAATGACAACATTAAAATTTGAATCACGAACGTCTAATGACGTAGTATTTAGAATGTACTGTAAATTAAGTGGTAATATTTTAGAACTTATCTTAATGATGCACGGGAAATGTATTAATTATGTGTGTCATGCTGATCCTAGTAATAAACAGTCATGCTGATAGATGTCGCTATCTAATATCGTTTGCTTGGCTGATGCTTATATATGTCACTCCTTACACTATTGTTTACATGCCTAATACTAATACATGTTACTACTTACACTATCGTTTGCTAGCCTGACGCTAATACATGTCACTACCTATCATATCGTTTGCTTGCCTGATGCTAATACATGTCACTACTTACACTATCTTTTGCATGCCTAATACTAATACATATCACTACCTACGATATCGTTTGCCTGCCTGATGCTAATATATGTCACTACTTATACGTACTATCGTTTGCTTGCATGATACTAATACATGCCACTATTTACACTATTATTTGGTTGCCTGATGCTAATATATGTCACTACTTACACTATCGTTTGCTTGCCTGAGGCTAATACATGTCACTACCTACGATATCGTTTGCTTGCCTGATACCAATACATGTCACTACCTACCTTGTCGCTTGCTTGCCTGATGCTAATACATGTCACTACTTACACTATTATTTGCTTGCCTGAAGCTAATTCATGGCACTGCCTACGCTATATTTTGCTTGCCTGATGCTAATATATGTCACTACCTACCTTGTCGTTTGCTTGCCTGATGCTAATACATGTCACTACTTACACTATTATTTGCTTGCCTGAGGCTAATACATGGCACTTCCTACGCTATATTTTGCTTGCCTGATGCTAATACATGACACTACTTACACTATTATTTGCTTGCCTGAGGCTAATACATGGCACTGCCTACGATATCGTTTGCTTGCCTGATACTAATACATGTCACTATCTACCTTGCCGTTTGCTTGCCTGATGCTAATACATGTCACTACTTACACTATCGTTTGCTTGCCTGATGCTAATACATGTCACTACTTACACTATTATTTGCTTGCCTGATGCTAATACATGTCACTACCAACGCTATCGTTTGCTTGCCTGATGCTAATAGATGAATGTGCTATTGCTAGTTTGTTTAACAAAGTCCCTGAATAAATGCATAAATATGGTATAGAGTTTGCGGTGGTTGGCAAGTAAATTTTAAAAAAATGTTAAATCCAATTATAGTTTATAATTGCACACGAGTTTAACCTATAGTGTACAACGAGCCGAAAACTAAGATGGAACAACAAATACATCGTAATTATTTTATGACGTTACATATCATATTCATGATACATTGTCAGCTGTAGACTGTATCCAAACAAAATATTTGGGTTTAGTTACTTTCATGGTTAGAAACGACAATATTTTGAGTTAGAAAAATGAAGACCACAGGGAAGGAAAGAGAAATGTCAACTTTTTGGTCGAAATTGATTTATGGATATCAGTGTGAACGCCCTGAGGTGTATAATCTAGTGCACTCACTACTGTAAAAATATATATTCCATTATTGCTGAAATAGTTTTTTTTTAAAAAAAAAAAAAAGGTATGTACTAAATAGGCTGTGGTTTGAAAGTTTCAAACTTAATTTTCTTAGGATAAAGAAATAGGACATTTCATGTTTCTTCCTTGTGCTCTTCAAATATAAGGAAATCTATTGTAGCACTGGACGCTTCCTTTGTCCAATCCACCAATCCTTAAAAACGGAGAACAATATTATCGAGCGCCCATTGCTTATACAACCCAACTGTCAAAGAAGTTTTGGTGGTTGCAGATAATTAGGGGTATCGTTGACCATATTTTTTTTCAATAAACGGAAAGAGACGCGTTCCACACAGAATTTAAAACACTCACTGAATGCTAAAACAGATAAATAAATAAATAAACAAGTGTAAACAAAGCTTTTGAAAATTTCATTAAAAGGAGATTTTTTGTATCTTTGGAGAGCAATTTTGCATTATTGCATATATATAAACATATATGTGCAAATACAGGGTGTTAATGAACTATACCGACAAACTGTAAAAGGTGATTCCTCACATCAAAATAAAAGAAAAGTTCATATGGACTATGGTGAAAAGTGCGTAGTTCCAGAACTAGAGCTGTTCAAATTCATAATCGCGAAAAAGCCCAATTTCAACAGGCCCTATTTCGAATTCCAGAAACTGTGGATACTGGTCCTTATCAGCGTAAAGGAAGCCACGCACACACAATCCAAAAGTGCATATTTTGTCAATTTTCAATAGGTATACAGGGTATTCCCTACAGGGTTTAATTCTCAGATATGCTCTCGATAGAGTTTTCAGATATACCCTGATTTCAAGGAGGGTTCAAAGTACGCAGAAGGTAAGCCTTGACAACAATGGACATCCAATGCTTCGGAGGGAAGTCGGAAGTGTTAGGAACAGGCAGCTCCATGTTTTTTTGTGTTCGGATTAATGTGTGATGCGATGTATTTCGTCAAGATAAATTTCACGTTTTCTTCACTTATAAGCGTGAAAGACAATATTGCAGCATGCGTTTTCCTGAGTACGAAAAACCGTGCTGCTGACGATCCTTAACACTTCCGACATCGCGCCAAAGGATTCTGTGTTCTCTGCTATCAAGGCTTATCGTTTGCCTACTTTGGACCAATCATAAAGCCAGAGCATATCTCAAAATTCGGTTGATGATATGTCTGGGAATTTCACCCTATATGGAATACTCTGTACACCCACTAAAAAAAATTAATGAATTTTTGGATTGCGTATGCGTGACTTCCTTCACGCTGATAAGGACCATCACCCACAATTTCTGGAATTCAAAATAGAGCTTGTTGAAATTTGACTTTTTCGCGATTTTGGACAGTCCTAGCTCTGAAACTATGCACTTTTCCCCACAGGTCCATATGAACTTTTTCTCTTATTTTGATGTAAGGAATCACCCCTTACAGTTTGTCGGTATAGTTCATTAACACCCTGTATATACATATATACTGGTGTGATAAATAAAAAAATGAAAGTAAGACTAGAAGCATTGGACGCGATTGAACTTTTACCCTGATGTCCATAAAAACTTCAGCCCAAAATATTAGAAAGAGAGCCCAATGCTATTAAGTCTTAGTCCGAATATCTAATTTTTTAATAACGTGAGTTTTTTTTTTTTTTTTTTTGTAATAAGATAATAAGCTAAGTTTGTAACGTAACTGAACAAATATGTCAGTGACGCTATCATAGGAAAGAAATTTCCTCTAAAATCATGTTTTTAAAGATATATCTGGATTTGATTAAATCTTACTTAACATTAAGTGACTATTTAAGACCTTAGTCCTGTCTTATATACAACATCTGTATTAGGTCTGAGAGTTGTTATGTAGTATATTTTGTGTATATATAAGGAGAAAACGGCAGGGGTTAAGTGGCTGGATACTGGACTCTTAGGTAAAGTGAACCCATACCGCCCAGGATGTATAAGGATTAAAAAGGGTTTGATGTAGGAAAAGAACATAAATTTCATCTGGGAATTTCTTTTTCCTTTAGAAAAAAAAGCAAGTAGAAATATCAAATCTACACGATGTGAAGTAGTTTGGGTTCATGACATATTTCCTCAATTAATATTGAAAACCGGAAGTGGTTGTAGATTTCTAGGACTTCCGGTTTTAGTAGAGAGATTAGGATGGAGATGGAATATATTCTTAGGACGCTTAATGATTGCAGACAACAGTTTCTCGCTATTTATTACCGTTTCTACTCTATAGCAATCATCGTTAAAACTACAAGTTATTGATTTCTGCAACTTTTGGTTTGAATATAGGGATAAGAGAGAAGATGGTTCCTATGTTTAGACCGCTAAATTTATTTTAAGAAATCGCTTCTCGTTATCTATTATCATCTTTGCTCTATAGTGATTAATATTAAAATCGGAAATGACTGGTTTCTACCCACTTTCAGTTTGAATATTACCTTCATTAACAAACTCGAATCCTATCGTTTCACCCCCTACATCCTCGCCCATGTTGATGGTTATCCATCAAGTTGTTCTTGAGATATTTTGTCTACGGACACAGATAGACAGAGTAAGTATATATAGAGCAGTTTAAGTTGGTAAAGCAAATCCTTAAACATGCTTCTCTCAAGTGTTTCCGAGAGGTATACTTTCACCAAAAATTTAGAGGGAAAATCATCAAGTTGGCAACATTGAACACACTGTATCGTATGTTCCGAATACTTTACCTTGTTAGTGCTTTATTTTACGGTTAGAAACAAAACAAAAAAAAAAAAAAAAAAAAAAACTGCTCGTGCTATATATTTAGTCAAAATTGTCCTTTAAGTGCTTCTTATCATGTGTGATCGATTGTAATCTTGTTGGAAGGAATTTCCGTTTAGGGTGTAGACACACATTTGTTGTCACGACAAACCTCTAGCAGTATATATAGTTCCCAAAAGGGTAAATCACTGAGTACCTATCTTACCTACTATATGCATCTTAATGAAAAGTGTCTCCTCCCTTAACTGCCCCGACAATTTGCTGGTTTTATTAGTTTCTCTCGATAACTCCCTCCTCGCGTAACGTGTACTAAACTCGCATGACTTCCTACCGCTATCTGATTGTCTGTTTTGCGGTGTTTCTCCCATTCAGAAACAAAAAAAAAAGGGGAAAAACAAAGAAGAAGGACAAGTTGTGTATAAATGAAGTCACGGCACAGCACAAATGCATGACAATTACGTGTATAGTATGACTACATGTCATGACGACGTGTAGGCTCTTCTAAAGTGAGGACAGTATGCGTCAATTGCGCACGATACCTATCGACTGATCCGCCCCAAACTCTCTCTACGACATATTTTTCTGACTTTCCTGGAAAATGCATAATTGCATACTACACTCATGGTCGAAAAGTAATTGCCTATAGTAAACCGTTTTGCGTTCTTTCTTTCTTTCAGAAGGTAGAAATTTCGAATACTCATTGTGCAAAATACGTAAACATTGAAGCACATATAATCACTCTTATCGACTGCATTTTTGTATACTGAAACAGCATAGCTTCTAAAATATTTCAGGAAGTATGTAAGAAATACAAAGAAGATTCTCGACATGTTAGGCGTTTTCCTGTCCTAGCCTCAAGAATTTCACTGAATTGTCAAATAAATAAATAAATAATAAGACTCAATACATTATCAGATATTAATAAGATTTGCATTTGGGACCTTTATTTACTTAATAAGTACACTCATGTCCAAAATGATTGCCCCATATCAATAACTGTCGTCTTGTAAGAAAATAATTTGATAATGATTTTGCAGGGTACCATTAATACTGATACTATTTGTATAATCGGGAAATGTATATTTGTGGTACATTTCATACGAATTGAATTATAAATACGAAAATTAGAATGAGTAAAACAAAATTTTGCTAAATGGACAAGAAAGTTTTATTGTTCTTATTTACTGCTCTTTTGACATGAAATTTGCCACATACATGTCTTTGTCGATTATACACATAGTAACATTATAAGAAATACCGGGTGAATTCGTTGTCAAATTATATTCCCACAAGAACATATTTATAGACATGCGACAATAATTTTGGACATGGGTGTATGTATATAGTATCCCTGTCTTATTTCTACAATTCTAATGATTTTCTCATCTAAGACTTCTATACCCTGTGCTGATGGAGACCAAATATTGCATGACACAATTGGTGAATCACCTCACCCAACCAATTTTAATAGATCAAAAAAAAAAAAAAAAAAACTAGGAAAGCAATAACAAACTGTGTTGACTAATTACTTTATCAACAAGATGAATATAAACACTCTTAGTTAAAGATTAATAAGTACACTAATTTTTAAATAGAGAAATTTAGTGTATATATATTTTAAAGTTAAATATTTAACATGTTTTTTTCAAGTTTAATGCCTCGCTAATATGTTCTGAGATTAAGGGATATTGTGATCATTAGAGACCGGATGTTCAGGCACTAAAAACCTGGAAAATAGGCTGGCAAATGGGCACTTAAAAGTTTAAAAATAGGCACTAAAATGTAACTCGAAATAATGAAGATAAATACTCAATACAATTAAAAAAAATTCAAGTTACAGATAATGTTCAAAGAATATAAAAACATAGCTCACACGTGTTTTTTAATATTTTCTTTTTACTATCACTACAAGCAGCACTTATATTTTTCGGAAGAGCCAGAATCCTTTATTGAAGTACTAAATTATATATTTTTCCCCAATAAAGCCTTGTTTTTAAGAAAATACATAAAATAGGCAATATTAGACAATAAAGCAATTATTTAGGTAGGAATAGACGAAATAGGCAAAATAGGGAAAATAAAATTAGCTTAAATTGAAACTATAACCCGCCGTATAAGCTTTAAAATATTATTTTTGATATCTTTAATATTAAAGAATAGACATTTTGCCTAAAATGCGGTCTTTAGTGATCATGATAGTAAGTGAAACGGTGGATTGAAAAAAAATTAGAGGGAATGGAGAACCCTGAGAAAACCCGTGAATACGTGTGTTTCCACCACAAAGCCCACTTGGCGAGAATATTTTAGTTTACTGTTGAAAACAGCTATAGAATAAACTGCTTGATTTGGTGTAGATACTAAAAAGTTTATCCATAGAAAAAGTAGAAATTCTAACTTTCTTGTACTTGTGAATATTATTGAGCATTACTAATACTTATTTAGGTTAAATATAAAAGTGTTAATAATAATGTAATATTTCTGTTATTCAAAGATACTGGAAAATTAAAATTTGATGCTAGAACAATGCATCTATTCTATCATAAAGGATCTAAATAGTAAAAATACATTTCTACCTTGGACTCGTATTTAAATGTGTTAGAAATAAGTACGAATTGACGATAGTTATCATTGCGTATCATAAAATAAGAATCGGAAATTCTCGGCGTTGACATTCGATCACACATAGTCAGATTCAACCACACGTAGTCAGATAATCCAGAAGTTCTTATTAAATAAAAAAAAAAAAATAGTGAATGCGGAAGAAGCAAAAGTTTGACACCTCATTCTTTTAGACAAACCTCAGAACTTTAATAATATATATATACAGTACAGTATTTTATTTTATACAGACTGACAAAAATATGTCGTACTGTTCAAATTAGATAAGCAACGGTTCTTTTACTGTAATAAACAAACCGCCCAAATCCATGTAGAATCCATGTACGTAGGAAATTACGCACGTCAAATTTCTGATGGATGCAGATTTTACTACAGAAACAGCGTTATACTGAACGTACTTACACTGCAGTGTTGGATTATTACTGTAATTGTTATGTCTAAGCAAGATGTATTTTATTATGCAAACTATAGTAAATAGACAACCGTCAATACACAGAAAGCCGTAGTCTCAGAGATACGATTGCACGTAACATATATTACTCAGCAAATTGTAATATAGAAAAATATATCTGGACGTCTTTCTCTCTTTTTTTTTTTTCGTTATTAAGTATAACTATTCTCTGTTTAAGAATACCATTTTTTTTTTCTCAGCGCGTTACATAGTGTTTTTCTTTTAGCTAAGACGAAATTTGAAGTACATTTTTTATTCGAAAAGTATCGGAAGGAACCGTGCTCAAAATGGAACGAGAATTCAGAAATAATGATGTGCGCTATTTCAACATACTGATCAATCGATCGTTTCAAATACCCATGTAAAATATTACTGATTTGATATTTCGACTTTTTTGACATGCGATATTCCTATTTGTCGATATTTTCATATTTATTATTATCATATGCATTTAATATATCAATAGTTTTCGATTTTTGACATTTCTCGTTTGATATTTCGATATATTCGATACATGGATCAAATTTCGATATTTTTGTCGTTATCGAGTTTTCGATAATCAAATCCAGATATATATTATAGCTCGCCCTACTCAGAGGCAGTTATTTGACATCTATCTAGTACAAGTTTACGAGTGAGGTAACGTATATAGTCAGCATTCATTCGCCACAAAAGTAACTTTATTTTTATAGTTCTTGAAAGATGTACGGAAAGCAAAGCAACAACGAAAACACATATATAAAACAGACATCACATATCAACTAAACTGTATGTAGTATGTGATGACCACACTACCGGAAGCGTAAATAATAATAATATTAATAAAAAGTTACGATACAGGGTGTGATAGATACGGGGTTTTGATTTGGCATACAGTGTGAGCTATAAAGAAACAGAAAACCAACAGCAGCCCAGCTTACTTAATTAACGACTATATAACAATCATTAAAAGCTCTTCTTAATTTGGCCAAACCAAGCAAGGTCAAACTTTAAGGAAGAAAGTTAGAAGCATTAAAAGTTTTGGGTGTAGGTGGAGTTTACACGAAAGAAAAATCCTTATTTAAAATGACAAGTAAACTGTAGTGTACTATACATATTTTTATGTTAAAAGCCTCATATATCTTTGGGATATCATATTTGTGGTTAATGACGTATAAAACGAAACAATCGAGTGTAAGCCACAATTTCACCCATAATTCCTGGTATTTACTATCTCTCCTTCTTATGCTTTGGAGATAACTTATGAGAAGCAAGAACGAGCGGTTACCCAATATTTGTTGGTATTATTAAGAAATTACCTCTTCTTCTTCTTCTTCCTTGTGCAATACTTGATGGAGCTTTCTTGATGATATCTTAATTCTCCACCCATCCATGGGCACGTTCTTTCTATCATATTTTGCTTGGTCTCGCGTGCATGCCCCGTGGCTGTTGTATCAACTGAAAAAAGCTGAGTCGTGTGTTCAACTGGATGGGTGGCGAGCGATTGCCTGATCTTGCAACCGTGACGTTGGTTCCAACAAAATGCGCTTCCGATATCAGGTCGAAGCTATAACCTATATTGTCTGTTATTATTATTATTGTAAAAGAATTTTGTAACAGGACGTTAAGATTTCCTTACCACAATTATATTTTCTTCTAACAAAAGTGTCTGTACAGTGTCCCTTCTTGTTTTTCCCCATTACCACAATTATACTGTATTTTCCTCTAACAAGTTATCTGTACAGTGCCCCTTCTTGTTCTCTCCCATTACCACAATTATATTTTCCTCTGACAAAAGTGTCTATACTGTGTCAATTCTTGTTCTTTCCCATTACCACAATTATATTTTCCTCTGACAAAAGTATCTGTACAGTGTCCCTTCTTGTTCTTCCCCATACAATACATGATATCGTAAGACTAAAACTAAAATAAACTCCTGGTGCAACAAGGGACCAGGGCATACTAACTGGTTTATGGCTCATGTCTTTAGGGTGATATGTAGTGAGCACATTGGTTTCCCTCGCCGTTATTGCTGGCTTTCTAGACCAGAGCTCGCAGCTTCTTTCTTTCAACTAGCTCTCAATTGTCCTCATGATGCGTGTGGACGCCGCAATGCTAACACCATTTGGTGAGTACAAGCGATCAGCCTTCTTTCCTCTAACCAGATACTACACTGCTTAACTTCACTGATATCACGAAAAGCAATACGCCAGTACGGCTAGGACATGGCCGATCGAAAGACTGTTGAAGAGACTGGCTATTATTGGTAAGAAACAAGGATATAGAATGCCCAATGGTAGATCAGTGTGAAGAAAAATATAATCTTTATATCCAGAAGGCTAAAGCAGTGGCGAATCTAGAAGGTAAAAACTGGGGGAGGGTCAGCCAGAACGCAGACTATAATGTTATCCACCACAAATTTTACATGGTCTGGGATCGCACCAGTGACCCCTCGCACCAGAAATCCTCACTCTATCATTACAAAACATTCTTTCCCATTCTAATTTTTCTCTTTCTAATACTTTTAATGACTCGACAGGGACACGAACACACAAACATCGATGACAGTTTAAAACGTTCAATGGGATCACTGAACCGTCGGACCTCCCTGGTTGACCTGTGTAGTCGTGTGTAAGGCTTCCGTTGACAAGAAATCGAAACCCTGGTAATTGAGAACAGTATGAGGAATGTGTGTGTTGTAATCGATCATTCAAAGAAATATTAGAAAAATTCAAAATCAAGATGAACAATACCAAAGCTGTTATTAGTAGTGGTCAAAGCAAACAGAAATTATAATAAGACGCTGATGCTTATGAGGAATGCTTTCACAGTATCAGTCGTGCGATTTTAGCCACCAATGAATCGAAATTCTGTGGACATTAAATTTGTAAGAAACTATTCCAATTTGTATGATATAGTTAGATAAATATAAAATCATGTTTTCTTCTGTATCGCTACAAAACATACATAGGCATAATAGAGTGTAGTATCAGGCATCCTCGCTAGACTGAATCTTGTCGCAATTTTTAAACAATATACAAGCCATTGGTTATATCAAGCTAAACACTAGTACATACTAAAAGACGAAAACAGATATGTCATTAATACTCATAAATTGTCTTTCATTAGAATCCACAGTAAATTTACTGAGTCTCCACCTCTAGGCACGTGTTCATTCAAGATATTTCCGCTCAAAAGCATTACTACCCAACCTCTATCTTCTATATAAGTTGCACATTTTTCATTTTTTATAATAAGAGTCAAGTTTCACATGTAAAACTGAAATCGTGTTCTAAGGTCTTCCTATAGAACAGCTTTTAAGTCCACACCTTAACCTAAAATCACGTTTAACAATAACAAAGAATACCATTAATTAGTATTTGACAAATCTAAAATCTAATTAATACCTCTTGATATGTTTTAATCATATAATTATTCAGACTTACGTTCCTCGAACACGTTAGATTTATACAGAAAAATTCTTTTCACGCGTGAATGTTCCATGATTGCCTCCCGGTTATGTCATAGTTATTGTGTTTGACCATAAAACAGTTGAGAAAAGGCTTTCTCGAGTAAAAAAAAAAAAAAAAAAAAAAAAAAAAGTAGTTGCAGGATCTAGGAACATTCTAAATCAATATTTAGTTACTCTGTCTTCATAAGATTCAGCAGTCATCAACTTTAGTAGCAGTATTGCAAGGAATTGAATTATTTCTTTCATTTTCCTTTCTTTACTTGATTTTTTTGTTTTATTCTTTGACATTTCCTTCTTTACATTTGATTACAGCGATTAGCATCACATCAAATGGGGCAATCAGTCCTGGATCCATTATACTATTGCTTCATATTCTTAAGGTTAGTGTAAAGGGACAAGTTTTACCGATAGATGTCACTACAGTCTTCGTATCTCTCCCATGTATTTTTTACCTTCCACGAAAATTTACAATTTCTTTTATAAATTTCAAACTAGAGACTTCAAACTTTTAGAGAAGGAACTTCATAACCTATTAAAGGGAACAATCTGAACCGATTTTTTATTTAGAATTTTCTTCATTGTTGAAACAATTCCATTGTTAAAGGTTTGGATATGTATTTCAACAATCAAGCCATTTCAACAATGAAGAAAATTCTAAATAAAAAATCGGCACGGATTATTGCCTTTGATAGATTATGAAGTTCCTTTTCTAAAAATTTGAAGTCTCTAGGTTAAAATTTGTAAGAGAAATCGTGAATTTTCGTGAAAGATAAAAAATACATGGGAGAGATACGAAGACAGTAGTGCCATCTATCGGCAAAACTTATCCCTTTAAACCAACCTTAAATTTGCTGTCGTGCAGAACTTCAAGGAAGCAGCGGAAGATAAGTTTATGGTTTTAGAAAAGGTTTAGGAGCAACGATTGTCAATTGAAAAAAAAATTAGTTTTTCAGGTTGTGGCTCTTCAAAGCTCCTCCCTTCAAGGATTTTAAACATGTATTTTTAGTTCAGTTGTAAAAAGGAAATGAAATGAAATATTTCCGTTTGACGTCCCACAAATGTCCATTAGGCTAAAGGAGACGATAATTAAGGCAAGTGAGTGATGAGGGAAGAACTGATGGTATAAGAAAGTGGGTATATCCCGAGAAAACTCACGGACACGATATTGCCCATAGGGATGTGCACGAGACGAGTCGAGACAAGAATTTTCCTGACAAAAATTCGAGTCGAGACACAGCTCTTCCAATAGAGAAGAATACATTTTTTTCGAGTCGAGACATCACTCTTACAGCATATTTTCGAGACGAGACAGCCTCAAATCTTGTCTCGTGCGCATCCCTAATTGCCCACCATCAACTCACTTGGCGGTGGATCGAACCAGGGATCCCACGCATTAGAGGTAAGCACTCTACCACCGAGCCACCATGTTCCCTTAGTTCAGTTGTAAATTAGAAGTATGGAAAGTATGTCCTTCATACAAACTTGGTTGAATAATCTTTCTAAAACTTTTTTGATTAAAGAAAAAAGTGTCTGTAGTTGAAATTGACATTTCGACACTTCTAAACAGTACTTATAGATATGTTAACATGGATAGCTTAAGATTGTAAACGAGACAAACCAAGACAGAGCTCTTCCAAAAGAAACATTCACTTTCACGATACATTTTCGAGACGAGGCGGCCTAAACTCATTGTCTCTCGAGGCGGCAACTCTATGAATAAATAACTATAAAATTTGCAAGTTTTTACGAGGAATCGTACGTTCCTGTAAATCTTCTGTTGGACACAGCATTTAAGGTTAGTGTAAAGGGACAAGTTTTGCCGATAGATGTCACTACGGTCTTCGTATCTTTCTCAAGTATTTTTTTACCTTTCATGAAAATTCACGATTTCTCTTACAAATTTCAACCTAGAGACTTCACATTTTTAGAGAAGGAAGTTCATAACCTATCGAAGGCAACAATCCGTGCCGATTTTTCCATTTAAAATTTTCTTCGTTGTTGAAACAGTTCTATTGTTAAAGGTTTGGATATCCATCTCAACAATGAAGACATTTGAACAATGAAGAAAATTGTAAATAAAAAATCGGCACGTATTGTTGCCTTTGATAGGTTGTGAACTTCTCTAAAAATTTGAAGCCTGTAGGTTGAAATTTGTAAGAGAAATCGTGAATTTTCGTAAAAGGTAAAAAATACATGAGAGAGATACGAAGATTGTAATGACATCTATCGGCAAAACTTTTCCCTTTACACCAACCTTAATGGCACATCAACCTACTGTTCATCAGAATTTCACTGCTTTTACTTCGTAGGGCGCTTATAGCCATTGCTCACCCGCTTTTTACACAGAGACACATGTTCATCCTCACGCTCTTCTTCCTTTTCTTCTTCCTTCTTGTTGCGTGAGTGTGCGTGTACGTAATATGTGTGTGTAACTTTGTAACTTTAACGTTGCTTCGTGTGTGGTGACTTTTCGACTTTTAACACCATGTTCCACAGGAGAAACAGAAGTGACTTTATGTCAAGGTCAGTGCACTGCATCCTTGAGAACACGTGCAAAAGCAGAAACCATCTTCTCACGACCTTAAACATACAGTAAAAAGGAATTCCTGTCAGGATATTTGTTATTATATAAGCGGATGTAATGGAAAAGTTTTGAGCTACGTACTTATAAAAGTGATTGAATTCATAGTTAAGTTTCAATAAAAAAAAGTTTTAATTAAATTTCCTTAGAATAATGAACCTGCTTTGATAAGTTTCGAAAGAAATTCCTTTTTAAAAACTCCAACTGATAATATTAAATGAGTAGAGTGTTCAAGGAAAGCTGATTTAGAGACTCCAATTCAGACGTTTCTGTTTTGGAAAAATGTATTCCATTTATAATGAAATCAGTGTTGCCCATGAAACAAAATTTGAAGCTGTCTCGTCTCGAAAAGATGTAGTGAAACGCGAAACTGATGTATCCTCCTGGAAAGTGTATCTATTTCTGTTGGAAGAGCTCTGTCTCGTCTAGGAAAGTGTATCTGTTTCTACTGGAAAAGCTCTGTCTCGTTTCGGAAAGTATATCTGTTTCTGTAAGAAGAGTTGTCTCGCCTCGAAAAGTGTATCTGTTTCTATTGGAAGAGCTCTATATCGTCTAGGAAAGGGTATCTGTTTCTATTGAAAGAGCTCTATCTCGTCTCGGAAAGTGTGTTTGTTCCTATTGGAAGAGCTCTGTCTCGCCTCGGAAAGTGTATTTGTTTCTATTGGAAGAGCTCTATCTCGTCGCGGAAGGTGTATCTGTTTCTATTGGAAGAGCTCTATCTTGTCTCGGAAAGTGTATCTGTTTCTATCGGAAGAGCTCTGTCTCCTTTCGTGGTCTAACCTAAGTCAAATTACAGAAGTCTAGTCATCATCACGCCATTATTCAGGCTTTCGAATCTCTCTCTCATACACTTGCTTATGTTGTTCATGTTCATCGCCTACATCAATATTATCATATTTAAGTTGTTCTCAGTTTCAATTCCAGGTGGGAACTCATGTGGTTCGAATCACTGTACACACACACAAGCACTGGCGTCAATCACTATCCGCTATTCTTGAACGGTCCTGGTCAAAGCATCATCGTAATTTCAGATTCTGCATAAGGTGGGGTAAAGATTCCTCACAGACATAATGATTTCACGTTTTTTTTTTTTTTTTTTTTTTTTTTTGTTGTTTTAGGTATGTATATTACAATACAACAACCCAAAACTGTCATAAAGTGTTCTATCAGTGAACAAAAGGTGTCTAGAATGTATTCTAACAATGGCTAATAGGGAGTGCTTTAACAGTGTTCAAAATGTGCCTGAACATTTGATGTGTTCAATGACTACCTGGGCAGAAACGACTAGTAATTCGTAAAGTGTTTAAGGTTAGTGTAAATGGACAAGTTTTGTCGATAGATGCCACTACAATCTTCGTATCTCTCCCATGTATTTTTTACCTTTCACGAAAATTTACAATTTCTTTTACAAATTTCAACGTAGAGACTTCAAATTTTTAGAGAAGGAACTTCATAACCTATTAAAGGGAACAATCCGTGCCGATTTTGTATTTAGAAATGTCTTCATTGTTGAAACAGTTCCATTGTTAAAGGTTTGGATATCCATTTCAATAATCAAGCCATTTCAACAATGAAGAAAATTCTAAAGTCACAAAAACTCAAAACTACCATTAAATGCCAGTAAACATCGACAATAATTCATGTTAGTTAGCTATTTTGAATGATACGAGCTTCGACAGTAGAAAATATGAATTCTTATAAATATTAGCTTATTTCTTTCAAATAATTGCTACTATGATTAACATCTTCACCAGGGGCGCACCGACGCAGGAGTCCACCAGGTCCGGACCAACCCCCCAAAAACCACCATAACTCGATATACATTTGTATTTTCCTGATAAAACTACATTTGTATTTTCCTAATAAAATTACATTTGTATTTTCCTAATAAAACTACATTTGTATTTTCCTAATAAAACTACATTTGAATTTTCCTAATAAAACTACATTTGTATTTTCCTAATAAAACTACATTTGTATTTTCCTAATAAAACTACATTTGTATTTTCCTAATAAAACTACATTTGTATTTTCCTAATAAAACTACATTTGTATTTTCCTAATAAAACTACATTTGTTTAGCAGAGAAATGATTGATCTAGCCTAAATATTTGATGTTACACTTCATCTGTACTCTTTCTTTTCTTATAAAAACAATATAGTTCTATCATTCTTCCTCAGAGTATAGTACTTAACAATTACTTATTGTCTTTACTGGTGAGAACTAATACTGCTTTAATAGTATTACATATGACGTAATGTGTCATAATATTGGTATCGAGCCCTTTCCAAACTTTTTGGAGAAATCGCAACAAAAAAAATTCAAGGTTCGAGAAATTTCTCGTCTCGTCTCGATTATCGTCTCGAAAACGAGACGAGACGGGTTTTAAAAATTCGAAACGAGACAATAAGTTTCTCGAATCTCATGAGTCCATTAGTTGACCCAAGTCTTAGATCTCAAGTATTACAAGATTCATATATTTTTTAAAAGAAACTACGTGATTGTACGAACAAAATGAAGAGCATTTATCTGTTAAAGATATACAAGTCATTACACAATATACTCCAATAATAAATATTGTTTCGATGTTGTTCTGATATCATATATCCTTCAGGGACCTCTATGATGCGGAAGGATTTTGGAAACTTCTTCGAAAAACAAAAAAACAGACCATAAAATTTATACATAAATTTACAAAAAGAGAAGAAAGAAAAGTTTTCCGAAAATCGAGACGAGATTAATGAGGTTGTCTCGTCTCGTCTCAACACTATCCGCGGCCGATTCTCCGAACTGAAATTTCTTTTCAATGTTTCCGTAATCTCATCAGGTAAATGCAGGGACAATGCCTTCAAATCAGTGGCGGATCTAGCCTGGGGACGCGAGGGGCCTAGGCCACCCTCCAATTTTGTAAGCGACAAAAATAATTTAAGCTATTATGTATGTATTTTTGAAAGTTTATGATAAACTCATAATATACATATCAAAGTCTGGGTTCAGGCTACCTCCTAGTTTTTACCTTTTAGATCCACTTCTGCTTCAAGTATAAAACCCTGTTCGAATTCCTTCTAAAATGATTTCCCATTTTACATTACAATTTTTGTTTCAGGATAAGATATGCTAAACTATGTTAAAGAAATTGACTGTGCTAGTTCAATTTGCTTTAATGTTCTTTTGCGTGTCTATTTGATCTCTGTGTACTTGTTCCTACTTAAATACCCTATTTTGGGTATCACTTTATACGATTCCCGAGACCTAATAATAACACATGCAGACAAATAGAAACTTGATATGTGTAATGGAAGTGTTTTGTCTGCGTTGTATAGTCATGGGGTAGGGTAGAGGAGTAAAGGAGGGGGGTGTTTCAAACTTGGAAAAATGGAATGAGCACAGTTTGTTGACGTCTTGCCCTTGCTCAGAAACAGTTACTAGACATAGAACTTAGGAACCGAAGCAGGCGGCTTTTCGCTTTACTAACGGAGTGAGGAAGGTTGGTTCATTCGCAATTCGGTTCGTTAACTCACGCCTTCCAAATCCTAGTATATGTACTAAATATATATAATAATGCACTTTTTATTTGACTCTTATTCTTGGCATTAATTTATATAAAACTGAAATTGGTCTTTATAAGCATGAAATCTCATTTTCACTTCATCATATTAAAATTATATGCAAAAAACAAAAGAAAAGAACAAAGTTCTTTTTATGATTTTTAAATTTTCTTATCTGAGTGAGCATGGTTAGATTTTATGAAAATTTTATGTAAGGAATTATGCTCATATGAATCAGAAGAAGCATGTACTAGATTTTTTTTTAAAAGTTCCTTTTACACTGATTTTTGCTTACACACCTCATTTACATACAAAACATGATCTTTAATGACCTTTTTGTTACTTGTAGCTACTCATGAGCGTGAAACGCTAACGAGTTTTTTTTTTTAATGATAATACGTCTATTTCTATTTTTATTTCGTGAAGATGCTGCAAATTTGCGTAAACCATTTGTTACGTACTTAAAATTCAATTTTACATATTTTTTTAAAATTTTATTTTCTCTCTCTCTCACTTTTTTTTCAGTATTTCAAAATTACAGCAGAAAAGGGTGAATAGTACACGAGGGGGGTGGACTACTTTTGTTTCTTTGTTTAATACCAATGAAACAACGAACGACATATTTACCAGATGTTCATGTAACGAATCTACAGACGCAAATTGTTTACTTCAAATTTTGGCGATTCAGTAAAATACCGAAGTGTACGAAATTTTGGAGACTTCCGAAATCAATCCTATTTATAATACAAAATCATCTTAGTCTATGAATAACACTAACATCCTGGAATAGTATACAACCTTGCTTAAGTGGTATGTAATGATGGTTGTAGAAAGACAAAGGGTATTATGAGAACTTCTTATAATAAATACAAAAGTCTGAGTGCGTTATGGCTAATTCCTAATAGTAGATGATCACGCTAACGGACCTATAAGGATAAATATAGGCAAAAGGACAAAAAGTTGCATTCGTTATACTGAAAATATCTTTTATCAAAATGCTAGGGGGGTGAGGACCAAAACGTACAATTTCTATTGTAATATCTTGTCATCAAACTATGATATAATTGGAATAAGTGAAACGTGGCTGAAAAGCGACAACTATGACACAGAACTCTTTGATGACAGATATTCAGTGTTTAGATGTGATAGAAATCTAAAAGAAACAAGGAAACAAAGGGGAGGGGGAGTGTTACTAGCTGTGCTGAAAAAATATAAGATATTTGCTATAGACTGCACTGAAATAAGTACAGATTGTATATTAACAAAGATTACAACTGATAAAATGACCATATATGTTTGTATTGTATATTTTGTACCTACTTCAAAGATAGAGCAGTATGAAGAGGTTTTTCAAGGTATAGAGTCAAAATGTCAGCCAGGTTGCACTATCCTCTTATTTGGTGATTTTAACTTACCAGAAATCACAGGCACAGATTTTAATTTTCTGAATACCTCAGCCAAATATCAATGCTTACATAATTTTATGTCGTTGTACAATATAGCATCTTTTAATAATATTAGGAATAATCTTGGTAAAACTTTAGATTTAGTACTTTCGAACTTAGACAGCGTAACAGTCACTAGGGACATATTTCCTTTAGTAAAGGAGGATGTGTACCACCCAGATTATCCATAACAGTAAAATTAAGCAAATTATTAGGTATAAACAAAAAAAGTAATATCAGCACATATAATTTTAGAAAAGCTAATTTTAGGCAACTCTATTCTGAACTTCAAAATATTGACTGGACATTCCTTAGCTGTTATTCTGAGGTTGATACGGCTACAGAATCATTTTATAATATAATATGTAATATTTTTGATAAGTGCATTCCTCTCAAAAAAGAGGTAAATAGAAAGTACCCGTTTTGGTTTACTAAGAATATAATTAGGAAAATAAAAACAAAAGCCCATCACCACAGGGCAATTAAGCACAATAGCAGAAATATAGCTTATCACTTACTAGAATTTAAGAAGTTACGAAATGAACTTAAAAAAGAAATTAGAACAGAATATAGTAACTTTGTTGCGAATACAGAAAACACGTTACAAACTGATCCTTCCCAGCTCTGGACTTTTGTTAAAACTAAGACCCAACACCTTAATTGTAACACGCTGACATACAATAGCCAAGAATTAGTTAGTAATGACGAGATTGCAAATTCATTTGCTACATATTTTCAGTCAGTCTATAATAACGAAGATATCATGGATAGCAGTAGTAATAGTAACAGCTCATATGAGACACTGGACAAATTAAGGATTCTAAAAATTGAGATGACTGAAATTAAAAAAGCAATAAGAAAACTGAAGGGGAAAGGAACGATAGGACCTGACGGTATTCCAGATTATATAGTAAAGGGATGTGAAGAACACTTTCTACTTCCACTCTATATTTTATTCAACCTAATTATTTCTACTTGTAAATTCCCCAGTAAATGGAAAATAACAAAAGTCTGTCCCATTCCTAAGTCTAATAATGGTAAAGATATTCAAAATTATAGGCCTGTATCAATATTGAGTACTTTTGCTAAAGTGTTTGAATCTATTCTTTATAAACGGATTGAAAATCATATAAAACTATCAATTTCAGAATACCAGCATGGCTTCGTCCAGGGTAGATCGACAGTCACAAATCTCAGTATTCTTAACAATTTTGTAGCAAGAACCCTAGATCAGGGTGGTCAAGTAGATATTATCTACACCGATTTTGCGAAAGCATTTGATAGAGTAAATCACAAGGTACTAATAGAGAAACTTCGTCAATTTAACTTTTCCGCAGAGTTAATTGGGCTCTTCGAGTCGTATTTGAGAGACCGAAGGCAGTTCGTTGTATATAAGGGATACAAGTCAACCGAATACTTGCAACTATCTGGTGTTCCACAAGGATCAAATTTGGGTCCACTACTATTTGTAATATTTATAAATGATCTTCCTAGATGTATAACGTATTCCCACAAACTGTTGTATGCCGATGATCTCAAACTTTTTAGATGTATAAATTCCATAAATGACTGTAATCAACTTCAACAAGACATAAATTCAGTGGTGCAATGGTGTCAAAGTAATTTATTGAATGTAAATATTAGTAAATGTAAAATCATGAGTATTACAAAACGTAAAAAACCAGTGCAATTTAAATATTCAATTAATGAGACTCAACTACCCGTTGTAAGTACTGTCAATGATTTAGGAGTAATGTATGATACGAAATTTACATTTGAACCGCATATTGATAACATAATAAATGAAGCGAACAGAAATCTTGGGTTTATTCTAAGAATTAGTAGGGAGTTTCGTAAACCTGCCACACTTCATAAATTATATCAAACTTACGTTCGATCCAAACTCGAATACGCGACGCTTGTATGGAACCCAGATACAAAAATTAACTCACTAAAAATAGAAAAAATCCAGTCCAAATTTCTTAGATATCTTGTATATAAGGAAACAAACATTTTCCCAAGAACTGAAAACACTAATTCATTGAATAGGAATTTTGAAACTCTAACCCTCAAACAAAGAAGAACGTTATCTGACATGATATTTTTGTACAAGGTACTTAATAATAAGCTAGACTGCAACGAATTGCTTTCGAGCTTTCAAATAAACGTTCCAGGTAGAAAAACACGTCCAGAAAACTATAACTTATTTTATTGTGCAAAAGCAAGGACTAATATCCTAAATAAGTCGCCAACATGGAGGATTAGTGCAACCTACAACAGACTCTTAAAAATGACAAATAATATAGATATTTACGCTGATTGCCTCACAAGGTTTAAAAGGGAAATTGTAAATATATTATTTCATGAAAGATGAACACTGTAATTGGGTATAATACCTGTTGTGTTCTGTTTCAATAAATAAATAAATAAATAAATAAATAAATAAAATGAAATGTTTTACCACACATTAAATAAGGAAAAGGGCATGGGACTAAAAATAGTTTCGTTACAAGCGTGCGCTACAGCGACATGTTACTATAATAATAATAATAATAATAATAATAATAATAATAATAATAATTATTATTATTATTATTATTATTATTATTATTATTATTATTATTATTATTATTATTATTATTATTATTATTATTATTATTATTATTATAGTATTTTAATCAAATTATAGCAGAATTCGAAAAGAGAACAATGCCAAATAAACTCTAGTAAAAGACCAAGAAGAGTATCATACAAGTCCATATCCTTTATTATAGGCAACCAATATTTCTTTGATACTGTGCAGGTTGCATTGAAGCTAGGGAATGTTATGGATTTTAAACAGGGTATATAGATATCTACCGTCAACGTTTGCCGTTACCCGTGAAGACGTTGAAGACTTAACTCTATCGTATGAAGTAACGAATTGATGGACGTACTAACCCTACAATCTAATAAGGCCCACTGTGTGATCCTAATAATAGACAGCTACGTCATCATCTCATGTACCTATATGTGCTGCATATATATATATATATATATATATATATATATATATATATATATATATATATATATATATATATATATATATATATATATATATATATATATATATATATATATATATGTCCCTATTGCAACGTTTTATAGTAAAACTTCTTTGGTTTATTGTTATCAATAGAAAATAGTTCTTTTCTTCGTTTTTTGTTTAGCTCTCCTGTAACCAAGTGGTTAACGCGCTAGCCTTTCCAGGGGTTCGATTCATGTAATCCAGGGGTTCGATTCATGTAATCCAGGGGTTCGATTCTCGGTGGGTGAGTACAGATTTTTCGAGGTTGACTAAATATTGTGAGCTTATTGGAAAGCAACCTGAATTAAGAGGCATGGAAAGCGAAGAGGATCGAGAAAGCTAGATACACCAATGACTTCAGATGATCAATATGCCGACCACACATCATCTAGTTGAATACTCGCCATTTGGCCGATCATAGCTGTTTATGGATTGTTGCGTCAGGGAATTTAGTTTAGTCTGGAGATACTACCTAATAGCGTTCCTACGCTGTAAGATTGATAGTCAAAAGAAATATGGTTTACATTTAAAATAGTCATAATTAATCATCATTATTCCAGTTTTCTTCCATTTTAACAAAGAAAATATACTGAATATTAGATTACTAGTTCAGATCAGTACCTTAACTAGTCTTAGAGTAAACAACTTATTCTACCCATGCTGCTTCGAAAATACACTAACTTTGCTAAACTAATGTTTGCACGTATAGTTAAACAAATGGACACTCAGTATGGTATTTGCCGGGAAAGGATGGTTGGAATTTTTCTTTTCATTCGTTTCTACAGCCATAATTTTGATCCTGAAGTTCGAGAAAAATTTTAAAATGTTTCCTAAAACTAATGAAATTTTTGGGAACTCAAAAGGTTTTCTTGTTTTACATGAAATTTGATAACTTCCACGTTAAACACTATTGTTCTTATACTGTCTGTACATGGATGTCAAAATATCTGCTAAGTAAATGTACTTAGTACAACAAAATACTGAATTTACATTTTCCTGATGTGGGTAATAAAAATGAGTTTTAAAGAGAGAGCTTGTGCTAATATAAGAAGTAGGGAAAACAAAGCTATTTAATAATGTACACGACATTGAGAGAAGATTTGTGTTGTAAGAAAGGAATTTGAGAAATATACAGTGAGAGAAATACTTGGAATTTTACAGAGTATAATGGGCGAAGAAAATTATATTCTTATTTGACAAGCTTGTAATGATCAGCATAAATAAATATATGCCTAAGTAAGTGTAATTAAGCATAATTTATGTTAGTGATATCGAGGTTATTATTCTGATTAGGCCTAACCTAAGCCATTGTCACAGAGTTCGTTGAAATTAAAGAGGATTCCACAAAAGAAATTCGACATACAAGATTTTCATTATGGTTGCTTAACCCTTTTAGAATTTCCACTTTTTGAGGTAATTTTTAGACTTTCACTCAAACAACTACTACTTCCTTACTGTTTATCGTAGGATCATGGTTTATACCTCGTTCTTTTCTTTCTTTTTTTTTTCAGAATAGAGCATACTTTCCAACGGTACTACTTACTTGTCCATATCATACGCTTGAACCGGAAAAATTGGGAAAAACCGGTTTCTGAAAAATCACACCCTCGGACCCGAACCTGGTTTTACGTAGGATCTCAAAAAAAGAAGAAAAGAAAAGAAAAAGAAATACCCAAAGATACATACAATCCTATGCAAAGTTTCAATCTGATATCTTGGAAACTAAAGGCATGATTTTTTTTTTTAATTTTATCTTAACAAAAAAATAAAGTCACGCATCTCCGCCCAGACTTGGCGCCGCCAAGTTGACCATCATGTTTCAAAACGAATCTGGGGTATTCTTTGGTCCATCCTTGACTTGGTCAATTAAAAAAAAAAAACAGCTTAAATATCTGTTATAGAACTTAAATAAGCTGTCAAAGACGATACTACACCATTGTAACAAAAGTTACCAAAAATTCTAAAAGAGTTTTAAAATAGTCAACCTTCTGTATGAAATTGCATGAAAATATGAATCCAATCTTTTTTTTAAAAAAAAAATCATTATTGTACTGTAAACTTGTCGTCTTAATAATTTCTACGTATACACTTATTGAAGTTGATCATTAACCTTCATGGAACCAAGACGCTACATGTAAAACGCTGTTAAACATAATTATGTCATAACTTGGATAGTTAAAAATTGAAAAATTAAGAAACACGCGGAGATCTCATATACAACATTGTCAATACCTAAATCACTGGTAGTACTAAATGACGAAGAGGAAGCGGAAACATGCACTTACCTGTAATAGTCTTTCTTACAGAAAATGTTTCCATCCCTAGCAAAGCAGGTTGCCTCTCCGTCAAGAGTTTGTCGACATTGACAGCACTGGAGACAAGCTGCATGCCACCGCCGGTCCACCGCGAGAAGATAAAATCGGTCGATAATCCGTAGTCCACATCCAGCACAAATGACGTCCTCCGTCTTGAGAACTGGCGAAGACAAAGTCGTCGCTGGAGACGGTGTTTGGGAACCAGTTTGATAATCAGAACACGCAGTCGACGCTGCGGTGGTCGTAGTTGACGTTGATGACGATGATTTTTGATGATGTGGGTGGTGATGATGTGCAGGATGATGGTGACGAGCGTGATGCTGGTAATTAGTAGTATCTATAGTTCCATCCGTCGTTGGGGTAAATCCACCGCCTCCACAGGATGGTGGACGACATCCTGTTGGAGTGCCAAGTGGTGGAGGTATCGTCGTAGTGCCATGATGATGATGTAAATGGTGGCCACTGGGTTCATAACACGGTCCACAACACGAGTTTCCATTGGTAGTGGTATTGTTATTATTGTTAATACTACTATTATTATTGTTGTTACAGTTCGCACCAACATGGTTGTTATTGGTATTATTGGTTGTGCTGTTGCCCACAGCACAACCTGTGCTACTACTTCCACTGGTAATGCTGCTGTTGCTACTAACACTGCTGCTGCTGCTATGTTCGACGTCACCCATGGACGAAGTATCTGAAGAGTTCACTGGAAGATTCGGAGACAGGTCGCGGGATGGATCGTACACAGCGCCGTAGCGTTCCTGTTGTTGCTGAAAAGACACAAAAACAAATACAATTGTAGATTAGAATTATTCCAAACGAACACATCTCAAATATAAAGAATAACTTAATAAAACTACACTTGCAAAATATTCAATGAAGTGCCTTTTATTTTATTAATTTAGCATACACTTCTCGTGTATCAACACGCACATCTTTAAAATCTAAAGTACAAAAGCAAAATGTATTAAAAAAAAAAAAAAGGCTTCCTAAGAAAGAACCAAACAGTATAAGAAAGGAAAAGCCTTAACAGAAAAATCATTTGTGTTTTGATCTAACCAGGGACCCCTTCCTAGACTTACAGATGGTTTCAGTGGACACACGCACGAGGAGACCTGCTTCTTATGATAACTCTTAACCAAGCCTTTAACCAGTAACAAATCTTTGTACTTAATGTGTAATATAAAAGAGAAATGTACCATTTTCTTTGGGTTACCAAAACTACATTAAATACAGAACTTGTTTTTATTCTGGATTCGACAAAATATATACTCAGCGCATTGCGACTCTTGTTCATTCCCAGACTGAGATTTCTGTCATCAACTGTAGCCAATGGGCGAAAAGGTCAAATAGGTTACTGAGATTTCTATTAATGTCTATTCTCATACTTTCCACCGTTGCAAACTATTTAGTTTCAAATGGTGCTTAGTTGCAATCAGGCCTGTAGCCAGCCCAAAAATGTAGGGGGGGAGGGAGCGATCCAACCATATAGTTTATCACCATATTATAGTTCATTTTAAGCCTACCGTGAAAATTTTAGGGGGCCAGTAAAAACTTAGGGGGGCCCGGCCCCCCTAGACCCCCTTGGATAAGGCCTGGTTGCAATTTTTACGTCGATTTGGTTTGTAGTTAGTGGAATTTGTCTGAATTTGTAGCTGAGAGAGTGAGTCTTTACTTATACAGTCCCCAAGTGTATAAATGAATGCAAATTATTTATATACTAGCACATTTTTAATTTAGTAATCGCGAAAACAATGTGTTAGAATCGATTGTCGGCAAGAATGAGATTAAAGAAACCACTACAGCCCTAGCCTCCTTCAACAACAGTCTATCAGTCAATATATCACTGATAAATATCTGGACAACACATACGTATAAAGAATTTAGCAAACTATAGTTTAGAACTTTGTCAAATGATGTGATATCAGTTAACCATGGATATTTTTCACTGGAGTGAAATCAGAATTTAGTTGATTTAACGTGTCAGAAATCACAAGAAATAGTAATAATAAAAGAAAATCTTATTTTACAACAAACTTATCATCTGTAATACATTCTATGCACTATATTATCTTTATAATTAAAACGTAACTAAACATGATATAACGCTAATATGTTATGCACTGTATCAACCAGGAGAAAGATCATAATATAGTAAAAAATAATGAAATCTGTAAGTTTTACGTCCCACGCTTATGCCGGCCAGGCTAAAGGAGACGGTGATGGCGAGAAATGAAGGAAATGGTGGAATGAAGAAAGTGGGAGAACCCCGAGAAAACCCACGCGCATGGTATATGTCCACCACAAAGTTCACTTGATGTGAGCTGGAATCCAACCATGCACCAGAGGTGAAACGCTCTACCACTTAGCCACCGTGGACCATAAAGAATAATGTATCAAAGAACTGTAGTGTCAACAATTCAGTTGTGCAAATTTTATCAAGCTAAAATATACTTCCCTGTTAATTAATGAATTGTCGTGCTCTTTGGTGAACAAAAATGGAATTTTATTTTCACGTAATAGATAATTACCTTTCATTTTCTTTTGCCTAAAATAGATTTATTAATAAATATATTGGTTGTTGTAATTTTGACATATTAAAGCTGATTTTAAGTTAAAATAAATTTCTAACCAATTTAAACCTATTAATCTTATAAATTTCAACGAACTTAAAAAGTTCGCTACTGAATTCTGTGTGTCTGTCTGTGTGTATTTGCGTGTGTGTATGTTATTTGCGATTTTCTTTTTATTTTTGAGCCCTCCATTCGATAGAACATCAAAAACTATCTGAGAAAGTTATGGATTTTTTTTTTCATCACGCTTCTCAAGATATTCGCCAAAAAATAGTTCTGATTTCGGGAGATTTAAGGAGCCATATCTCGGGAACCGTAAGTCATAAAGAGATCATATTGGTGTTGATCAATATCTAAGAGGATGGTGAACATTTTGGTACCAAATAGTAACCGGTGGCCACTGACCAACTGGCCACCGTTTCTCAGATATTGACCAAGAAGGTTCGAATTTCGGGAGATTTAAGGAACCATACGTCGGGAACCGTAAGTCAAAGAGAGATGATATTTTGCGGATACAAAGATTTACTTTTACATGCAGGAACAATCACAATTATCCTTCCCGCTCCATCTCTCCATTCTTTTTAAGTTCGTTCTGGCAATGCTCTTGGTGCACTCTCAACTGGTTAGTGATCTGAAATGGATTTGAATTATGTTAACTAAATATATTTTAAGGAATGCAAGTACTATATTTGTCTTAATGTGATTGTCCAAAACGAGTTTTAAGTGTAATAAAAGAAAAATGAAATGAAATGAAATCTTTGAGTTTTACGTCCCACGGTTATGCCGGTTAGGCTAAAGGAGACGGTGATGATGAGTAACGAATGAAATGGTGGAAGGAAGAAAGTGGGAGGAAACGGGAGAACCCCGAGAAAACCCACGCACACGGTGTTTGTCCACCACAAAGTTCACTTGGCGGGGGCTGGGATCGAACCCGGGACCCCAAGCACCAGAGGTGAACGCTCTACCACTGAGCCACCTCGGCCCTGTAATAAAAGACTCGTAATTCTCTCTATTTTGTAAGCTAGATTAGATTATAATTAATGTATTAGTTACCTTAATATGAACTAATATAAATTGACTTAATGAATTATTTTCTAATAGATTTAATTTTATCTAGATAAATTGCTGTTAATTAGTAAATTTTCTTACTTACATGACCGGCAATAGACGAGCTGAATTGATAAGTACAGTGTTAATTAAGCGAGAATATTGGTTTAATGTTCATACAAACTGGTTAGTTTTTGGAGGAAGGATTTTTCTTTCAAAACAGGAAGAAACAAAGCAAGATGTAGTCCAACGAGGAAATTTTCAGATAACTTCCATTTATCACTCGAAAACTTAGAGCATTTCCTCCAATTGTGCCATCCATTTTTGTTTATTTTTTCAGTATTTCCTGTAATTTTGTAATTCGTCTGACAAAAACAGATTACTTAATCATCATTATAATATTTTCCTCTTCACCCAAAAGCAACTCGAAGTTCGAATTATGAAATCCGCCGATACTATTATTTCCTTTCCTAATATTGTTGGGTAATACAGATTTTCATCAAGGAAATGTTTGTCCCCAAAAATTACTTTGACATATAGGCCTTTGACATATATTTGCATAGTTCATAGATGTGATTTTTTTTTGCATCATTAAGAGCAGGAAATGTACATGGAAATTGGAAGATGATTTCTAATTAATATTAAGGCTTCTGTGATCTAATGTTAAGGCTTATCATTTTCTTTATCATTAGATCTCTCTTCCTGACTAATTGCAATTCCTCCTATGTATTTGGCACAAGTATGGATATTTCGTAAGCACTTCCTTCTTCCTTTATGTTAAGTGAGTTGAACACGGAACATAATCGTCAATGATTTAAAATTGAGCCTTCAGAAATCCGAATACTGAATACCAAAATATTACTTTTAGTGATTTAGGTTCTTCTAGTCGACTTGAAGCACATAAGATTTAATGGATATATATATATATATATATATATATATATATATATATATATATATATATATATATATATATATATATATTACAGTAGAACTTCTCTAATCCGTCACCTTTGGGATTGGGGGTATGCTCGGAACGCAAAAGAGGTCGGATTATCAGAAAATGCAGGAAAATACAGAAAAAGTACTTCAAGTTTAGGCTTTTTCAATGTTTTGCGATTCTTAAGAGAGTTTTCACTATTGTATATAATTCAATGTCTTTCCAATTTCTTCTCCAATCTTTTATTGTCGTAACGACTACATTGAGTTCCTTGTTTTTTTTTTTTTTTTTTTTTGTGGAGTGATTATCTTTTTTTCAGTCTTTGTAACACTGTTAATTTTTCATTTAAAGAGAGAGTAACGTGCTTGCGTTTCACTATGGACATGTTGAAAAAAACACTGTACTGTAACGAACACAGAAGAACACTGTCATAAAATCAAAGAAACAGTAAGCACTAAAAACTGCACAGTACAGTACAGAAAATGGCCACAACGAAGGAAACAATACAAGAGGTAATGGAGCACTAAAGCGGACAAGCGATACAGCAAGTAAACAACAGTAAACGACAATGAGCCTCGTGAGTCACCAACGACGCAACGAGTGGGAACAAGTTCGGCTCGAGCACCATCGGATCAACCGGAGTGGTGGACCAGCTGAGGACGGACTAGAGGGGTTCTACTGTACTTGATTTCAAGTTCAGGGAGTTCGTTGCCGGAGTTCAAACTCATTGAAGCTCCTTGTCTCCCACTCGAAGCTACTTTTAAGTGACTTGTTTATTTTCAAAGTTACTACTTTTATATATATATATATATATATATATATACAGTGGTGGATCCAGAGTATGATCAAGGGAGGGGCTAAACCATAATTTGCTGTTTTATCCAGTACAAAGTAGAATCGAAGCCCATTTATCCAGTGTAAACCTGAGCGTCAAGGGGGGGGGCTACAGCCCCTTAGTTCTCCTGGATCCACCCTTATATATATATATATATATATATAGGGAGAGAGAGAGAGAGAGAGAGAGAGAGAGAGAGAGAGTAAAAACTATCTTCAGCGGACCCTTTACTGTCTCAAACGGAAATATTTTACGATCCATGAATTTAGGATACGTGAAATTCTTTTCGTTAAAGAAACTGTGTTACGTGAACAACGGAAATAAAAAATAAATCTTTTAACGAAAAATTTTTAGTCCCGGAATGCAGCGTCTAGAAAATTTTTGGCACTGTCATTTTTTTTTTTTTAATACACACTACGTTGTCTGAGAAAATGTCTTCGTTCTTTTTGTTAGTCCAGATTGTATACTTGTATACTAGTCCAGATTTAATGAAGCAATGGAGGAGTATGTTAATAAAGTTTTGAAGAAAAGGAGATCGATGTTGGAGAGTTATTATTATAGGAAGAGCTGAAAGTGGTTTTAAGTGTTAATACATGCACATTTAGAAATCACGAATGCAATTCTCAGTTATTGTATTGGGTAGTTGACTATAAAATATGTCGTTGTACACATGTTATAAGTGGTTTTGTATCTAAAGAATGTTGCGTGTTAATGTTAACAGACCAAAACCATATCTATGAAGAAATTAAATGTCGACTGAAACCAGGAAATTCGTGTTATTATTCAGTTCAAAATCTTTTGTTGTCGTAAATTCTGTCGAGGAATTTGAAGCTTAAGATATATCATGTCTATTGTGCTGTATTTTTTGCGAAACAGGGTCGCTTACTCGGAGGGAAGAACGCACACTGAAGGTATTAGAGAATAAAATATTCGGTAGAACTCAGAAGGGACGGGAACGGGAATGATGGGGGAGGAACTACATAGTCTATACCGTTTATCAAACATTATAAGGGTCATGAAGTCTAGGAGGCTCACTTGGGCAGGTGTAACCAGAATAGAAAAAAAGTAGGAACGCTTTCAAATTTTTAACTGGAAATCCAATCGAAAAATGACCATTAGTAAGACCTAGGGATAGACAGGAGGATAATATTAAGATATATCTCGCAGAAATAGGAATACAAAGTAGAAATAGGATCCAGTTGGCTAATGCCAAAAGTCAATGGAGAGCTTTTGTGAACGTGCTTTCATAACTTTGGTAATTTTAATATCTTTGGTAATTGGACTTAAATCCCTTGTACTCTGAATGCCCCATTCCGAATTCTGAATCTACAAATAATTACCTTTTCTAAAATAGTCTAGTCACAGAAATACACAAACAACGTCATAGAAATTCAAGGGGGAAAAAGCACTCTTACTCAAGAAAACACATCTTCAAAAATCAAACACTGAAAACAGACAAATGCAAAAGGTATCAAGGTGAAAAGGGAGATTCTTATTCTTTGTTTAAGAAAAAATACTGCTATAAAATTCCTGTGGATGCCAATCTCTGTATTAAGCTGAGTGAGGCACGCTGAAGCTGCGTGGGAGAAAAAAAAAAGACCTGTATATTGTGATATTGTATCTGTCTGCCTGTGGTAAAAGAAGTCATCCTCTTTTCCATGCAAGTTTCAAATAGTTTCCAACGAAATTTACATACATAGGCTTTTTCATCCACATCAACATCTCATACGCCACAAGTGATATACGTATAACACATTTGTAAGATGTTATCATCTTCCAATACGAGCTGTGTAAATCTTGTAGCCGCCTGTTTTATGGCAGCAGCTGGTATCATCACATTGTATTAGTTTTGTTCCCTAGACCCTCAGGACGTTCTATCAAGTATCCTTTCCCCCTTCATTTCTTTATTTCTCCCTCTTGTTTTAATCCAATCCAATCCTTTTCTTTTTTTGATTGCTGTTCTGCTTTAGGAAAAAAAAATGTTTCGGAAAATTCATTTTTATAATGCTTTTTTTTTCTTTCCTTCCTTTTTAATCTGTAAATGTGATTCATGGTTACAATCTCTAAGATGTGGTATTTCTTGTTCAATCTTCAACACTTCTTTTTATATCCTCGAACATAATATTTTCTATATGTATAAAAGCCAAGATTTATCCCCTTGAAAGTTTCAATCATGATACTGGCATAACTAACTAACTAACTCTATGGCCTATTGAACCCGGAGGTTCAATGCCGTGTTCACAAAAGCTCTCCATTGACTTATTACCTTTAGCTAACTGCATCCAGTTTCTACTTTGTATTCCTATTTCTGCGAGATCCATCTTAATATTGTTCTCCCATTTGTGCCTAGGTCTTTCTAATGGATGTTTTCCCATTGTTTTTCCAGTTAGAACTTTGAAAGCATTCCTACTTTCTTCCATTCTCACTACATGACCTGCCCACTTGAGCCTCCTAGACTTGATGGCCCTAATAATGTTTGGTAAACGTTATAAATTATGCAGTTCCTCGTTATGAAGTTTCCGCCATTCCTCATTTCCGTTCCTCTTGGGTCCGAATATTCGTCTCAGGATTTTATTTTCAAATACTTTCAGTCTGCATTCTTCTCTTAAAATATGCGACCATGTTTCGCAACCATACAGAACAACAGGCATGATTCTGGCATTCCTCCTCTTAACCGTAGAGAAATGATCCATTCAATGAATAAGACAATCGAGTCCACTTTTAGTTATTTTTGGCGTAACTCTATCTGAAGCTCCATTCACAGCTTAGAAGGTTAATTTCCAGATATTGTAAACAAAAATTCTTAATAATATATATATATATATATATATATATATATATATATATATATATATATATATATATATATATATATATATAAGGTCAATGTACTTAAACATACCGTATATATTTTATGCCTTTTTTCTCACAACTTCGACATTCGAACTTGATTCCCTTATGCTCTGAACAGACTAAATAAAAGTACTCTATATTAGAGAAATATCAATTGTCTGCATATGCAAGTGAATATCTTTGTAAAGGAGTCATAGATGTAATAGAGTTATCTTATGAGAAGTAACACTGTCAGAAAGGACGTCAGAGTCTAGATGAGAATTGTTCATGAGTCAAATGTTGCCACCGCTTGGCCTAAGAATTCTCAGTGAGACTCACGCCAGCTCATACTTGCACTCGATCGAGCTCTGGTCCGCAATTCTCAATGAAACTCACGCTAGCTCATACTCATGTTTGGTCGAGATTTGGCCCGGAATTCTGTGAGACTCACGCTAGCTCATACTCACACTCGATCGAGCTCAAGCCCGCAATTCTCAGTAAGACTCACGCTAGCTCATACTTGCACTCGATCGAGTTCTGGTCCGCAATTCTCAATGAAACTCACGCTAGCTCATACTCATGTTTGGTCGAGATTTGGCCCGGAATTCTCAGTGAGACTCACGCTAGCTCATACTCATACTCGATCGAGCTCAGGCCCGCAATTCTTAGTAAGACTCACGCTAGTTCATACTTGCACTCGATCGAGTTCTGGTCCGCAATTCTCAATGAAACTCACGCTAGCTCATACTCATGTTTGGTCGAGATTTGGCCCGGAATTCTCAGTGAGACTCACGCTAGCTCATACTCATACTCGATCGAGCTCAGGCCCGCAATTCTTAGTAAGACTCACGTTAGTTCATACTTGCACTCGATCGACCTCTGGTCCGCAATTCTCAATGAAACTCACGCTAGCTCATACTCATGTTTGGTCGAGATTTGGCCCGGAATTCTCAGTGAGACTCACGGTAGCTTATACTCACACTCAATCGAGTTCTCGCTCGTAAATTTCAATGAGACTTGTCCTAGCTTGATATCTCGCTCATTACCTTAATAAATTGGGTTCGTGCTTACTAAAAGTTCGGACTCTCTATCCTTAATGAGAGACTCTCACTTGCTTTGTGTTCGCACTGACTTGGGATTCGCGCTCTCTCGGAATCGTGCTCATACGGAGTTGCTCTCATTTGCTGACCTCAAGGCCAATTGAAGGTGAGAACCGGGGGTTGTGAGTTAGGACATTTCTGATCTGTAGATGCTATTTTGAGCAAATACATTATGCATACAATTTACTGTTTATTAGGAGGTAGAATGATTAGGTGTATAAGGTTTGCAGACGATATGGCGCTTGTTGCGGAATCTAAAGAGAAAATCAACAAGATTTTAGAAAACTTGTGGAAGAGCTGTGAGCAATATGGGGTAAAAACCATGATGATTGGAACGAATCAGTCTCTGCCAAATATAAAAGTAGGAGGGGAGAAAAAAGAACAGGTGTCTAGTTTTCGATATCTGGGTAGTATTATTAATGATGATACGAAATATGAACGTGAAATAAAAACAAAAATAGGAATAGAGAAAGAAGCCTTTTGGAAGAAAAATAGGGATGCGCACGAGACGAGTCGAGACAGGATTTTCCTGACAAAATTCGAGTCGAGACACGGCTCTTCCAATAGAAAAACATACATTTTGCGAGTCGAGACATTAATTTTACAGCACATTTTCGAGACGAGACAGCCACAAATCTTGTCCCTCGTGAGCATCCCTAAAGAAAAATACTTGCGGGACCTTGAATATAAAGTTGAGAAAAAGATTCATAAAATGCTTCGTGTGGAGTATTGTATTGTATGGATCAGAAACATGGACATTACGAAAAAATGATTGGAAGCTTTAGAAATGTGGGTGTGGAAAAGAATGGAGAGATTAGCTGGACCAAGTGGAAAACGAATGAGAGGGTCTTAGAAATAGTGAGGGAGAAAAGAACAATTTTAGATATTATTAAGAAGAGGAAGAGAAACTGGTTGGGTCATTGGCTAAGAAGGAACTGTATCATAAGAGATGTGCTAGAGGATATGGTGGCAGAAAAGAGAGGGAGTGGACGAAGGAAACTACAATTGATGAACGATATCAAAACGGAAAAACCGTATGTGAATACGAAGAGGTTAGCGGAAGACCGTGGAGCATGGAAGCTTCTCAGTTGCACCAAGTGACCTGCCAATAACGGTAGAATACCTATGATGATTATGACTCAAGCAGGACTGTTTCTTACTTACACATAAGGACTTTAATTTTAAACTATTTGATAATGTTTTATACAAGAACCAACATAGAAACTTGATTCGGGGAGTTGAATTTTCATCTCTAGATGTAATACAGAAGCGATTGAGCTCTTTACAGGGAAAGAAAGAGAGAGAAAAAAGCCAAGTAGTTGAGCGATGTTTGCGTGCATCCGCCGCTCGTTCCCTTCTCATGCGGCCTTGTAAATCGGCACACCATCTTGTTGAAACGAGAAATTCGTTTATCACTGTCACCTGTTGATGCTTCCTGTATGCTATATATATGATGGATGTTAAAAACGGAGAGAGATCACGTGACGAAACGGACGCCTTTCGTGTCCCTTCACATGAGGCCTACAACGATTAAAAGCAAGAAAATGGTATAAGCTCTCTCTCCCTCCTATATAAACACTGACATACTCACACACTCTTAACATTTATAAGATGTAGGGGAAAAAGTAATGACGTAACTTACATGCAACAGGTAGTACATATATATATACACACATACACACATACACATATAGCGATGAAGGAGATGGATAGATGAGAGTAATAATACATCGGGAGTTGATTTAACGCCCGCACGCACCTACAATCACGCATCATGCATCAACATGCTTAATTAAATTGATGGACATGTCAAGAAGACATAGAGAGTACGATATAAAATACTAAATTACTCCAACAAAGACTCACAAAAACTTCAGCCTTTTAATATACGAGTAATCCCACTTTCAGGGCAAATTAACCAGATGATCGTGCATTAAATTCATCAAACAAATGTAGCTCCCGAGTCTCCCGTGGTTACTGTACGAGTGTACCAAAGTTCGATTACTAGCAGGAGTACGCATAATTTAAATCCTATGTTAAGACAGTATTTTCCAGTAGCAAACGGCTGTTGTTAAAAAAGGGTGTGAAAATTCAAACATATAACCAAAAAAAAAAAAAAAGCAAAGAAGCCACTGATAGATTACTAGAGAATTCATCAAGACAATAGACCGAAGAATATGTATAGTAGATTATATCATTAAAAAAAAATAAAAGTAGGCTGTTTAAAAACGGTCTAGTTAATATAGCATCAACAAGTTTTATAGTTGTCCCAATTATACTGTAAAAAAAAAAAAAAAAAAGGATAAAATAATAATAGCAAAATACAATGTATAAATAATAAAACTATTAGATAATATTTGTAACACGTTTCGGTACGTTTGTAATCACTCATCATATAGTATGGCTGGGACAAGCATAAGGATATCTTAGGTCACTATGATTTTACTGTCATACTACAAGCCCTGCAAGGGGATAGGGTTCGGTGATTCGGTGGCACTGTCCAAATAAGTGTTGTGGCGGACAACATCATTTCTCCAGGTACTCCAGTTCCCTCCCACATTTTCATTCTACTAATTATTTCATCATCATTCACTTGTCCTAATAATCCGTCTCCCATATTAGCTAACGGGGCATAATCGAGGACCTTAAACTGAAAGATTTTAAAAGCCCTGGGATACTGTAAAAAATACCTTGTACGTATGTAGCCTGCCCATCGCTCCATAAGTTCTTCACTTGATATATATACGTACGAACTTTTCCCGGTTTTTAGTATTATTTTGATGAAAGTTTGATTTCACTGAAGTTACACAAATTCTCACATAATCGTCCTCCCTTCTTCCCTTCAGAAACGGAATTTTTGGGAATGGATACAGTATGTTCGCTTATTTTTTAATGAAGTGTTTATAAACTGAATTTCACACCTCCAAGTTAAGAAAATCCACCTATTAAGCATTTTATCAATCGGCAATCGGCAACGATCGGCAATTAGAACATTATAGAAATCCCTCCCCTTCCCTCCCCTCTCTCAAAGCGAGATTTTCGAAAACGTTCCAACTGGATTGAGGAGTTTACATCGCGAGTTTTATATCGATAACTTCAGGAACTTGTGAAATGCCTTTTTCTTGGCAAATAAATGTTAACCTTAGCTTTCCCATTTAGTGTACGTATTCCAATCAAAGTGAAATTTTAAAAATTCAGCTCGACCCAAATGCTACGCTAAAAAGTTAATTTCAACAGGTTTAGGCTATTTGCCATAAAAAGGCGACACACAACGCTAATTTCATTTCTTATTTATAGCTATATATAGATATAGATAATGTGTACACAAGCTTAGTAAGTAATGTTTATAAATAATGAATGATATGATGGGAGGGAAAAATTCTGACAGCATAAAAAGCTAATAAATAAAGAACCAAGCTAAGACATATGATCAGATTTGTGAAGCAACTTTGTAATTTATGAGTTTGTTAACAACTTCCGAGGTATACAGAATCTTGCTCGTGATACTACTTTTTTTTTTTAATTAATCACATAACGCATAAACGTGTGGACCGCTACGCATTTTTTATTTATTTATTTTTTCTGCAAAGAGAATTTAATAGCGTTCCGAGTAAGTAAGTTAAGTACATAGTTTACAACTTAACGATTCTGCTTCTTCTTCTTCTTTAAGCCTTTTTTCCTAGTTACCTGGGGTCAGCTTTTCGGATCGTTGTCCTCACCTGTTTCTATCTTGTGTCATATCCCCTTGTCCTATCTTGTGACACTACACTGCAAACACCACGTCGTTCTTAACACAATCTCCCCAATTCTTTGGCTGGCCTCGGGATCGTTGTCCTCCACCTGTTTCTATCTTATGTCATATCCCCTGTGACACCACACTGCAAACACCACGTCGTTCTTAACACAATCTCCCCAATTCTTTGGCTGGCCTCGGGATCGTTGTCCTCCACCTGTTTCTATCTTGTGTCATATCCCCTGTGACACCACACTGCAAACACCACGTCGTTCTTAACACAATCTCCCCAATTCTTTGGCTGGCCTCGGGATCGTTGTCCTCCACCTGTTTCTATCTTGTGTCATATCCCCTGTGACACCACACTACAAACACCACGTCATTCTTAACACAATCTCCCCAATTCTTTGGCTGGCCTCGGGATCGTTGTCCTCCACCTGTTTCTATCTTGTGTCATATCCGCTGTGACACCACACTGCAAGCACCACGTCGTTCTTAACACAATCTCCCCAATTCTTTGGCTGGCCTCGGGATCGCTGTCCTCCACCTGTTTCTATCTTGTGTTATATCCGCTGTGACACCACACTGCAAGCACCATGTCGTTCTTAACACAATCTCTCCAATTCTTTGGCTGGCCTCGGGATCGCTGTCCTCCACCTGTTTCTATCTTGTGTTATATCCGCTGTGACACCACACTGCAAACACCACGTCGTTCTTAACACAATCTCTCCAATCCTTTGGCTGGCCTCGGGATCGTTGTCCTCCACCTGTTTCTATCTTATGTCATATCCCCTGTGACACCACACTGCAAACACCACGTCGTTCTTAACACAATCTCCCCAATTCTTTGGCTGGCCTCGGGATCGTTGTCCTCCACCTGTTTCTATCTTGTGTCATATCCCCTGTGACACCACACTGCAAACACCACGTCGTTCTTAACACAATCTCCCCAATTCTTTGGCTGGCCTCGGGATCGCTGTCCTCCACCTGTTTCTATCTTGTGTTATATCCGTTGTGACACCACACTGCAAACACCACGTCGTGCTTAACACAATCTCCCCAATTCTTTGGCTGGCCTCGGGATCGTTTTCCAAGCAGTTCTATAGCACCCACTTGTTGAGCTACGTATTTCAATGGTCTTTTTCTTACATGCCCAAATCATCTCAGTCTACTTTCTTGCAGTTTTTCTACTACTGCCTTCATCGTTACTGTTTCCCAGATCGCTTCATTCTTAATTTTGTCCTTCCGCGTCACTCCACACAACCAACACAGCATCTTCATATCCGTAACATGCAACTTCTGTTCCTCCTTCTTTTTCGTCGTCCAACATTCCGCTCCGTATAATAAGGCATCCGGACCAGCTGGATCCCCTGCATGGGTACGGCACTGGTTAGCTCTAAGGTAATATATATATATTGACAAAAGTGTTCGCAAAATCTGATTTTACGTACACACACACACACACACAGAGAGAGAGAGGGGATTTGAACAAAATCATATAAACATGTTGCTTAGACCAGTGGTTCTCAACCTTTTTAGACTGATGACACACTTTACTGAACATCCAGGCCATCACGACAAACTTGTTTGATACTTTTATAATAATAATAATAATAATAATAATAATAATAATAATAATAATAATAATAATAATAATAATAATAATAATAATAATAATAATAATAATATCTATTATAATATTGAAACCTATTAGTTTTTACAATGACTCTATATAGCACTGAGCATTATTGCTACCACTGGAAGTGTTAACTTCTACAGTCTGTCTCGATTTTAACTCATTATTATTAAATTCTTCCATTTAGAATTAAATTCTAAAATTTCGCAACACACCTAGGGATGCGCACAAAACAAGATTTGTGGCTGTCTCGTCTCGAAAATATGCTGTAAAAGTGTTGTCTCGACTCGAAAAATGTATATTTCTCTATTGGAATAGCCATGTCTTGATTCAAATTTTATCAAGAAAATCCTGTCTCGACTCGTCTCGTACGCATCCCTAGACACACCTTAGGGAACCACACGACACGTCAATGTGTCGCGACATATCGGTTGAGAACCAAAGGACTAACAACAATATTAACCTAAAATAACAAGACAAATTGTTTACTTTCTTCAACTCATTTTTTATTTGTTTTTATAAATTAGCAATTTGTTTCTTTACTTAACAAACATAAACCATACATGTCATGCAATGCCTTGTTGTGAATATATACAGCTTAAAGTTATATAAACACACATGTACACTATGATATATATATATATATATATGTGTGTGGACTATCAAAACTTTTTTTTTTTTTAACTTTGCGTGCATGTCCACACAAATAAACGTCTCGCCGTCATTCTCACATAAAACATTGTCGCATAGTTGAGATAAGCACTGCGTATGTACGTACTTTGGATGACTGGAGTCATCCAAAGCGTAACTGTCTCCTCCCCACTGTTACTTAAAAATGGTAATTTCATAGTGACTGCGCTCGGTACGAAAAAGAAAAGAAAGAAAGAAAGAAAGCAAAAACACACTTCCGACAATGATATATTTACATTGCAACTAACCATTACTTATGATCATCATTGTCATTTAGTGTTATTTATTTGCGTTAAGATACTAAACAGCATGTAATCTATTTAAGCAAATAATACATACTCTTTCCTTGCCTTGTCTCTTGCATTTTTACTTCCTTAGAGTTTATTATTATTATTTGTTTTTCTGTTTCAAAATTAAAACGTTATTATTATTGTTGTTTTTGCATAAATACAGAATTTACTATTCATGTACGTGTCTATAACGAGGGAGATATGACAAAGAAAGAATTTAAAAGATAAGTCATTGTTAGAAATTTTAACTAGAAATTGAACACTTTTTTTGTTTGTATTGCATAGAAAGTAATTTGAAATGAAATGAAATGAAATAAAATCTTTAAGTTTTACGTCCTACCCAGTGGCGGCTTTTAGCGGGTAAACGCTAAAACATACAATAAAGAGTAAATATATTTTCTGCTATTTATATTAATGATAGATAATTATTTAACAAATAGCATCAACCAACCACTACTGTAAAAACAATTTCTCATTGTCATTAGTCAATCAAATGTGTGTATGTATTCATAAGCGAGGGAGCGGGCCTACCCAAAATTAAAATCTTAAAGTCGCCCCTGGCCCCACCCCATGGTTATGCCGGTTAGGCTAAAGGAGACGGCGAATGATGAGAAATTAATGAAATGGTGGAATGAATAAGTGGGAGGATCAGAAGGCGTATGATACGAGGGGGGATCAGAAACTAAGGTTACAATTCCGATATTTCTGGAGTTTCCGTCGGTTATAGAGGAATGAGGAGTGTGCGGTATAATTTTAATACATGGAGTTGGCAACTGTGCAAAGTTTCAGCCACCAGCCACCTACAGCGCTGGTGTAGGCTAAACACAAATGGCGACTCGTTTGAAAATCTGGTCTCGTGAAGAAGTTCGCTCAGTTTTTCGATTTCTGTGGGTGAAATGTATAACCCGGCTGGAATTCACCGGCAGCTAGTAGAGGTTTACGAAGAAACTGTAATGTCTCGTGGGAGCCGCGGTGGCTCAGTGGTAGAGTGTTCACCTCCCGTGCATGGGGGTCCCTGGTTCGATCCCAGATCGCGCCAAGTGAACTTTGTGTTGGACAAACACCATGTGCGTGGATTTTCTCTGGGTTCTCCCATTTCCTCTCGCTTTCTTCATTTCATTCATTTCTCATCATTACCGTCTCCTTTAGCCTAAGCGGCATAATCGTGGGATGATTTCATTTCATTTTCATTTTGTAATGTCTTGTCAGCATTATCGCAGAATGGTGTCGAAAATTTGCGGCTGGTAGCGCAGTAGCCGATCCAGCACGGCATCAACCCATTTGAACACAGTTCGCGTGGAGGAACAGATTCAGGACAACAGGAGGGGCATGCTCTAAACGACTTTCACCTGTTCTCGCACTTGAAGAGCACGTAGGAGGCCGTTACTTCGCTTCAGATGAGGAGATGAAACAGCTGAACACGTAAGGACAGAATTTTTACCAGGAAGGAATCTTCAAACTCATCCCATGACTCGACAAGTAATTACCTCAATCGATATAGAAACTATGTCGAAAAATAATCTAATGTATGTAACGTTACTACCTGTTGCGTGTATTGGTTGTATGAACTCAATCGATATAGAAACTATGTCGAAAAATAATCTAATGTATGTAACGTTACTACCTGTTGCGTGTATTGGTTGTATGAACTCAATCGATATAGAAACTATGTCGAAAAATAATCTAATGTATGTAACGTTACTACCTGTTGCCTGTATTGGTTGTATGAACTCAATCGATGTAGAAACTATGTCGAAAAATAACCTAATGTATGTAACGTTACTACCTGTTGCGTGTATTGGTTGTATGAACTCAATCGATATAGAAACTATGTCGAAAAATAATCTAATGTATGTAACGTTACTACCTGTTGCCTGTATTGGTTGTATGAACTCAATCGATGTAGAAACTATGTCGAAAAATAACCTAATGTATGTAACGTTACTACCTGTTGCGTGTATTGGTTGTATGAACTCAATCGATATAGAAACTATGTCGAAAAATAATCTAATGCATGTAACGTTACTACCTGTTGCCTGTATTGGTTGTATGAAATAATATAATTATACACGTTTCACTGCAGGCTTTGTAACGTTACTTTATGGTCATCCCTTGTAAATTGCCGAATTCAGAGCAATACGCTACAGGGGTAAGCGTTCATCATACCACTGGCAATATGTGTATGCAACTGTTATGTGTATGTTACTGTATAGATATATTGTTTGGTATTTCCATTTTATAGCTACAAGATCATAGTTCGGAAACCAATAGTTTCCGGTGCAGCAGATGCGTATGTTTTTTTTTGGTATTTCTTATCTTAACACGCAGGAAACACGCAGTTATTCACATACAGATAAACTATGCGTACAGACAGGAAACGGGATGCCTTAAAAACCTTTCTCTGGATCTCAAGCACTTCCTAACCAGGGCAAGGATACGTGTGCAGACATTTATTTTTAAACTGTGTGGGAAAAAAAATCTGCATACAAATTTTGCCAACACAAGGCTTTTCTATGTTTCCTTTTATCAAAACAGGAATCATTGGCTTCCTGATTCTTCGCACTAGTTTTATTATTATTATTATTTTTAATATTGTATAGATTATCATTACATTTTATTAGTACTCTCGTATTGCAGAATACTTAGTATGGATCACTTTGATACGTGTGACAGCGGGTTCAATTCCTGTTGCATTGCAGTGATCGCAAGCTACAGGAGACGGGTATTTAAAGAAAATGAGTGATTACAACAGAATTCGCGAAATTAAAAATGTGGTAAGAAACGGAAGAACCTCGAGAAATTCTACAAAATAAGACACTGTCCACCACAAAACAAACGTACACTGAGAAAATCCGTTATCCGGACAGTATTACATTGTACAAATATACGGGATTCATAAGTATACTACGGAAATCTGTACGGAGCATACGTTATCTATATGCTACATACGCACTGCCCTTTTTCTGATTAGATGTTAGATGCATCCATGCTACTGCAGGATGTCTGACATCTAACAGTCTTCCGTAAATACTATTACATCCGTATACGCACGTTACATAGTCAGCTATATGTTATATACGTCCATCTGTATATTTTTCTATGTGGGATCTTGACCGTGTATATACAGTACTTTCTTTCATACGGAAAGTATGTATAGATGGAACACTTACACGGAAAGTATTATAAAACATACGTTTTCAGTTATAAGTTTGCTGTCCAATGTTACCTACAGTCATACGCTTTCTATATCAGAATTTGCTATATCAGAACTCCAAAAACTACAGGATTTACGCATATAACCTATGTTTTTACGTACCACAAATGTTTCTTTTCCTGTGTAGTCTAAAATAAATCGATTAGGGGCGTATATATCGCACTCAGTACGAGTTCTCTAACACTACACACATGAGTGCATATCCCATTGTATAACGCTAATGGAAATACTACTTAGATTAAGGTATAGCAAATTCTGATATAGAAAGCCATAAATAACATGTTAAAGAGTCGATGCACAGACCACGGTCCACTCAGCGGACAGTGCGCCATCTGGGCGAATATTGGTGTTTGTAGAGTGTAAAACAACGTGTTAGTTTGGAGTTTTTATGTGTACCCAAAAAGTATAGGAAATAATCCATTTAAAAGTATGCAGTCCCTATATCATTTACAGGAAGCGCGGTAATCGTACAGCCATTAATTTTTAAATTTGAAAAAAAAAAAATCGATTTTCTCGGAAATGAAGCATAAAGATTTACACAAACCCACAACATTTTGTTCAATTGAATGACACTCATTAATTGGTATGTATCTCATCTTTGAACACTTTTTTCTTGTCTTTCGCTAATAATTTATAGCATGTCTTTATTCTTTTCTTAAGTGTACTAGCATTAATGTACACACAAGGGTAAAAGTGAGAGGGAACGCGCAGGGACGTCGTTACCTCACTTACAAAAAATATCTATGGCGTTCCTCCACTTCCTAAAAATTTACAATGAACAAAGATAGACACAAGGGTACGGCGTGACGTCATGCGTTCCCCTACCTTTTCAGATCCAATTTGACCTTTTTACACAAGTCTAAAAACATCAAGATTACTTTTTTTCATATTGAATTTCACTTTTCCTTTTCCGAAAAATTATTCAAGATGAACTGAGAGAGATAAGAAGAAAAAGAACAAAACTTCATATTTTCACACAGTTTGTACTAATTCACATAGATTTTTTCCCCCTTCAATTGTTCCAGATTTATCTGTTGTTGGTAAATTCTGTAATATTCCAGTAAAGAGTATGAAGAAAGAAAGAAAAAAAGACATGGCAAGAACCAACTACAGTATGTAACATTGTAGTATATATATTATGTGGCAAGGGAAATGCATTGTCTTTATCATAGCAGATATAAATCTTTTTTTTTTTTCTTTTCTGTTTCACAGATAATATTCCATAATGTACGACAGAATGGAGAAACAAGCCGAAGATTACAAAGAAACAAACTAAACACATAAACACTGGAATATACAAGTCGCTTGAGTAGTTTTGTACAATGTGTTCAAAAAATAATAATTTTTTTGTCTTCAAAAGACCAGGTAACATAGTACGGCAATTAAACAACGAGGTTGGATTTATAAAACAGTCCCATAATATTATTAAGGGTGTTCACTACAGCGAAATTAAACTACCGCTAATTTTAAAGATTTTCTGTAATATCTTGAAAACAAATAAAAATATTCGAAAAACAGAAACGTAGTGAACTAGATAATATTATTTTGCATGTGATAACGTTATCACATTTCATCTGTGCTTTCGATTTGCAAATGGAAATAGATTTAGCATTTTTTGCGGGTTCTGTAAATAGCAGCATACCAAAATAACAGATAGGTGAATTGTGCTAAAGGTACCACATACAAAATCGTATTGTCTAATTCACTGCGTTTCTGTTTTTCGAATATTTTTATTTGTTTTGAAGATATTACAGAAAAAACTAAATTAGCGGTAATTTAATTTCGCTGTAGTGTAGACCCTTAACGTTAAACAAAAATCTGGCATCAGCCAATGCCAGGTCACTTCGCACAAATTGGGAAAAAAATAAATTATATAATATTCTCTTTGTCTTGATGGATGAATGAGCTTTATTTGATTAGCAAATATAAGGTTTAGGAACACCATAGTTTTGTGGTTAGAGTCTTGCACTCACGTCCACGTGGTCCCGGGTTCGATTCCCGTCCGGTGCTTACCCAATTTTCGGCGTCCACCCAGCATCGTGAGGCAATCTGAGGAGTCACGTGACTGAGTCTAGAAAGCACCCGATACGCCGGTTAGTGACAGAAAAACGCAGCGCTCTGACCACGTGCTAGTCGCTAAGCTATGCGTAGTTCAGCCGGTGGCTAACAGATGGCGTTGGAGCGGCTCAAGCTCTTTAAATAGTGTGTTACGCCAAACGGTTTGGTTTGGTTAAATATAAGTTTTAATCTCTATTCTTTTTTTTTTTTTTTTTCACTATATCTTCCATCTTCGAAATTTTAGAATCTTCATCTCTAATAATAACATAAAAACCGTTAAGTGTTGAGTCTGACAGGTAACTTTGTGACCTCCACAACAGTTTCTCAGATCGCCCCCCCCCCCTTCCGCAATAATTCGTTATCCGTAGATTCAAACTCGCTATCCTAGTCACTTTTATCTGTGTTCCAGATTTCCGCTTCATTTAAAGTACAATATCCCACACAAAATATTATTTATTTACATTTTTTTCTTGGTGATATTAAAATTTTATGCTCTAACACGAATAAAAACTTGAAATATAATTTATCTAGTGGCACAGATTGAGAGAGAGAGAGGGAGAGAAGGGGTCTAAAAGAGGGTAAGGAAAAAAATTCGGACCGTATTTAGCGTCAAACTTACGGAAAGGTAAGCTGCGGACGAATTTTGGAACCTGTAATGAGAGAAGTCACATCAATTTAAAAAAAAGAAAAAAAAAGGAAAAGAAAAACTTGTAGTAATTACCAATCTTGTTCACCTGAGTAGTCCCTCCTCCTAAACCCTTTTTTCATGCCACCTTCTTTCCCGCTCATTTGCCATACGCTCTTTTTGCTTAACTCCTGCTATTTCAGATGCAGGACTGAATTCTCGAAACGTCATTAATAATAATAATAATAATAATAATAATAATAATAATAATAATAATAATAATAATAATAATAATAATAATAATAATAATAATAATAATAATAATAATCACGCCACATTTATTTTCAGCAAAGGCTTCTGCATATCCTTATAGTGCAATATTCCTTTTGTCAGCTTTGTTCTGCTGGAACAGAAGTTCGTAATCAATAGTTCGTAATCAATGAAAAATTGATCTTGCACCACATTTTTACTCTTTCTCATTAAAAAATAAACAAACAAACAAACAAACAATGTAGCACTATCATTTTTGTTTCCGAAAATATAGGTGGAAGCAGGGCCGGATTTAAGGTGGTGCTGCGGTGCGCGTGCACCCCCTTCGTTGTAAAATAATCTAAAATGAGAAGCTAGCAGAGAAAATAGTTACACTTTCATAAGGATTCTATACGATACAAGTATTCATCATATTTCAAGTGACCACATATTAAAGAAATTCTTAATTTAAAGCAGCAAGCTAATTATATAACGAAAAGTATACTGATACAAAGTGGCCGGGGCTCAGTTGGTAAAACGTTAGCTTTGCATTCGTGGGTTCGATTCCCGACACCAAACAGCATTTCCAGTGCAATTTCTCATACATGCCACAGATGCTTAAGGACATTAAAAACTTCAAATTTAATTCAAATGTACTGGTAGTTATTGGTACACCACGCATCAGAAAATCCTAGATCCGGCCCTGGGTGGAAATATTTTTACAATTGCTTATCGTCTTTACGAGTACAGAATAATACTCGTTCAATGCTAGATGAATGTAATGGCTTATAGTATTGATCCCCTTCCAACAAAAATTTCTGGGTGTGCCCCTGATCTCAGATAAACGTAATCTCAAAATAGCATTTTTATCCAAGACACTGAATACAAGGGATGCATCCTCTGCTGTGCTAGCAACGTTATTTCTGTATCATATCGTGCCGTTATGATGTAATTCAATTATATATATATATATATATATATATATATATATATATATATATATATATATATATATATATATATATATATATATATATATATATATATTGTTAAGATCAAGGTCGGAAATCAGTATCTTTTCCAAAGCAATAAAAAAAATACAAGTTAGCAGTAATACTAGTATTGTGCAATACTGCATCCACGCATCTTTGGTATTATTCTCTTTGTTCAGCTAATATGACAATAAAAAAAAAAAAAAGTGACACGCACACCACAAAATATAGGCCTATACAACACTCTTCTGTAACCCAAGAAGCAAAACTTACAGTACTATATGGATGCGAGTTTCGAGATTTTTTTTTTAACGCAGAACAACACCATAAACCATTTTGAAACACACTTTTAAAATAAAAGAATCATAATTCATTTTTTTCTTTGAAACAATGTAAACAATTTCCATCGTTATCGGTAACATCAGACATGTTGGTTAGTCTGCCATCTTAAATGTACAAGAACTTAGCTTTCTTTCTTCCTTTCTCTCTCTCTCTTATATACGATATTTTTTTAAAACTGTATTTCGCAACTAAAAACTCATAAAAACAATAACAACAACAAGAATGGAATATAACAGAGTTTTATGAGGCTATGGTTCGCATAACCGTTTTCGAATATCGCGTTCATTAAAGTATGGATCACAGCAGTTGTACATTTTACTATAATACAAAGCTATCTCAATGTGCTCAAAGAAGCGCTATGTTTAATGGATATGTTGGCCGTTTTAAGATATTGACATAATAATAATAATAATAATAATAATAATAATAATAATAATAATAATAATAATAATAATAATAATAATAATAATAATAATAATAACCTTAATGTACATGTATTGCATGAAAAAGAGCAATTTATTTACGCAGATTGCGTAACTTTATCAACTACAGTACATGTATTAAGTACTGCAGTGTGTGAATAAGCAAATTTACCTTGACACATATTTCGAAGAACCGAAAACTTTTCGAAAACGTATAAGAAAGAGACAGTTGATCCACTTGCCCTCGCTGCGGGCTGCAATAGATTAGTGAATATGAAACTGTTAAATTGGATTTAGAAATTGCCCCTGTTTCTTCCCTTTAGAAGAGGCATTTTATTGACACGTTGCTATATGTGTGCGTTCATTTCTAATGGAGAGTTTGTATACCGAATTTCATAGCTTTAAATTAAGCAAATCTGGCCTCATGTTTGGCATTTTCTGAATAAAAAGTCGGAAATTTGAATATTATAAAAAATATAAGCATACTATTTCATTCTTTAAGAACAGAATTTTCGAAAATACATAAAAACATATTCAGATACTTGTAATGAAGAATTTATATGCCGATTAAGGATCAGAGTTTAAATTTCTGGGCTTTCGGCATCTATGGCCACGTTAGCTCGTCCCACATGTGAGTAATGATATCCCTTGGCGATTACACTACCCGGAGAACTGGAGAGGAAGAAAGGAAGCCGCCTGGAACCATTATATCAGGTATCATCCCACCATTTGGTATGAATGAAAAAAAAACAGGAAAAACCTCACTCAGGATGGCTGGCCTGAAAAGATTGTACACCTTTCCGACCGAGTGTTCCCACCGGGAATCCAATCCGGCAGCGCTCATACCAAAGGCGAGAGTGTTAGCGACTACACTACATGGGGCCACAATTTATATGCCGAGTTATATCTTCCGAATTTGAGGGATTCGTAAGATAGATATCCCTTGCCTTCGTGACAAAAAAGAATTTTGTATCACGTTTCTATTTATAGTCCAGGTTAACATTTAAAAATCTGACAATCTTTTAGCCTCAAGAGTTCCGGATTTTTGAAAATTCCGGATTTTGGATTGTTGTAGGTATACGTTATATAAATTTAAAACAGCAAATCATTACTTGTACAATTCTTTCATGAGAGAAAAGTCGGTAAATAAATTAGCAAAACGAAAAGGAATAAGCAGGGATGCTTGTGAGCAGATACAAGCAAGAAGCATCGACTGCAGCCCCATTAAAGTATGAACGGTGCTTCCAGAAAACACTGGTGGGCCAACGCGGTAAATTTGAAAATGTACTCCGAAATCCAAGCCGGAAATCTGAAGGAACCGGATTATTGATTTTTGAATGTCAATTTCTGCAATTTGAATGTACATAAGAAGGCAAATATATAGGCAAAATCTTACATAAAACGGTTTAACCCTTTATAGGCCAAAGGAGGCGAATGATTAATGAAAGTGAAAGATTATGAAAGAATTCGTATATGAGGAAATGAAAGAACCTGGAGAAAGCTCCCGGATGATGTTGTCTGCCATAACCTAACATGTTCCGGAGTGCTCTTGCTTCTGTAATTTCTAATCTTATCTTCCCAATAGTATGTCATTTCACTATGAATGAAGAATTAAATGAATACCGACACTAGTGTTATTTCTTCTGCTTTTCATACTAGACAAATACCACTCTAAGATATTATTATTTACTTCCACTTTACTGCTTTCCCCGCTTGTCTACCTATGTTACTTATTAATTATGAATTTAACGTTTCGTGTTAATGCTCCGAGGCTATGGAAGACGATGGTGACGGCGATCATGAACGAAATGTAGAAATGACGAGGTGAAAGGAAAGAGGAGATCCTTAAGAAAATATATACCACCAGAAGCCCAATCGGCGCGAGCTGGAATCGAATCAGAGACCCCCCCACTGGTCTAGTTGCAATTGCGTGGGCCTTCGGTGCGGTGCCCTGGGTTTTCGATTCTCGCTGGAAGAGTCTACAAAATTTGAAAGCATTACGTTGACTTGGGTTCCTACTTAAATTGTCGGTTCGTATCTCGTATAGCTTCGGTGCTAAAAAATAAATGCTAAACTCGAACCAATCAACGAATCCAAAGTAAGTCCAAAAAACGTAAGAATTCGATCACAGTACTCATAAAATTTTATATCAACATTCTCCCGTATATCAGTATTTCGAAAGAATTACAGAGAAAATAGTAAACGTAACATTGATTTGTATATTTTAACCAAATAATAGACATGCAGCATGAAAGTGAGAGTAATGAAAAACGAAATGTGATGTTTATTTTGCATTTTGAATGCAACTTCCTTATAATAATAAAAAATGTCCGACCTTCATAAAAATGTATATATTTAAAATACATGGCTTCCTGAAGTGATATATTATGAACATTTATTCACTGTTATAAACGTTTCATGTCCAGAATTCGTGAAGCAGTCGTTTTGTTGGAATTCGTAAATATCATTATTATCCTTCAATTAACAGTATTAACGCAAAGGCATTGTGATTCTCCTAACCTTAATCGAAGGCCATAATTAGCATAAGCTATCCAGTATCTCATAAAAATAAACAGCTTTAGCGAGTGACGCAGTATTAAGAAATATGTAGCTTCCTTATCAGTTGCATAGATTTTTAATTAAACTTGAAATTTGTTAGTTACATTATCAGGAACAGAAGGCTCAGATTTCTAAAAGGTGGAGCGTTGTCAGCAACTGAAGGCTCAGATTCTTAAATGTTAGGACGTTCTCAGTAACTGAAGGCTCAGATTCTTAAATGTTAGGACGTTCTCAGTAACTGAAGGCTCAGATTCTTAAATGTTAGGACGTTCTCAGTAACTGAAGGCTCAGATTCTTAAATGTTAGGACGTTCTCAGTAACTGGAGACTCAGATTCTTAAAAACAGAAGTAGTAGCATGGTGGCTCAATGGTAGAGCGCTTACTTCTGGTGCATGGGGTCTCTGGTTCGATCTCCGGTCAAGTAAGTTTGTGGTGGACTACACAATGTCCGTGGGTTTTCTCACCATACTCTCGTTTCCTCTCATATTCTCATTCCACCAATTCTTCTATTATCATTCACTTGACTTAACATCCGTCTTCCTTAGCCGAAAAGGCATAATCATGGGGCGTTAAACTGAAAGATTTCATTTCCTACTTTGAAAATAGGAGTTATTATCAGCAACCGAAGGCTCAGATTCCGTTTTTTTTTTCTTTCTTTCTTTCTTAAGCTTGGAACTCTCTCGTGGCTATATAGTTAACAAAATACACGCCTTCGGCGCTGGAAAGCCGGTGGGTGCTAATAGGTTTTGATTCTCACGTTAAATTGTAAATCCTTGTCTCATATAGAGTCAGTGCTGAACGGGACGCTATATTCCAAATCAACAAATCAATCATTTTTCAAACTTGGTTTTAACATGCTTTTTTAAATTTTTTTTACTAATAGTATGTCTGTCACTGTTAGGAGTATGTCTGTCACTGTTATAAGTATGTCTATCACTGTTAGGAGAATGTGTCTAACTGTAAGAAGTATGGCTGTCACTGTTAGGAGTATGTGTGTCACTGTTAAGAGTATGAATGTTATTCTTAAAAATATGTGTGACTCTTGGAAGTACGACTGTCACTGTTAGGAGTATGTGCGTCATTGATAGAAGAAGTATATGTCACTGTTACAAGTATATCTTCACTGTTAGGAGAATGTCTGTCACTGATAGGAGTACGTCTGTCCTGCTATGAGTATGTATCTACTGCTAGAAGTATGTCTGTCACCGTTAGGAGCATGTCTGTTACCTTTAGGAGTATGTGTGTCGCTTTTAGGAGTATATGTGTCACTGTTAGGAGTATATGTGTCACAGTTAGAAGTATGTGTGTCACTGTAAGGAGTATATATGTTACAATTAGGAGTATATGTGTGACTGTTAGGAGTATGTATGTCTCTGTTAGGAGTATATGTGTGACTGCTAGGAGTATGTGTGTCACTGTAAGGATTATGTGTCACTGTTAGGAGTAACTGTGTCACTGTCAGGAGTATATATGTTACTGTTAGGAGTATATGTGTGACTGTTAGGAGTATATGTGTCACTGTTAGGAGTATATGTCACTGTTAAAAGTATGTGTGACACTGATAGGAGTATGTGTGTCACTGATAGGAGTATGTATGCCACTGTTACAAGTATGTCTTCAGTGTTAGGAGCATGTCTGTCAGTGATAAGAGTACGTCTGTCACTGCTAGGAATATGTATGTTACTGTTAGAAGCATGTCTGTCACCGTTAGGAGCATGTCTGTTACCTTTAGGCGTATGTGTGTCACTTTTAGGAGTATGTGTGTCACTATTAGGAAGAGTAACTCCATAAAAATGTTTTTCTTAATTTTCTCAAAACCTACGCATGAGAATTTACCTCCAAGCATGTAATTTGTTCAGTTCGTTGTGATCTATCGATAAATATGTTGAACTAGAATAGTTGAAGCTAAGGATTACGCATAGTAACTGAACTGCGCACATGAGATACAAGCATTTTTTTTCTTTTAAATGACAACTTCCGATTTGTTCGTAAGTAATGAAGCTAATTTTGCTTTCAATGGCATTGTGTATCAACAGAACTACCGTTATTTGGATTCTGAAAATCCCAAACAATCACACGAGAGACCCCTGACAAGCACCAAAGTGACGATTTTGTGTGCTATAGACAAAACTGCTGTCATGGGTCTTTATTTTCTCGATGATAATCGAAATGCTGTTATCGTGAACTCGGAGCGCTGTATCGAAATGATCAACAATTTGTTCTTACCTGAATTACAATGTAAACATATTTCCATTCGCCCTGTGTAGTTTCAACAGAATGAGGCGACAGCAGCCCACACAGTGCATCAATAGCCAAAGAGAGCATCAATAGCCGTTCTTCGCCCTCTTTTCCCTGGTCGCTTTATTCGAGATTTGAGAACATTCATTGGTCGCCTCGGCTCCTTGACCTGTCCAAGTCCGATTATTTTTTGTGGGTTATCTCAAGGCATGTGTATACAAGCATAGGCTCTGTATACTGAAAGATCTAAAGGAATCTAATGACGTAGAAGTCGCTCACATCGACAGAGCTATGTGTCGAAAGAGCGGACGCCAACTTTGAAGAAGGTATTCAGAAATGCATCAGTGATTACGGACACTACATGCCACATGTTTTCGAACTTGATTTTGCAAAAGTGCTATTTTAACACGAACTCGAATAATGATTTCATGATCTTTTCTTTTTTTTTAAAAAAAAAAAAGTCCGTCCTTTCTGCCCCACCCTGTAGAATTTAATTTTGGATTTTGCTTTCTATTTTGGACATTTTTTGTCGCCAGGCACCACAACCAGTGCCTGAATATATATATATTTTTTTTCCAAGTAAGGTTTCCAAATGGCTTTGATTTATTTTTGCATGTGCTCCTATATTTCCTACGTCGCCTTTCCTTTGCCATACCAGTAACACAGGTTATAATAATAATTCTGCCCCAAGCTATTGTTAGCATACTATTCCACGAACACTAAACGGTGTTAGCTCAGCGTGTATTATAATGCAAACACATTCACTACCTTATCTTTCTTAAGGAACGTGCCGCACTCACCTGCTGCGTTCGACCGTTTTATGCGACAGCTGGAAGACAGGTATAAAAGCTATGGTCACAAGATGTTTTCTCTTTCCTATCCTCTTGACAATTCACGAGAAATTTAGTTGTCACTTGCACCGAATGATGGTTTTCCCATGTTACAGGTAAATTTGAAGAGATAAAAGAAGAACAAAAATACTCAAATATGTGTAAAGAAACGGGACAAAAAAACACTGTTGCCAAATAAATTGTATAGTATACACCAATTCTTCAGTAGCTTCAACTAAAAACATACTTGATTATGGTAGAACTTATTAGGATAATCTATTCACTTCTAAATAATAATAGCAAAATCTGTACCCAGTAGGAAACTCAAGTTGCCTATATATAAAAGTTGGTATAAGTTTAGCGTTCTTTTTCAGCAACGACGCTACATGAGACCGTAAAATGTTCAAATACTCTCCAACTGGGAACTGAACTTGGGAATTCCGTGCAGGATCCCACTAGATTGCGTTGCGGTAATGTTAAAATTTTCTTTACTGTTCAGAAAGTCCAATTACAATCGTCTCGTTTTACGAAGAAACATATACGAGTTAACTCAGTGTCCTACACAGAATTTCACGACGCATGGGTTCCAAGCACAAAAGTTCATATCGCTCAGGATAGATGCAATATCTCTATTCGTAACATACTTTGGAAAAATTTTCGTTTTGTCATAATATATTGTACTACAAGGGAGTTAAAAACAGCTAACCCCCTTTGCTTACACCACTGGTTATTTTGTTCATGAAAAATACTAAATAAAACCAGCTTTTGCCAACAAATGAATTGAGTTTTCTCAAAAATTCAAAGAAAATCTCTTCAATTATATTTCGAAATGAAATGAAACGAAAATTTTGAACTTAACGTCACACGATTATGCTTTTGAAGGCTGAGGGAGACGATGATTAAAGCAAATGAATGATGATGGAATAATTGGTGGAATGAAAAAGTGGGATGAAATGGAAGTACCCGAGAAAACCCACGAGTACGATGTTGTCCACCATAAAATTACTTGGCCGGGGATGGAACCAGGGACCCCCACGCACTAGAGGTAAAAGCTCTTGCACTATGCCACCCTGCACCCCAATTACGTTTTCAAGAGAAACTGAATATGATCCATTAGCAACGACACATAATAATAATAATAATAATAATAATAATAATAATAATAATAATAATAATAATAATATAATTCTATTAATTATTATTATTATTGAGCCCTCAGCCACTGGTTTAGTGGCTAGTTTGCATGGCTTTGGAGCATGTGGTCTCGGGTTCGATTCCCGTTCGGACAGCACTAAAAATTAATTTAACAATCATTTACTTGCATTAATTATCCGTCTTCTTTAGCCTAAAGAGCATAAACATTGGACGTTAAACTAAAATAATTCAATTGTTATCTGTATATTAATAACGGTGTCTGTGAACAAAAAAAAAAAAAAAAAAAAAAAAAAAAAAAAAAAAAAAACAGATCCGAATTGAAAGTGACTATGTTTGTGACTCTTAATCTCTTGAACCACCCGACCGATCTCGATGAAATTTTTGAGGTAGATGCAGTTCTGGCCTGAGTGTTTTTAGCTATTTACTTTGACAGTAGAACTTAGGGGAGGGGGAGGAGAGGGAATTATAAAAAAATAAAAAAACTTAATAACTCCTGAACCAAACGACCAATTTCTATCAAAGTTTCAACATAGGATAGATTTTTACCTGGAATGGATATTACCATTTCAATTTGACGGAACAACGTAGGGGAGGAAGGGGAGATATACAAAAATCAATAAATATAAAATATATGTGACCATGTTGGTGAGTTAATAACTCTTGAAACACCCGATCCGTCTCAATCAAATTTTCAACATAGATGATGTTCGAACCTGGGCTGGCTTTTATCATATCCTTTTAACGGTAGAACTTAGGGTAGGAGGAGGGGAGGGGATACATAAATAAATAAAACTTATTAACTTGTTAACCACCTGACCGATCTCGATCAAATTTTCAACATAGATTACGTTCGAGTCTGGAAAGTTTTTTTTTATTATTATTTTCACTTTGACAATAGAACCTAGGGGAGGTGGAGGGGAAGGGGAGATTAATATATAAAAATAAATAGAACTTACCTCTTAAACCACCCACCATGACATTCGGGCCTGCTATAATTTTTTATCATGCCGTGCCGCGCTACATGGGGAGGGGAGAGGGATTTATAAAAATCACCGAAAAATGACCAATATCAAAGAGCACTTTAGTAACAGTAAAAACTTAACATATTACTATTTTACCTTAATTTAACCCAGCAAAATCGGGATGCGTCTTAGATTCGGGGACGTCTTAAATTCGAGTAATTATCGAGAAATTCTTAATCAAAGATATTATTAAAATTGCTTTGCTAGCCATAAATATTTTCAATTTTTTATAATATTCAATCATTCAAACAACAATAGTGTTCTGTGGTTGGGCAGGACGTGCGGGTTTGCTAGTTATTATTATTTCTCCATCTTTTATTGAAAATGATACAAAAATAGAACTTTTTGAAATTTTCGCAAAAGTGCAAATAAAAATTTCAGAAAATGTAATTTTTTCTATCTTTTTATTGAAAAATAAAATAAAATAAATAAATAAATAAACTGGCATACTTAAATACATTCATTATTAGCTGATTAAAGCTAAGAGTCTTCTCAGCACCGATGATATATGAGATATGAACTTAAAGGTGGCATACAATCATTCAATATTCAATCCTAGATGAGATTTATTATTACCTAGGTATATCATTAAAAGGACAAAAGCTATTCCTTACAAATTTCTATTGTAAAATTCTTTTATAAATTTTATACAGTATACTACAACGAAACACGTCTTTTCTTAGACTTCCAAACTATACCACACATAAAATGAGTAAAGTTATATAGAACGCTGTCTGTTTGTCCGTCTGTTGGTAGTTATCAGAGCGAATCTGTAAAACAGAAACAAATTTGTAATGGGTTCAGCGTAGCATTGTTCACCAGGCAAGAGGAGAAACATGCCGTTTCTCCAGACGAGACGAAAAATGTCATTAGGTTCATCCCTAAGCAACAATAGTTCACCCAAATCTTAGAACTCAAGGAATGTTTTAATGTCACATAATTCATAGTATAAAAAACACAAATTGATTTTTTTAATAAATAAATAAAACTTCTTCATTTGACCTCGTATGTATGTATGAATGTTCGCGATTATATCATGAATTGTTGGTCATATTTCGGTGCGGTTTTCACTAATCGAATGAGCTAATTCCAAGCAAGGTTCATACGTTAAAAAATATTTCAAACATTTTAATAATTAATTATTTTTTTTAAAAAATCAAACAATTCCTAGTAACGCTTAACGAAAATTTTATCCTGCAAGATGCAGCAACCAAATAATCAAAAGAGTAATGAGGGTTGCATATAATCAAGGGTTAAGAACACATTTTTGTAGACAGCTTTCCCTAAATGGTTTAATACTGTTTGGAGATAAATGTTTATAGAGAATTGGCAATGTGATGACTGCTTAAATACCGATTTTGCTCGAGTTCTGCCAGAATATCATCCGCTTTTACTGTCATTGGTCGTACACTGCGAGAAACATCTTGGACACCGAAAGTTGAAAAAAATAAATAAACTTAAAAAAAATAACAGACTTCACAATAAAAACCAGAAAATAATAACTGATTTGAAAAAAAATATGAACGAAATTAGAAAGCACTAAATAATAATAATAATAATAATAATAATAATAATAATAATAATAATAATAATAATAATAATAATAATAATAATGCGCTTAAACTAACTCTATGGCTTATGGAACCAGGAGGTTCAATGGAACGTCCACGAAAGCTCTCATTGACTTCTGTCCTTACCCAATTAGACTCAGTTTCTACTCTGCATTCCTATTTCTGCGAGATCTCTATTAATATTGTCCTTCTATCTGCGCCTAGGTCTTCCTAATAGTCTTTTTCCTATTCAATTAATAGTTAAAACTTTGAAAGTATTACTACTTTCTTCCATTCTGGTTCCATGACCTGCCCACTTGAGCCTCCTAGATTTGATGACCCTAACAATGTTTGGTAAACCGATTATGCAGTCCCTCATATGAAGTTGCTGCCATTATTCATTTACGTTCCTCTTGGGTCCGAATATTCGTCACAGAATTCTATTCTCAAATACTTTCAGACTGCATCCTTCCCTCAGATTAAGCGACCATGTTTCCCAACCATACAGTATAACAGACATAATTATCGTTTTAGCGGTATATATCTCTGAAAATAAATTTTAAACCGAAATTTAAAATTTACCCTTAAAAAATAAAAATATGTTTTCAAAATGAACCGACGTTTTTTTTAAAAAAAAAAAAGCACTAAAAAGTGGAAAGTAAAAGCGCTTAAAAGCAGAAAATAATGTATTACAATTATCTATAAAAAAAATTGTGAAATCATCCCAAGTCAAACATATTAATGCGTCATAAAATTACTAAGACATTAATTTATTCTTGGTACGATTTTTTAAACAATAGATAATAGAAATATATTTCTCTGCTTTTGAGCGCTTTTATTATTTTCCACTTTTTAGTGTTTTTCTTAAAGTCTGTTCATTTGAAGACATATTTTTATTTTTAAAAAAGAGTTTAAAATTTATTTTCAGATGTGTCCGAGCCACTAGTGACCGATATCATATTTAAGAGAGATGGTTAAAGATTAAATCGTAATTTGACGTTAAAAGTGAAGTATTCACTTCTTCAGCAATTACATATTATCCATATATATATTCTATATAAAACTGAAAGTGACTATGTGACTTAATAACTCTTGAACCACCCGGCTGATCTCGATCAAATTTTCAACATAGATGACGTTTAAATCTGAGATGGTTTTTGTCATATCATTTTGACGGTACAACTTAGGGGGGGGGGGGTAGGTATAGAAAACTGATCGAAAATGACAGATCATAGTGTCGAATCCATAGTTTTTGGGGTCGCTGAGATGAACAATGACACTTCCGATTCCGTTTAAATCCAAATTCAGCTCCTCAAGTTGGGAGAGGGGGGGATATATAAACATCATTGAAAATGCCCGATATTAGTGTTGAATGTATAGTTTTTGGGGTCCCTAAAGTTGATTGGTGACAGTTTTGGTGTCCTCTATGTCTAAAATGAAACATATTCTGTCCGTGCGAAGAACGGACATTCTGCTAGTTTGTTATTATCTTTTACGTCCGCTTTCTAGTACACAAACACCCTCTCTATAAAAGTCTTACTCAGAAGGTTTAAAATGGCTTAATGGTTAGAATTCTGCTTTTTCGTGTAGGGGAATCGAATTCGATCTGCAGTGGAAGACGTTAATACATTAGTTCTTGTTTCATCACGTTAAACATCAAACTTTATGGATAGCCAGTGGCGTATTTAGGGGGGTGGCTTCCGGGCTTAAGCCCCCCTGAAATCTTACTTAGTATAGTAAAGTAAATGAAATATCTTGCAGAATTTCCACATTTCCAGGCAAAGTCCCCCAAAATTAGCAAAGCCCCTCCCGAAACAAAATCGTAAATACGCCACTGTGGATAGCATTTTCTTTTAAGTGATATATACTGAAACTATATCAAAATTCAGAAGTTTTGGCAACATTGCTAAGAAATGAAAAACAGAAGCTACACAAGAGTGAACAAGAGTCGTTGAGAGGCGGGGTTTGTCACGATGACAAAAAATTTTTACTTTGTATTTTTTTTCACAGAAGACAAGAGAATTCCAGAATTCTGAAAAAAAAACTTTAAATTTCTACTTTATAATACACACTTATTTTTTTTAAAAAAATGTTCTTTAGGTTTTTCCACGGATAGAAAATTAGAGTTACTTCAAAGAATTATTTTTTCACTTTTTAATACAGATGATTGTGCCAACTCATAATTACAACTGTTGTTATTCTCTTTTTTTCTTTCTTTGTAGACTTTAAGGGAAATGATAATTTGAAATAACTAGTGGTTTAGACAATAAAATCAGGAAGTCACTTTTGGAAACTATTATGTTGAACAGATTAGACTTTTGTATTTTTTGGAGATGTTAACTTCTTGACAAGTACTATTATAAAAACTATAGTAATCGTAAAAAAAACTTTGAATTCCACCTATAAGATTACACTTCACTAATTTCTATCTCATGTTATGTTATTCTGGTATTTGGCTTCCAAAAACGAAACGTTTCACGGAATCGTGCTGTTTCTCTCTGCTAGCTTTTTCTAACCCAAACTCTTGAAAAAAAATTCTTTGGTAAATTTTCTTATTTTAAATGAATTTACAAAATCAATTTATGTAATTACTGAGGGAAATTTAAAAGAGAGCAATAATTTTGCAAGTAAAGATATAGGTTATTATCAATATCATTTAAAAGAGGGAAAGAAGACGATTTTTTAAAGTTAGTCCATGTAGTAGATACTTTATCTTCTTGTTAGAAACAAAGGAAGAGCATCTTTTTCGTCATCACCCATCATTTTTCCTTTTTTTAAACATTAAAATTAATATATTGCCAAGCAATTAATGATAGCAAAACCGGCCGTTCCTCGGCGATCACACTCTCTAAGGAAAATCGCCTGGGACCTGTATGTTACGTACAATCCCGGCATTTAGCTGGTGTGAATGTGGGAAACTCAGGAAAACAACACTCAAGATGACTAGCTTGGAAAAACTTTTACACTTTTTTCGACCGAGTGTCCGCACCGGAAATCGAATCCGGGACCGCTCTATTTAAATAAAGTCAACTGTGGTATTAATAAAACTACAAATAATTTCCTTTGTTAACGGAATAGATGATACTTTTTTCTTTAAAAAAAATAAAATGAAGAAAGGAAAGACAGTACAATATTATATATATATATAACTGTTTAATTTTCAGGTTAGCAGTTATGTTTCAGCTAGGAGTATATGGTAATTACTGTTTTTTTTAACTTTCTTTTTTATTTCTATGAAGTGTGGAAAAAATGTGAAGTATACAGAATCATTTGAAAATTAGTGGGGAAAAAAGACACCGTAAAGCTATTAGTATGCATTACAATTTCACGGTGGTTTGACTAATGTAATAGCTCTTAACCATGTGGTATTCATTTATCGCAAGAAAGGATTCGATTTTTTTTTTTTTTTGGTAAATAAATTTTTATAAGTCTTAGTTTTGCTCTTAAACTTGTTAAACAACTCTTAATACACTAAAAGAACGATCTAAGAACACTTCAAAAGGGCCTTTTTTTTTGTTAAATGGACAAAGACTTTCCGCTCAACTGTTTTACAAATAATAGTAACATCATTAACCCTATGAATATTCATTCGCATATATTCAATGTATCACATATCTACATAATTGTAGAGAATATCATATATGTGTGGTTACTTAATTAAATTATTATTATTATTATTATTATTATTATTATTATTATTATTATTATTATTATTATTATTATTATTATTATTATTATTATTATTATTATTATTATTATTATTGTGTTGCTTGTAAGTTGACATCAAGGTCTCTTATATTACAAAAACGATTAATAATGTTTACTTATCTCACCGTTGCTACCATAGTCTACTCGAATGGTTTTCAATCATTGGTTCGCGGACCGGTACCGGTCCGAGATTTATTTTAGACTAGTGTCACTAGGAATGTGGTGCTTTCTAGATATTTAACGAGGTCCCTAACATGTCTTCGGCTTTTGCCGGTTTATCAGTATCGAAAGGTTAAAAACCACTGGTCTGTTCTATAGCTACACTTTCGTGAGTGCATTCAGTCGCTGTTGCTCAATCAATACGATTTACAATCATCGAGATTTATAACTGGTTTTAAAGCTTATTTTGGGTGATTATTATACCGACGAACTAATAATAATAATAATAATAATAATAATAATAATAATAATAATAATAATAATAATAATAATAATAATAATAATAATAATATGAATGTAATATGAGCGCATCTATGAACATCAATTAATTTGTTTAATTTGTCCCAGCTCGTAGGACTAAACTTTGGTACGCATACTGATCCAGTGTAACCGGAGCCTAAATTGTCGGCTGACAATTGAACGAAATGGTATTTCAACTTTTGTATAACCCAAGTCGGTCGTAAATCCGAACGGTGTATGTTTTTATATGTGGATTCAAATTATAAATTTTATACTGTAAGTTAAAAGTAAACAAAACAGTATGGAAATCTTGATATACTACATCATACAAATAAAGAAATAAATTAATATAGATATTCAGTAATCGTGTACCCGCGTTGGTATTCTTTAATATTTTCTTGTGAGGCGTCATCATCCACACACACACACATACATATATATATATATATATATATATATATATATATATATATTACGGTGGTCCAGAACCAAATTCAAAAAATCAACTTGTTCAATAATCCTCTACAAGGCTTATGTTTTTTCTCCAGTCATAAGCTACTTACTTGCAAAATTTCAGCCCTATTGTTCAATATTTATAGGTCGCTCCATATTTTAAACCTTCTTGTAGTAATACCAATGATCTAATGCTAGAATTTTTGGAAGGTACACGCTGGACTATTTTGAAAATATATCGTATGACTACCTCCGTAAATGCTCATTCATTCGTAAATTTAAGGTAAATATATATGCTGCACTATAAAAATATTAGGTGGTTAATGGGTATACGCCCCATTACATTCCTGTATACTACATTATATATTTTCTAGGAGTCAAGACTACTGTAGAATGTAATTTAATGCAAGTAGCTGTGCTAATAACCGGATAGATATAAGTTCTTAGCTTTCATTATTATCATTAGATGGCGAGATAATCCTTTTTTCCAAAAAGTTTGTGAATTATTAAAACAAATGGCAGTGGTGATGATGTAGCTGAAAGAGGTATAAGTCTCATCCAAAAGTATAATGAAGCCTGACAAAACACGAGGAACAGAAGCAGTTTTTAGTCTTAGATTGGTTGAAACCCATCGTAAAAATGTTCCCGATCCACTAAAGAAAGAGTTTTTATAACTTGAGAATACAAATACTGACATTTTGTTCTGAAAGGTTTGACAACAATAAAAAAAAAGCGACCTGTAAATATGACTTAATTGTACTAAAATTTCGTTAGTTATTTCTATAGATCAGAAGGAATAAAATAAGCCTTGTGGACCCCCGACCACTGTTAGTTTTGTTTTGTGGAATACCTTATATATATATATATATATATATATATATATATATATATATATATATATATATATATATATATATATATATATATATATATATATATATATATATATATATATACATGTAGTTGTATTGTTTCCAACACCATGTTCAGCTATATCTTTTAGGAGGACACACACTATACATTATATATAATATATATTAATGGGGAGAAATATATACCTAGATATGCAATAAGCTTTTTTGTTCTTCCTTTTGTTCCAAAATATTAGAATCATATACCTAAGTAATGTACCACAAAACCTAATAATATTTAATCAGAAAGTTGAAGAAAACCGTTCAAACATGATTTCTTAATACAGAACCTTCGTTCTACTTTGCTGCATTCCCATTAATAAAATAACAATAATAATAATAATAGATAACACACACACACACACACACACACACACACATATATATATATATATATATATATATATATATATATATATATATATATATATATATATATATATATATATGTGTGTGTGTGTGTGTGTGTGTGTATAAAGTGCGTTCTCATCCATCGACCCTAATCTGTACTTACGATCACACATGACGTTTTCCCCTGAAGTGAAGAGCGTACGGATATTGCGCAACATCAAGATTCAAAAGGACATACAGTATACCTATGTCTTAATTATTGAAATATTTTATGTGGCAGGTTTTCTACTTTAGATCTTTATCTGTAACATACGTACAGAGTTACATAACGATCATGGCCAGATAAAAAAAAAGTACCTAGATTGTTTTTTTTTTTTCTCGGGAAGATTCCATAGATCATATTTTCCTCATTTATGTTATTCAAATTTTTTTTTTCAAGGAAAATCGGTAGACATATTCTGCTGCTTTCTATGTATTGATCGACAAAACTACAAATGCCTTTCGTGCAGTACAAATAGTATTGCTCACGAGACTAGAAGTTTCCGTTCCCGATAACGAGACGAGAAACTTGACAAATTTTCGTCTCGTTTTAGTTTTAGATCTCAAACACTAATCTATACTATGAAACGATTCTTTTACTAGTTTCACATTCCACGATTATGCCCTTTAGGCTAAAGAAAATAGACGATTAATCGAAGTGAGTAATTGTGAAATTAAAATTTCGTGCTCTCCTACCGGAAATCGAACCCGGAACCACGTGCACTAAAGGTACTAGACCAGCATGGAGGGCTAAACACTATTTTAGTCTTACATGATTTATAATATAAAAACTATAAATTGATCAAGTAATTGTATAAACATAATGTGAAGAGCATTTATCAGCGTTTTAAGATTCACAAGGCATTCCAATAATAGAAAATAAATATGGCTTTAATCTTGTTATATCACACTCTTCGTGGACCTCTCACTCCTGACGCGAAAGGATTCTGATCAGGGTTGGATCCAGGATTTCCTGAGGGGGGGTGCACCAATAACTACCAGTACATTTGAATTGAATTGGAATTTTTAAAATGCCTTTAGGCATCTGTGGTGTGAATTAGGAAATGCTCTGGAAATGTTGTGTCTGTTCTCGGTGAATACTTCTCTTTCAACTTTTAGAAAATTAACTTAAACTATCGATTTTGCAAAACTTCCTTTTGTTTTTAAGCCTAAACGGAAACATGAAAGCAGAAATTTCCGGAAAGTGTTGCTATTTTCACTGCTAGCTTTTGACTTTAGGTAGTATATATATTTACAACGAAGGGAGGGAGTTGCACGTGCACCCCTCTAAATCCGGCCCTGACTCGGATAACTTCTAGATGACATTATTTTTTAAAAAATCAAGGAATAAAATTTATACATAAATTTTCTAGTCTCGTTCCGTAAAATATACTAAACGAGAAAGATCCACAAAATGTGTGTATAACAAGATAAAAGCCATATTTATTATTGGAATGCACTGTGTAATGATATGTTCTTCAATGGGTTCGAACAATTACTTTTCGTTTTCAATTTATAGTTTTTTTTTATACTATAAAAATCATGTAATACTACAATAGTGTTTAGGCTTCTCTGCTCCGCTAGTGGCTAGTGCGTGTGCCTTTGATGCACGTGGTCGCGTGTTCGATTCCCGGCAGGAAAAAATCTTTCCGTTTAACGCCCCTCGATTATTCCTTTTAGGTTAAGAGAGACTATGATTAAGTCAAGTGAATGATGAACCAAGAATTGGTGGAATGAGAAAGTGGGAGGAAATGGGGGTACCCCAAGGAAACCCAGGGACACGATGTTGTCCACCGCAAACTTACTTGGCCGGGAATCGAACCAACGCTTTAGGTAAGTGCACTAAAACTGAGCTATCATGTCTCCGTAATTCCTGGTGGGAGAGCTCAAAAATTTAAGAGACGAGACTAAAAAAAAACAACCTTATTTCTCGTTTTGTCTCGTCTCGTAAGTACAACATATATTGTTCTGTTTTTGTATATTAAGTGTATATTGTGTATATTATGTTTTGTCCACCTTTATCGGAATGTTTTTTTTTTTTCTTCTCTTAATGTGAAACTTAAGTTTTAGCTCTGATTATAAACTGTAATTTCTTATTTTCATATTCAAGATCGTGTCTCCCGAAGTAGTAAGTACCGTATACAATGTTATTACCAGAAAACGAAAAAGAAAAATCTGTACATAGATGAGGTATAAACGAATCTCGATAAATCTTATTCAGCTGAACAAAATGATATGAGTAAGTGTAAATTGTCATGCGTAGTTTTTGATAAAATGGAGAAAAACTTATTTTTGTACGCCTAAAAAAATTGATGCTGCATTATATAATTATGACCTTTAATATAATGACACTGATACTGTAGTATACTGCCATCAAGTCAATTCATTTCTTTTTAGCCATCTCTCAATATCAAACCTCCCCTAGTGAGAAACAAAATATCTTACTTAATATTTTTGCCAAAAAAAAAAAGAAAAGTAAATGGCCATATATCATGGGAACAGTTATTAAGTCAGATCAATTTTCACATACCTACTAGAACAACACGGCTTAGTGATCTCTTTTACACTCGAGCGGCGAGAGTTAATATTGCCCAAAGGTTCCTTCTAAACCGAATTGTCACTACTTATAATCAGTTCCCAGAAACTTTAGACGTTTTTTCAAATGAGTATATTTTTAGATCATCTATAAATAAGCTATTTTTGTAATGTTGCTGTTGTGCTGTACCATCTTATGCTCAAATTATTATTCAATTGTTATGTTATCAAAATTGTTAAAATATTTCAATGTAAAATGGCCTAGTGCTGTATCTGAAACCTATTATAAATAAATAAATAAGTTCGTTATGATAATAGCAAAACAATATGATTAATGAGATATATCCGTAAATTACGATTAATTCTTAAAATTTTAACTTTTGTTTAGCTACAATTTTGTCTAAAGATGAGATACAATTAATCAATTGATCGTGTCCAACTGAACAAAATCGTGTGTCATTTTATTATGCAGAAAGTCGTACGTCACTAGTTGGATGGCCTATTTTTCAAATGCTAAATTTGGATCAGGAATCGGTTTAGCATGTGCATCATAGTTATCCAACCTCAATTCTGCAAACTCTTTGTTATATTAAAGCGTTTGAAATTAATGCTGTCAAATTTAGGATTACCTGTGATACAAGTCCTGAGGTTATCTCGTCCCTCGAAAAGGTGTCTTGAGAGTGATGCCTCGTCTCGTCTCTTTTTTTAGACAAGTCTAGTGAAATTTTAGAGTCTGGACCATTTCTAGGGAAGGGTAATTCTGGAATGTCTACTCTGAATTTACACACATTGAAAGACACATCAAAGAAACGTAAAGAGAGCACTTCAGAAATGTTTCGAGAATGGTGTTAGTCAAGTGGATCTCGCATTGCTTCTCACTGCCAGTGTTCATAGGCAAATCATCTTCTACAGCAGAAAGGCGCCAGTAGAAATTTTAAAAATGTCATTTTGTACTTAAAACAAAATTCTTTGAAAACTATAGTGTCTACTGTTCTTCCGCCTTTTACAGATCAGAAAGAAGAGGAAGAAGAAAACACACTGTCCTGTCCTGTCGGAGGAAGACAGATAGATAGACAGACAGACACAGAGAACAGAGAAAAGGTGTGTTGGGGGGGATTTGTGTACAGGGCTTACAATGTCTGTTGTTAACCATAACAACGCATACTTTTTTCTTTTCTTTCTCTGTTAGCGCTGTGTGTTCCCATGGCGGCGTAGAAAACGCTTCTTTTGTGCTTAGTCTTTAAGCGTGACTGGCAGAATTATCTGATGAAAATTATTTCTCTCTCTCTCTCATCAGATTGGAAACCAAGCATTACAGCTGCTCTGCTTCTGTTCTGTCTACCGCCTTTTTGCCAGACTGAAAAAAAAAAAAACTGTGCTTGTGTCTACTCTATTCTATACAACTGTACATGTGGGCTTACCTTACTCATTATTGCAAGCTTACTCCACTGACAATTTTATTTCAAAAATTGAAAACATGGGAAGAAATTTTCTGTCACTTCAGTATTGAACAAGATATAATGGAAAAATAAACAATTACTATATTAAGAAATATATAGAGAAAACGATGAATAAAGCAAGCGACTGATGATGGGTGAATTGGTGGAATGAGAGAGTGGGAGGAAACAGGAGAACTCCGGACATGATCCATCACAAACTTACTTGGTCGAGAATCGAACCAGGGACCCCACGCACCAGAGGTGACCGCTCTACCACTGAGCCACCATGCCCCCCGCGTAGTTTTTGCAAAATATATATAGAAAAACTAATTATTTTTATAAATCTAAATAATAATAATAATAATAATAATAATAATAATAATGTTGTAAGTGAACCATGTCACTTATTGACACGAAACTTTTATTGAAATATGAATATTTAATCTGGATAGGACAACCAGTTCAATAAGCAACATACTGAATATATATGAAAAAAAAAAAAAAACATAATGAAGAAGCTTGAGTGACAGGATAGATTCAGAATAAAAGGCAGGATTATCATGCAAAAAAAAAAAAAAAGAGAGAGAGAGAGAGAGAAATAATAGCCTAATTACATATATTCACTTGGACATGTCAATTATTATTTCTCTGAAAGGAAATATTTAAAAAAAAAAAAAAAAGTATCACAAAAGCCACTTCTTTGATAGAAGTAGGATTGCCAACTTTTGGAAATGGAAATACTGGACACCCTCCTATAAAACATATAGTCTTAAGACTTTCACATTATCGCTCTTCAAAAATGTTGACAACCTGAAAGAGGTTACTTCACATATAATTGAGTGATTCGGAGTTCGAATTTAATAACTTTAGTTACTCTTGAGGTATTTATTAAACTTACTTATTTCAGTGTTGATTGAGTCGGAAGTGCTAGCTGTGTTTTTGAAAATATACTTTCGTTGATATCCATAGTAGTTTTGATAAGTTCAGTAAACTACTTTTTACCTGCTTTCAACTCTAAAGAAAAGGCCAAAAATGGCAAGAGTTGCACGAATAAAGCTATATTTAAGAGTCTTCATCCCGGCGAAATTAAAATACCGCTAATTTTACAGTAATTATGTGATATCTTCAAATAGATAAAAGATAATTGAAATATGGAACAAGAGCGCCTTAGACAATATTATTTTGCGTGAGATACCGTTATCACAAGTCACCTAGTGGCTTTCCGTTTTCAGCTGTTTAGAAACGCGAGAATAAATGCCGATTTTCAAAACGGCTCGAAATCGAAAGCAGATAGGTGAGTCGTGATAACTGTTTCTCATGTAAAATAATATATGTCTAGGGCGCTCTTGTTCCACATTTTCGTATATTTGATGGCTAAATGCCCTTTAAAATGTGCTACATTTTGTCAAGTTGGCACCACTGCCACCTTGCAAACGATAACATAATTACGACGAAGCAACCAAAATTCGTTGCGGAATGGAATTGAGCTATGGTCGTGATCAGCTCGTTGTCAAATGAGTTTCATTTTAGAATCTAGATTCAACTAAATCTACTTTCCACGGAATTAAAAAAATAATCTGAATAGAACAAATAGGAATAGTAAAAAGAAAAATTACCTGACATTTAACGTCCGGTTTTGAGGTCGTACCGGACACCGGACATGGACGTCAAAAACCGAACGGTTGGCAATCTTTGTACAGAAGGAATCTTGCGAGCACTGATGAATATGGATACACATGCTTTATTCTGTTGCGAATTTTAAATTTCATAAATGTTATGTTTACCTTGTAAAATATAATCAAACTTTGTTTATTTTCCAAATATGATAAAAACAAGTAGGGAAACCCGTTCGAAAGAATCACGGTAATAATATCGTAACAGAAAAAAATAGGTCTATATATAACTTATTGAAAATTTCAAGGGCTTTTTCTTAAAGAAAAAAAAAAGTTAGATAATCGTCTTTTCTTCTTTATCTTACACAATGTTGCCCTAAACATTTTATATTTTATTGTACTGACTGTTTTTTTCTCTCTGTTCTATACTTTTCTTCAGTAGCCATACACTAGTCAATGCGTGCACACATCTTGCTTTACTACACTTAACAAAAATCTCTGTATACACACACATATATATATATGGTGTGGAGACATGGGAAAATTTCGTACGAGAATATCTTTTTTTTCTTGTGTTCCGTAAGTAGATGTGTTGTTGTTTCAAACCTTGCTTTCCCGTCTTTCTCCCGATACTAAGTGAAAACTGTTCACCCATGTATCCTTATGATGCAATACAGAGATAATAGGATTTTTTGTTTTTCTTCATAGCAGACACACACATAAACCCTTTTGCTTAACTTCAGAAGCTCACATCAGTCAGAAACCATATATAATATGGGAAAGCAGCTTCTATTGTTTATTTTCATTATTGTTGGTATATTATTATTATTATTATTTCAAACTTCTTTTCGTACAGACATTATTTTTGTTTTTAAGATAAGCGATTGTGTGTTTACGTATTGTTTAACTGTTTGATTTCCTAATTTATTATTATTATTATTATTATTATTATTATTATTATTATTATTATTATTATTATTATTATTATTATTATTATTATTATTATTATTATTATATTTTCAACACTCTAACAAAGAAAATAAATTCGGAAATAAACAAGAAGAAGAAATTAAGGAATGATCCAAAAATGGATCAAAAGATTGCGATCTTGGCCAAAAATGAACTTTTGGATCAGGGACCACCCAATGTTTGAACGGCCCCTAAATCGAGTTTTCGCTTTTTTTTTTTTTTTTTTTTTTTTTTTTTTAAGGAATAAGGACATCATACTGAGTTGAGTGATAGCTTGGGTTATAATTATGTAGTCCTATAATTATGTAGTTCTCCACATATAAGGTGTACAAGAAAGTTTTTGATTTTGAATCTTTTGCCGCCTTATATGTAGAGAACTACATATAGTGTAGTCAAACCCAAACTATCACTCAACTTAGTATGATGTACTTATTCCGGCAAAAAAAAAAAAAAAAAAAAAAAAAAAACCTCGATTTAAGGGCCGTTCAAAAATTTTGTGGCCCCTAATCCAAAAATACGTCCAATAGATCCACAAGGTCCAATATATTTCAATCTAAAAGTTTCTTGTACGCCTTATATGGAGAAGTACATATAGGCTAAGGCTTAGTGTAACCAAACTCAAACTATCACTTAACTCAGTATGATATGCTTGTTCCGAAAAAAAAAAAAAAAAAAACGAAAACTCGATTTAGGGTCCGTTCAATTTTTTTTTCGAGTTTTCGTACTTTTTTTTGTACGGAATAAGCACATCATACTGAGTTAAGTGATAGTTTGGGTTTGGCCACACTATACGTAATTCTCCAGATATAAGGCCTACAAGAAAATTTTTGACTGAAATATATTGGATCTTTTGATCCAAAAAAAATAAAATAAAAACGGCAGTGTTTTCATGTACTCATTACAACACAAAAATGACTGAAACTAATGCGTTTTCAAATAGCACCTGAAAGTGAAAGGGAAAAACAGCACCCATACAGAAGGTAATACAGTAGGTAAATATGGTTGAAGAGAAAGAAATTGATTAAAAGAGGGATCGATAAAGAGAAATCCTTTGCTTAACCAAGGCACGAGAAGAAGAGATATACATGTGTCATGTTACATTTAGTTTAAGGTTTCGAGTAATGGAAAGAAATGGGTGGTTTAATGTATCTACTTATTATAACACATAGGCTACATGACTGAAAGTGCTGTATAACAATAGTTCTTGAAGACTATTGGAAATGGTGAAATCCACACAAAAATTAATACAGTAGGTCATTTTTTTTCGTTGGGAAGAGTCCACGCTTTTTCTTTTTGGGGGGAGAAAGGAGGGATCCAATACGTCTTTGTAATATTGAACCGGTATTCTTCTATGCATCCGAAATTATGATAAGTAATTGTAAAGTACTGCTATTTACATATTTTCAGAAGAAATGAAGGAACCAGAAATTGTTTTTGTAAGAAAAGAATGTACAGATCAAGTTTAAGGTCAGATCTTTTCCCCCCATCAATCATTTCTTTTCTATACGAGTACAATTTTATTAAAGAAATGTATAAACATATGTTGAGTACCGAATTTTTGGGGGAGACGAACATCCGGATCCTCTGGACTTCCCGATGGATTTAGGCAACTGAATGATGACGGAAGAAATGATTTGTGGAATTATAAGGTGGGAGGAAACGGGAGAACTCCGAGAAAATCCACAGACACTATCTTGTCCACCAGAAGCTTAATTGACCGAGGATCGAACTGGAACTCCACGTACCGGAGTGAGCGCTCTATCACTGAGCCATCGTGCCCTATATATTGTTCTTTCGATTTTTTTTATAAGTCAAATGAAATCTGGGAATTATTCAGTCCAATGCGAATTCAGATGAAAAATTTGAAACGTAAAATAATTATGTAAAACCATAATTATGCCTGTTGTACTGTATAGTTGCGAAAAATGATCACTTACTCTGACGGAAGAACGCAGATTGAAAGTATTTGAAAATAAAATCCTTAGGAGAATATTCGGAAGTGGGGAATGGCGGAAACATCACAACGGGGACCTGTGTAATATATACAGTTTATGAAACATTGTTAATGTCTTTAAGTCTAGGAAGTTCAGGTAGTCCCGTCATGCAGCTAGAATGGAAGAAAGAAAAAAATGCTTTCAAAATTTTAAATGGAAACCAAATCGGGAAAAGACCATTAGGAAAACCTAGACACAGATGGGAAGAAAACATTAAGATAGATCTCACAGAAATAGGAGTACAAAATAGAAACTGGATAAAGTTGGCTAAGGACAGAAGTCATATGGAGAGCTTTTTCTGAATGTGACATTGAACCTCCCAGGTTCCATAGGCCATAGAGTTAGTTAGTAAAGTCAAATGAAGAACGAAAAATTCCATTATTACAAACTAATTTAGTCTATGTTATAAATGTCTTATACTAATGTTGTTAAAATTCGAATATTCGAACATCGAATAAATATTCGATTAATTATTTCCCAGATATCGAACACTTCTACGAATTTTGATAACGTATTTATTCAGATATTCGAATAACAACAGAAAAATTATTCGAATAGTTTTAACAGTGCTACTTCTACCTTCCATTTCTGTTTTTCATTATCAATGTGTGCATCAACTTACAAATATACCCTGCACCATATATAGTTGTAAAGGAGCTGTTTCAAAAAAAAAAAAAAAAAAAAAAAGTGAAGAGTATTTATATTCTTTTATTTTATTATCTGTAACCCAAAGATGCTTTGTCCACACTACGGTACTCCTATTGTTCATTGTTTGACAGCTTCTCTTCAAAGAAAAGGTGGACTCACCCACTCTATTGGCTTAATGAAGTCTTTCAAGTAGTTATCCCCTGTTGAAAAGCCGAACAATAGCCACTGACATTCATTTGTTCCTTTTTGTTGTTATTAAGTCTCTTATGCATGTGCTATGGGTACCCTATACTTATTCTACTACTTTCTTCCGCATATTTCTTTTTTCGGATGCCTCTGCTTAAAAATAAAATAAAATAAAGACTCCACTTGAGGTTTGAGGCGTTGATTAACCACCGGACATTGTGTAGTACATCTTCCACTTTTGATGAGTGGTCAACCGCAGAATCCAAAAGAAGATAGACAAACTTAGCTGTAGCTACTGTGTTTCTATTTTTATCATCCATACAACTTGTGCAGATGGCACGCTAATGCATACATACAGACAAATGTGTATTTCATAAACATCAGGCTCACCAACCATATGATAATACAGGGTGGCCCAAAAGTAGGTATACAGTACCGTACTGATCAGCTAATTGAATTTTACATCATTTCTTATTGTTATCCATCAGGTACATTTAGTTTCTTTATTATTTGTTCTTATTGTGTTATTACTTACATCTTAAGCTCGGAAGAGCCGAAGCAAAATAAACCCATAAACTAGAATGTTTCCCTACTTGATCAATGCAGGGGTGTATACCTACTTTTGGGCCACCCTGTATATCGTGATATAGTATAATGCTATGTATAATAATGCCCTTGCGATAACAGGTGAATATACTGTAATTTTAGAACGCACACGTTTTTTGAAGCTTTTGAATGTGCAAATAAATTGTAGAGGTGCACTAAATAATTATAAAACACACATACTGAGGTTTTTTTTTAAAAGTTCCGCTAAAACAAATTAATAACGATTGGCAAATGGCAACCCTGCATAGTGTATACATTCTTTAAATTCAATTACGTTTACGAGGAGGTGGAAATGTTGTTATTCAGAGTAGAGACAATAAGGATTTTTTTTTTTTTTTAATGATGAGGACAATGACACCGATTTGGAGTTAGAAACTGAAGATTACTACATAAGTTTATTATGTATTGCCGCCAATATAAGTAGTATTACACTTATTTCTACAATTATCACGTGCATAACGAATATACCACATTTTTTTGTAATATACGATAATTGTAAAGACGGATATCGACAATTTTGTTCTCTGAGATTGGCAACTATGATAGACCACATTGACTTGATCCCTAGTCTTCCGTTACAAGCGCTGCTATCGGCTGAAGGAATTCCACTCACTTTCCCTCGCTTAGCAACAGCTGAGCCCTTATTGGCTCAACGCGTGGGTCTGAGCTTTAGTTCGCATTTTTGCCACGGCTCAAGACATTTTGGCACCACAATACCATTTGCATTCTCAGCCTGGTGTTCGCGAACACGGTTGTGCTAAACTTCCTAGCGCTTTACTGCCCAAGAAGGAACATGGTCAACCAGACAATTTTCGAATTGGAATGATCAATGTAATAGAATATCTGCTTCTATTGGAATTATACTTGAATTTTTGCATCTAACTTTGCAAATCTTTTTCTAGTAGCTCCAGAAACTTGGCTCACGATGAAGAATCAACACTAAAAGTTCTTGCACATCGAGAATCGAATCCCGGACCATACATGTTAACTATTTGGTTAGTAGGAGCTTAACATTCCCTTTTCAGCAGCACCGAGGTTATTTAAGACAGGATTTATTGTTTAGTGCAGAATCCGGAACACTGTAATTAAACAATGATTGAATGACAATATTTGTGACTGTAATTGGTTGTAATTAGTGTTGCCCACGAGACTTGACTTGGGTCTGTCTCGTCTCGATGAGTGTGATGAAAGTGTTTTCTTGTTTCGTCTCGTCTCGTATTATGCCTATTGGAAGAATGTCTCGTTTCATATTGTGTCTATTGGAAGAGCTGACTCGTCTCGTAATGTTGAGTTGAGTTGATTTTAGTTTAGCGTCCCTTTCAGCAGCGAGGCTATATAAGACGTGGACCTACTGATTAACGTGGAATCCGAACTACCTGAGCTCCTGCCGGGAATCGAACCCGGGTCTCCCACGCCAAAGGCGCGTACGCTAACCGCTTAGCCAAGAAGGAGCTCGTCGTCTCGTAATGTGACTATTAGTAGAACTATCTCGTCTCATTTCGTAGGCAACACTAGTTGTAATCTTACAGAGAAAAATCTCATAGCTAAAGAAGTGCAATGAATGTACGGAGAAATAACATTAAATTGTCTAAATCAACTTCTTTTTATTAAATTTGCTTCTTTAGTTTAACTGGCCAATTCCTTGAGGGAAAAATATTTGTATCGCAATTGCACAATTGACTCCAAAATTGAACTGAGCGAGAGCTTTACAAACCATCTAGTGTCAAATTTGTGAGAGTAATCTTTTAAAGATTGAGAAATCTGTGGGTGAAGAGTGGGTTAGTCTAGGCATACTCTCACAAAAGTCACAGCTTTTATTTGGAAGAGAAAAGTTTCCTAAAAAAAAAAAAAAAAAAAAAAAATGCAGGTTTCTATATTGCATCCAAAGCCGTCATAAATTTACTTGGCCATATTTTCATTCATAGTTTTTCGAAGTATTATAAGCACACGTACTTTTTATTGGAAATATCTTTAATATAATGCAAAAATACAGACCTATCATTGCTCCTGTAAGTTTATAAAATATTAATTCTGTTTTGATCTCGCGTGTAGATAGCTAATATAATATAGGATATAGAAGACCATACTGTCTTTTATAATATCTCTATCTGTCTCGTGTTGATCATAAAACAGCAGCATTACGGAAATGACACGCAATATATATAATGACAAAAACAACACATATGTATGTAGACTAGATATTACGATCCACGATTCTACTAAAGGTCACACTGTCCTATATATGTATTGCTATAAATCAATATGTTAAAGGCTTCTAATAATGCCATTTAATCTGAAGTGTAGCACATGTAATGATTGTAAGTGTGGATAATCAATAAGGAACAAATTAACATGTTAAAAGAACTTAAGCAATAAAAATTATAAGGCAATGAATTGAAATTTTATTCTATGTCGTCAAAATTTTCAAAATATACTAACAACAAATACAGTTAATATCTTTTATAGACCTATAAAATTTTTACAAAGTAACTTTTTGGTCTTTACGAAATAGGGTTAAACGAGGAGAGACGCCGCAGGCGAAGAGATGTCGCACATACTGTAGTTTGCCTAGTACATACCAGATGACAGCAACATTCAGCAAGGATGTGAAACTGTCTGTCGTTCGTTCTATCAAGCCAGTGCAATAGAGATCAGCCGAGCGCGGTGGACATGAGTGAGTCGTGTTCAGAGCAAAATTTCCTAGTGAGATAACCTTCGACATTTTATTGAATATAAGTTTGATAGATCATAATAGAGCGCACACTAATTTGAACTTAACAAATAGTTTACACTCGTAAAATACGTGTTAGAGTACTGTGATTAGCTTCCGGACGATCTTGGACCGAAACTATAAAGACATTAAAAACCAACGGGTAAGGGATTTGTCCTCTTGAAAATGGATTGTCGCAGCAGTTACATAAAGGAAATATATTATTTTAGGTTTTAAACCCTTCTTTTCCATTTCTCATGCGTGACAATTAGGCTGTTGTTGACTCAGTGGGAGAACTCTTACCTCTGGTGTGAGATCCCTGATTCGATCCCCGGCCAAGTAAGAATGTGGTGGACAACATTGTGTCCATGGGATTTCTCGGGCTACTCCCGTTTCCTTCCACATTATCATTCCATTAATTCTTCCATGATCACTCACTTGCTTTAATCATCCGTCTCTCTTAGCCTAACGGACATAATCGTAGAACATTAAAATGAAAGATTTCATTTCACAAAAAAAAAGAAAAAAAAAAAGAAAAAAACAGACTTTATATAATTAAGCCACTGTGTCGCTATTCTTCAGTTGCAATTAATTTCGTCATATTGCAAGCTAATAATTACTCGAGTAAACTTTCCAACTAAACGCATATAATACGTGTTATTTGTTTTTCCTCTTTAATTCGAATTAAAAACCTATTGCCAATTAGTAAACATGTGTAGGCCTAATAACAAAAATCGCGGTTACGCAAAGTATTCTTGTGATAATAATAATAATTTCAATAATATATTATACGCCTTCACCAATATTCCCATTATCTTCCCTGAAATCACAAACGCTTTTAAGTGCGCTGTAAAACCGTTCGTTTTTGACCGAATTACGTGGGTTCTCTTAAATTTATGAGCCATACCGTCATTTGCTCTAATATTAGGTACAAAATATCCGATGCAGTGGTGACCTATAAAACTTTTTTTTTTTTTTTTGGTCCAACCCATTGCAACATTATACGAAGTTCATGGAGTACATAGGCGAAAGACAGCAAAAGAGAAAGGATGTAATAGCCCTAATCGGAGGGACTTCTTTTCATATATATATATATATCTAAATGTTCTGAAAGGAAGCAAGAGCAAGAAGACACACACAGGACACACAGAAGGGAGGGAGACGGGAGATGGATGAGTAACGTTTTCGAGAGAGAGAGACCTTGTTAGAAAAAGACGGAGGCAGTCTCAACATCGACCGAGCAGGCCAATCAGATAGCAGATTCAGCGAAATGAAGAGGATGCGACCGGCCTATGAATACGAGCACGCGAGGATCTATTGGCCTGGTGGTTTTGCCTTCAGGAAATCAACTCATAAATAAACCATGAGCAAGCACGCCGCACAGATACAGATACGTACAGACTCTGTTGTGTTGAGTGTTCATACTTGAAGTCTTGTTCAATGTGGTCCCCTTTCTCTCTCTGTGTGTTGTACTACTGAAACCTACTCGCAGACACATACTGAAAGAAAGGAACTCATTGTAAACTCAACACATATAATAGTATTATTGCACACATGTGATGATGAGTATGTATGATAAGACACAAACATGAATACAAGATCTCTCCCCATACAGATATATATATATTTTTATCTGCAGGGTTGCCAATATGTAGCGGTTTTCCGTTTTTTAAAAAAATACTGTGATTTTGTGTTCTCGTTTTAGGAATTACTTCCGACATATCATCCTCTTTTCGTTGTCAACACAGGTTCAGTGGTGGGTTTTGAGAGAAGTCACATTGGCAAAAAAAAAAAAAAAAAAGTCGCCAAAGCTAAGGGAATAGAATTCACCCATTAACAAGAATTACATTGCTCATTCTCTTTAAACCCCCAGTGATAAATTTCCAATTTTCATCGATTGCACAGTCCTCGAGTTTGGGCAAGGCTTGGGAATCTTTGCCCATCTACACTTTATGTAATGAGTAACAAACACATGCAATACCTGTAAAACTAGGACGGATTTTTTTTTTTTTTTTTTTTTTTTGTCTTTTCAAAACTGTTTCTACTTTGTAATTTCATATCTATAAATACCTCTGATATAGACTGCTGGCTACAAATGTATTCTTAAATACAAAAAATATATAAAATTATAAAATTCAAAGTTCATTCAAATTATACTTATTATAAAATTCAAAGTTCATTTTCTACACTAATTGCAGAAATCAAACATTATATGAGCTTAGTAGCAGTTATATGATCAGCGTACGGACCTTGGACATGTGGATAGAAGTATGGGTTTGATACTCATGTGATTCAGATTCCTTGTTGAGCTGTACGTAAAAGTCTCATATACGATAGCTTTGTTGCAGAAAAGAGACCATTAAATTCTAAATTAACCAGTTATGTGAATTTATTGATTTCATGATTATTCATACTATTTAGCCTATGTATTTATATGTGTTTTTTTTTTGTATATATATTAACTACATAGCCCTCCGTGCCGCTCTAGTGGCTAGCTAGCACCCACAGCTTTAGTGCACGAGTTCTTTGGTTTGAATTTCGGTATTAGAGCACTAAACATGGTTCAGTTTTCACCTTAAACTGTAAGTCCATGTTTCATATAGCTTTGGTGCTTAAAAGGGAAGCTAAATTTCAATAAATAAATAAATAAATAAACTCAAAGTGACCAGGGCGCCATCAAGAATTATTGAACACTATGGCCGCCATAAGGCAAATATTGCAGGAAAAAAACAGGTTTAATCTATCTAGTGTTGTCCACAAGACGAGATCTAGAAAAGATGCCGTGAAAGTTCTGTCTCGTATCGAAAATTACATTTGTTTCTATTGGAAGAAATTCTGAATGCCACTCATTCTAGCTTTGGAACTTCTTGTATAAATTAACAGACAAATTCTGACCAAAGCATATATTAACTAATAAATAATAGCGTTACAGTTTCGGCAAATTAACTTAGCCTTCATCAGACACATCAGACACATCAGATACAAAGCATAATGTGTCTGATGAAGGCAAAGTTAATATGCCGAAACTGTAACGCTATTACTTATTAGTTGATATATGCTTTGGTCAGAATTTGTCTGTTATTTTATGGAAGAAATTTTGTCTCGTCTCGTATCTCGGATTTCTACATTGTAACTCAGTTGTTGATCAAAATTTCAAATTTTTCGTATAGGCCTATTCGTTTGATGAACCACAGACAAAAGTTACGATTAAATCCCTTAACCCAGCTTAAATGGGTTAGGTTCATTACTTCAGCTACCTTAGGTAAATGCGCTATAGTACTAATCTTCAGGGAGAGACAGACAATATAAGACATAGTTTTCAGATTAAGATTTAAAAGTTTTAGAAATAGCAACCCTGTATATATATATATATATATATATATATATATATATATATATATATATTACGTGTATGTGTGTGTGGAGAGAGAGGGAGAAAGAGAACTGACTACAGTCTCTTTTATTAGCTATTTTTTTTTCAGGACGCTCTCAGCGAATCAAAATGAATGTGTGTGACAGAGAAACAAGTAGCTGTTATGTATGATGGGGGATATGTGGGCACACAGAAGGGAATGTAAGGGGAGGGGGGACAGAGACATGGAGGGCATAAAAATGGTAGTAGAAGAACGAATGAAATCCATTCAAATGAATGAGTTTCTGGTTTTCATCTCCCATAATTATGTATACGTTGATCCGCTTCCAGCAGTTACACAAAACATAACGTATGAAAAAAATAATTTAAAAAAAAAGAGAGAGGATAAATAAATAAAATTTAAAAAAAAAAGTTTGTCTATCACGATGACAGGCCATGTACTATCGTTAAAAAAAAAAAACTGGAAACAAAGTCACAGATAAAAACTTTTTAACAACAACGACAAGAACTTTAAAAAAAACGCATGTTCACGATGTATTCTGTCTGGGAACATATTATTATTTGTGGAGAGGGTGGTGATAGCTGTGATAGAGGGACTTCAGAGAGGACAGGAGTGATGCATTGTCATACAGTACTAAGTAGAGCTTGATTAAAATCTGAAATAAAAAATAAAATTGTTTACATTGTATGCCATAGAAGTGTTAAACTGGGAACAAGTTAACATTTGGCATAAAAATCCTTTGGACAAGATTGAAGTTTTCCTATTACTAAATAATAATAATAATAATAATAATAATAATAATAATAATAATAATAATAATAATAATAATAATAATAATAATAATAATAATAATAATAATATTGTTATATCTGAAATTTGGTTTATTTTTAAAAGTTACAATTTTCCTATAATATACGAAACATAATTAAACCAGATGTGGATGCTCAAAATGCATTGCCAGAACGAACTTAAAAAGAATTCGTTTTTTTTTTCGAAATTTATATGAAATTGCATAGGGCTATTAAAATTTATTTGATTAATTTAACTAATGACGCAATAATTATTGAATTAATAGCTTTATGTTGATATTGATGAGATCGTTTTTGATCAAAATCAATATCATCTCTCTATGACTTAAGGTTCCCGAGATATGACTTCTTAAATCTCCCGAAAACGGAACTTTTTTGGCGGTGGCTCAGAGGTAGAGCATTCACCTCTGGTGCTAGGGGTCCCGGGTTCGATTCCAGCCCCCGCCAAGTGAACTTTGTGGTAGACAAACACCGCGTGCTTGGGTTTTCTCGGGGTTCTCCCGTTTCCTCCCACTTTTTTATTCCACCATTTCATTTATTACTCATCATCACCGTCTCCTTTAGCCTAACCGGCATAATCGTGGGACGTAAAACTCAAAGATTTTTACATTTTTTTTTATTTTTGCTGGTTTACTTAGGTAATGCTAATGAAAACGTACAAGCCTACCAAATTTCAAGTTTTTATTCTAATTCCAAGTACCTAAAACATGAGATTATAGGTCCAAAAAGACCCATTTAAATAACATGGGGAAACACTTCATACCCCTAAAAATTAAAAATATTCACTTTTGGCAATTTTCCTGTCGGTTAATCCTGGAAAGCTACAATCATGTCATAAATGAAATATATGAAAAATTATATATATATATATCAATTGGCTCAAGTTTCTTAACATCGTTCATAAAATGTTTATCTGAAGGATTAACGAGCATGCGTTTGACGATCGTGATTCCGCGTTCAATTCCCATCAGAAACGCAGAATTTTCGCCGTTGATCCAGCAACGTGAGGAAGTTACTAGCCACTTTGGTTAAAATGTAGCAACCCAAAGTTACAAATAATACTGATTGGAGTGTGACTATACATCACTGAATGAAACAAGCCTCTAGACGGCTATAGTTCTTTGTGGGATTTGGTTGCTAGTGTACCAGAAAATGTTCCCATATAGAAAGATTTGACTCTATAAGATGGCATAATTATTTATAGAAACCGTTCCCTTCGATCTCCAATCTTTTAATCTCATCAATCTTGTCATCTCCATTGATTACGATAAGGAAAACAAACAAACAAAAAAATGAAGGGAAAAGCAACTGTAATCTATGTCCGATCGAAAAACATAAAAATCACTATCTGAAAAATTTAGAAAGTTTGACGGGAAGCATTTGATGCCTGTTGTTTCTTCCATACCAGAACAAACTCTCTGCTGTAGCCATCTGACGTGGAACTCTCTTCGTATCCCAAAACATACTGACACAAGAATGCACGATCTTAACATGAACTCAAAAGCGAGTTAAGAGGAAATCTACGGGAAAAAAATAATAAAAATGGACATTGAAATTCATCGTCCAAGACAAGAAGAACAACTGTTCTTTCTCCAGATGTACTCACTGGAAAGCATCGCTCCTTTCTTTTCTTACTTTAATACCCACGATTCTGTCCATCTGGTTGAGGCCTTTTTGTCTGCTATAAACCGTGAGAGCTGAGGTGACATAGATAATAAGACGTTTATCTACCAACCAGGAAGACCAGATTCGATCCCCGGTGGGAACAGGATTTTTTTCTCGATCTACCGTTATTCCAATTCTCTTATGATCTGCAAAATAGTACCTAGGGAACCCTTAGAGATAAAGGTGGTAGGACTGTGGTGTTTGACCATAACATCTGTATGTGCCGAAGTCTACAGCCTTCAGTTCATCCAGCCCAGAGGTGCCCATCCCAAAGACTTGGACACAACTCGCCAAATTTACCTTTCTCTAGTGTTGCCCACTAGACGCTATGAGAATGGTAAATTTGTTTTCTCGTAGTTTTGAGAACATTAGGAGCATTTTTCTCACTCAGCTTTGTAGCAATAAAATTTAAAATCTTTACTGAATTAACTTCTTTTTAAAAAAGCCTCTGAGTAAAAGAGTATAGCGAAACAAAATTATGATTTTGAATTTAATGTCCCTTTCAGTAGCGAGGCTATATGATACGGGACTAACTGATTAACGTGGAATGTGAACCACATGAGCTCCCACCGGTAATCGAGCCCGAATCTCGCACGCCAAAGGCGAGTACGCTAACCGCTTAGCCACGAAGGAGCTCCAAAATAAAATTAGATGCAACAGACAAATTACAAAATTTCGAAATATTCTATATCGAAAAATGAAAAAAGTTTTCGGAAAACGAAATTTTTTCAGAAAACGAAAAAAGAATGTTTTCGGAAAACGAAAAAAATTCGAAAAACGAAAACGATTTTTTTTCGAAAAACGAAAAATCAAAAACGAATATTCCGAAAATCAGAAAACAGATTTTTCGAAAAAAAAAAGATCATCCCTATTTCAAAGTTTTTATCGGAAATCCAATCGAAAAACGTCCATTAGGAAAACCTGGGTGAGATAGGAGGATAATATTAAAATGAATCTCGTCGAAATAGGTGTACAAAGTACAAACTGGATCCAGTTGTCTAAGGACAGAAGTCAATGGAGAATTTTTATGAACGCGGAATTGAACCTCCGGGTACCATAGGCCATAGCATTAGTTAATTCATTAATACAATGTATTTTAGTAAAATCCTAATTGTTAATAGTAAGACATATAGCAAGGAAAAAAAAAGATTTCAATGGAACTAAAATTTAGTCAAAGTTAACTAATAATGACATTAAACCAGAGAATTTTCCAGTTTCAAAATGGAACTAAAATACAGCTATAAGTTTCAAAATGGAACGAAAATACAGTGAAAGTTAACTAACAATGAAATTAAACCAGAGATTTTTCCAGTTTCAAAATGGAACCAAAATAGTCAAAGTTAACTAACAATGAAATTAAATGTTTTTTTTTTTTTTTTCAAAGTTTCAAAATGACAGTCTGCCCATGCCGTGCTTTCTGAACAAGCAATGTACACTACTACACAAAGTATTATTATTATAATTATTTCTAATAATAAAAAGTGAAAGAAAATTAAACAAACAAACAAAAAAAAACTCATATCATTAGAAAATAACACGTGTCTAATCATAACAATTCTGACACCAACCCAAAATATACATGTACCCTAATTGGACAATTTATTGCTGTTTATAAGTGACAACTTTTACACTCTCTGTAAGTTAAGATAACAACAGTAATTATACTCTAATTAAACATCAATATTAGCTACATAACAGAGTTTTTTTTAAAAAAGCATAACTTCAAAAGAGTTATTAGTATTAGTTTATTATAATGGATGTGTGTATTTTTTTTAAAAAAATATATCTGCCAAAAAAAAAACTGTTGAAGTTAGCAATGAACCGAAACTTATTTTTTTATAACATTTTTTTTTCCTTTTTAGTATTTCTATCATCAGATACAGGTCATACAAGATCATCGCCATAAATATTCAGCAGCAAATATAATCTACATATATGAGTGTTTGTTTATGTCTATACATATCTTTGTGTACATGTAAGAGGTCACCACACAATCTGTATTTGCTGGTTGAATAGAAAGAAAGTCACTGACTGGACTTGTTGCTAAAAAGGCAGTGCCCTCATAAAAACAACGCGAATATCTTTATATCTTACTTTAATGTTTCGCAAGTTAGGATAACACAAGTTATATATATAGACCTATATGTTTCGTCTTCTCCTATTGGCATCTTTGCCAAGATTTTTAGTTTTAATATACAGGGTGTTTCAAAATGAATATCGTGGTTTTAAGTCTTTGTAGTATTTATTATAATTAACTTACAATTATAAATAATACATAAGATGAAAGAGAAACTCAGACAGTTTTGTATATACGCATGCGCATGCATTGTTTCCTCTGTCTGTCGTTAGAAAGCGCTAGTAGCAAAGATGGCGACTAGTGAGCAGAAAGCTTTTTTTTTATTTTACATTTTCCACAGACTGAATGTGTAGTTACAGTGCAACTGTCAGTGTGGAAACCTTTAAGGAGACGCTCACAACTACGTCCTTATCGTTTGCAGTTGCTGCAAGCTCTACAGACTACGGTTTAAGTGCCAACTTTGCAAATGAAATGCTGCTGCATGACAATGAAGATTTTCTGGATCGTGTCGTCTTCAGTGATGAATAGATATTTCACCTAAGTGGCGATGTGAACATTCATAATGTTCGCATCTGGGGGAGGGGGCAGTAAATCCCCACGAGATTATACAGTTGTAACGAAATTCCCTAAATTGAATGTTTTCTGTCATATATATCCCGGCGGAAAGTTTATGGACCTTTCTCGCCTATCGATTCGATGTGTGCCGTGTGAAGAATGGTTCTCACATTAAGGGGGCAGACTACTAAATATTTTTGAAAGACTAATAATTTTTCTTTTGACCGTTTTTCGTAAGTGGAAAGAGGTAATAAAGTGTAACTTACCACAATAATAGATAATGCTATTCTACACCCGAAAATACGGATCGAAAGAATTTTCAGTGTTGCCATCCATAGAAATAACAGTGTGACCAGAATTTGAATTACTCAAAAATCTAGGTAAAGGCAGCAACTAGAAAAATAAACTCAACGGTAATTGATGACTTATCATGCTGTTTATCCTTCTTGTTTACTACTTTTTAAATAATATTTCTATTTATTTTATAAACCTTACATAAATTCTTACAAAATAAATAAGTCATTACAAAATAAATAGAAACATTATTTAAAAAGTAATAAACAAGAAGGATAGACAGCATGATAAGTCATCAGTTACCGTTGAATTCATTTTTCTAGTCGCTGCCTTTACCTAGATTTTTGAGTAATTCAAATTCTGGTCACACTGTAATCTCTATGGATGGCAACACTGAAAATTCTTCCGATTTGTATTTTCAGGTGTAGAATAACATTATCTATTATTGTGGTAAGTTACATTTCATTACCTCTTTCCACTTACGAGAAACGGGCAAAAGAAAAATTATTAGGTTTTCAAAAATATTTAGTAGTCTGCAGCCTTAAACACTTGTAGCAAAAACTGTTTGAGTTCCTCTTTCATTTAATATATTATTTATAATTGTACGTTAAATGTAATAAATATTACAAGGCTTTAAAATATCGATATTCATTTTGAGTTCAGTTGATTTTGAGTTTAACCTACCATTCAGCAGCGAGGCTATATGAGACGTGGACCTACTGGTTAACGCGGAATCCGAACCACATGAGCTCGCGCCGGGGATATTCATTTTGAAACACCCTGTACAAATATACCTACATATATAAGGTCCTGGAGTTACAGTAAAATTTTTGTATAACATTTAGTAAGTTACAAAATACCTCTTATCTAACCACCATTCTACTATTCGCAGCTTTTTACTTATTTATATATTGCAATTAATATGTTGAGACTTTTTATCGTAACTCCAGATTTTTTAAAACTTTATTTTTGTTCTATTTTAATTTCCAACGCAAAATATAAATTTGAAAAGTAGGATATTTAGTAGTGTTGCCCGCGAGACGAGACGAGAAACAAAGTTTTCTCGTCTCGCAAATTTTTGTAAAGCTCTGGTGTCGTCTGTAAATTTATGTACAAAATATATGTCCTGATATTTTTTTTTCTAAATTTCATCTAGTATAAGTCTTCAGAAACCTTCCTCGTCACGAGAATTTCACGAAGGGTGTGATATAACCCAGGGTTTTTAGAAAAACGTTTTTGAAGAAACAAAAACAAAAAGAAAAGTTTTTTATGTTTAAAACGTTTTTTTTTGTTTAAAAAGTTTTTAACGTTTAAAACAAAGTACTTTGTTTTAAGCAAAAAAAAAAAAAAAAAACATGTTTAAAATGTTTATTTTGATCAAAACAATAATCTAAATAGGCATATATATTACATTTTTACACTTTTAGGTATTACTTGTCATCTATATTCAACCGCTAGATCAAAGTTCGGGAACTTCCCTAATCTCGATCCGACCAAATGTTCAGTTCCGGAGAAAGAAATCGGGATTTTCCCGATCTCCGTTCACGGAATATGTAGTTTAGTTTCTTTGTGTTACGTTCTACTGGTCGTCTGCATTCTTAATCTGTAAACTCCCATTGACGCAACTGCTGAGTCAGGGCTTTAAACCTCAATGGCTCAGTCTTAAACCTCAAATTAAGGCTGGAAGATGGTTTTGGTATCAATTTATTCCTGAAAGATGCAGTTTTGCTGGTGTGCATTTTATGTATGTGGGAGGAGGGTATATATCGTGTTTTTTTGTTTTTTCAACAGGTTTTTACGGGCATTCCCCCTCTATGCAGATGATTCATAATATGAGCAAAGCTATGCAGATGATTCATATGTTTACAACAATATTATTGTGACCGATTACAGAAAACACAGAACATTATTCGTTACTTGGCATAAGCGCCAAAGATATTTTCAAAGCTTTGCTCATATTAAACGATAAATACCAATTGCAAATTCTCTCAGGTAGTAACTAGTTAAGCTCGGAAGGCGATGTCTTGGTGCTGAATTAACACACAAGTAACACGCTAAAGTGGTAGTCATTTTGTGTTATTTCAACACCTCATTTTTTGCTGTGTAGTCATATTCTTTAAGTACATAGGAAATTTATTATACAATCTAATACAATTCATATACACGTTCATACACGTATATAGTGGTTTGAGGACGTAACATGTAACAATTTCGGAAGGAGGCCCCAGTAGGAAATTCCCCAGCAGGGCAAATCTCCGATCGTACTCCACGTAAGTTAGGGTCTACTAGTATTTTCGCAATTACTACTTTTACTCAGGGAAGAATATACTGCAATCATAGCTGAATGTAGCTAGTAACTCACATATTTTCCTTTTTCTTTAATACTCTTTTATTCTTCTAAATAAACTTCCTCAGCCGCATATATTTTAATTTTCTAATATCTTGCATGAGTGAAACAATTTCAACTACTTATTACAGTTTATAACATAACAAAAGAGATCAGTTTGCGACCCATAATTTGAAAAAAACAAGACTTGTACTCGCTTGCATTTAGTCTAGTAATGTGACATGCCAATATACTTAATATTAATAATTTTACTAGTTTAATCAGTGTGAAACACGTGTACTTGTGAAACATTATAATGTTATGTTGATAACTTATACATGTATGCTTGTATCCTTGAACCTGCAATGTTAAATGATAAATCTTTATATAAAGTTTGGATTCCATGTCGGAACAAGAGATAGATGGGGTCCCTAGTATAAGTTATCATACATAAAACATGTGGTGATAATAATTATTATATAACCGAAATACAGGATGTGCCTGAAGTCGCTTGACAAAAAACTTATGTGTAAAAATGTCTTTGAGTTTAACGTTTCACGATTATGTTCTTGAGGCTAAGGTACACATGGGAGGAAATGGAAGCACTCCGAGAAAATACACGGACACGATGTTCTCCACCACAAACTTACTTGGTCGGGGATTGAACCGGGGACTCCATGTACGAGAGGTAAGCGGTTTAGCACTGAGTCACTGTGTTCCTCATGTGTGTAAAGAAATACTAAATAAATAAATAAGAAATTATAGCTAATTTCCATATTAAAATATTTCTTACTAAATTTCTACAATATCATTTATGTTTAACGAAAAAAACAGCGATCAAAGGTGAGACATATACCACTTGATAAATTTCATCCAGGTGAATAAAATGATACAGAAAAATGTAAATTCTCATGTGTAGTTTTTGAGAAAATTGATTGTTTCTGTGAACCTAAAAATTTGTATGCAGTTCGATTAGCATGCCATCTATTAAGATGAAACAGATACTGAAGTTATTCCATCCTCAAGCTTTTCATTATGACACTAGCAAGATGACAGTGCACTGTATGGTTCATGAGATATGGCCCAAAATTATGACCTACTCTTAAATTCAGGTTTTGTTTAACTATAATATCGTACAGAGGTGACAAATACTGTATATGAATTGATAAATTACTTCGAGCTGCACAAGATGAGATTGTTGACGGTAAATTCTTATGCGTAGTTTTTTGAAAAAATCGAAAAATCGAATTTTTATGGTTTTAAAAAGGTATGTATGTTCATTGTCAATAAAATAATTGTTATTCTGCTAAAACAGGTTGTATATTTATTAATTTACTATGTAATGAAACACATTTTTAATTACCAGGTTGTATTTACTGTTGTTTGTCTTCTTGTAAGGATACCTCTAAGAGTGACACACTGTGCTAAAAATTCTTACTTTTCATTTTCAAATCTATTTATTATTATTATTATTATTATTATTATTATTATTATTATTATTATTATTATTATTATTATTATTGGAATATAAGGAATTTGCAGTGAGTTCCCCAAGTTACTCTTTTGTGTTTTTTTTTATATAGTAACAATAATTTTAATGCTTTAAAAATAAACTGCAATTGAAATTAATTATTAACGAGTTGAGACTTAACAATCAGTATTAACGTTAGTTTATTTCTGTAAATCAATTATAAATTATGTAGCAGATATAATTTTAATAGCAAGAAATATTTACTCCTCGCAAGAAATCAACCAATAGACGCCATTTTGGAATCTAGGCTTGTGTTGAGATCTGTCGACACTCGCCAAGATTACGCATATGAAAAATTAAACTTTCAAATATGTTCTTTCGTTTCATCATTAGCACAAAAGTACACGTCGATATATTTCGTTTTAAAACCCGACGAATTATTTATAACCAAATCACCAAAACATTATTGTTATTATTTTTGTTCTCATTTTACAGATGTTCGTCATTGAAACTACATACTTCTATGATATGAATATTAGTCGAGGATATTTTGTGTTCCCGCCATAGACCAATGTTTCTGCAAAGAAACAGTGCCCTATCAGGAATAATCTCTGGCAGCAATTTGCACTTTCATAATAAATACCTTGTACAATGTATTTTATTTCGTTGCAATGATACAGAAAATAGCTAAATGTAACATTTTCTTTTAAATATATTTGTGTATATATATTTTACCTCGACAGTTATTAAAGTATTCTAATACAAGGTAGTTTTAATATCAATCAAAACAGATCGCGCCCTTGTATAACTGCGAAAGGAACAACATTATGTAACTGAAGAATTTACACGAGTAGAATTAATTTAGATAATTTTTACATATCTACGCAACATACAATAATAATAAGATTACAATCATAAATATTAACAAAGTTAAAAGAGCAGAAAAATATGTTGTTAAGTACACATGTATAGTAATAATGCAAAACAACAAATTAAAAACAATTACTGTTCATTACACTACATACAATTAATCTTTAAAATTTAATTATCGTTTGCGCGGTAAATTTAATACTAAAATATTTAGATATGTCTATTATGTGTAAACTGAATATACAATGTACTTTTATATTCCTTAATGTCTTTTTCTTCTTCTTCTTTTAAGCATGGTGACCTTGACATCTTTTCTTCCTTCTTTTAATAATAATAATAACAATAATAAAACGTAATAATGCATTTCCATTAATCTACTTTCTTCTAAAGAATTCAATTAAGTTGCTAGAACAAAGAAAATTGTAGGTACCGCATATGAAACTTCCTTTTCACGTGGCGTGCGGGTTGTTACGGCCTTGGTGTAAATGTAACACATTTTATACTTTGTTATCTATGTGCAAAGAAAGCACGTCAAAATTGCCATATATAACTATGTACGCGCCGCGCCCGTAAAGGGGAGACTCATAGTCTCCAAAATTATCCAAAGAACATAAAGAAAGAATACTTTTTAAGACGTGAGAATATATTATAAATGTTGGGTTGTAATGTAAGTTTATACTTCGTGCTGATTTTTTAAATATTTATTTGCTAATTAACAATAATGTACACTTGAATAAGGGTTGTTCATGGTTATAATACGAGACAATAAATAAACAAATAAAAAAATAAAAATAAAATAGACTCTATAGAAAACTAATTGTCTATATAGTGTAAAATGTAGTACGGTATAGCACTCTAATGTATAACAGAGTTTCCTCGTCCGACTATGTGGTTAACAAACGTGCCTTCGACGTGGGAGACCCGCGTTTGATTCCCGATGGTAGCTCATAATGGTTCGGATTTCACGTTAAAATGTAGATCCATGTCTCATATAGCCTCGGTGCTGAAAGATACGCTAGATTCATTTGAAGGATACGAAATAAGTTTAATTAATTAATTAATGAAACTGTGGACTGTACAAGCGATTGAAATATTTTTCTATATATATTAATTGTAACTTTTCATCATTTTATCCTTTTAACCAATATAATAATGTTTCATAAAAATCAGAGAATTTTTACGAAATTTTTGAGGAACAAATGTCTTCTTAAGTTGGGGAATGGAAGGTAAATTCTTTTTCTCATTATTAACTGATTTCAACCCTATGCAGTAGGAAAGCGTAGTAAGTTAGAACATATACACAATATTCTGTCAAAATAAAATAGTTTCGGAAACTATCGCACGACATACTTGTTTTTGGAGGACGCACGACATACTTGAAAGGAAATAACGTTCTTGACAGGCTTTGACCACAAGCAGTGGGATGATTGGGAAGCCTTAAATGAGAAGCAACAAATGCCGTGAGATGTAGCCCACAACATATACTTGTGCAACCAGAATTATATTTAGTTCGAATTTCTACTCTCCAGGTAGTGCTTCGGTGTTATCCAACGAACAAAAGTATCAGTGAAATACAAGGAAGAGTCATATTTATGGCAATATACACCGTGATCGCCAGCTCATAAGTAAAAATTCAAACTGGCCCAAGAGGTAGTGTGGTAAGCAGACTATTTACTACTGCCAGTGACGATGAGTGCTCAATAACATCTGATACGTGAATTGTTACAGTATGAGTTCGAATTCGGACATAACACTGTGACACCACCCCAAAACATTTGTCATGCAAAAGGGGAAGGTGCAGTGAATCAAAGCACAATAATTCACTGGTTCCAAAAGATTCGTTCATGTTGTAAAAATGTCGATCGGGCAAGATTCAGCTCCAGGGTAACAGATATGCCACTAAGGAAAATTCATACACCAGCACATGACAATTGTCAAATCAACTCGTCATGTGCAGTCCACTGTATTGATGACAGTCCACTGTATTCCTGTGAGCCTTGCTTCTATTCCCAGAAAGGAGCAACAGCAAATCAAAAATGATTACATAAACAATCTTAAACAACGATTATTTCTCCACTGAAGTAATATAATAGTATAATGGTCTGTTTTATTATACTACAATATGTGTGAGATGTATTATTTTAAACATTAATCGTACTACTGTGAATAAAAACGGTTAAAAAAGACATCAAGACAACAGATAAAAACTTTCGTCCCTTTCGTAAGTGTCACCATATATCCAATCACCACAGCAACAAAACGACAGTAAATTATTACAGTTTTTATACAATCAGTTGACATCTTATTAACATATTACTAACATTATTGTAATCGAATAAAGAGAACATATTTTTAACGCCATAAAAAATCGATTTTCTCGAAAACTACACATCAGAATTTATCCTTTATCCTTTAAAGATTTATAGTTAAACATGTATAGTTAAAAAATTGAAGTTTCAGAATTAATTATAATTTTGAGTTATATCTCATTAATCATATCATGTTAGTTGTCTTGCTACTGACATAATGAAAACCTTGATTACTATATACTTGAGTATTAGTTCCATGTCAATAGATGGCGTGGTGATCGTAAATTCTTAGATTGAACAAAAAATTGCTTTTGTTGATTTTTTTTCAAAAACTACTCATGAGGATTTACATTCACCCATATCATTATGTTCAGCTCAGTATGATTCATCTATTGGTATATAAAACACTTAGGGGCGAAGCCATATTTTATATATTTTATATATATATATATATATATATATATATATATATATATATATATATATATATATATATATATATATATATATATATATATATATATTGTGCATTAATCTATTTAATATGCAGCAGAACCCCAGTTGTTTGTTATCGACATGCAACGAATGCCTTGAAGATATCGATTCCACATAAAGAGTGCTACGGGAACACAATCTTGCTACATCACGCTAAATACCAATTAGTGTAACACTTGGGGAGAGCAAAGTGGACTTCCTGCTTTGTTTTGTTGTTAACAAATTTATTTGAATTGTAATTGGAGCTTTTATCACTTCATTAGAAAGCAATATATTTTCATGTACTAAGTCCACCAAAGAAGACAGTTTTGAACACGAAGGCGTATAAGTAAATTGCTTGTAGATATAGAAGGTAATAATAGTGTTATTAATGTAGCACGTGTGTGGAATCACGAACAAATTGTATTGTAATTTCTGTTAATGTAGTCACTCAATCACTTTTTTGTTAACCTTTTCTTATTGTTTTAATTTATTAATATCCATAATTAATTTACTTTTTTTTAGATTTAAAACATGATGATTTTTGCTTATCTTCATACGTTCTAACAAGTGCTCTTCGATTCTATTCATAGAACCAAGGGGTGAATGTGCGCGTCATTCCGGGCTTCAGAAGGGCTAATTGTTCCCCCCCTGAGTTTGGGTTTTGTACATTGTAATCAATACGATGCTAACATATCAATGAGAAACTTTACTTATATTGGAGGTAGTGTTACCAATGAGACGAGAAATAAAGTTTATCGTCTCATCTTATAATCTATAATATTATTTGTAAATAGTATCATTTATACCTATTATTCATACACAGTATAATTTATACATATTATTCATACACAGTATTATTTAAATATATTATTCATACACAGTATCATATATACTTATTATTCATACACAGTATCATTTATACCTATTATTCATACTAACTAATTAAACTAACTCTATGGCCTATGGAACTAGGAGGTTCAATTTCGCGTTCACAAAAGATCTTTACTGACTTCTATCCTTAGCTAATTGCATCCAGTTTCTACTTTGTATTCCTATTTCTGCAAGATCCATCTTAATATTGTCCTCCCATCTGCGCCTAGGTCTTCGTAATGGTCATTTCCCGATTGGTATTTCAGTCAAGACTTTAAAAGCGTTTCTACACTTCTTCCATCCTAGCTACATCACCTGCCTACCTAAGCATCCTAGACATAATGACCCTAACAATGTTTAGTAAACCGTTTAAATTCCTCGTTATGAAGTTTCCGCCATTCCGCATTCCTGTTCCTCTTGGTCCCAATATTCGTCTCTGGATCTTGTTCTATAATACTTTCAGCCTATGTTCTTCACTCAGAGTAAGCGACCATGTTTCGCAACCATACAGAACAACAGGTATGAATATCGTTTTATATATTTTAAGCTTAAAATTTCTCGACAAAATTCGCGATGACAAGAGATTTTTAACTGAATAGTAACACGCATTCCATGCTTTTAGTCGACACTTGATTTCTTTGTGAATATGATTTTCGTCTATTAATATTGATCTTAGATATTTGAAAGTATCCACTTTATCAAAAGTATTATTTAATATTTTAAGCCATCCATAATTTGCCGTATTACGGTCCCTATGCACTTCCATGTGTTTAGTTTTCTCTGCATTTACTTCTAAACCCATGTCCCTGCAAGCGTTTAATAAGACGTCTGCATTTCTTTCTATTGTTCTTCTATCATTACCTATTAAATTTACATCATCAGCATGCGCCATAACCTGGTGAATACCATTCAGCTCAAGGCCTTGGTTGCTATCTTTGATTTTCCTTATAGCGTATTCCATAGGACAAAGTTGAATAATAATGGCAACAACGCATCTCCTTGTTTCAGGCCATTCTGGACGTGAAAGCTCGCGGACAAAAATTTGCCTACCCGGACTATACTTTGGGATTCATTTAAACATACCTTAATTAATCTAATTAGCTTTTTCTCGAGGTACTCCCATTTCCTTTCACACACACTCATTCTATTATCAATTCTTCCATCACCATTTAGTTGCTTTATCATTGTCTCCCTTAGCCTAACGTGTATAAACTGTGGAACACTAAACTGAAAAAATTTATTTCATTTAATTTTCACTTATTACTCACCAACATTATTTTATTAAGCTTAATGGATCCATCAATTCGTATATGTCTCCGGACAATCCTTTCCTGTTAAGCCGGTATTAATATTCAAGAATTATTTCGTATCGGTGCAAACAGGCTTTTTTTTTTTTTTTTTGTATCATACTTTTTAAAAATAAAATTGCCAAAATTAAAATAAAACCATACTGTATATTACATACAAGAACATAACACCAAGGATACCAAATGAACTTTATTATACACTGTATATGAAACAAAAAGAAAAACTGATTAAGAAGCTAAATGATTCGTTAATAATAAAGAAACCTACTGACAGACACACGCATATACATGAATGCATTATTTCGAGATGGCATTATTATTACTCACATGAAAGTGTTACTTCTACCAAAGTTGGATTTACTTTTATGTTGCTTGTTAATTTTCTTTCTTTCTTTTCTTGTACGAATATGTTACAGATATTTATACATGGCCTCACAAAGTTCAGAATTTATCGATTTAACTAAAGCATTGAAGTGCTAAGAGATCGAGGTATTATTATCTTACTTTATATATATATATATATATATATATATATATATATATATATATATATATATATATATATATATATATATACTTTTTACCCTTCTATTATTTCATATTACTTTTTACCCTAAACTTAAGTGCTAGATAAAACATAACTTAAAAAAGAAAACTCATATAGGCTTGTTAAAATGGCAATGAATAAAAACAGGTTCAAAATATTGTATTTATGAAGTTGAAAAACAATGCTGTAGAGGATCAAGTGAGAAGAGTTGTCTTCAACATTGGGAGGCGGGAAGATCTGAGGCTTATTCTAAGGGGGGGGAGATGAGACTCGTATTTCGGTAAATGAATCTGATTTCTGAGATAGACCTCGAGACATCAATTGCATCTCACTTTCCTTTGTGGCAGTCGGACACAAATCACATTTCTCCCCAAAAACACATTTCAAATCACATTATTGTGGAGGCAGTCCCCCCAGTTCCAAGATTCGGGGTACATGTCTCCCTCATCCCCCCAGGATTTGCGCCAGTGAGTTTATGAATTATATTCATTAATCTTTACAATTTTGTTTCGAAAAATTTGGACAGTTTCTCTTACAGCCAATGAGAAGGAAGAACTTTTCACATAAATATGTCAATAATTGATCAGAAAGTTCAGCCTTTTGGCCCTAATTATGGTTGTTTCTGTATAGACCAGTAATATTTTTCTGCCTTTGTAGTAAAAATAACTTAAATAATAAAAGAAAGCGAATATAGACCTATTTAACTTTGAGAAATATCAATCTTTTTTATTTGAAAAAAAAAATTAATGTATTGTATATCATTCTATGAACCTACTCCAGTTTATATCTAAAAGAATTATATGTTAACACTTCTTAACACAAGCTATAAAAATTAACACCCAATAATATTATAGGTGTATATACCAAATATAAAATACTGGCTTCATTACATTTTATTTATTAATAAATCACATTTCTATCTTATCTAATAGCTCATTTCAATTTTGCACACTTAAATTAATAATAATACAAATACAACTCAGATAAAAAAAAATCAATTTGTTAAACCTAGATTCATACTCGTATTAATGACATATATGAAGCTCTCGGCAATAAAAAGTTTATTTATGATTGAATTTTAACCAGTACCTTTAAAAAAATGATATAATTTGACTACAATAGTCCATTTACGTAAGGAAAAAAATGGTTAAGATAATCGTTAGTATACTAATAAAAGACTGCAAAGTTAATTCAGCTGGAACGAAGTTCAAATAAAACGCTCTGAAAACACACCTGTCCTGTTGTTACATGTCCGAGCTCGATAAGGAAGGTGTGAACAAATAAATTGTCTTTACACCGGAAGCGGTCAAGCATTTTGCTTATTAATTAACGAGATATCTTTTTTAAATTTATGGGGATGTGTGTATATATAAATATCTCATTATATCGACATATCTATATTGAATATTGTTTACTTATGTAAATTGATATGATCATAAGACATTCTAATCTGATACACGTTTCTAAAGTTGTGAGTTAATGGTTATATGACTATTCAAAGAAATTTTATTTTATTTCTTAAAAAAATGATTGGCAAAAGCACGTTAGAATAAACAAGAATATATATGCAAGAAACTAGGTTTGAGAGCGTTTTGTGTTTTAAAAGCACATAAGGCAAAATATTATGGTTTAATCAATTTTGTATTGAATTATTCTTTTTTAAAAGGCAAAAGCTCGTGTTTGTGATACCGCAAAAACCTCAAAACTAAACATTGCAAATAATATTTAGGAAAAAATAAAAATAAAAATGAAATACCCCTTATACTAAAGGGGGATAGATGTTTAGTAAATGATGGGGCCGCGATGGCTCAGTGGTAGAGCGCTCAGCACTGGTACATGGGATCCTTGGTTCGATCCCAGCTCGCTCCAAGTGAACTTTGTGGTGAATAAACACCATGTGCGTGGGTTTTCTTGGGGTTCTCCCTTTTCCTCCTACTTTTTACATTTCATTAATTTCTCATCATCATCGTCTCCTTTAGCCTAATCGGTATAATCGTAAGCTGCAAGCGTAAGCCATAAATGGAACAACCCTAAATTAAGTTATTAATAGAACAGTTCTAAAAGTACACTAAAAATGGAACAATTTTGAAAGTAAGTGAAACATGGAAAACCCTAAAAGGAAACTAAAATGAAACAACTCTGAAAGTAAGCAATTAAAAAAAAAATCCTAAAAGTACGCTAAAAATGAAACAATCCTGACGCTAAAAATAAAACAATCCTGAAAGTAACTCAAAAACTGTACAATCTTAAAAGTCTGCTTTAAATGTAACAAAGCTAAAAGTAAGCCAAATGTGGTACAACACTAAAAGTAAACTAAGAATGGAGCAACACTGAAAATAAATTGATAATTCTTGTATGGAAGAGTGTTCTCTAGATAACTGGCAGAACAGGACGAAATTTGGAATAAATATTCCTATAGAACAACAAGTATTTAAGAAATTTTAGCTACATAATACGCTTCCGATTACAACGTTGAAAGAAAAAGAGATAGGTCTACGAGTAAATCTTTAAAAAATAAGAAGGAAAAAAGGAAAAAGATACTGGAGGTAATTCTAAATTCTTTCATATACTAAAAAGCGAATAATTAAAGCAATCCAGGAATACTGTTGAGAACAATATTCACATATGAATACTAGTATGAAGATTTCCAAAGAAAACTTCAAAAAGTTTTTAAAAAGGATTGAAAACGGTGGGGTGCTGACTGCCACAGCCAATTATTGGTGCTGATTGCCACGACTGGTGCTGATTGCCAATATCAAGGTGCTGACTGCCACGATGGCGTGCTGACTACCACGAGCCTGAGAGAAAGTTGCTAGACGTAACATTACCGGACGCTAAGAAACATGAAAGAAACTAGATGAACCTTAGGATCGTGTTGTTCAGACCAACACCTGACAAAGGTAAACAGGTCTCTGTATGTACACTCATGTTCAAAATTATTGTCACATGATTATAAATATGTTGTTCTAGTAATATAATTTGATAACGAATTCGCCCGGTATTTCTTATAATGTTGGTATGTGTATAATCGGCAAAGACAAGCATGTGGTAAATTTCATGTCGAAAGAGCAGTAAATAAGAACAATAAAACGAAAAAAAATCTTGTCCATTTAGTTACATTTTATTTTACTCATCATTTTCGTATTTATAATTCTTTTCCTATGAAATTTACCACAAATATACATTTCCTGACTATACACATAATATAAATAGTAAAAGTACTCTGCAAAGTTATCAAATTATATTCTTACAAGAATACAGTTATAGATATGCGACAATAATTTTGGACATGAGTGTACTTTCAGTTTTGTCAGGGAGCGGTGCGTACAAAATTGGTACGATTTATGTATTCTCCCTTGAACTCCCTATGTCAGCATGAACTGTGTACAGCTGTGCAAATTGTTTCGAGCAGCTCTTGAAAGTTCCATCAATAAAGCACTGCTGGCTGTCCCTAAAGGAAGTTCAGGAGAAAGCACTCGCTTGCAGAGAAATTAAGCCTGCCATTTGAAGTCCAAATTCATGCTGATTATAACAAGCTAATAAAATACCTGTACGGTTGAGAACGGTTCGAGATATTCAACTTGGAAGTTTATATGAGAAAATGAGGATATACACATTTATACGCGTTAAGTACAACATAATTAGTAACGAATATTGAGATACGAATTGAAAGCTATCGGAAGTAACAGAAAAAAAGTGTTTCGCAATAACTAACGGGTTTGTTAGATACAATTAGTCATTACATTGTTCACAATAATCATAGGTTAGAGATGAAAATTGATCACTGTTGTTCTGTTTTATGAATAAATGACGTAGGCAAAATACTCCCTTGCACCATGAACATTTTATATGTGCAATTGTGTTGCATCCGTCAAGAGAACAGTTCGCAGAACCAAAGCAAAAAGCAAATTCGACAAGTGATTCAAAAGTTAAAGGCCTAATTATAATTTGTTCGTAACCTGCCTTGCAGAACGCAAACTGAAACAATCCAATGTATCGCGATCGGAAGTGATTCGTATGGACACGAACTTTATTTGATTGTTTCGTTGATACATTATAACGTTCAGATGAAGATTCATACTATGTACAAATCTTCTGCCATAATCTTTAATCGATCGGAATCAAAAGATATCAAATGGTTGCACAAATCGTGTGAAATTCTTTGGTATCTTCTCAGCCATTAGGTTTTTGCCATCCGTCATGCAACTTGTAATGGACAATTTGTCTGTGAATGGACCCCAGTGATCAAGCAATAGCAAGTTCAAACCATCAGGCTTCGCCATGGGTGAGAATACTTAACGCATTGAAACGTGCATCCACACATTTTCTCATATAAATTTCCAAGCTGAATATCTCGAACAGTTCTCAACGTACAGGAGTTTTATTACCTGTTGTAATCAGCATGAATTGGTCCTTCAAATGACATGCTTATTTTTCTGCAGGTGAGTGCTTCTCCCAAACTTCCCTTGTCAGCTGGCTTCAGACCATCATATCCATTAAATAATACAATAAAACAATTAATATAAACAATGAAATGCGCAAATTGTACATATAACAGAAAAGACAATCCCTTTATAAACATCCAAGTGTATGTCGTTCCACTTAGTGAGCAACTTTGTAACTTATAGGATACCATATAGATTTGCTGTGATGATTACTAAATTAATCCCTACTAAATTAATTAATAAGCATAAATTTAGTATGGGGGATTAATTCCTCTCTTTCCAAATACAGTTTTTCCCAGGCTCGTGGCAGTCAGCACGCCATCGTGGCAGTCAGCACCTTCATATTTGAAATCAGCGACAGTCGTGGCAATCAGCACCAATAATTGGCTGTGGCAGTCAGCACCCGTGGCAGTCAGCACCTATCCTTGAAAACAGGAGGTGGACATCGAAAATTTTTAATCTTGAAGGAAGGGAGTAACAGGAGTGTCTTCAACCAGAGTAGTTAAGATATTGCAGAAACTATAGTAAATATAGCACGGAAATGAGCTAATAATCAGGAATATTTCCACGCAATGTTTCATTTGTTTTTACTCTCTTTGTGTTGGTCGATATAGGATAGTTGAGTACTCTGTTATGCACAAGGAACAGCTTACTTTAATACTTGAATCGATTATTGCAGAAAGGACCTGAATCCATTTTGTGTTGCTTTGGGATGTTAAAATTAAAACTATTTAAATCCAGGAGTGCAGATTTTTCTTGCGCTGCACCTATATTTTATACTATCGTAACACATTCGATAAATGTTCTTTATAAACCCAAAAGTTACATATATCTTTAAAGAATTATAAAAGTTCTTAATCAAAATTTTAGAAAAGGATATGATTCAGGTCCTTTCTATATTCATTGATTCAGTTATGTTCCATAGTGAAGCACAAGAGCACCTTGTTAACAGGTTGACTGCCATGAGCATCATATGTGGTGCTCACATTATTTCTCTGTGGGGCCATGAGCACCATATATGATGCTCATTGTCACAAATTACTGTGGAAGACCATAAGCATCACATATGGTGCTCGGCTCCCATTGGTACATTTTCAAGAGAAAAAATTATCGCGACAAAAATGTGATATAACTATCCATAATCGAGCCAAAGGTAAGAAGACATTTATGACCTCCTGAGACCAGTACCCTCAAATCACCTTGGCAGTCAATTAATTATATTAGATATCAATCAATCAAATTAGGTAGAAATGCAAAACGTGATACTATATAATGATAACGAAGATTTCTGTAGAAAGGTACAAATGAAACTATATATAAAATTAAATTACAAATTTTGGTTAAAAAAAATGATTCAGAAAAAATAATATTCTCATATATTTCTAGCAAAGAACAAAAGTTTTTACGATTCTTTTCAACGAAAAAGGAGCAAATTAAACTTATATTATTTCAGTACTCTAAACTTTAAGCTTTCTTCCTATGTAGAACATTACATTAGAATTCCAACGGAACGTATCGGAGGCTTTTCTATATAAAACAAAGCAATGTGGAATACCTACATAGAACATTTGAAGATTTTTTTTTTTTTTTTTGCTTTAATTGAAAAGCATAGCTACCCTAGTTGATTTCGGATCTTTCCATTATTAATATTTTTTTTCGTTTATATAAAAATAAACTATATACACTGTTCTTTCTACGCAGTATCTACTCCAGTAATTCTCATGTTGTTTGTTGTTGACGAATCTGGAACTTGTTCATGTTTACTGGACCTTACAAAGAATCACTGTGCTTCCGCTGGAAAAATTCTGGAGAACTAAGAAAAAAACAACGGATCAGGGACGAGCGAAAAAAACACTACATTATTGTTTTCATTTCTAATAATAACAAAAAAATAGTTTTTTTCTGGAATCAACATTAATGCGTAAACATTTCTTAGAATTATTTAATACAGTTAGAGATTTCTTTCAGAAGCAAAATATTCATTTTGGACTATCGGCAGTAAACTAATTTACTTGTTTTGTAGGCCTATGTTTACGAATGTTACGTTTTGTTTCTATGGAAAATTGTGCTGCTAATATTGAAAAAGCCCAAGTGAGATATAGGCCACAGTAAATTATTAGTATCACATTAGAGATTTCGAGGTGAACGATGCCCTTGGTAGATTCTGCTCCTCACTTTTGTTTACACACTATAAATTTTCTCAGGAATATTCTATTTTCAATGCCTATACTGGATCCTAATCGCCTCCACTAAAAGTTTTTGGCCTTCAATGCCATTAAACTAAATCCACCTCTCTGTATCACTGCCCACAATGATATATGTCTGGTCATATGAATGAGGGAATAATGAAGGGAAAGCGCGACTACTTAAGTTATCATTTATCAAAATAACAGATAACTACACAAATAATTCTCTGGTTATTGACTCAATTAGTCTTTGGTAAAGTTGCAACATTCATCTCTCCAATCTGACTGACTAAAATATCGGAGAAATGCACGGGCAATCTTCTGGTTATTGATGCAATTCATTTTGGATAAAATTTCAACATATATCTTAAATTTGACTGACTGAAATAACAGAGAAATGCAAGGGTAATCAATTTTCTGATTGTTGATTCAATCGGAGAAATGCACTGGTAATCTTTTTATTATTGATTCAATTCATCTTGGACAAAGTTTCAACAAATATCTCTTGAATTCGATTGGCTGAAATAACAGAGAAATGCAAGGATAATCCTCTGATTATTGATTCAATTCAAATTGGATAAAGTTTCAACATATATCTCTTGAATTTGACTGACTGAAATATCAGAGAAACGCACGAGTAATCAGTCCTCTGATTATTGATTCAATTTAACTTGGCTAAAATTTCAACAAATATATCTTGAATTTATCTGACCGAAATATCAAAGTGCATGAATAATGCTCCGAATATTGGCTCAATTTGTCTGGAATGAAGTTTCAACATCCATATCTTGTATTTAAGTAAATGAAATATCGCAAAGAAGAAGAAGAAATAAAAAGAAGTGAAGGGATATTCACCTAAATGATTGACCTAATTTGTCTCTGGGCAAAGTTTAAACATCCATCTCTTGAGTTGACTTGAATTACTTTGAATAGGTATATCGCTACCTAATCATACAATAGAAAAATACAAAGAGGTCTTTAACCTATTGGCGATTTGGTTTTGATCTATTACCAAGTTAGCAATGTACTACATCATTGTAGTGCACTTTTGTTTAAGTTCTATTTTGGTTTGTATCATGAATCACAAAGGTTTTTTTTTTTTTTAATAATATCCTTGGAAACTTTCTAAATACTACATGAAGGACAACACAGAGAATCATCCAGGTTTTCGTTCCGGTATCTGGACGATTGAGAGCTCTAGCTCTGTTTCTTCTACGTATTCACAGTTTTATGCAGAACTATATTTTCAAAAAAAAAAAAAAAAAAAAAAATATATATATATATATATATATATATATATATATATATATATATATATATATATATATATATATATATATATATATATATATCATTAATCAAGCAATTTGATAAGCGAAACAAAATACATCTTTCCAAAATGTTCTTTATTTATTTTTCCTGTGAAAACTTATATAGTTCGCATCTCACATTAAGCTATAAGTCAATTGGTGTTAAAATGAAATATGAAACTGCAAATAAATTACTTAACTACCTAAATTTGCTCTTTAACTTCATGTGTATGACAGATTTTTAACATTCTCCAATCAGTCAAAACGTTATTTTGATTACAGGATAGTACACTTGTTTAACACTCAAAAAAACATGTCAAGAAGTCCCAAGATACCGGTATATGCACGTAATGGTTTTATACCACAAATCAATAATACTTGGGAAATAAACATGAGATATAGAATTTATGGTTTGCTTTTAGATGGTTTAAAGAGTTATTTGCACAGTTCTTGTTTACGAATATTCAAACGTTATTATTTAAACACAGACCGTGTGTGTGCTTGTCAAGTTAGTGATTACTTAAATTGTTTACTTTATACGTTATGTTTCGGACTCATCTGTACTAGTTTAATGCTACGAAATCGTTATTACGAGTTGTACACTTGTCTTATTCTTACACAAAATATTGTACGTAAATAATTTGGAGTGATTGGATTTCATTTATTTCGAGAAGTTCAAATTTTAATATATGTGAGTAGTGTAACCCATGAGAATACGAGGAGAGACAGAATGGTCCTGAATTCGCTCCCCGCTGGAATGGAATGCTCTTAAAGTCTCGGATAAAGAATTAAATATTAATTTCGAATCCCATTTTAAACAGCAAATTTGGTTAAATATCATATAGTCTTGGTGTTGCTGCAAAAGGGAATTAGATTGGTTAAATTCCAACCAACCAATCAATTCAAATCTTTATAATTGTTAGCTAAAGAAGAGGGATGATAAAGAGAAATAAATGACGTAGGAAGAATAATGAAATGAAAATAGAAAGAGAAAATGCCAAAATTTGAGGTTAATACACACGGACTGGAAAAATTAAGGTCTACACGGTATGTAATTAAATACAACGGTAGACAATTTTAATATTTACTCAACAGAACAAAAGGCGTAATATTGCTGATCTGATAATAATAATAATAATAATAATAATAATAATAATAATAATAATAATAATAATAATAATAATCTATATATATAAAAGAGAACGCACAAATCCTTTGTGAACTCATCACGCTAATACGGCTGAACCAATTTCTTTCATTTTGGGGGGGTTGTTAGGATTTGGACCCTAGATGGTTTTTATCATATCACTTTAATTTTTAATTACCAGTGTCTTGAGATAATTGACCATTCAAGTGTCCATACGTACAAATCCTTTGTTATTAGTTCATCATAGGTAAAAATAAACGTATTTATATGCAACCCGCATGACCATGTGACTCGGCGGGTTAACATAAATGACAGGCGCTATAATTTTAACATTTACTGCAATTTGAAAGCGAAAAAGTAAAAATTATCTAAGTAACAAAGTTTATTGCGTTCCGGGGTGACCGCAGCGAAGCGGGGCGGGTTAACATAAATGACAGGCGATATAATGTTAACATTTACTGCAATCCGCATGACCGTGTCACTCGGCGGGTTAACATAAATGACAGGCGCTATAATGTTAACATTTACTGCAATTTGAAAGCGAAAAAGTAAAAATTATCTAAGTAACAAAGTTTATTGCGTTCCGGGGTGACCGCAGCGAAGCGGGGTGAACGCTGCTAGTAATAATAATAATAATAATAATAATATAATTAGAAAAGATTCTGAATCGTAAATTTAGGCTCCATAGTTACAGGAGATAACTCTGATCTCAGTTTCGAATGTGGGTCAAAGATTCAAATTATGGATACGAATTTCGATCTGAGACTGGAATTCAGAACAGGGATTTGGATCTCGGTTCCAGATCTCGCCGGATCAGAAATTTTTTGGTCACCCTTATAACCTAAACACCAGTTAAGACAATCCGAATCTGGGCGAGAAGTTAAATAAGATCTCCAAAGGTCAAAATCGCGACCTTGCGATTAAATAAAGTATGATTTCCAACTCATCAAACTATTTTCATTAATACATCGTAATAATAAAATGACAACCTCTCTTATGCTATATTTGTACCATTTATCCAAATCCTGTAGTTGATTTATCGCCTACAGTGAAACGTGGTCATGACATGTCATCTTTGTGATTGATGCGTCTAATGTTGTTTACACATACAGACATTTCGCAGACAAATGGTGAGGAAGAGAAGTAAGAAAAATTTTTCTTTTTCATTTTTCTTTCGATGTCTGATTTAGTCACAGCAAACAGTATATTAACACAGACAAAATACTAAGGAATAAATAAAAAAAGCCTATGGTTTTATATATATATATATATATATATATATATATATATATATATATATATATATATATATATATATATATATATATATTAGTAATAATAACAAAAATATAATCAAAAACATCAATATTTACATATTTATTCAATCCAATATGAGATATGATCAATGTTCCGTTTATAGTATTTCATGATCATGTGTCGGTAAAAATATGTGCGAATAAAAGGACAATTTCCCAACTTCAGAAGTATTGTTATGTACATACGAAAATAAAAGTATACCACTAAACAAATATCTTACTCTTTGTCCTTGTTATGTTCTGAATCGATTCGGGCTATTTATAAAACTAATAATAGTATTAATATTTAGACTGCCGCCATAAGAAAAAAAAAAGTTGACCCTTCCAGACCATGGGTAATGCTATACGGTATATGTTTCATGATAAGCTGTATAATCTTTTCCGTAATATGACTGCTTCTGCTGATATTCACGTCATTGAAACTTCACTTTATTTTTAACATCTTTCTTGCTTTTTTTTTAAAAAAAAAATTCATTACTCCTGTGAGACTGGTTCTGATAGCAACAGATATGGAAAGCTTAATAAGTAAGTTCCTCAGTGAAAGAGTTACGTACTATCTAACGGTGACTACAAAAATGGGTTTGAAATTGAATGGTAATGGGAATGTTGTGTTACAATGGTTAATTTCAAATAATAAAAAAATGTTTTAGCAATTTTTTGCTCCTCGAATTAATGTTCAGGTAATATTCTACATGCCACTATTTAATTAATTTTAAAATTAAAATCTGAAAACGATTGTCCTAGGTTCTACAAAGTTTATATTAGCTGAAATCGAAGAATGAAAACAGTATGTTGTACTTTTAGATTCCTAGGAATTTAATAAAATGTGGATGGTAACTCAAAAGCGTTTGTTATAAATACCACTTGTTTGTGCATAACGACCGGAATCTGGCGAATAACGCGAGTAATATTTGTTTCCAATGCCTCAATCGAAGTTGGATTCTCCGCGTAGACCGGAAACTTCACGTAACCGCAAAGTGGTATGAAATCACACGATCTAGATGGCCAATTCACCTGTCCAAAACATGAAATCAGTTGCTCACCGAAATTATTTCTTAAGAGTCTTTATCCCGGCGAAATTAAAATACCGCTAATTTTACAGTAATTATGTGATATTTTCAAATAGATAAAAGATAATTGAAATATGGAACAAGAGCGCCCTAGACAATATTATTTTGCGTGAGGTATTGTTATCACAAGTCACCTAGCGGCTTTCCGTTTTCAGCTGTTTAGAAGCGCGAAAATAAATGCCGATTTTCAAAATGGCTCGAAATCGAAAGCAGATAAGTGAGTCGTGATAACAGTTTCTCATGTAAAATAATATTGTCTAGGGCGCTCTTGTTCCACATTTCGATTATCTTTTATCTATTTGAAGATATCACATAATTACTGTAAAATTAGCGGTATTTTAATTTCGCCGGGATGAAGACTCTTAATAAGTCCATTGTACCACGTGCTGTATGACAAGTAGCGCTGTCTCGTTGAAACCTGATATCACCGACATCACAAGCTTGGATTTCAGGTAGCAAAGGATCCGTTATCATGGCGCGAAAGCGGATGCTATTGACGGTTAAGTTCAGGGCATCCTCATTTTTGAAGAAATATAGACTGATGATTCTGCCAGCCTAAAAAAACAACAAATGTGCATTTGTCTGGTTATAATGGTAGCTCTAGATACTCTTTGGACTGTTCATAAGCTCAAATATGGTAATTGAGCCAGAAAAGGCCTGATCACTGAACAAAATTCTGCGATAAAATAGCAGGTCATCATTGAGGTGTTCCAGAGTCCATTCACTAAAAACATGACACAAAGGAAGGTCTGGCGGCATTAATTCTTGCACGAGGTGGATTTTGTATACTTCTAAACCAAGATCCTCATGCAAAATAACCAAGTTATTGATACGAGAAACCAAGATATTGAGAACAACATCGAATCGATTGTTCATAATTATAGCGCACACTCTCAGCTATCGCTGCTATATTCTCTTCGCTACGTGCTGGACGTGGTCTATTCGATCGCTAACCATCCAATAATCTAAATTCAGTTAGAAATTGTATTCATAGTGCTGCGTTCGGTGACTCGACTACTCCGACTGTAAGCTGCTCTAAGTGCTCGAAAAATTTGCTTCACAGAGCGCTGATTTTAGAAATACAGATGTACAATTTGGAGACGCTGTTCCGATGTAAGTCTCCCCATTAGGGATGCGCACGAGACGAGTCCAGACAGGATTTTCCTGACAAAATTCGAGTCGAGACATCACTTTTACAGCACATTTTCGAGACGAGACAGCCACAAATCTTTTTTCGTGCGCATTTCTACTCCCCATGATAAAATGGTATTCAATACTGACAAGGAACAGACATAAACCTGTCATCCGAACATCCGGATCAAACCTAGTCCATTCGATAAACATAATAAACTTATGGTCATGCATAAAAAATTAAGTGCCATGGACAACGAAGTAAGTCCCTGGGCCCATTAACCCTGTTAGTATAAAGAAAATCATAGACTCGCAGTGAAATAGCTATTGCGTCAACATTTTTCATTGGAAAGTCATGGTTTATAGTTCATTCTCTTCAGCATGAAACAAGCTTTCCAGAGGTGCTATGTATTGGGGCGCATAACATACGGGGAAAATTGGGAGAATGTCAGGAAAGTTCCCTCCAGAAATCCCTTCCATCAACTTTGGACCGCTCTGGAGTGGTCCCGGGTAAAAGCACATAATCCAAATGCATCTCGATAAATACTACACGGGATAAGAAAAATGTATACCAAGTTTTGTATTGATAGAGGGTATAGACATAAGGGAAAAGCTTGTATACCAATACACGCTTTCTCCTCATACCTATTTTGTCTATTTTGAAAGCAGAATATTTGTGTTATTATTCAGACTAAACTATTTTGTCTTCATGTATTCTGTCAAAGGGTTTGAAGCTTAAAATATATAAAACAATAATTATGCCTATCACGCTGTCTGATTGCCAAACATTTTCGATTACTTTGAGATACTTCCTTAAAAATAGTTTAAAATAAAATCCTAAAGGTGAATATTCGGACTCAAAAGGAACGGGAATGGGAAATGGCGGAAACTTCATAACGAGGAAATGCATAATTTATACAGTTTACCAAATATTGCTAGAGCCATTAAATCTAGGAGGCTCAGGTGAGCAGGTCACATAAGAAGAAAATAGGAACATTTTAAAAATTTTAACTGGATACCCAATCAGAAAAGGACTATTAGGAAGACCTAGGTACATATAGAAGGACTATGTTGAGATGGATCTCGCAGAAATACAATTTAGAAACTGGATTCAATTAGCAAAGAACAAAAGTCAATGAAGAGTTTTTTAAAGGGATGTTTGAACTAATAAAAAGGATAATGAATATATACTTCCAGGAGCAAAATCAATCCCTCTCCCGTTCAAAAATTTACTTCAAGTATAAATATAGGCCCTATTTTTTAAAATTTACCGCCCCATTTCAGTACTGACGCTATACGAGAAGTGGATCCACTTATTTTAATATGGAATATGAAGCATTTGATAAGTACGGAAAAACATAATGGAAACCTATAGCGAGAATCGATGGTAATAATCATTGGTAAGTTTGAGAAACAAAAATTTACATGTCAATACAGGGGGATGTAAGGGGACAGTTCCCCCCACTCGGATTTTCGAAGAATATACGTCAAAATATATATATTTCTCACGTACTGTAGTATTTAAAATATACTTATGTTAAATACTATAATTCCTTCCCTTGATAAAGAATCCTGGGGGTGTCCTTGTTCAAAGATTATTTAAATTTATTGTTTACTCTACTGATAATTCTTTATTTGAACAAAATCTACAATACAAGACATATACCAATCGATAAACTTCATATTGAGTTGAACTAAATTATAAATCTCAGTATGAAACCTCATGCGTAGTTTTCGGGAAAATCAAGAAAAACTATTTTTTCTCCTTTTTTGTAAAAATAGAAATTGACAAGAATCATGTCACATGTTAAGTTGAAACTGATGTTCAAGTTAACTTCTTTTTGACACTTGCAAGACAATAGTACATAGTATGGTCAATGAAATATAGCCCAAAATTATAATTACCTTTAAAGTTTAATATCTGTTGAATTAAAATATTTTCCAAAGATTACTATATATATATATCAATCGGTAGATCAGAAAGTACTGAAGAAAATGCTATGCCTGAAGACACGTATATTCTAATGCGTAGTTTCCGATAAACTCGAGAAAAACTAATTTTTAAGTCGCTAAAAATTGTGTTGTTTGTGGCCAATCTGATTTAGTTGATCATTTTTATTAAGCTGGAACACGTTATTTGGTATTACTTATTATGTTGGATACGTTATTTGCTAGCTTTTATTATGCTGAAATTAGTATTTGATAATTTTTATTATCCTAGAATATGTTATTTGATAGTTTTTATTGTGCTGGAATACGTTACTTGATAGTTTTTATCATGCTGGAATATGTTATTTGATAGTTTTTATTATGCTGGAATAAGTTTCTTGATCGTTTTATTATCCTGAAATACGTTACTTCATAGTTTTTATTATAGTGGAATACGTTATTTCTTATGCACTGAATATGAAAAAATATATACTACTAATTAATAGGATATATATACTATTGCTTGATTTCTCCAACAGTAACGCAGATACTATTGTAAACGTACTAAAGAATTAAAGCAATTGTACAAGGATTGACGGACAACTGTACTGTCAGTTAACCATCGTGAAATTGCAGAAATGGATGGACAATTTTAGTAAACAATTGTTTATTACTATAACATTGATTATTATCGGAATATTAACCGCTCTAATAGTATTATGTATCGTTATTACTAAAGGACGATTGAGTGGAACATATCTGTTAGTAATTCGTTGTAATTTAACTTTTTAACAGTATTGTGAACTTAAAATAAAAATATGATCATTGTTTTATCGGCTGCTAAAATAAGAAAATCGTAAACTTCCCAATACCTCATACCCTTCAATGGGAATCGAACCTGAGTGTCCAGCGAGCAAAGAAGAAAACACTATTCATTTGTGATTATGATAATAATAATCAGCAAATGTATTGGTCTCTGCGTCACTAATCTTAATAATAAATAATTACGCTACTATATGTCGATATCCTGTGCTATCGCTTACTTGTAAATATTAACGAAATCCTTGATTCGTTAATATTATAACGATTCAAGGATTATAATATACGATTCAAGTATTATAACGATTCAAGGATTATAATATAACGATTCAAGTATTATAATATAACGATTGGAGGATATACGGTACTATAACCATACAAGGATTATAATATTATAACGATTCAATGATTATAATATTACGATTCAAGGATAAAACGAAATCCTTGAATTATCTGATAAATAAATACAGTATTTGAAGTCGTTGGTGGGAAAAATCTAAATTCTTAAATGAAAACAATTAGAACTTCTAATTAAATACGATTTTAATTTACAGTGTATACAACAGCGAGCCGAAGAGTCGACGTAACAGCTATTAGTTTCGAGGGCCGGATTAAGGGGGCTTAGGAGGCTGTAGATCCGGTTCTTCAGATAGACGGGGCCTCCACTCTGATCAAAATCTCAACTGTCTGTATAAAAGGAATCACACAAGACTCAATCATCACCGTAAGATAAAATATGACCAAAAATATGAAACAAATTTCTTTATTACATCCACCGTCTTAATTTGGAAAATTCCATTAGATATATCTAATGCATGCCATAATTGATGTCGTAGAACTATGTGTATTCTCTTACTTTCCTATTGTACTGCATTAGGCGAAATTATGGCATGTATTATGCAAAATCAGCACGGGACATATTTTTTTTTTCTAGCTTCGGGGATCCAGATGGGTTAATCCGGCCCTGGTGGTTTCACACAAACGACGAACTCACGTTCGATTCCTCGTTCGTTAGCTGAAAAATGATTTGGTCAATAAAAACAAACTTTTTTTATTTTTTGTATAGCTATTGACTTCTCTTAGTTTCTTCAAGCCGTGAAGTGTTTCAATATCTCATATCCTACAGTTCCGGCAGAGATTTATTTGATCTATATCTCATCGAGATCAGTTAAGAATACATATTATATATGAGTATATAATCAGCATATAAGGAAATTAAATTATTGTGTAAAAACATTATAGTTACATAAATAGCTTATACACATTTTTTTCCCTTTCTTTACACGGAAATATTCTTCATATGAGAATGTGCACGTGTTGTAAGCATTCCAGTGACAAAATAAGCATGAAGTATATTGGAATTCAGTATTGGAAATAAGCTCTCTCTCTCTCTGTCTCGAAAAAAAAATCTAAATTCAGACTGAAATGATTTACAATACATATCTACCATACATTCAACGTTGATCAATTAAGCATAAACATTTTAAAAATAAATTTCATAAGACTACTGAGAAAAAACATAGAAAAGGAATTAACTTCCGAAGTTTTTAATATGACTTTCATAAATACTGATAAAAATAGTTGAATTTTCTATAGTATAATTATTCTTAAGCTCTAATATAACGTTATTAAACAAAGGGGCCGCGGTGGCTCAGTGGTTGAGTGTTCACCTCTGGTACTAGGGGTCTCAGGTTCAAGCCCTGCTCCAGCCAAGTGAACTTTGTGGTGGACAAACACAGTGTGCGTGGATTTTCTCGGGGTTATCCCGTTTCCTCCCACTTTCTTCATTCCACCATTTCATTCATCTCTCATCAACACCGTCTCCTTTAGCCTAACCGGCATAACGTGGGACGTAAAACTCAAAAATTTCATTTCATTTTTTATTAAACAATAACTTAGTTTCAAGATTCAATTACATAAATAACATTCTATAATATGAATAGTGTTTAACGGGGGGGGGGGGAAGAAGGGGAACGAAATGTCTAAAGATCAGACATATACTAATCAATAGATCTTACTGAGCGGAACAAAATAATGCGGATGAGTGTAAATCCTCATGCGTAGTTTTTGAGAAAATAACAAAAATATTTTTTTTTTGTAAACTTAAAAGAAATAATATTGTACGGTTACCCAAGCCGTTTATAAAGATGAAATTGATTCTGAAGTATGTATGCCCTCATCAAGTTCGATGGCAATAGCAGAATGGTTATTTATACGAGGGTAAGTCAAAAAATATCCGCAATGTAGCTATAACTTTTGTTGCATTCTTCATGCTGACCTCTCACCTCGTTTATTTTATTGTTATGCTGTTGTGATCACGCTATGAAAGTTTGATTCTAATTCCTCCATTTGTCTTACTTTTTGTTGCAGATAGATCATGGCCGCTTCATTAGAAGTTTGTACCAAAGAGGAATAAAAAGCAGTGATCCGGTTTTTTTGTGGTCGGAAGATGTATCGGGGGGGGGGGCGTAATCCATCAAAGACTTTTGGTACAATACGGGAAGAGCGTCTTGCCGCAATGGATTGAAAAATTCAAAAAATGGTCGCAGCACAAATGTTACGCACGAGGAAGGAGCCGAACGACTGTCTACGGCCACAAATATTTCAATTCATTCGTAGACACTCTGTTGTGGCAAGACACTGTTCCCGTACTGCGCCGGAAGTCTTTGATGATTGCGACTCCTGACACACCTTCCGACCACAAAAACCGGATGAGTGCTTATTATTCCTCTTTGGTTCAAACTTCTAATGGAGCAGCCATGATCTATCTATAATAAAAAGAGTACAAATGGAGGAATTAGGATCAAACTTTCAGAGCATGACCACAACAACATAACAATAAAATAAACGAGGACAGAGGTTGGTATAAACAATGTAGCTACATTACGGATAATTTTTGATTTACCCTCGTATAAGCCCCATCTGAATGACAAAATTTCAATTAACTCTTTAATTTTGTTTTTAACTACAATTTTCTCCAAAAGATGAGGCAGATATCAATCGATAGGTCACAAAATGAGATGTCTAACTGAACAAAATTAGATGTCTTAGAATAAATTCTGCTCCCATTGGTTTTCAAGATAATAAATAAACATTACTTTTCATGGCAGTAAAAACTATGTCGTTCCTTTCCAATAATATTTCATAATTTTTTATTCTGCTAGAACAGATTTCTTTTTTAAAAATATATATATTTATGTACTGCAGAGGATTTATGTATCTATGTGTATGTGTGATTGACTTTACAAAATGCCTTAACCTTTCCGAGGCCTAGTCCGAGGTTCCTTCGACTCAAAAGTAAATGTCGACGACAGAGTATATCGCCCGTCAAAATATAGACAAGCAAACGATGTTTTTGTGTTAAGTTTTTGCTTTTGCTTGCCATTAGTTTATAAATTCATTTTGATTTTGATTTTGATTACTTTTTTTTTTTTAAAAAAAAAAAAAAGATATTTATTAATCTCCTTGTTCGTCATTTGACGTGAAGTTGTATCAAATGTAGCAAATTAAAAAAAAAAAAACACTAAAATTAGCATATATTTCTTTTTCTGAGTACTGAATGTTATAATGAATGATGCTAGAAACTGAACAATGGTTAATAATATATCTAAAATATGTTTATAGCACTATCGCTACACTCGAATTTGGATCTGGGATAAATATTCGATAATTGTTTCACATTTCAGATTTCTTTGTTTTTCTCTCTCGAGATCAAACTTTTGCATGCATTCTTTGTGAAACTTTTTTTTTTTTTTTTTTTTTAAATGACCCTTCACATATTCACGCTCATTCTTCAAGTTGCGTATTCTCTCAATTGAACCGACATCAAAACTAAACAAAGGAAAAACTGTATATACAATTTTTTTAAATTCGGAATAAATTAACCAGTTTCTATCCTGTGTTTCGTCATTAGGCGTGTAGTAAAATTTACTAAACTCCCGTCCAACGAAACCAATTAACGGGGTAAATTTCTGTTGTAGATAGAACAAGGCCTTTACTAACAATTGTATTCTAGTCTGTGTCATTTGTTTGAAAAGTAACCATATTTTTACTGGATAATTTTACAAGTTTAACTCTTTGGTGATATCTTCATTGGCTGTTGATACGTTCAACGCGGAGAAAGTGTTGACAATGACGAAGGTACTAATTCAGTAGAAACCAGTAATGGTGCTGGATCCTATCTCCTTTTGTAAGATCTTCAGGTGAATCGTCAAGTTCACAGCCGATTCCGCTCCCGCTTTCAACTTGATGTTAAGTTCTTCAATAACTTCCCATAGATCCACGAAAATGCTATGCTAGTTCGTTTCCTACATTTTATATTGTATATTCTCTGATGGTTTATGTTGTACTAGTGAAATGATCACGTGAAGATATTTTGTAAAGTCATACACTTTTAAAATTTTCAATAACAATGTAAAACTTGAAGTGCAACTCTTGATGAGTAACGTCAATTGATAACTGGACGCAGAATACTTCTGTAAGCATCTTCATCCACAAATCAAATCAAGAGACGTAACAATAGGCGGTGCAAAACTGGGACCCCTACACCCACTGTTTGAACATCACATTACTTGTTACTGAATACTTAAAATACCATGTTATTTGCTTTTGTACATATGAGATACGTACAGAGAAAAATCCGTTCTCCGGACAGCGGTATATTGTACAAATATACGGTATCCTCTTGCTTACTACAGAAATCAGTACGGAGCATACGTTATCCGTATGCTACATAGGCACTGCCCTTACATATTATATCATGCCGTTGCAGGATGTCTGACATCTAACAGTTTCCCGTATATCAAGTGCATATACTTATGTTACCTTCGTCAGCTATATGTTATATACGTCCATTTGTATGTGAGATCCTGACCGCCTACATTGTTTCATACGGAAAGTACGTATAGATGGAACACTTATACAGAAAGTATTATAAAACATGCGTTTTCAGTTATCGTCTGCTGTACATTAAGTCCAAAAACTACAGGAATTACGCATGTAACCTATCTTTTTAAGTACGCCACCTACAACTTTTTTCTCAGTGTAGTATATTATATGATTAAAATAACAATCAAGCTTGTTTTGATAGTTCCTCCCTTTCCTTGTTGAAATCTACGTAGAAAAAATAAAAATCTGTAGGCAGACTTGATTTGTTTTAGGTCTAATTATGTTTCCCGTTAGTAGCTCTCTTGAAGAAGAAACCACTTATTATTGCAGTAAGGGACCCCCAAGAACCATACATATAATCCTGGAGTATCACGTATCTTATATAAAAATCAATTCAAGAGAGGTCCTTGTAATGGGTTTTAACAAGCGGATCAATCTCCAATTACTACATCTTTAAAAATATGAAATAAAATCTGTGAGTTTTACGTCCCACGTTTATGCCGGCTAGGCTAAAGAAGACGATGATGATGAGAAATAAATGAAATCGTGGAATGAATAAAGTGGGAGGAAACGGGAGAGCCCCGGGAGAGAAATGTTAACATGTTTCAGAATTTCACTGAATGATGCACAATCTGTTGACCATAAATGTTAAGAAAAAAGTAGTACTGTGAAGCAAGGGGCCATTCCATGCACGGAGTCCCGGCAGCAGCATAATTTCTAATTTTGCTTCAGTGGGGGTAAGTAAGGCCCCCGGTGTGAGTAGATTATCGCGTTTTTTATTAATATATTATTCTATTATTCTATTGATTAAAATGCACTCCGCTCTGGAGCCCCAAATGACGCGGTTCCCCGGTTTGCTTTATGTAAAGGCCATACTGTATACCCGCATTTTACCGTTGGCAACAAATACTGCAGAATAACCAATTTAGATTAAGGGGTTAAATCCAAAATGTGGCTATTATTGAAAATGGCTTTTTAAAAAAGCAATTTATGTACAGTGTTGTTCATCAAGTTTTGTTTAGTATATCTCTTTTCTGCAAAGTATTGGAGAATCATAACAGATATTTACTAGTCTCTTATAGGCATTTATTAACATATTCTTAATCGGTATCTTAAATTTCTTGAGGCTATTTTTAATTCCTTATAGGCATTTATTAATTCTTAATCGGCATTTGTAATTCCTAGTGGCTATTTTTAATTCCCTAATGAGTCGGTATTTTAATTCTTTACAGCAATTTATTAATTTTTAATCGGATTTTTTTAAAATTTCTTATGGCTGTTTTTAATTTCTTAATAAATCGACACTTCTGTATCTATTTATAATATTCCTTACGAAAATTTATTAGTTTTTAATAGCCATTTTCAATTCCTTATGTTAATTTCTAATTTCTTAACTGATCGACATTATTAATTCTTTATGGCTATTTTTAATTCCTTCTGGCGACATTTATTAATTCTTTATCAGCATTTTTAATTCTTTAGGACTATATTTAATTCCTTACTGGCATTTATTAATCCCTGGTCGAAATTAATTATTTGTAACTCACATTTGAATAAAACAATGAGTATCAATAGATTAATTAGGTCATTAATGTACAGAAACAGTTTACAACAATTAGCTGAAACAATTTTACATGAGAAAATAGGCAGTATAAAAGGGTAATTTGCATAGAGAAAATAGCCGCTATAAAGGGTACTTTACACAGAGAAAATAGCCGGTGATAGGAGATGAACATATATGGTATATATTTAAAGGACACTATCCGGCATCCATATGATATATCTGACAAAAAAAAAAAAAAAAAAAAAATCTGGAGAACTCTGCTTACGATGGCTGATAGCGGTGCTCAAGTCCAGAACCTTCCGAATAAAAAAATATCTAAGGTGTAAGAACCCGATAACATACGGATCGCGAAATATTTCGTAAGCAAAAGATGCAAGTAGTTTAAATTCTCAGAGTTGATTTCCTATTTTCGTCTTCTCTCCATGTAGTGTCCTGCTTTGTTGAAATATTTGTCACTTGTCTCTAAATAATGGTTAGTAAAAGCGAAGTTGAGAAAAAAGGTCAATTCTCAAATTGTTTAAGAGGTTGCACAATATATATCCAAATTTCTATATTTCATTGTATGATAAATGAATAAAATGGTAATAAATTATCTCTGAGATATTAAAGGAAAGGAAGAAGATTAGAGCCCTGTCTTTACAAAATTTACCAATTTAAAGTTGGTTTTCATTAAGTGATGAAAATATCATGAACCAGCTTAACTAATCAGAGGAATAAAAGAAGTAATTTTGTAAAGACTGGTGTTGATATCTGGAATTTGCTACGTACAATTAATCATAATTTTCTGGTAAAACTATGTAACATATTATTATTATTTCTACATTAGTATGTATTACAACGCTAATGGGTTTTATGTAGCCGACCACCCTTGCCCAGAACAGAACATGAATTATCTATCCCTGATGTAAGCCATTTGTTGCATATGTACGAAAACAAATTTGATTTATTTAATTTTCAACTTGTTTTAAAAATACCGTACTTTATCCCGCTCCAAGGGATAGATTTTAAGGAAAATTTAGTTTCGACAATATTTCTTGTTGCAGAATAAAGTGACAATCAATTATTATAATTGGCCTATATATGGTCTTTCAATTTCTCAATATCACGCAGCATTTCTCTCTCTCTTTCTCTCTCTTTTCTTTTTTTTAATTCAATTACATTGGCAAAGATTTAAGCAAATGCGAATATTTACTGAACATTTTGCGTATGTGCTTCAATTTGATTTGCGAGTAGTGAATAAAGTTATCAAAATAGTGAAAAGTTTTTTTTTTTTTTTTTTTTTTGTGATCCCGCAACGAAGTACATTAATTATTGGACTTCTTCTATATTAAAGTTGATTATCCATTTGGGCAGTAATGATATAAAAGTGTGGCCCAGGGGAAATTTTCTTCCCAGAGCCACGAGTTTCCTTCCGGAACCATATATTCTATCGTGCTCAATATAGATTCTCAGTACAGTGAAGTCCCGCTAATCCGAACTAATTGGGACCGAACCCTGTTCGGATTTCGTGATTGTTCGAATTAGCCGGAATAACAATAAAATCACGGTTTGAAGCGGGTAAACGGGTCTGTTGTGTCCTAATACATAGCGTATAGTATTTCAAAATATATTCTCTGACTACAACATATGTACAGTACTGGAAAAATGTAATATTGTTGGAAAAACTTGATGCCTTTATTTTTCCACGTGCAGTACGTAGTTACATTTTTTCCGTTAGGGTTATTATTATCTTTGTGCGTGTATTTAACGGAAGTTTACTTTGTTTTCTACGATAACATGCAGCCATATTCATCCTTTTAGTTATTAATTTCCTAAAACCGTATTTTCGCCACAAAAATTTCCTCCCGGACCTGTTCGGGTTAACCGGATGTTCGGATTGCCGGTACTTCACTGTAATTTTTTTATACAATAGACTCGCGATTATCCGAGTTCCGGTTACCAAAACCTCTGGGTTTATCGAGGCAGTATAAAATCCAGATTACAGTTTTTGTAAGAGAGAGTGAGCATCTACTGATTGTTGCCGAACCGCTAAGTTCCAAACCTTCTTTAAAAAATAAGTTTTGTAAGATATTGTATGTACATAAAAAATATTCGGTTTTTATTCGTTTTAGTACACTGTAATAAACAATTCCTGTATATAAAAAAGTCATTTACAATACGCACTGCTGTACGTACCTAATAACAGCTGATCTCCATATTATCCAAATTTTTGCTTATCTGTACCAACCACTTCCGACAATCGAGAGTCTACTGTACTAATCCCCCCCCCCCAGTGTATTAAAATTTTCCTTCACCCTCCTGGAGAAAATCTGAAATCATTACTACTTTTCGGATATTGCCTATAACCGTCAGAGCAAAACTGTTTCATTGGTTTTAACTTCTTTTCTTAAGTCCTACAATAAATATGAAGTGCTAATGTGATTTTATAGGCTATATTAGTCCGTTTGAGGTAGTTTTATTGTTCTTTCCTCAAGGACGCTTCATCTATATCCCACCTTTTGGATTTCTGAACAAAGGCGCTTCTGCGCTCTAATTTGAACAATGAGATAGGAAAATATTTGCTATATTATCAAACTTAGCAAATTTCCTACCCAGAATTACTATACATTTACCAGTATCTTAATTAAATGAGTTCGTATATTTTTATTAAACTCGTAATTTCGGTCTTTTTCTAGCTTGATTTTTTTTAGATATTAAAAAGATCCACAAAATTGCGAAGGAGATATTTTTACAACTATCACGTCTACAAACTATTTCTTTTCAAATTGTTATACAAAGAACTATAATAAATAATAACTGTTAAGAGTCTTTGCTAACTTCACCCTAACTTTGTTTTGAAATTCAGTTAATAATTAGAAGACAATGAAGAATACAGGAAATATAGAGCGTAAGCCAGGAGACCTATCTCACGAAGTCACTAGACTTGTAATATGTTCTTTTGTACAAGTTATAAGGTAGCATGAACCAGAAACACTAGAATAATAGTAAAATTACTTTTGATTTGATTTAATTTGACTTTTAGTTTAGCGTCTCTTTCAGTAGTGAGGTTATATATGAGAGGCGAACTTACAGCTTAATGTGGGATCCAAACCACTCCCGCTGGGACTCGAACGTGGGTCTCCCACGCCAAAGGTACGTACGTCAACCGCTTAGCTACGAGGGAGCTCCTAATTTGTAATGATTTTATGATATATGCAATTGTAAAATATCTCATCTTGAAAAGTTTCATACTAGTATTGCCTGATTTTTGCAGACAAGTGTACTATGAAGAAGACGCTAGATATCCGTCCAATTTTAATTAGATTTTAAAATGTGAGTATGGATTTTTGCCGGGAAATCTCGTTACTAAAGTAGCGGATCGCAATTTAACACGGTAATTTTAACATTAAGTTTATATTATAGCAACTAATTGAAATTGCTAGCCTTGCCTCGATGGATTTAATACTAAAATTAGGCTTGTCAATAATATTTATTATTACAAAAATGCAAATAAAATATTGAGAAATAGGCCACTGATAATAATATATACAAAACTCTATTATGATATATGAATCAATGACTGTTTCCAAATCTTTTCTTATAGGCCAGAAATTTGGGTGGGCAGATCATAATTTGTTGGATATAACCCAAATTTATTGTAGGCCTACTAAATAAAAGGTCTTGAAAGGCCTACTAAATGAAGATTTTAGTTCATATATCATTTTGCTGATACTATATCTAGCTTACTTTTTCTTCTACATTTTGAATGTTCTTAATCGATTTTTTTAAAGTTAGACCACTAAAACTAAAAACAGCGGGAGATAAGCTTAGTGAAGAACTCATAACTCATTATTCGCAAATGTGGGTGCGGATGCCGACAGAGGTGCTGTGAACGCGGACACGGATAAAACTATTGCGGGTGAAAATTGCGATATTTTGTGTAGGACTATCCGCACAGGAATTTCTACATATGAAAGTATTAAAAGAAGAAACTGTTACAAATTTATGTTTTTCAAAGACAGTTTGTAATAAAACAAAACAAAATCGATTATAAAAATGAATAGTCCTTGCTTACGTGAATCCTTTAGTCGATAAGTCTAATGATTACATAGATTTCGACACAATTTTTACTAACTTTCTAAAAGCCACACGGTTTAAATTACAGACCCCCCCCCTCAAATCAAATCCGAATAATATGTTGACAGAAACATATGAGGATAGGAAAGAAATTGCCTAATTTTGTAGGCAACTGTACTATAAAGAACACCCTAGACGTCCTTTCAATTTTAATTAGATTTTAAAATATGAATACGGCTTTTCGCCGGGAAATCTCGCGACTAAAAGTAGTGGATCGCAAATTTGACACGGTAATTTTAACCACTAAGTTCATATTATAGCAAGTAATTGAAATTACCAACCTTACCCCAATGGATATAATGCTAAAATTGTGTTGTCATTAACATTTATTATTATAAAAGTGCAAATTTAAAAAAAAAAATATTTTTTTACCCAATGCATCCCCCGGGTGGTTCGCATCCCTAGACATCAATTCAATTTTAATTAGATGTTAAAATGTAAGTACGGCTTTTCGCCGGGAAAATCTCGTTGCTAAAACAGCGGATCGCAAATTTGACGCGGTTATTTTAACCACTAAGTTCACATTATAGCAAATAATTGAAATTGCCAACCTTACCTCAATTTATATAAAGCTAAAATTAGGGTTGTCATTAACATTCATTATTACAAAAATGCAAATTTAAAAAAATATATATTCTTACCCAATGCATCCCGGGTGATTCCGGTGTCTCCGCATAGACTCCCATGTGAAAGCTGCCGTTAGGTGTCGCCACGCTTCAGACACGGTACTACAACCATTCAGACATAAACAAAACACCACACAAAGAGAAATAAAAAATGAACGACGTGAATTAACAAACAATAATGTCAAAGCACCATTCAAAAAAAAAAAAAATCCGTATCGATATTGTGTTATGTTTATGTTGCTGCAAAAATGTCAGATTACGGCGGTGATCATAACGCGTTAGGCAAGGAGTCCCCCTCCTTGTTTCGTCAGTTAAGCCGCGTGGTCGCGCGCACTAGCAGAAAAGCACATCAAAGAACACTCGTGCTTTAGCGGTGAACCGTTGAAACAGTTCTCCGTGTAAGCTCCCGGCACGTTTCGTTCGATATCAAATGTTTTATAGCTACAAACGCTCTAAGAAATTACACAGACACACACAAGTCAATATTCAAAATGTCACCAAGACAAACACACTGTCTTCTTCTTAGTAATATATATTAGGTATTTTAAAATTCACAGAGTAAGTTTGTAAATACTGTCACCTGTTTTGTTGGTGTAATCAATATTTTAGTTCTGTCACAGATATTTGTTTATATTTTATTAATCACAACTGACGGTGAATCATTCACCTATCAGTGCACGAAAATATTTCACTTTTTTTATTTTCAGTTTTAAAATAGATATATAATTTCTCTACACTTTTGCCGCTCAATATTTTGGAATTCAATGCCACACTTCACTGTCAATCATGGTAAAAGAAACATTTTTGTTTCGAGTCAAGTAAAGATGTGCACTACAAAATTTTTTATACACGAACATGATTTGTTTTGTTTGTTTCTGCAATTCTCTTACAATAAATAAATAAATGTCACTGTACTTAATTTCACTTTGTAGAAAAATCTTGATGTTTCTATCTTCTTTAGATTATTCTATTTCCACTTGTTAACGTTTAATACGCCGATTCTTTAGCAAAAATCTTGATACAAGAATTATTTATGAAAAAAAGAACGCGCGCGCGCACACAGAAAAAAAAAGGTACTAATATTCACTTATCCGAGCACATTTTCCTCGTTGGGTTTCAAGAACGTATCGGGGACCCGAAATAACCAACCACTGTACGCTTCGACTGGTCGGCAAGGCAACCGCGCGCTCTCCTAAGCTCCCAAACAGATAGGAGGAGACTACACTAGTGCCTCTACCGACGGATTGAAGAACTTTCTCAAAGGAAGGAAGACTAGAAAGAAATAAAGTTGACTGACTGAAAGTTTTTTTTTTTTGGTTTGGTTTTGTTCGTGACAGCAGTTGTCAGGGGGCATCAATGAAGGGAGTTTGGGCATTTCTAAACACCCACCTCCCTGTTGTAAGCTTACGGTTTTTAGGGGGTGACAGAATGGGGTGGTTCAAATTCACAAAAATGAAGACCTGAAGGAAAATGCGTAGAGGAGAAGAGAGAATAAAAAGGTATTATACTATGTATATTGAGTACAATGTTTGGAGTAATAGCAGGGGGTTATGATTTTTGTGTGACCCACACGCACATTCCGTTTTCCTCACTCCAGAGTCCACCTGCAGGGGGTCAGTTGTGAAACGAGGCACCCCCGCCGAGGGTGTACAATATTATTTCTGTTGTAATACGACGACGAAAACGAGGAGCTAGGAAATGTTTGACCATTGCTGATATACTATATATTACTTTTTTATAAAGCTATTCTTTTGTTGCAAGGTTTCAACCACTGGAAATACCTCCTCGTAAACAGTAAAATATACCAGATATATCATACACAGTATAAACACAAACACTAACGCTCTCGCCTTCCGTGCGAGCGGTCCCGGGTTCGATTCCCGGTGGCGACACTCGGTCGAAAAAAGTGTAACACGTTTTTCAGGCCAGCCACCCTAAATGGGGGTTTTCCTCATTCACACCAGGCAAATGCCGGGGTGGTACCTAACTTACAGATCCCGGGCCGCTTCCTTCCTTCCCCAATCGTTTCTTCCTTCCCTTTCCCCAGATTGTGTGCTCGCCGAGGGACGTCATCCCTCAAATCGTGACGGGCTAAATGGCCTTAGATGCCGAAAGCCCACAAATCTAAATCCCTAACAAACACAAACACAATAACAGACGTATATTGGTTGATTTGAGTTAAACGCCCTGTTCAATACTGAGGTTATATGAGGCGTGGACCTATAGCTGAACGTGGGATCCTAACTACATGAGCTGCCATGGTATTCTTGATTTTAAGTAGCAATTGTGATGAAAAATGAAATGAAATCTTTCAGTTTAACGTCTCACGTTTATTCCTGTTAGGCTAAAGGAGATGGATGATGATTAAGGTCAATGAATGATGAGGGTTAAGAATTGGTGGAATGATAATTGGGAGGAAACTAGAGTACTCCGAGAAAACCCACGAACACGATATTGTCTACCACAAAGTTACTTGATCGGGGATCGAACCCACTCACCAGAGGTGAGCACTCTACCATTGAGCCACCGTGCCAACCTAGCTACTATGATGGAATACCTCTTTTTTTTAAAAAAAATGAATAGAAGTGCACACACACACACACACACACACACACACACACACATCGCATATATATGTGCGATGCAAACGAAAATTTAGATCGCAAAATGCGATACATCTATGGTCAAAATTTATTACCGATATGAGTTAATTTACACATAGGCCTACATAATAATGTTATGTATATACAGGGTGTTTGAAAACAACACCAACAATGTTTGGTAGGTGGTTCCTGACACCAAAATAAGACAAAAAGTATAGACCAACCTGGGTGTACAAATGCTTCCTTTCGGAGATATAGGTTCCCGAAAACACGAAAAAAATTAATTTTAAAGTTCCATAGCTCCAAACCTATTGGATCTACCGTAGTCGGGTCAAGACTTCACTTAGGAACTAATATGTGCGCTATTCAAAAATTCATGTTTCAGAATCCTAAGGTACTCACGCAACAATTTTTATAGAGTGAGTTTGGCTACGGGTATACAATCTAAAGTACTCAAGAACTACCTCTATAAAAATTATTGCGGAAGTACTGCAGGATTCTGAAACTTGGATATTTGGATAGGGCATATACTAGTTTCTAAGTGAAGTCTTGACCCGACTACGGTAGGTCTGATAGTTTTGGAGCTATGGAACCTTAAAGTTCATTTTTGCATGTTTTCAGGAGCCTATAACTCCGAAAGGAAGCATTTGTGCACCCAGGTTGGTCTATACTTTTTGTCTTATCTTGGTGTCAGGAATCACCTCCCAAACGTTGTCGGTGTTCTTTTGAAACACCCTATATATCATTGTTCAGTAAGAGAACTGTCCTCTTTCGATCTACGTTTCAATTTATATAATAGCTGAAATTTCATGACAAACGATCTCGCAAATACAAGGCTTTTCATCTTACAAAGGCAGGCAAACGACAGAAAACAAGATCGAACCGGAGCTGTCCAGTTGGTAGATAACTGGGCCACCATGGCTTTGTTATAATTGTAATATGATTTAAGAATAAGAAAAAAGAGACAGTTTATTGCCACAGAAACAAAAAACTCACTAGTCTATTGTGCCAAAGTAATTCAATCTGGATCTCTTAATCACTGTTTATCCGAGAGTATATCGGGCGCAATTTCACATTATGAGTGCTGCACCTCTGAACCTATCAGTGGCGGCATCGATTTCTGTATGAGTTTGGCGTGGCACTTCGGATATGAGTGCTTCGTTGTTAGATATCCAAAGATACTCAGACCGCGGGAGGCCTATCTAATTAAACTTTTGGGGAACTTAGGTTCCTTATGCCCTAGGATCAGCGCCCATGTCTAAATGTACTGCACACTTGATAGGCCCTACTAAGTTAATGCTTTGAAATGTTTCGGAATTGATAATTTCAAAAAAATTAAGTTGAAGAATATGTTGGGGCAATATAGTTTTACAAGTATGTTGGCCAACAAACCATTTGCCATCACTTACTAACAGTTTTGACCTGGTACTCTAAACCGTTATTATTATTATTATTATTACCGTAGAGGCTAGATTGGCAGTTAAGTTCATTAGCAAATGTGGCAAAGAGAACTGCTACAACATAGGACTAGCCCCTCGTACTATGTGGGTAGTATTCGTACTGACTGGCAGGAGCTCATGTGGTTTGGATCCCACATTGAACTGTACGTCCACGTCTCTTAGAGCCTCGCTGCTAAATGGGATAATAAACTCAAATTCAATCAATCAACAACGTACGTCAAACGTTGGCAGCTGAGTAGCCTACCGTTTCCCTCATATAGCCTCGCTGCTAAATGGGATGCTAAACTTAAATCCAATCAATCAACAACGTTAGGGCCAACTTGCCAGTTGACTAGCCTATCGTTTCCTTCTCATATAGTCTTGCTGCTAAGTGGGACATTAAACTCAAATTCATTCAGTCAACAACGTAGAGCAAATGTAGGCAGTTGACTAGCCTACCATTTCCCTCTCATATAGCCTCGCTGCTAAATAGGACACAAAACTCAAATCCATTCCCTCAACAATGTAGCGCTAACGTTGGGACTTGACTAGCCACCCGTTTCCCTCTCATATAGCCTCGCTGCTAAATAGGACGCTAAACTCAAAACCAATCAATCAACAACGTAGGGCTAACGTTGGGAGTTAACTAGCCTGCCGTTACCTTCTCATATAGCCTCGCTACTAAATAGAACGCAAAACTCAAATCCATTTAATCAACAATGTGGGGCCAACTTTGGCAGTTGAGTAGCCTATCTTTTCCCTCTCATATGGTCTTGCTGCTAAATGGGACGCTAAACTCAAATTCATTCAATCAACAACTTGCCAGTTGACTAGACTATCTTTTCCTTCTCTTATAGCCTCACTGCTAAATAGGATGCTAAACTCAAAATGTAATCAATCAACAACGTAGGGCTAACGTAATTTCAATTAATCCATCCATCTAACACAGTTCTTGTATATTTTAATATCTCTAATCCTTATTCCCAACCATAGTTTCAGCTCTTAATTTACAATTTACCTTAACCCACTCCGGACCAGAGACAGAGAAAAAAAACTACCATTCTACCCCTGTTCTACTACCTTATTACACACATCTAGCTACGTTAGGATAAGTGTGCTATAATCTATAGTGTGTGTAGGACACTAATGTACACTTAGACATTAGAAAAAGTGCTTTTGTAATCATTTTGTTTGTTTGCTTAGAGTTTAACATGACGTCTCATTACTTACGTTATTTGAGACGTAAACGTACCGTGATACCTGAATAAGATGATGGAATCTGTACCTAATAGGTTCCAGAATTCCGTTCGAGATCCAAGAGAATTTTTCCTCTTTCAAATAATAATAACAAAAAAAAAAAAGAAAAAGAAAAAAGAAAGAAAAAAGAAAGAAAGAAAGAAAAGAGTTAATTCGCTTTTGTGTCCCACAAGTACGAAATTTTCGAAATGATTCTAACAGTAAATACACTAAACTTTAGAAAAATGAAATCTTTAAGTTACATGTCCCATGGTTATGACGGCTAAGCTAATGGAGACGGAGATGATGAGAAATGAATGAAATGGCGGAATGAAGAGAGTGGGGGAAATAGGCGAACCCCCGAGAAAACCCACACACATGGTGTTTGTAAACCACAAAGCTCACTTGACGCGAGCTGGGATCGAACCAAGGACCCCATGCACCAGAGGTGAACGCTCTATCACGGAGCCATCGCGGCCCCCAAAATATAAATTAATGAACCTAAAAATTAAGAAGAAAAAAACATGTATTTGTCTTTATATTGATTGTACCGGTGGAAGCTGGAGGAAGAGAAGGAGAAAAGAGGTCGTTGCTTGAAAAGAGAGTAATCTTCCATGATAACATCAGATAACTGTATTTATGAGGAAATGTACACACAAACATACAATAACAGCATGCTGGGGGTTCGAATTCCGGGGTAAAATTTGTTGGAATTTTTCGTTCGGATATGAAGTTGTTCCGAATTCTGGAGTGTTAGAGTTCCCGGGGACAATATTGTACATTCATCACGAAATCAAACACGGGTCTTCCTATCGAATGGGTCTCTCAATACCAAAGGGGAAAACATTAATCAATTAATTACGAAATAACCCATCTACCATACATAATTATTATTATAATACTGTAGCAGCTAATAAATATTTAGTACCTTACAGCAATAACAATTATATCATAGACCATAGATAAGAGGCACTCTATAAAGACTCCAGGTATAGAAGAACTCTTTCACAAAATTTCAACAAGATTTAAATTCTCTCCTTCTAACCTCAAGTATTTTGAAATCTAATCCGAGTCCTTTTATACCACTTTCTCAGAACTGTCCTACGATGGATGGTCAGAACACGGGGCAGTTTATTCTTGAGGACTTTATTTAGTAGAAAGAAAAGAGGGATAAGGAAGGGGGGTGGGTAAGAAGAAGAGATGTGTTAACTTCTGGCGCCAGGTCTCTGACGGGCAAAAGACAAAAATCTCGTTCCCTTTGAACAAGCCAAACTTCATGTGAACCGGGCTTTAGAGAGGCGATTATCGCTTTTACACCTTCACTTTTCTATAGCATTTTTATTATTTTGAGTACACAATACATACGAGGAGGGACGAAACGGAGTTAAAAGATGTTATCGGTGACAACATGTTGGGATTTTTTTTTTTTTTTTTTTTTTGTACCTTTCTGCCACCGTCTATTGCCATCATGTTTTGTTCCAAATATACCGCCCTCGTTCTGCCTCTGTGGAATGGTCTCTCTCTGACCAAAAGGAAGAAAGAATTATTCGTGAGTCGAAACGTCTTTTGTTATGAAAACGTGAGAGGTTTAGTGAAAATACTGAATACTGAAAGAAAGAATACAGTATTGGTATACTATAACAAGGAGCGGAAGTACGGATGGAATTCCTACACTTTCACCACCTTTCCTTGACGATCATCTTTACAGTATTGCTGCTAACAGCTTTATTATTATTATTATTATTATTATTATTATTATTATTATTATTATTATTATTATTATTATTATACTTTAAAATATATTAAATTATTTATCAAATACGAGGAAAAGTCAAAATGTTTCCGGAACTTTATTTTAGCTCTTTATTATTATTATTATTATTATTATTATTATTATTATTATTATTATTAAGTATTCTGCCTTTCGGCACGGCAGATCCTGGGACTAATGAGGATTCTTTTTTATTTTAGATTTGGGTTTGGAAATGTTTCTTCCATGTTCCTCGATTTCCAGGTTCCTCTTTTAACTCCCAATATTTTCTCTTATTTTTCAGATCATCGATCAGTTGTGTTCTTCCTATTCCTCGCTTCCCTTCCATCTTTCCTTCTATGTCGGTGTGAAGAAGATAATTGCTTTGCAAGATGTGTCGAATCCAATTGGCCTTCCTACGAAAGATGGTGGCTAGAAGTGTCTTCTTCTCTTCTATCCGTTTTAAAACATCTTCGTTTGTTGCTTTTTATGTCCATTTTATCTTCTCCATTTTCCTCCAGCACCACATTTCGAAGCTTTCCAAATATTTCTTCTCCAACTTCCGTAATGTTCAAGTCTCTGAACCATACTGTCCAATGCTCCATATATAGCACTTGACCAACTTCTTCTTAAGTCCAATATTGAGCCTGCTAGTTAAGAGTAATCTTTTCTTGTTGAATGCTTCTTTAGCTATGGCAATTCTTGATCTAATTTCTTTGGTGCAGTAAGCATCTCTCGTCAAAATATTTCCCAGATACTTGAAATTATCGACCTCTTCAAGTTCTCTTTGTTCTACTCTGATCCGTAAGGGCGTGGTTCCACGGGATATTCTTATGACTTTAGACTTTTCGATGTGAATTTCCATTCCATACAGTTTTCTAATGTCAACTATTTCGTCAATCACCTCCTGCATGCGCGCCGACTACGTGGGTGCTACGGGGCTCCGGCACCCACAAGATTTTTAGTTTGGTCCCGAGTTTGAACTCGTTTTTCTTTCGTTTAAGTCAGTCGTGTTACCGACTGAGCTAGAGTAGCCAGAAATTATCCTTCTGGTACTGGTATATTTTACTTTGTCACAGCACAGCCCTTTATGATAATGTTCATAGAAGATCTTAACTAAAAATAAATCAATCAAATATCGAGACTTTCCTGAAAACATATAGGCTAATACGTTCCGCCCTTGATATGCACCCACATAAATTTTGGAAAGTCGGTGTCGATGATCTCCTGTAGTCCTCCTTCGGTTTTAGCTATTATAACCGTATCATCTGCATACTTGATCTTGTTAATGATCTGCTCTCCAATCTTGAAATCTCCAATTCCCACTAATTAGGGATGCGCACGAGACAAGATTTGAGGCTGTCTCGTCTCGAAAATGTGCTGTTAAAGTGATGTCTCGACTTGAAAAACGTATATTTTTCTATCGGAAGAGCTGTGTCTCGACTCGAATTTTCTCAGGAAAATTCTGTCTCGACTCAACTCGTGCCCATTCCTACCACTAATGCTTCCTTCATTGTAAATGTTGAATAATTGGGGCTACATACTACCAATATAAGTACATATTAACTTAATCGCCTTCAAGGTAGAAACTTTAGGAACACACATATACTTGCTTTATCTTTTCTGCCATTGCTTATAACACCGACCTAAATAATCTTTTAGTATCTTCTGAAGTTTTACCGTCGCGTTGCTTTGGATCTTTTCTACGGTGGCGAATTGGATACCTTTGAGGCCCATTTTTAGCTTTGGAAAGAACCAAATATCTAATGATACTAAACTGTTTTAAAAGTTATCAAAGTCCCAGGAGCAAATTTCGCCAATTTGCATATGAACTTAGTGTTTGCGGGTTGCTCGAACTGTGGCATTACGTCAATTGATCACCACACACACACTCCTCCATTCAACTACAACACTTATACTCTGCTGCTTGCTACAACCCGTTCACACTTGGGAAAAATCATAACTAGGCAACTAAGGACTGTACTGCAACAGCATTTATTGTGATTGCATCACAAGTCAGGCCCGTATCCAGGGGGTCTAGGGGGGCCGGCACCCTAAATTTTTGCTGGGCCCCTAAAAGTTCTACAGTAGGCTTGCAAAAGAACTAGTATATAACATGGTGATGAAATATCATATGGTTGGATCCGGCCCACCTAACTTCAGCCGCCCCCCCTACATTTTGGGGCTGGCTACGGGCCTGTCACAAGTGCCAAAACTACAACTTTCCGGGAACTTTTTGACAGCTCCTCGTATATTTTTTGTAGAGGAACAGTTAGATGACATGATCTATTATGAGATGGTTTCGGTTTCTATTCCCAGTACAAGCAAGAACATTCTATATTGATTTAGCATCGTGAAGAAAATGGGAGAAGTATTTGAAATATTACTTTTAAAAAAAAAATGAATAATCATCTTTATTAAAATTATTACTGAAACAATTACAGTAAAACCTCTACTAACGGACACCTCTACAAAGCGGACACCTCCCATAACGGACTATTTTGTAATCCCCAAACACTGTAATAGGAAAAAGCACATTGGCAAACCTCTCTAAAGCGGACACGGACAGTCTTTCCTGTCTTTTATAGGTATTATTTACCTCCGTATTACGGACACTTTCTCTAGAAACAAGTTGAAAAGTACAGTAAAAAATAATACATCTTTTGTGATTCATACGTGTGTCAGCAAGGAAGCACATGAGGGTGTGACATTTTGCCTCCTCAAGTGTCTGCTCAAGAGGAAAGGTCTCCGTTTAACATCATCATCATGTTCTCTGCTTGCATTCTACTCTCACCCAACCTGTTTTAGATACAAAAGTGATTGACAGTTGCCCGCCGTTTGGGATGATAAGTCATTCTCTTGTCCGCTGAAATCTCTAACTAAGCAAAAGACAAGTTTGGTATTTTTTGCCCACGGGTACGCATATTGTCTCAAAAGTCATTACTGGACTGCAATTAACTCACAAATTAAAGCAACACACCGAAAACGTAGTAAGTATCGATAAATGTAAAGTGCAGAGAACTATAATATCTTATTTCCATGTTGTGCCTCAAACATAGAGTATTGGATAGCGCAAGATAATGCAGGTACAGTATCATTTTGGTAATATTCGTAATACATGATTGATGCAAAAATATTTTTCTAATTGCACAATATATTGTACTAATTTACGTAAGAAGATATTGAAACCTCTCTAAGGCGGACACCTCTCTATAGCGGACAATTTTTGATTCCCCACAGCTGTCCGCTTTAGAGTGGTTTCACTGTACTGACATAACGAATAAGTACAATTATTCGAGTAGCCAATAATTATCCGAATATCTTTAACGTCAGCAATTTGAATGAAAAGATAGCAAGTTTCAATACAGAAAGCCAGAAAAATATGGCGCTAGATAGTGATGAGCAAATGCAAGACCAAGACCAAGACCCGGGTGGTCTTGGTCTTGGTCTTGGTCTTGCACATGCGGTCTTGGTCTTGGTCTTGCACTGGAACCCTCGGTCTTGGTCTTGGTCTTGGTTTTGCACACCTAGTCTTGGTCTTGGTCTTGCACACCCAGTCTTGGTCTTGCTTGCAAGAGTCTTGCAAGTTTGGTTTTAAGAAATCTATGATTTTCATAAGTAAATTTTACTCTGGATATAAGGGATATTAAATGCTGCATTGCGTCAATAGTGAGGGAAATACAATGTATGTTTCTAAATGTAATATAAGGCCTATTTTACCTTCGTGTAAGTGTGATGATACTGTACAACATAGGCGATGACCTTTACTTTTTTTTTTTTTTTCAATGTGTGATCCCGCTTCACCACTTATAAGAAAAATCACATCATTTCGTAATATTTCTATGTTTTAACAGATCGAATACTCCACTGGTTCCCAAACTGGGGAGGCTATCCCTGACAGTGAAACGCATGAAAGAAAATCAAGACGGTACAGATTACTGAAATACCATAAATTGCAAAATTATTTTTACACTCTAAAGGCGTCAGATTTTTTTTTCTTTCCAACCACGATTAGCTCATCTTTGTATTGAACAAACTCCCAACTAAATATTGAAATTTTGTTTTACTGATTCTAATATGTACTGTATGGGGCAGAAACAAGGACATTACGCAAAAACGATGAAACAATTAGACTTTCGAAATGTGGGCATGGAGAAAAAAGGAGAGAATCAGCTGGGTTGAACGGAAAACGAATGTGTTAGAAATAGTAGCAGTCGGGGAGAAAAGAAGAACTTTAGATATAATTAAGAGGAGGGCATTGGCTGAGGATGAACTGTATTATGAGGGACGTGCTAGAGGGAGGGAGCGAAGGAGATTGTAGTTGAAAGAAGATATTAAGACAGAAAATTGCTACGTTAAGACGAAGAGACTAGCTGAGGACCACAGTCATCGAAGCTTCTCAGCTGCAGCTAGTGACCTGCCAATAATGGCAGAATAGCTATTATTATGACGATGATAATATGTTTTGCAATATTGACCAAAAAAAGAGAGAAAAAATTAAAATAATAATAATTAAACCTTTTAATATTTTAGAATATGAAATGAAATTAAATTTGTGAGTTTTACGTTCCACGATTATGCCGACTAAGCTAAAGGAGACGGTGATGATGAAAAGTGAATGAAAATGGTGGAAAGAAGAAAGTGGGAGGAAACGGGAGAACCCCGAGGAAACCCACGCACACGGTGTTTGTCCACCACAAAGTTCACGTGGCGGGGGCTGGGATCGAACGCGGGACCCCAAACACCAGAGCTGAACGCTCTACCACTGAGCCACCGCGGCAACAATATTTTAGAATAATTTGAGTGAAAACTGAAAACGACTCAATTTTTTATGTCTTTTGTGTAAAAATTTATATAAATACTTTTGACCTACATTAGAAATACATAATAACGGCATCAAACTTCAAGTTATTTGAAGTAAGTACGAAATCACTCTCAGTTGTGAATATAGATTATTTATTGTTGTATAACGTTATATCGTTGAATCCTAGCTATGCCGTATACCTAAGGGGGCTATATATTATATTGATAACAATTATTCAACGTATAAGCATCTACCTATGAAATCAAACTTGCGGTCACATGCGCTAAGTTTTTGTCAATGTCATGAAAATGTTATTTCAATATTAATTTTACAAATACACATTAAAAATTTCCAATGGATGCTTGAACCTCAGAGCCAAGGCCATACCCATGTAGTCGGTACCTATGGTGTACGGAATTGCCGATGTTCAATCCTACATTTCTTTAGTTTTGAAAGAAGAACACCACTAATATGTTTTGAAATTAAATGAAATATCTACTTTAACGTCCCACGATTATTACACTGAGGCTAAGGGAAACAGTGATGATGAGAAATAGTGGAATGAAGAAAGTACGAGGGAAAGGGAAAACCCACGCACAGCGTGTTTGTTCACCAAAGAAGCTCACATAGCGCAAGCTGCGATCGAACCAGGGCCCTATGTACCAGAGGTGAACGCTCTGCCACTGAGCTACCGTGTCAATAACATGCTCTAGTTTATTTTTGCTTATCCACTTCTTATGGACACAACTATTCTTCGTATGATTTCCCAAAATCCAATCATGGGCCGTTGTGAATGATCAAATGATGACCAAAGTAAATCAGACACTGAAGTTATTACAGCTTGTAACAATTCATAGAATTATGCTGTCGGTCGTCTCGTGAACAACCGATTCAAAAAACGACATACTGTAGCTATATGTTACAGGAGCAGATCGACTCACATGGATTGCATAAATTACTGGGAACTCATTCACTCCGGCGGTATTTTTACTGGAGCCTAGAAGTTCACGTGAAAGATGTAATGATTTTTCCCCTTCCTTTTTACATTCTATAAAAAATCAAGTAGTACCATACTTGTGCAAGACTCTTGGGCAAGAGTCTTGGTCTTGGTCTTGGTCTTGCAAGTATGGTCTTGGTCTTGGTCTTGGTCTTGCACCCCTTGGTCTTGGTCTTTGTCTTGCATCGGGATTCCTGGTCTTGGTCTTGGTCTTGATCTTGGTCTTGGTCTTGCATGCAAGACTCTTGCAAAAACTGCAAGACCAAGACTCTTGCGCTCATCACTAGCGCTAGATCTTCCATACTAACCATATATCGTCACCCAACTAAGTGACGATAATTCTGCGTAAACTGCAAAGCCAGAGTACTTAGTTTGATTTATTTCAAATTAACGTGAACAAAAAGACTGGTTCACGAGGTCCCGGGTTCAATTCCCGGTGGAAGCAGATTTTTCGGAGTACATGCTATTCAGCAAGATGTAACAATTAGTGAGCTACTTGTATTAAGAGCAGTGACGTATACAGAATTTCACCAAGGGAGGCTTAAACATTAAAACTCGTATTGTTTGAGAACACACGCAATTTTTGAAATGAAATGAAATAAAATCTTTCAGTTTTACATCACACGGTGGTAAGAAGCAGACGGTGGTTCACTGTAGTTTATCGACCCTTTCAGCAGCGAGGCTATCTGAGACGTGGACCTACTAATTAACGTGGAATCCGAACCACATAAGCTCCCGCCGGGAATCGATACACGTATCTCCCACGCCAAAGGCGCCTACGCTAACCGCTTGGCCACGAGGGAGCTCACGGTGGCGATGAGAAATGGTAGAATGAATAAAATGGGAGGAAACGGGAGAACCCCGAAAATTCCTCGCACACGGTATTTGTCCACCACAAAGTCCACTTGACGCGAGCTGGGATCGAACCAGGGACCCCACGCACCAGAGATGAACGCCCTACCACTGAGCCATCGTAGCACTAACACAATGTTTGAATACATACGTTAATATATACCTTACATACATTCATATATCAGACAGTCTATAAATTATGGAGCTTTTTGTGCACAAGATGGCGTTAGTGTTCCGAATCTCAGTGTATAAATGAGTTGCAGCGGGCAAAGCCTAACGTCATTTGACAGCTGACAGTTGAAATTAGTAGATATACAAAAAGTGTTGGAATTCTTATAACCAGATGGTATGATATTGTGCCGTCAAGATTAGTGAACTTAACGCAAAACTGTGCTACATTTTACAATTTCATTTTGATAAACGCGCAATTGCTGCGCATGTCAGGCAAGAAATTTGCACTGCTTACAGACAAGACAAGATACGTTATCAAAAATAACAGTCAATAGATAGATCTGTCGCTTTCGTTCTGGAAATTTCAATCTTCAAGATACTCCTCACAGTAAGCAACCAATCACAGCAAAAATGGATGATATTCTGGGAAAAGTGGGACAAGACCGGTGTGTAAAGAGTCATGATATCACCAATTTCCTAAACATCCATCCCCAAACAGTCATAAATCATTTGAGAAAGCTGGCTACAAAAAGAAACTCTGTTTCAGTGCCAAATAATTTGACACAAAAATATTTACTCGATTGAATTTTTCTATCTGCAAATCTCTAATAGAATGTAACGAACTTGAGCCATTTCTGAAGCGGTTGATCACGAGTAATGGAAAATGAATATCCTACGACACTAATGAGCGATAAAGATCATAGTCGGACAGAGAAGTTCACAGTAATTGTCAAAGCTTACACTGACGCCTTAGGAGAGTAATGCTAAACGTATGGTGAGATTGCAAGGACATCGTGCATCACGAGCTGCTGCTACTGAGCAGAAAAGTATACTCGGACTTGTACTGTCTACAATTCGCTTGAGTACATCTAGCAAGTAAAAAAAAAAAAAAAAAAAAAAAAAAAAAAAAAAAAAATCCGAAAGTAAACAGTAGAAATGGTGTCATACACCATTCTGACAACGCCAGATCACATACATCTTTAACAACCCGTCAGAAATGGAGAATACTTTGCTGACAGTTTTAATGCATCCATCGTATAGCCCGGGTCTGACACCGTCCGACTACCGTTTGTTTCACTTACTGAAGAACTGCATGAATGGTGTCAAGTTAATTTCAGAAGAGGCTTGTGAAAACCAAATGTCACTTTTTTTTTTATGCCAGAAACCACAGAAGTTTATAGCGACTGCATTATGGTGATGCGTGAAAAATGGTAGTAGGTCATCGAACAAAATGATGTATATATGGTTTTATATTTTTGTTTTCAAATCACAATAAATGTATTTTCAATTTTGATCTCCAAAGGCTCAGTACATTATAGATGACCTGATATATGAGATCTCTCAAGTGTTTATTTTTCAGTAATATCTTCTTGAAGGGAGGTTCAGAATCTGGACTCCATCCGCTTTCCGTACGTCACTGGTTAAGAGAAGCGCACCCTGACTTAGAAACTTTGGAAATCATGGCATTTGGTGTCTTACATAATTGATACATGCACCATCACCATGTATCATCTGAGCCTGGGCCAGTGGCGGCTCTTGAGGGAAGCCATAACGGTAAACATTTAAATTTTATCGCAACAAGTTTACCTAATATACTAACTGTCGTTTACAGCTTTCTGCAGAACATGCTGTTACCAATAACGCCATTAAAACAATATAACTATTTTGAAGGTAGTCATACGAAATTTAGTAACATGACGTATCATTATTTATGCTAATTTTGTACTTATACTATGTCCATTTCATGTCCGCAAGTATTTGCGACTGAAATTAAATTTCCATTTATGTACATGTACAAATAACATATTATCACGTCATTCCCTTAAAAATCCCTCTTGGCTATATAGTCCTCGTACGCGCGTTTGGGTGCAAGAGACCTTGGTTCGATTTCGGTGGGAGCTCATGTAGTTCGGATCCTACGTTAAGAGGCCTCATTCCGCCGAATTTAAAATACCGCTAATTTTACAGTAGTTATGTGATATCTTCAAATAGATAAAAAAAATAATTGAAATGTGGAACAAGAGCGCCCTAGACAATATCATTTTACATGGGATACCGTTATCACGACTCACTTATCTGCTTTCGATTTCGAGCCATTTTGAAAATCGGCATTTATTCTCGCGTTTCTAAACGGCTGAAAACGGGAAGCCGCTAGGTGACTTGTGATAATGGTATCTCATGCAAAATAATATTGTCTAGGGCGCTCTTGTTCCACATTTCAATTATCTTTTATCTATTTGACTATATCACATAATTACTGTAAAATTAGCGGTATTTTAATTTCGCCGGGATGAGGCCTCTTAACCAATATGTCTACTTCTCATATAGCATCGCTACTAAAAGGGATGCTAAAACTCTATTAACAAAACAACGAGAACATTTCCTGGCTATGACCATGCAATAACATAATAGATCACCAAAACTGATTAATTAACACAGTGTAGGTATTCATTATCGTTGGTAGCCACATTCTGGAATTTCACTGAATATTCAGTTTATAAATGTTGGTATATGTACACTCATGTCCAAAATTATTGTCGCATCTCTATAAATATGTTGTTGTAGGAATATAATATGATAACGAATTCGCCCGGTATTTCTTATATACTAATGTTAGTATGTGTATAATCGGCAAAGATATGCATGTGGAAAATTTCATGTCAAAAGAGCAGTAAATAAGAACAATAAAACGAAAATAAAATTTTCTTTTTCATTTAGCAACCTTTTGTTTTACTCATTCTAATTTTCAATATTTTAATAAACTATCTGTTGAAACAAAAATAACTTGAATATTACTTATAATTGTAGCAGTCCTAAGATTCATTTTAATTCAAATATCTCAGTATTTATAATTCTTTTCCTATGAAATTTACCACAAATATACATTTCTCGATTATACATATAGTATCAGTATTAAAAGCACCCTGCAAAATCATTATCAGATTTATATGCCTACAAGAAGACTATTATAGATATGCGACAAGAATTTTGGACTTGAGTGTACACCTACAAATGTCTATGATCTTCCCTTAGTTTTGCCTATGAGAAAAGAGTTTCTTCTCTAATACGTTCTTTTCTCCATACTTTCTTCTCTAATGTAATCGGTAGAGAGAAAGAAAAGTAAAGTTTTCTTTTTCTAAATTACAGAAAAAAGAGGCCCTATTTCTGTTAACTACCTAGAGCAAGTGGACCTAAAACTCAGGGAATACTAGCACTATACTTCTTTAAGTAATAGCTCTTCAGTTATAATCTCGACTAAATCGTCGCTGAACATTAATGCCTTATCGGGAACCAAACTAGGGTCGACGGCACATGCGGGAACTATTCAGGGAGAAGGATGAAGAATACACTAAGACAACTTTTCAAATTCAAACGAAAGCAACCTTTCCAGTTTTGGAAGATTTTTTTTCTAGTTTATTTTGGATATTACTGGAAGTAACGGTACTTAGTTTTGTTGGCACTCACCCTGCAGTACAGAAAAGTATCACCCCGTGTTGTGATATTGTTGGTGAAAGTGAATTGGTGTGGTCTTTAAAAACAGAAAGAAGAAGAAGGAAAAGCCTTCACAGCCGTTTCTTGTCAACAGACATCGTACGTACAACTCAAGCTGTCGCTATGTTGCTGTCTTATAGTCCGTTTCCAAAGATGATACGTATGCTTGTCATGGAATGAGACACCAGAGTGACAACTTGTGAAGAAGTGTCGTGGAGATTATATTCCTCTTCTCCTACGGAAGGCCCAGCAAGCATCTCACTCCTTTGGTATTTCGTTACTTTTGTACTTACCCACAGAGCTTCCAGCACGCACTGCATGTGTCGTTTCTCGCAGTACAAAAGAAAATAGCCCTATAATCCTCTTTAAAGGGCTACATTTTCTGTATAAATAAGTGAAGCATTCTTTACATTGTTCATTTATGAAAATTATCTGGTGCTGGGATTAATAATGTCTCTTTTGTATATATACTTAACAAATAATATTCTGAATTTCAATAGAATTTTAATTTTAATTCTTTTCAATGACATTCTTAATGAAGTGTCTCAGTATTCCAAACTAAATGAAGATTTAAATTTAACGTTCCATGCTTATGATCTTTATTCTAAAGGAGATCGATAAACGGGACACAGTGTCTCAGTGGTAGGGTGTATATCTCTGGTACATGGGCCCCTGGTTCGATCCCCATGTACCAAGTAAGTTTCTGAGGAGAACATAATGTTCGCGGGTTTTCTCAGGGTACTCTCGTTTCCTGGTTTCTCCCACATTCTCATTACACCAATTATTCCATCATTAGTTACTTGTTTCCATCATTCGTCTCCCTTACCCTCAAGAGTAATCACGGGAGACTGTAATCACGTGACTCAGTTAAACTGAACAACTTCATTTCATTTTACTAATGAAAAAGAATAATTATGAAAGAATTGGTGGAAATCAAATGAAATATCTGTTTTAACGTCTTATAATTATGCGTCGAAGGTAAGGTAGATAGGAATGAAGGTGAAAAACAAAAGGTGGAGTCAAGACAGGAGGAAATGGGAGAACCCCCAAGCAGCCGCGTAACAACGTTTCAAATATAGGAGGGGGCAAGTCTTTTTGTTGCGTCCCTCTCTCAACAGCGGCCCCCGCCCCCCATCACAGCGTGTAATTTCCACTAATCTTTACAGTATTACTGTTATGTATTTTTTCGTGTGTGTGGGAAAATAATTGTAATTTACGAAAACAGCTATACATTTGAAAAATTAAAATATTAGATTTACTTGGAGTAAAGACAGTTTCTTCACCTACCCAATGTATTCATTCAACACAAGAATCGTACCTTAATGAAACTAGTAGACCTCATTTGATTTGCGTCAGGTTTCGTATGAAGTACAGTTTACTATTAATTAATCACTAGTACGACATGATTGTTCCGTATACGTTCGGCACTAAAGCCACAATCTCTCCAGAACTCATAGGCTGAAAACATATCACAACCACAAATTTTCTTTCTAAAGTGATCAACAGATTCTCACAATACACCTACATGCACACTTTTTTTTTTATTTTACTTTCACACCACATTAATCTTCAAATGTTTCAGTACATAGGTTGAACTGCACTTTGTATTGATATACCGGGCTAGAGAAGCAAAATAACCGGATTTTTGAGATGTGCTTTATTTTCATTTTTTTTAACCGCCTTTTGGAAAGAAAACGGAAATTTTCGCTCTTTTGACACAACTAAAACTTTTGACACAACTATTAGCATCTCATGAGTCCCATGTTGGTTGTCTAACCATGATATCAAGTTCTTGAAATTTATACCTCTTGAAATGTGTTGTTTGGGTTGCCCAAAGTCAAACTGGCAGACAAGAAAAAAGTGTCACCGCCGTTCCAGAAACACTATTGTTTCAGATACTCTTCAATACCTAATATTAGAGCCAAAAAGGCTTCATAATTTTGTTCATATTTCAGAAGAAAATGTTTCACTAATAGCAGCAGCATAATATGATGTAGTTTAAGGAACTGGAGCAACAAAGCTTAGTGCGGTGGCTCTTGCCTTTCATTTTTCTTCAGAATACAGATTTTTTTTTTTTTTTTTTTTTTTTTAAAGTTAGACTATGATGGGAAAAGAAAGCTGGAAAACACTGTTGTTTTTTCACTAAATATGAAATATTAAAAGAAAAAATCCAAGTCAAAAAACATGGAAAAGATATTCGTTTTTTTGAAAGTTTTTTTTTCGGGACCTTAAACCACTATTTAAAACAGTTATTGTTCCTACCACTAACTTTTCACTAAAACTTTTTTTGTCGTTAAACATTATTCGAAGAACTGTACAAACAATTCGTTCGAACTAGAAAACTCTATATATTAACCCTTTTGAGATTTCAACTTTTTTAGGTGAATTTTAGACTTTCAGTCAAGCAGCTATTACGTCGAGACTATTTATCGTAGAATCATGGTTCATACCGTGTTTTATTCGGAATGAAATGGTGTTTTCCTAATTTGTAAATTTCCCTAATATGTACCTAAAGCAATAAAATTCCTGTCCAAATTGGGAAAAAAGTTTTTTTTTTTTTTTTTAAAAAAAAAGTCCCCATTTCCTGCGAATTTCTTCCCTCCGGTACACAACATGGACATGCGAATGTTACAAAAAAAAAAAAAAAAAAAAACTTTGCTTCACTCCAAACAAAACGAGATATGAACCATGATATTGGGGTAAATAATGTTGGTGCTAAAATTCATTTATACTATTTTTTCGTAATATCTACTATTGTTATTCAACAAGCTCTAGTGTCAAGACTCTTTATCGTAGGATCGTGGTTCGTAACTCTTTGTATTTGTAATGAAGGAATGTTTCCAACTGTGCCATTCAACTTTCCCCATTATGCACCAAAAGTGAAAAAATCCCGCTCAAATTGGGAAAAAGATATTTTTGTCAGGAAAAAATCTTTTTGAGAATTTCTTCCCCCAGATACATGCTAGCGCCACGGCAGTGGTACAGTTCGAAACGTTACTTCCTGAAAAACAAAATGAGGTAGGAACCATGGTCCTACAATGAACACTCTTGACGCTAGAGCTTATTGAATAACAATACATTAGGAACTATTACCCAAAAACGGGGTGAGAAATTTAGTAAACCAGCTCTAACACCAAGACTATTTATTCTAGGATTATGGTTTGTACCTTTTTGTATGATACCAGCGTTTTAAATCGTATCACTTGCATGTCCATATCATGTACCTGAGGGGAAAAATTCCCGCCCAAAAATGTATAAAGAAAAGCGGGAAATTCAAATTTTCAAAAATTAACTTTCTCCGAAATTTATCTCCTCAGGTATATGGCAGCGCAATGGTAGTGGTACCGTTGGAAACGTTGCATCATTACGAACAAAATGAGGTACAGACCATGATCCTACGACAAATAGGGATGACCGGGAAAAGTAAAGTAGCGATTATGAGTAGCTACTTTACTAAACACGTTGACTAAAAGTGTGTAATAGGGGAAAATTTCAGATTTTTTTTAAAATCACTATTTAGCCTACGACCATAGTTTGTACCTTGTTTTATTTGAAATGGTGGTAGGTTTTAAACGGTACCACTCACATATCCCTGAGAGGAGGAATTCCCGAAAAAGGAAAAAGATCTGAAAAATTCCTTTTTTCCACTTTCTGCGAGATATTCCCGCTTCTGGTACATAATAGGGAAATTTAATTGATACAGTTGGAAACATTTCTTTATTACGAACACAACTAGGTATTGATCATGATCCTAGGATTAATAGCGATGTGTTAGGATTTAAAAAAAAAAGAGAGCTCTAAAATTTATACTTTGCTTTCTTCCTTCGTCCATGTTTGTGACGTCACTGGCCCCAGGCATCGCACGCGTGACTGCAAAATGCCCATGAAACAAATTCTTTGATGCTTCCCTGCTTGAATGAATGCAAAAAAACATGCTGTGTAAAGCTTTACTAGAGATTTATAAAGCAAATTCCGAAGGTCGACGCCATGGTTCAGATCTGTACCAAAAGTCCCCAAAGGGTTAATATATTTGCTCTTTTTTTTCTTCTTATGAGTGATCGATTATTCTTGATTGTTGAACTTCTCATATTTATTTTTCTTCAGAATGCAGTAATTAAGTCTCTTTTTCTTCTTATAATGGGAAACAAAGGTGGAAAGTACTTTCTTAAAGTTGAAATTATATATATATATATATATATATATATATATATATATATATATATATATATATATATATATATATATATATATATATATATATATATATATATAAACTTCAAAATTTGACAGACATAAAGAAACTTTTTTTAAAGCCGTTTTTTGATCCCTTGCGTACGTACATCCGACTTTCAATATATTTAACAAGAACGGAATAATATAGTTTCAATTTGATTAAATGTTCAATGTAAAAAAATAACGACCCACTGTGATCCTGTAGCTCATTTCGACACAAAAACTGCATACTTCAAAGAGCAGAATTCACACTTTTCCGAAGACAGTTGCATGGTAGGAGCTATTTGTGAATTCTCTACACAGTTCCTTCACGTCCAGTGAGTCAAGCCTGTCTGGGTATGCATTAAGAACTACAAAATGGTTCAGTCTTGCGTGGGTCATTGTGGACCTCAGATAAGTTTTGAGACGCCGCAACATTGAAAAACTTCTCTCGGCAGTTGCAGATGTCGCCGGGATAAGAAGCAAGAGACGAAGGACTTTCAACACTTCAGGAAACAACTCTCTTGTTTCTTTACAGAGTTTTTTGAATTTGTCAAGTAGGTATTTCAGATTTTTTGAAGTGGGAATAGTGGTGAGCAACTGTTGCATTTGTAGTTGTAGTAGGTCCGGATTGACGTGGTATTCTTTTAAAATGTCACTAATGTCTTGAGAAAAGTTACCTCCCAAAACTACATCCTTTATTGCACGATATTTCTTCAGTTCAGGCTACATTTTGCAAATGATATTGTCCAAACATTCATAATAGGTTGCGCGTAATTTCTCTTCTGCGGTGTTGAATTGGTAATTTTTCGCGGATGTCTGCGAGTGTTCTAGTCTTTTTGGGGTCTGTTTCCTGTGCGGTAGCTGAGGAGATCCTTGTTTGTTATATCGAAGGCGCCCTTATACAATCAGGGGCAACAAAAGGAATAATTAATATATCTACAGCGCCCTTGGTGCAATATTACATTATTTTCTGTTCTATTGAAGGCGCCCCTATACAATCAGGGGCGACAAAAGGAATAATTAATATATCTACAGCGCCCGTGGCGCAATATTACATCCTTTTTTGTTCTATTGAAGACGCCCTTTACAATCAAGAGCCACAGAAGGAATAATTAATATATCTACAGCGCCCGTGGCGCAATATTACATCCCTTTTTGTTCTATTGAAGACGCCCCTGTACAATCAGGGGCGACAAAGGGAATAATTAATAGCACCCTTGGTGCAATATTACATCCTTTTTTGTTCTATCGAAGGCGCCCCTATACAATGAGGGGCGACAAAAAGAATAATTAATATATCTACAGCGCCCTTGGTGCAATATTATATCCTTTGATGTTCTGTCGAAGGCGCCCCTATACAATTAGGGGCGACAAAAGGAATAATTAATATATCTACAGCGCCCTTGGTGAAATACCGTATTGCATATTTGTTTGTTCTGTCGATGGCGCCCCTATACAATCAGGGGCGACAAAAGGAATAATTAATATATTTACAGCGCCCCTTGGTGCAATATTATTTCTTTTTTATTCTATCGAAGGCGCCCCTATACAATCAGAGGCGACGAAAGGAATAATTAATATATTTACAATGCTCCGTCATTGTAACATTATTTTCTTTTTTATTGTATGGAAGCGTTACGTCGCCCGTACATAATGAGGGGCAAGAAAGGATTAAGAAAATGTTTATATCGCTGCTTGACTGTCATATAGGTAATTTTTATTTCTTTATTTCATTGTATCAAAGTTGCCCTAGACAATCATCACAAAAGGAACAGAACAAGTGTCCATTAGTTATAATAATACAAAGCACTGCACTCTATATTTTGTCGAAGATTTGGCAGTGCATACAAGACACTGCTTATGTACATAGACTTTTCATTCTTCAATCGGCTTTAAAAAAGGCAAAGTAATCATTAGGCGCCTTCGGCGCCCCCAATGACTTCTACCAGAACTTTGGGTGGGGGCAATGCCCCCTTTCCTCCCGTCTTGTTACGCCACTGCCCCCAAGAAACTCACGCTTATGGTGTTCGTCCACTACAAAGCCAGCTTGGCAGAAACTGGGATCTAACTAGCCTTCCCCCAACACACAGCAGGGTGCTGGTTTACTATTGAACCAATTACGCCTCAAGAATTGGTGGAATGACAATGAGTGAGGAAACGGGAGAAGACCGAAAAAGTACAATTATGTTGTCCACCACAACACTCATAGTCAGGAATAGAATCAATGATACCAGAAGTGAGTGATACATCCTGCAACATTTTTACAACCTAATCATCAGGCATATGTATATGCCGTGATCGACCGTAAGTACAAGGTCAAACTGGCCCAAGAGGTAGTGCGGCAAGAGGGGGGATATATATACAGGGGCGGATCCAGAATATGATCAAGGGAGGGGCTAAACCACATTTTGCCGTTTTATCCAGTGTAAAGCAGGATTGAAGCCCATTTTATCCAGTGTATACCTGAGCGTCAAGGGGGGGGGGCTATAGCCCCTACAGCTCTCCCCTTAGATCCGCCACTGTATATATATATATATATATATATATATATATATATATATATATATATATATATATATATATATATATACACTTGCCCTAGTTATAATTAAATTATCTACCATTCTGCTACGGAGAATGTTCATTATGAGTCGTCAGAAAGTCTTCGGTATTATCTTGCAGGGGGCTGCCCTCACCCTTCTTTTCTCTTCGCATACTTTGAACAATTCGAACTGGCTCTTCTATGCGCCACGGCAATCGTGTCGTATGGATGGATTTGTTGGCTGATGGGCACTTGATGCTTCTATGTTCGAGCCAAATAGGTTTTCAGCATTACCCCCTGCAAGCAAGTGTCAACTTCTCCCTCCCCCTGCCCGTTGCATTTCGAAGCAGATATATGCGAGCACACAGGACAAAAGAGGTCTTCGCCGGGATTTCACGGATTCTCGTCCACACCACTCCGCAGCACTCGCCCTACACAGAATAGTTTGTTTCACCCCCAAGTCCAAGACTTTCGCGTCAGCTGAGCCGTTGGCTTCAACGTGTAGAATGTACGGACTATTTCCTGACTCGGATTCTGAACACTGCGGCGGTGCAAGGGATTTTGGCTTGAGAGAATCTGTCAATCTCGTGACGTATGTGCTACGTCAGTGGTAAAAGCCACGCAAATAACATCTCAAAAATCACGCCCTTTTTACCCCTGTTCCTCGGTTTTAAGTTTTCTCGCTTGTATGACGGAGCCTTAATACAGAGCCCACTGCGCCATCAGTATCTTCAGTCAGTTTATAACGACGATTTCTTAACGTCAGACACGTAAATTCGGGCACAACGCTGAGGTGGTAACCCAAAGCATTTTTCTTGTAAGTACAGTGAACCACAGCTCAACAATTCGTTGGATTCAGAAATCTCGTGCAGGTTCGTAAAAGTTGTCGAAGAACGGTCAAAGTTCGGCTGTCACAAGATAACATTCTTACCACACGCCATTGAGGAAAATCCATCCACCAGCACACGACGATTGTCAACCAATTCTGTATGTCCCAGACCACTGTAGTGTGTCATCTTCACGAACTCGGGAAAGCCATCAGAAGCTGTCCTATTGTGCCATATGAGCTCATCCCACCTCAAGCACAGAGGACAGTTAATATGTGGGCCGATAACTGCTGTAAAATCGGAATAATGTGTATTTCCTGAAACAGATTGTCATATGTGACGTAAAGTGGGCATTTTTCGAAATCTAAATGTGCAAATACAGTGGTTTAGTAAGGGTCAAGTTCCAGAACAACAGGTCCAGGACGTCAAACAAGGCAGTTTCGACCATAAAATCCTCCTCTGTGTTTGGTGAAACTACGAGATTCTACGGGTATGTTTGTTAATTGCTTGGGAATTAAGGCCTGTGACAAACATCTTGGCATTTCAGCTAAACGAATCAAACGCAAGCGCTGGCGTGATGTTGCCAAGTGGTAAAGGGGTGTGGCTATAGGTAAACAGACAAACTACACGCGATCAGGTGGCAGGGGATAGACGTGGATGTGTGCAAAATAAACGTAGCAATACCGCTGTTCTTTCATTTGCTAGCGGCATTTAAAGGGAACTTTCAGCGCCGCCTTCAAATGCCAAGATGTTTGTCACGTCGTTTAATTCATATTGCAACTTCAATAAGTAATACTACACATTATTTTTTCGCCTTATGGTACAAACTATTATTCCACCATTGGTTTGAAAGAACTGTTTTCAAACTTTACGCGGAATTTCCCTATTGTGCTGTCTGTGTATATTTGCTAAAATGTGTATTTACACTATTAATTTCAACTTGCATAATTTAACATAAACCTTACGTGTTGCTATGGTTCGGTGTTTAACAGAATTCAATAATAACCAGTTAAGAAGCTCCAAGAGCATTGCCAGAATGAACTTAAAAAGAATGGAGAAATGGAACGGGAAGGATAATTCAGATTGTTCCTACATGTAAAAGTAAATCTTTTCATCCATATCTCCTTTTGTTTCTCGCAAAAAATCGCAAAATATCATCTCTCTATGACTTATGGTTCCCGAGATATGGCTCCTTAAATTTCCCGAAATTCGAACTTTCTGGCCAATAATTAGCGAACGGTGGCCAGTTGGCCAGTGGCCACCGGTTACTATTTGATACCAAAATGTTAACCATCCTCTTAGGTATTGATAAACAGCAATATGATCTCTTTATGACTTACGGTTCTCGAGATATGGCTCTTTATATTTCTGGAAATCGGCCACTTTTTGGCCAATATCTCGGGAACGGTAAGATTGACGCGAAAAATTTCATCACTTTCTCAGATAGCTTTGATGCTCTACCAAATGGAGAATTCAAAATTGAAAAAAAATCTCAATTAACAGACAGACAGACACACACATACACAGACATACCGAATTCAGTAACGAATTTTTTAAGTTCGTTGATAATAATAATAATAATAATAATAATAATAATAATAATAATAATAATAATAATAATAATAATAATAATAATAATAAATATTCTACCTTCCTCTGAAAGAAAATAAAGCTTTGCTCCTTTCAGATATTATAATGATGAGGGAAGAAAAATGTACATTCGTTATTCGCTTGTATTTTTGCATGCATGGGCTCAATAACCCTGTATCCAAGTATGGAACATGGAACATGGCGAAAAGAGTAGTGTCCCAAGAATCATTGGCCCTCTCTCTCTCTCTCTCTCTCTTTTTTTTCCCTTTCTAATCCTATGTGCAGCTGACCGGAAATTGCGTGAATAAATGAGAAGGCGCACAAAACAACCTTTTAAAACAGTGGCTTGGAAACGGAAGTGAAGTTGATGTTACACTTGGAAAGCAACAAGTTGATTTATGCTGTAACCACTTGGAATAAGAATAGTAGAAGTCGCCGAGTTGGCTACATCCACGTTATCTTGGTGCCAAAAAAAAAAAAAAAAAAAGTATATACCTACGTATCTTTAATGGCATAGAGTCAGAATTTCTGTAGGGTTACAATAATTACTAAGTGAGCGACATGAAGTTTTAAGAAGTTTAAGAGAATGCACATGAATCATGAAAATGAAAAAGAAAAAGAATGACAAAGGGTTTACGATATTGAGGAATTACAATGAAAGTGCAGTCGAGACCAATGATGGAACGGGTCACGAATTACAGACCCCTGAGCCGAAAGCAGCCAGACCCGTGATCGAGAAGACGTGATCTGCTGTAACTTGGAGGCAGGCGCACGTCCAGAAATTTTTGTTCGGAGGGTTCCGGGTTTTAGAGGTCCAATACTACAAACCATAAGGTCAACACCGGTAAAAAAAAAAAAAAAAAAAAAAAACTGTAGCTTAAACTATGAAATACCAATGTAAAATTCATTTTGTAAGTTGATATACATTTCCTTAAATTAAATTACAAAATTTGCTAGTTTTTTTTGCCAATTTACAGTAAATTTATAACAAAATCTTACATTTTTATTGATAAAAATTGTAATTTTACACCATTTCATACTAGTAATTTTACTTTATAGGTGTAAACTGAGTTACATACAGGTTGGCAAACAGATTGCCACCGTTTTTGTAATTTTACTTATGATTTTTTTTTTAGTGTTGTAGTATTGAAAGGGTATTATTCTGCCCCCGAAAAGACGGTAGGTAGTCGTAAAATACTTTCCACCTATATATTCAAAAATAATAATAATAATAATAATAATAATAATAATAATAATAATAATAATAATAATAATAAATAAATAAATAAATAATAATAATAATAAATAAAGTGATAAAACTATATTTTTTTATAAGAGAAAGAGTACAGATGAAGTATAAGATCAAATTTTCATGCCGCATCAATCATTTTCTTTTGCAAGTATAGTTCTATTGAGAAAGTTTACAAATGCAGGTTGAGTTTGAAAGATTTTTGGGGAGGTTTCGATCCGGTGGATCCCCTCTGTGGGTACACCCTTGCTTGGAGACAACAAATCATTGTCATACTGTAACGACCCTTTCCCTCTAGTCACGCCACACGAATCCAAATCGAGAGTCTCTACTAGGGGAAAAAAAAATTCAACAATCGATTTAAACTCGAGTAGCAAACCTGAAAGAAGAGTCTTGGCCGAACAGACACATAAACCCAAAGTAGCTTTTTCAGACTAGACGGATTGGAATTCCTTGTGAATATGTTAATGACAAATACCAATAAATGGGATATACAAATAATCATAAATAATTGAACAACCAGATTTCAATTTTTCAATAACAATATTTATTTCAAAGCGTTGGTTGTGCATATATACTAATACGTTAGATTAATATAAATGCACAAAGCAGCAATAACAACAATAATAATAAAAAAAAATATATAGATATCAATATATCGCGTAGCAATACGTAAGAAATCCAATTCAAAAGTTGTAATAATTTAATTCAAATATATTAACTGTTAATGTAATCGTAATATCTAACAACAATCTCAATATTTTGATTCAAATCCAAATTCGCTCGAATATAAAATAAAGTCTGAAGGTAATTTCTCAAATATTAACAAAATATTTAATATTAATAAATCTGAAGTTAATCAGTCTCGACAATCAACTTTCAATGTTGTAAGCTAATTTCAATGTTTACTAGTAAATATTCGTTTCATTAACTTTTGACACCGACTGTACAAAACTGAGAATCCTACTCAATAATTCAATGATTCTTCAATCAATTCGGTTAAGAAAGTAAGATCACAATTATTCTTTCAAATTCTTTAGAAAAAACTACCTATTCGATTTACAATACTCTTTACTAAAGTTGTACCTAGTCCTATTTTATTGACTATGACTGTACCGACACAAAAATCAATTTATGATAATAACGTAATATATGTTAAATCCACAATTACTAATCTTAAATCTAGTCCTATTTTATTAACTGTGACTGTACAGACTCAAATATACTTTCAATAATAACGTAATGTATGTTAATTCCACAATTTCTAACCTTAAATATGCACAAAATATCGCATATTGAACCTTCAGTATTTAATTCTTATCAAAAACCCAATTATTTACTCTTAATGGCTCAATATAGAATCTTAATGGAAATCATTCAACAAGAATGAATGCAATATGAACGTATTAACGATTTAAAATCACGCTGTAAGGTTTTAAACATATCCACAAGGAAATAATCTCGGTTCTCTTAATATTCTTCGTAATTATTCGGAACTATACTCCCGGATTATCATTCCATTAATTTCTAAATTACAATCTGGGGAGGATTTAACTAGGTTTAGAAACAGATCCCTACAGTGGCAATCTAATATAAATGATAATAGCGTCCTAACCAAAGCGGAAACGACCATAACCACAACTAATCTGCAATTGTTCACAAAGTGACCCATATACTACTTAAATCAAAAATTCACTCACCCAAATTTTCTTTCTTCTTATTACCTTGTCTTGTGGTGTCACGGTAACGGGATTGGCTTCGTTGTCTGACTGAGATGTAACTTGAAGCGAATAAATATATTGGTCAAACGGCACTTTTGTCAAGAACTTTTTTTTCAAACTCTCTCGTCAAATTCAAACTAAACTTAGTTTCAGCGTGCTAACAGTTACTTGCATAAACAGTTGAACTTAATAAGAGTAAAGCTTCCTGCATTAAAAATAATCATCAGAGCAAGTAACTATAGTTTCTCAGTTCTTTTTCTTTCTTTTCACAATTAACGTCCCAAAAAATTTGCAGAGTTCGTCCTTTGGGCAAAAATGCTCCACAAATTACCAGACAACTAAAGTTATAGTAATCAAAAGATTACCCTGGCTATTTGAACAAACTCGTAACATATAGGCCTAAACGGGCACAAGTTGACCTCCTTTTGGTCCCCCGTTCAATTCTTGCCTCGGCTCCAATACTTCTATTATCTTTCGGCTTAAAACAAGAAAGAAAAATAACAGAAATATTAGCTTCTGAGAAACTGTGATTATACTCATATCACTAAGCACTTTTTTCCACACTTTTCACTCTTTTTGCCGTAATGCCCAATACATTCATTGGCCCAGTCTAACTTCACAGCTAAACTCTGACACAAACAACGACACCATACAAAGACTTGTACACGTTTCGTTCCACAACCGTCACCACTCATGCACTCGTGAATTAATAATCCATGCTGGCTGACAAACTACAGCTACGAAACCAAGTTCCATCCTGTCCGAAGAAACTACGAATTTACGATCCGTCTCGGTTGGTGAATCACGAAAGAGTATGCGGGCTGAAGGCAACCACATACCACGAAACTACGTGCCCTCACGTGACGCGCTAGCAAGTTTGAATGATTTCCATATTGACTCTAGTTTTCGCGCACTCCTACACTTTCCTTCTTTCTTTTCTTTTTTAAAAAAATATAACAAAGATACAATGAAATATATATATATATATATATAACAGTTAAATTTAGCTTGATTATATAACAGTATAACATATAGTATTTATAATTCTTTTTTTCTTTTACTCTCCCTTGCTTCTCGTTAGTCGTCATCATCTTGGGACGAGTCCATTGAGTAGCGAGCCGGGGGGTGTCCTCAAGGCGACTCGTTACAATCACCCCTCCGTAAAAAAAATTTTGCAACATGCAAAAATTTTCCTCCAATTGGCAATGAATATAGAGTGGCTACAAAATACAAGAAAGCATTAACATTTATTCAAAACATATATATATAATTCAATAAATACTATTTACAATTTATTAAGATAAATATTAACACATACTTTCAGCTTACCATTTTAACAATTTTGATTGAATTCATGGCTACTGCTTCAGAATTCATTCAACAAAACAAAGAAGTTGAGATGATTAACTTCTCAAAAAATATACATGTACATATATAATTCCCTGCAATATTCTTAATCGTATTACCTATCTCTTACCATAAATTTTCTTATCTCTTCCTGAAATGAATCCGATCTAATGATCTCTCGATCGTGGTTCACGATAAATCTTTACGTCTGATACATGACTCTTTCTATAAGAAGTCATAGTATCGTTCTCGTCAGAGACAAGAATAGTATTGGGTGTGAGGAACTTCCTGACAACATAAGGCCCATGCCATTTGTCACTTAGAGATTTGGCTATTTGATCTTTTAGGGACGATTTAACATGTGTGCGGAGTAAAACCTTATCTCCTATATTTAAGTTTACCTCTCTTCTACGCTGCATCATGAGCTTCCTTCTGTTATTCCAGCTTTTTTCCATATTTACCAAAGCTTTCAGCCAAATTTCTTGCGAAGTTTTACCAGCGAGATCGGACTCACAGATGTTCCATCGGATTTCTAAAGGTGTATAACTCGGACGTCCACAAAAAGCTTCGATAGGACACATCTTTAGCCCAGAGTGCTCGCTAATATTTAAAGTGTACTGTAGGTCTGGAATAAGCGTAGCCCATAAATTTTGTTTGTTAGAAAAATAGGCTCTAATGGAAGATTTCAAGGTTTTTATGAATCTTTCCGCAGCGTTACCACCTGGATGATATGGACTTAGTTTGATATGTTTAATTCCAAGCCCAAATAGGAATTTTCTGAAATAATCAGAAACAAAGACTGAGGCATTATCAGTTGATATTGCTTCTGGGAAGCCAAGTCTACTGAAAATCTCAGTCATCTTACTGGCTATAGATGCTGATGTTAAGGTTCTCAATTTCTCCAGTACTACAAAACGACTGGCATTATCGACACCTATTAGGATAAACTTATACCCTCTAGAATTGGGCAAAATTCCTATAATATCAAACATCCAGTGTGCACCAACTCTTTTGCTAAACTCCGACACAAGAAGACCCATTTTTCGTTGATTCTGTTCTTTAGATAATTGGCACCTATGACAGGTCCTAACAAATTCTGTCACCTCCTCTTTCATTTTATCCCACGTAAAGCGTTTCATGAGCTTTCTCAGAGTCTTATAAATCCCGGAGTGTCCACCAACCAACTTATCCTGGTGATAATACTCCACCAAGACTCTCCGTAGGTCCTTAGGAATTACTATCTTATAGGGATTGAGGGCAGAATTAGTTCTCTTCATGAGAATATTCTTATTAAGGATGTATCCTTGAACAGAATCACCACTACTAATTTTATCTATCAACAATCTTAATTCCGGATCTTCTTTTTGTAATTGATCTATTGGCTCCTTCACTAATGGAAGTCTCCAAGAATACGCCAATCTCATATTGTTATTAAAGGCTGCCAAACCCATTGGACCATCCATAACGTTAAATTCAAACGGATCGTAAACCCTTGTCAAAACATCGGCAATTAAATTGTCGCTAGACCTCACATGTTTTATTTTAAAAGAGAATTGACAAAGGGTCTCGACGAGAGGTCCATACTTTAATAAGCGTTTGGAATTACTCAAGATCCAAGTTAATGCTTTATTGTCAGTCAGGACATCAAACTCACGTACCAAATAATGTCTGAATCTGGCAATGGTTTTAACTAGACTTATGAACTCTATTTCATAAATACTACGGTGTTTGTCTGCCTCAGACAATTTCTTACTGTAGTAAGCGACGGGTTGCATTTCCCCTTTACTATTTTCCTGAGACAGACATCCCGCGATACTTTTTCCAGATCCGTCAACATTAAGCGTGAACCTTTTATTGAGATCCGGTGTCTTAAGGACCACATTCTCCATTAAGATCTTCTTCAACTTATCCAGAATATCCTGATGTTCAGAAGTCCAGACAAATTTGCTATTTGTAGACTTCAATTCACTGAGAGGACCCATGATCTCTTGCATCTCAGATGCAAACTTAGCATAATAGCTAAAGAAACCGAGAATTTTCATAAGGCCTCTCCTATTTCGAGGTGGTGGAATATTTTTAATCGCAGCAACTCTAGCCGGATCAATTTCCATCTGGTCGCCGGAAATTACATATCCTAAATAGTTTATTTTAGTATGGAAAAACATACACTTATCCGGCGAAACCGTTACATTATATTTCCTAAAACGTTCCAACACTTTTTGGATAGTTTTCTTATGACTCTCAATATTATCAGAGGATATCAAGACATCATCAAAAAAAGATTTTACACCTTCATCCTTAAGATCACCGAGTATCTTATGCATAACACGCGACAGAATATTGCTACCAGTCTTAATACCGACAGGTACCCTGGTATATTGATATAACCCTTTAGGAGTGACAATAGTAGTTATGTCACGCGAGTTATTATCTAATAATATTTGGTTATAAGCTTTTTTGAGATCAATTTTGCTGTGGAAACGCTTGTCTGCAAGCCCAGCCAAACACTCTTCAATATTGGGAGATGGATAAGGATCATTAACAATGAGCTCATTCGCTTTCACGTAATTTCCCACGATCCTAAAAGTATTATTTTTATTCCTTACCAAAAAGCAACTACTCGCATAATTCGAGTGGTCAACCTCTATCAGTATTCCCTGACTTATCAAGTCCCTGATTTGATCATCAAAAAGTTTTTCTTTATTCTTGGGAATTGGAAAAGGATTCTGCTTAAATGGCTTGTTGTCAGACAAATAAAGCCTACCAACAAAATCTTTTATACACCCAACGCGTTCAGTTATAACATCAGCATATTCATTTTTAACTGAATCAATAAATGATTCAACATCCGGATCCCGATAACTCCAGGTATCGTCGCGTTTAGGTTTTTCAACCTGTATGCTCTCACGGTTTTTCACCTGTCCGGAATGATCAAGTTTTAAAGTCCGACGAGGTAAGTTCTCCATCACATACTTCTTATTTCGTTTTAGAAGCGTATAAAAATTTTCAGCTAATTCGACGTCAGCATCTGAAGCTTCCGATGAACTGCCTTTCACTTCCTTTTCTGCAATTGGCTTTGAACATTGATGGACCGAAGCGCCTTTGTTTTCTTCACTCTTTTGCTTAATTTCTTCACTTCGATTTAGAACCTCTTTGGAATGTTTCTTCTTTTTCTTCTTCGTCTTCCTTTTCTTCAAAGTTGATCGACCTGAAGATCCATTACAAACAGTCGAATCCTGTTTGTGGCCCAACACTGACGAAGTATTTTCTTCCAATTGACCATTTGGACTCACACTGTCAGCCGATATAGGATGATCATCTGTCCTTTCAACTGATTCATGGTTAGTTGAAATCATGGCTAAATCAACTAAAGTATCCGCTCGATGATTAAAAGCGTTATTTTTCACTAAGTCCTGATTATCAACGGTCACCAGCTTTTCTTCCAACTTGGGTTGCGCTACCACTGCATCATTATGTCCCTTTGACAAGTTACACTCGATTAAATCTCGCAGTTCCAAAAGTTGCGAAGAACTCGGAGCGTTGATTGTCAACATCTGAGATTCCAGCTGCTGTAAATCCAAATCACACTGGATCCCTTTTTCTTTAATCCCCATGGAAGATAAATCGGCCCTGAAGAACAATGAAGTCTGGCCTGAAGAATTCCCATTAGCCGCTTTCGCTGAAGACGACTTATTCTGCCAAAACCTTCGCTGGCCACCACGATCACTGGATCTAAATCCATCAATATTCTGCTTGAACACATCCCGCCGATATTGAAGTCGTAACCTCTTTTTTCCATTGTTCAAAATTAAAAGGTTTTTATCATAGTCTAATATAGCAGACGTAGTCCGAAGAAATGACATCCCAAGCAAACAATCACAAGGCAATTGTTCGACCACCTTGAAGATTACAGTTTGGAAATATCCCGAAAGATTAATAGTTAACACAATTTCTTCTTTTGTAACGAAGTTTAAACCCGAAGGAGCATTCACAGTTTTTTCTTCTACTTCGTAAATAAATTTCTCGGAACCACAACGCCTGACCATATCAATGGTAACGAGGTTGAAACTTGACCCCCCATCGACACAAACACTAGTTAGAATATTATTCACTTTGCCAACCACAAAGGTCGCAACAACTCCGTCCATTTCAGATGGAATTTTGCTAAAGTTTTTATTCAATACTTGATCAGACCGATTATTTTTAAATGAACGAAACCCTGAAGCAATCGAACTCCTAGATATTTCATTCATTGAATTCAGTTGTACATTATGATTTGGTTTAACACTATCTTTCGTCTTAATATCTCGAGTCACCGAACTATTATTTGATAATACCATATTTGGTTTGCCTTTGTTAATCCCACAATATTTATTGTATTCTATTTGTTCTCTAAATCTTGAAACAAATTTCTCTGAAATATCTAACAATTCCCACTTATTCGATGGCACATAATAATTCAACATTTTGAACCTAATGCTTGGATTCATTCCGCACAAAATTGTTTTGACCAAATCCCTTTCCTGAATACTCATGTTCAACACAGACATGGAAACTATAATTGATTTCACATAATCATTTACAAATTCAGTTAATCGCTGTTTTCTATATACACGTTCTCCTATTAGCGAATGTATAGTAATGGGAGTTACAAACTTCATCAAAATATTTTGCTTAAAATTTACCCAACTCATGTTTTCATTTAGTGCTGAAGTTACTACTTTTAATACTTCCGCTTCACATTTAGGTATCAAGACAGAAAATAGCATTCCTAAAGAATAATTGCTATCCATTAATATCTCTTCTAACCTGAATAGCATTTCAAAAATCTGAATACTGTTCTTACCGTTAACATTCTTTATGTCTCGCAACCTGTTTTCTAAGTAACTCAATGATCGCATATGAGTATACTTGATCATTAGCTTATGCTCAATATCAGAATCAAAACGATTAGACTCTACATGAGAACTTGGGTTTGAAAAAACAACATTAGGTCTACAGGATTCGGTGTTTCTATCCTCTGACCGGAAGTTGGAGTTAACATTCCCTACAAAATTTCTATTACTACCCACTCGAGGAGTTGAATTTCTAATACAAGAAACCCTTTTGTAATAGTTTCCTAAATTAAGGTATCGATGACGCAATCGCTCATCGCCTACAGCACTATTCCCGGAAGGTATTGAATTATTTTCACTAAACATTGGTTCAGCAAAAGACACTTGTCTTTGTTCCATTCTAGAACCATCTAAACTAGTAGCGTTAACCATGCGGCTAAAACCAAAAGTACCATTCGATGAATGGGTGGATCGATTAGATAAATTTACAAAAGGCGATGGTATTTGATGTATATATAAACTACCCTGTGTAGGAGGAGTTAATTCCATGTTAACAGAACCAAATTCTAAAGTTCTATCTAAATCGACATGCCCTGTGGCATCCAACGTTAAATATTCGGAATCAGGAATATCAATTACTGTATGGTCTCTAAGATTCTCCATTGCACTGAATTTCAATATGCATATACACAATACAAGTAATATATAATAAATGTTACATAATATTAACATAAATACAAGCTAAGTCTAAGACTACTACTACACTACTCAAATGAAAATCGAATCGACCAAAAACTAGCTGCGAAAATTCAAAATTGAGAAGAGATAAGAAATCACAAATATTTCCAATTATTGCTATTAAATTGCAAAACCTTTGCATAAGAGAAGCAAAAATTTAAAAGAAATTGAAATACATAATTTACTCTCAAATATTTGGAAACTAATTCTATATTTACAGTTATAATAAGGACTAGATATATTTCTTATATTAAGACACCTTCTTAAAAAAATTTATGTTGAGATACTCTTTCGTGACTATGTAACGACCCTTTCCCTCTAGTCACGCCACACGAATCCAAATCGAGAGTCTCTACTAGGGGAAAAAAAAATTCAACAATCGATTTAAACTCGAGTAGCAAACCTGAAAGAAGAGTCTTGGCCGAACAGACACATAAACCCAAAGTAGCTTTTTCAGACTAGACGGATTGGAATTCCTTGTGAATATGTTAATGACAAATACCAATAAATGGGATATACAAATAATCATAAATAATTGAACAACCAGATTTCAATTTTTCAATAACAATATTTATTTCAAAGCGTTGGTTGTGCATATATACTAATACGTTAGATTAATATAAATGCACAAAGCAGCAATAACAACAATAATAATAAAAAAAATATATAGATATCAATATATCGCGTAGCAATACGTAAGAAATCCAATTCAAAAGTTGTAATAATTTAATTCAAATATATTAACTGTTAATGTAATCGTAATATCTAACAACAATCTCAATATTTTGATTCAAATCCAAATTCGCTCGAATATAAAATAAAGTCTGAAGGTAATTTCTCAAATATTAACAAAATATTTAATATTAATAAATCTGAAGTTAATCAGTCTCGACAATCAACTTTCAATGTTGTAAGCTAATTTCAATGTTTACTAGTAAATATTCGTTTCATTAACTTTTGACACCGACTGTACAAAACTGAGAATCCTACTCAATAATTCAATGATTCTTCAATCAATTCGGTTAAGAAAGTAAGATCACAATTATTCTTTCAAATTCTTTAGAAAAAACTACCTATTCGATTTACAATACTCTTTACTAAAGTTGTACCTAGTCCTATTTTATTGACTATGACTGTACCGACACAAAAATCAATTTATGATAATAACGTAATATATGTTAAATCCACAATTACTAATCTTAAATCTAGTCCTATTTTATTAACTGTGACTGTACAGACTCAAATATACTTTCAATAATAACGTAATGTATGTTAATTCCACAATTTCTAACCTTAAATATGCACAAAATATCGCATATTGAACCTTCAGTATTTAATTCTTATCAAAAACCCAATTATTTACTCTTAATGGCTCAATATAGAATCTTAATGGAAATCATTCAACAAGAATGAATGCAATATGAACGTATTAACGATTTAAAATCACGCTGTAAGGTTTTAAACATATCCACAAGGAAATAATCTCGGTTCTCTTAATATTCTTCGTAATTATTCGGAACTATACTCCCGGATTATCATTCCATTAATTTCTAAATTACAATCTGGGGAGGATTTAACTAGGTTTAGAAACAGATCCCTACAGTGGCAATCTAATATAAATGATAATAGCGTCCTAACCAAAGCGGAAACGACCATAACCACAACTAATCTGCAATTGTTCACAAAGTGACCCATATACTACTTAAATCAAAAATTCACTCACCCAAATTTTCTTTCTTCTTATTACCTTGTCTTGTGGTGTCACGGTAACGGGATTGGCTTCGTTGTCTGACTGAGATGTAACTTGAAGCGAATAAATATATTGGTCAAACGGCACTTTTGTCAAGAACTTTTTTTTCAAACTCTCTCGTCAAATTCAAACTAAACTTAGTTTCAGCGTGCTAACAGTTACTTGCATAAACAGTTGAACTTAATAAGAGTAAAGCTTCCTGCATTAAAAATAATCATCAGAGCAAGTAACTATAGTTTCTCAGTTCTTTTTCTTTCTTTTCACAATTAACGTCCCAAAAAATTTGCAGAGTTCGTCCTTTGGGCAAAAATGCTCCACAAATTACCAGACAACTAAAGTTATAGTAATCAAAAGATTACCCTGGCTATTTGAACAAACTCGTAACATATAGGCCTAAACGGGCACAAGTTGACCTCCTTTTGGTCCCCCGTTCAATTCTTGCCTCGGCTCCAATACTTCTATTATCTTTCGGCTTAAAACAAGAAAGAAAAATAACAGAAATATTAGCTTCTGAGAAACTGTGATTATACTCATATCACTAAGCACTTTTTTCCACACTTTTCACTCTTTTTGCCGTAATGCCCAATACATTCATTGGCCCAGTCTAACTTCACAGCTAAACTCTGACACAAACAACGACACCATACAAAGACTTGTACACGTTTCGTTCCACAACCGTCACCACTCATGCACTCGTGAATTAATAATCCATGCTGGCTGACAAACTACAGCTACGAAACCAAGTTCCATCCTGTCCGAAGAAACTACGAATTTACGATCCGTCTCGGTTGGTGAATCACGAAAGAGTATGCGGGCTGAAGGCAACCACATACCACGAAACTACGTGCCCTCACGTGACGCGCTAGCAAGTTTGAATGATTTCCATATTGACTCTAGTTTTCGCGCACTCCTACACTTTCCTTCTTTCTTTTCTTTTTTAAAAAAATATAACAAAGATACAATGAAATATATATATATATATATATATAACAGTTAAATTTAGCTTGATTATATAACAGTATAACATATAGTATTTATAATTCTTTTTTTCTTTTACTCTCCCTTGCTTCTCGTTAGTCGTCATCATCTTGGGACGAGTCCATTGAGTAGCGAGCCGGGGGGTGTCCTCAAGGCGACTCGTTACAATACACATGAGTAGTATATAACTACTGCATTATTTTTCAGTATGGGGAGATGAATAAATTATATTCGACACTCAAAGCCTAATTGAACTCCCTCTCGTGGCTATATAGTCTTTGGCATGCGAGATTTGTGTTGGATTTTCGGTAACAACTTACGTAGTTCGGATCTCACGTTAAGCTGTGAATGTACGTCTCATATATAGCCTATGCACTGAAAGGGGACGATAAAATTCCAATGCGTAAATTTCGATAAAACCGACAAAAGAAACGATTATGTTTGTGCATCTAAAAGTAGATGCTGTACGTTAAAACCCTTAACGAGTTTTCGTTACCATTTGGATACATATTTTTTGATCTTGCCTATTGCGTTTGAAGAGTATTATTTTCAGGTATTGATCGTTGTGGTTATTTGTGTACATACTTTCCACGATGGTAGAGCAGCTATTACCCCCTGGTGACAATTCTGATGAATTTTACGCGAAAAATAGTCTGTGAATATCAAAGATTTTATAAAATAGAGGATCTGCCCTTACAACAAAATCTTGAAGCCATACGTCACAGTTTCGCCACCCCTACTCTGCCCACTCCGCCCAATAAGATCGCAATGTTTTGAGCCAACAATCATGGCGGAAACGAAAGTAGCCAATCAGACGATGGCGGAAACCAGAGTAGCCAATCAAACGTGCCGATGCTCGGTTGTTTTTTGGCTTCATCGATTTAATAGGATGACGATACATATGGGCAGATCCTCTATTTATAACATCCTTGGTGAATATGTTATTTTGCAAGCAGTGCCGGAAGCAGACAGAAAAGGTAGTGAACCGTTAACCAACGCCATCTATATTAAGATGAAAGTGATATTGGAATATATTCTCGACTGGCCTTTCCTTATGATACTCACAAGATGACAGCACAAAATATATGGTTAATAGGATACAGCTAAAAATTATGATTAACTCTTAAACATTAATTTTTGTTTCATTATAGTATTGCCCAAAGATGAGGCATATGAATCGATAGATAACGTCAAGGTGTACAAAACGAGTTGATTGAGACTAAATTCTGATGTGTAGCTTTCAAGAATATCAAAATTTAATGGCGCTATATATATATATATATATATATATATATATATATATATATATATATATATATATATATATATAAGATGCGTCATACATTGTCAATATAATAATTAATACTTTTTGTTCTACTTGAATGAATGGTTTATTAGTGTATTTTATACGTAAAAAATACATAATTGGCAGGTTGAATCTATTTTGATCTTCTTCTAATGATGATACACGTACCGCTAACAGTGACACACATATTCTTAACAGTGACACACAATTATATATCTAACAATGACACACATAATCCTAACAGTGACATAAACATTCTTAAAACAGTGACGAATAATTATATGTCTAACAATAATACATATAGTCCTAAAAGTGACACACATTTTTCTATGTGTCTTGCAAGTAACAATGATGGAACAACTCACAAAGTTCCGTGACTAGAGATGCAAAACAGCCGGCTTTTTGGGAATAAAGGTTTCTCTCCTTAAAAAGAGTTATTTTGGGGGGAAAACACCGAAAAATTTCGCTTTTTTTTTTCATTTTATGATTTTCATATTCAAGTATCACTTTTGTTTGTGTTATAATGGGAACACAAGGTGAATAAACACTGCTATTTCCTCATTAAAGTTGAAGTGTTCCTTCTAAAAAGCTCAAGATTTCCTAAAAAGAAAAGTGATACTGTGAAAAAAAAATTGTTTTCTTTTCTCAAAGAAGCTGGATTTTTACCGAGTCCTTGCATCTCTGTACATCCGGAAGCAGTCAAACCAGTGAGTCCATCATACCAGGTGCAGTGGATAGATCCGTGACCCGGAGAGTTCCCTATGTGACCGAAAACAACGAAACATCGTAATATAATTGAAGAGGATATGCATAAGAGACTACTGAGACAATTCTAACAAATACGACAATTCTCTCCTCTGTCTTTCTACCAATTTCATTCGTGCCTTCGTGCTTAAACAGCATAGAAAACATAGCCGCCGTAGTAACGTTTAAGTCCTTGTAGCCTATTGTGTCTAGAAATAAATAAATAATCTTCCTCCCAACTCTTTGAGATTAATTTTCCTAAATTCCTGTCAATGAGCGAGAGTACGCCTTCTGTGCCTCTAAGAACCCATATACTGGGTTCCGAACTTTCGTATCCAATGGTTCAAAAGAAACGTGTAACAATAATTAAGTTCATCGGTTCACAGAAATCCTCTTCACCAGATTGGACTGAATTAGATATACTATATTTTATCTACATGAGATAGACGAGGTCCATGCATGGCAATGTTAAGTGAAGAATTTAACAGAGAGGAATGCATCCGAAAAAAAAAACACACACACACACTTTCTTTATTATCTATAACCTCTAACAGAGTTTAAGATCCAATTACAGTAGGCATTATTCAATACAAACATTCAATATATCACAATATACACAGGCTATCACATTGTACAATTATTTAATATAGTATAAACATTCGTAATCGCATCATAATATGCATCCACAGCACAGTACGTATATCCATATCATATTATGGAGAAGAAATAAAATACCAAGAAATAAATAAGAAGAAATAAGAATAAAAAAATTAGTATAAAGCGGAGCAAAGTAAAAACATACATACATGAAAAACACAAAAGTAATTTCTTGAAGATAACATTTGAATTCAATATTACATAATAAATTTCAAAACAATTTCTGAAATAAGTAATTTCAGACATTATTCACAATTGCAAATATCATAATTTCATTTCTTTAAATTCTCCCTTAAATTCGCCATAAATACTTTCATCGTCATAACAAAAGCGATTTCATGTGTTCCTTTAACAGCATTATCATGTTTCCTTGAGAGTCTTGTAAGTAGTGTTTTCTTATGATATACTTAATTAGAGTTCTTACAGTAGAATGGTTGGCGGTTCTGTAACGCATTATTTTAATATTGAAGTTTAATAGTTATAAACACTCATCACATCCCAATAGACCATTTACAGTTTGTACAAAAATAGATTATCTAACTCTCTACTTAATTCTAATATTTAACACAAATAAATTTATTAACTAAATCATTTTAAGAAATATTTTCTTTATATAAATATACATACATTTTTATATTTCTTGTAATACATATGTCATAAAAATTTAATTTGAATTCTTTCAATTTAATTAACGTAACAGTGATAAGGATTCCATTCCATGCTTTCGTACTCTAATTTGCTTCTTAAATAGCTATTAAATAAATTGAATGCAATTTCAATATTGTTTAAATCTTTACAATTTCGTAGCACAAACCAAGTGTCTTGTAAGATTCGTTAATTAATCTTTCAATATGTAATTCATACGTAAGTTTATTGTTTAGCCACACAACTTTTTTTTTTTTTTTTTTTTTTTTTGTAAAATTTACTCTTGTTAATGGTTTACGATTCATAACATATTCATCGCTATATGGAGCATACTGCCTCAAAACTGTACACATAAAACATTTCCTTATGTTAAAACTAAGTTTATTTTGCAACGACCAAATGTAACAACTATATTTATATTGTTGTAGCTCAATACAATCGAATTGGTTACTTATCTTATACATTTTAAGGTTATCAACAAACAAAATACATTTAAAAAAATTAATGACTCGTGGTAGGTCATTAATAAATAAAAGAAAAAAACAATGGTTACAAACTGGATCCATGTGGTATACCTGCATTCATATTTTGAACATGAAAGAATGTAATTGCTTGTATGTTATAAACTGCTTCCGATTGCTTAAGTAAGAAATAAATTAATTTTAGCAAACCATGAGAAAAAACAAAATTTGACAACTTTGGAAGCAAAATTGTATTATCTAATTCATCAAATGCTTTTGTAAAATCAGTATACTCGTATATTGTGTCCACAGAGTAACCATCATTGAAAGAATCAGATATAAGTTGGATAAATGTGACCAACAGTACATCTTTTCGGATAAAAACAATGTTGATAAGTTGATATATAAGATTTAACATGCTCAAACATTTTCATGCATAAAATTTGCTCAAATATTTTCGAAGGTACAGATATAAGTGAAATCAGTCGCTAGTTTTTTAACTTCACACTAGCTGAACCTGCGTTCTCTACACAGTGCATCATTCACATATGAGCATGAATCTCCTTGTCATTCCTTACAACATCTGTACAGGTCCCTTTACAAACACGAGTGAAAGACATCTTGATAAAAATTGGCAAGGTGTGCCATAAAGAGGAGATTTTATCAATATTCCGCGCCGTTTGCAAGATTTGGGCCTACTTCCGGTTGGAGTTTTTAATTCATGTATGATCAGTGTTTTCTTTCTTCTTGCATACAGTATGTTATAAGAAAATACATTACACAATTAATTATAATGTCAATGATATATGTTGTTTATTGGGCTAAACACTCCAAATAATATTTATCTTGGACTGGAGAAATAGTTATTATTCGTTATGCAACCCATGTATACAAATATGTGGTGTTGAAATGTATAACTCGTAGGATATGATGCTTTAGTTTTTTTTTAAAAATTTCAACACTTCCAGTGTACCCCTAAAAATGTAATAAAGAAATAATGGCCATTTTTTCAAATATTCAATTAAAACTGAACAATCTACACAAAATTTGCAATAGATCAGTGAAAACGGCCTCTTCTTAGAACCTATGGTTCCCGAGAACTCACTGTCGAAAAGACTGGCCACAAACACATAAATGTCCACTAACATATAAGCTTTTCTTTAATCACAAATATATAAACCTAACGTTTTAATAAATAGATAGATTGACCGACTTGAGAATAGGTAAAATTTTACTAATTTTCCAAATATCTCTAAATATTTGAGATTTCAAGGTGCTATTGTATATATGTAAAAGAAGCATCCAAAGAACTTCACCACATGCTTTAATATATAGACCTAAGTTAAAATTTCATCATAAACACTAATTTTACTTAATATTATTATTATTATTTTTTACAGACATCTCATAATCTTTTACAGTGATAGTAGAAATGTTTAAACAGTATGTTGTTTCACGATAACTTGGTTCAGAAGTTACATAAGAACAATCCGAAGAATAAACGATCTTAAAATAATTTGCAAAAGAATCAACGATATTTTTACTAATTAAGTAATTTACCTTCACAAGTCATCTGATTCTGTTTCCTGTTGTCCTTCTTTTTTTGAATTATTTATGACATTCCAAAATGTTTTTGGATTCTCAATTACGTTATTGTCCACCTTATTAATGTATAATTTGTAATATCTACTTACCATACCTTTAAACTTTTTACATATTTCAACAAATTTGAGTAAACTAAAGTTGGAATGACTCCTTTTTTACCCCCTAAAATATTCTATCGCTACTATTCGTCACGCTATTTGGCTTTCTAGAAGAAACACAAGCAAACGAATTAGTGTTCCACCAATTTAGACTATTGATGTTACATTAAAATCAATAATTACTTACTCTATGAAGTTCACAAATCAAAATCTATAATTCATCAGATGCAGCACAAAATGAGCATTTTAAACAGCTGAATTCAGGAAATTAAGTAAAGTAACTTTGAATTAACCCATTTAGTAACAAACTTTTCTGTAACTGTGGAGAAATTAATTACTCAAATTCACCATGAAATTCTTCAATCAGTTTGGAAGACGGCAAGCAACGAACGTTACTCTACGGATCCTAACCTACGGAGCTCATTAATAAAGCAAGTCCTAGGATTGTAAAGGAAGCACATCAACTCTAAGGCATATCTTATATCTTGTGATTCTTCATTGGCAAATCTCGATATCACCATTCAGACACCTGTAATACACAATAAAGACTATCATCTTCTGTGCAACATTTTCAACAACGGCTTTCTCTCGGCAACAACTCATCTTCACCTCAAAACGCCAGAATTTGCCATATGGACCAACGCTAACATTTACAAATTCGAAGAATTTAACAACGGGGTTTCCAACGGAACAGAAAAATTTTATTCACACTCCCCAATAGGTCTATATCTCGCAACTAAGAAACGAGTCAACATTATTAGACAACCAAATCATATAGTAGCGGCAGATGGTGTAAACTGTTCTTTGATTTACCTTTCCAAATATAAGGAATTTGAGCGGATAATTACGGATTATCTTAACCTCCTTACACGTCATTTGGAGAATTTTATGATAGAATACCGAAAACTGCCTAACCAATTCGATTTTAATTTCACCTTCCATCTTCAAAATTTGCAAGAAACTACAGGGTGTCCAATATACAACGCAACCCGGAGTTTTGGATAGTAGAACTTTTGAACCTGAAGTGATACACAAAATAATGGTTATACCAAATTGAAGCCTTGTTCATGCATACATTTTTAAACTAGGAAGCAACGATTGAAGTACACTAGGAACCACACAGTGTTGTAACCAAAGGTGTAAATCTTTTTTTTTTTTTTTTTCGAAACATGTAAATTGACTCATAACTCATACCTATGGATGTTCTGTCGTTAATTTTCAGTTTATTTAGTTGGAGAAGCTTGGAAACTATGGAGAAGAAAAAAGAATTTTTCATTTCCACCGACAACTAATCGGATGAGGCCTCTGTAAGAGGGAACTATGGAAATATTAGTTTTCATAAATTAACACTCTGAATTGGCAACCCTGCTGATGTTTCAGTGTATCAAAAGGTGTGTTAAGGATCTGTCTACATTATGCAATTCCTGAAAACAATAAAAAACAAACTTAAGTTAAGGACATTTGCTCTTAGTTTTCTTAATCTAGGAGATAATCTATACGCCGGTATATTTTGGACAGATATCTTATTTTAAGATTTTAAATAGCTAGCTCGCAGATAACAAACAGAAACAGATTTTTTGATCTCACAAAGATGGTTTGACCTGTTTTGAAATTAAAATTTTAGCTTCCCCATAATGAAGTGTTTGTAATGCCTCGAAGTTCATGTTTCGAAAATTCAAACTGAGTTGCGTTTTCGTACCTGAAAATTATATATATATATTTACGAAATTTCATTATGGTCATAAGAGCCGCTTTTAAGTTAAAATGTTGGGACCCCATGTGAAGATCCCCAAACTAATTTCCGAGAGTTGAACCATAAAAAAAAATCTTGTACATGAATGCGCATTTGCACAAAATTTCATGAAGATCCCTTGTTATTATTGTTTTTAGTATAATTGAATCGTCCATGACAAACAAAGTGCTAAAAATGTATCCAAGTAAATATTTCGGAATTTGAGACACAGCTAAATCGCTTTCTTCTACTCGAAAAATGTATTTTTACGAAATTTCATGATGATCGTAAGAATAGTTTTTAACTTAAAAATTTGGCATTCCCCAAATGAAGCACTCCAAAACACTAAGTTTCCGTAGTTGATCCATAGATAAATCGCTTTCCTGTACTCGAAAACTCATTTGAACAACAAAAAAGTAAAGATTTTTTGTTTTCATTTCCCCAAAATGAACAGCCGAAAGCGTTGCTAAATTAATTTCCAAACATTGAGCCGTAGCCAAATCATTTCCTTGTATGCGGAAACACATTTTCACAAAGTTTTGTAGATCTTGGTATTGTTTTTGAAGTACTGTGTCAATAAGGTGCCTCTCCAATTATGCGTCTAAAAAACACCACTAGAAAATGTTTTCGGTGGTTAAAACTTAGCTAAATCAATCCTCGTATGCAAAAAGATTTTCTCACCAAATTTCATGAATATCGTCGAAGTAAACGGACAAGTTTTGACGATATATATCACTACAGTATTCTATCTCTTTCATGAATTTTTTACCCTTCACGAAAAGTTGTAATTTCTCTTACAAATTTCAATCTAGAGACTTCAAATTTTTAGAGAAGGAACTTCACAATCTATCAAAAGCAACAATCCATGCCGATTTTTTTTTATTTAGTATTTTCTTCATTGTTGAACCAGTTCCATTGTTAAAGATTTGGATATCAACAATGAAGAAAATTGTAAATAAAAAATCAGCAGGGATAGCGTACCTTGGGTTATGAAGTTCCTTCTCTAAAAATCTGAAGTCTCTAGGTTGAAATTTGTTAGAGCAATCGTGAATTTTCGTGAAAGGTAAAAAATACATGAGAGAGATACGAAGACTGTAATGACATCTAGCGGCAAAACTTGTCACTTTAAACCAACCTCAAAGCCATTTCCAAGGCAACGGACTATCAATATTTCCTTCAAGAGGGCCTCTCGATGATGACGTCAGAGTTTCGATCACAGGTCTTGTAGATCGATGGCTACGGGTTAACCCCGTCCCTAGGCATTTTGTATTAAAATCCTCATTGATGTCTTGTTAAATGATATCTAACAAATCTGACTGGGATCCTTAAAATGACGTACAGAAATTCACGTCATTATATATATATATATATATATATATATATATATATATATATATATATATATATATATATATATAGAGAGAGAGAGAGAGAGAGAGAGAGAGAGAGAGAGCGATGCGGTAGAAATACCTAAAATGTAGAAAATGATTTTACTGCTTGTCCTTCCTCGAACTTCGCCTCTGTTCCGTTTCTTCGTGACTTGGTTCCATTTCACCGTTTCCTTGTGTCTTCCTAGAAGTCATAGAACAGAGTATTTGGTTCATTACAGATCATGCAGATTTCTATGTCCACAAGCGCGTAACTCTTCTTCAATATAACATTGTGCCGCAGTCTACAACTCCAGTGCTTTCTTGGGATTCCGAACACGAAAAGGAGTCTTGCGTAACATCTTAGCGTGACTACATTTTTTTTGTTTTCATTCTTTGAAACATCCTTTTTTATATTACTATTATTATTGATGTTATTATTATTATTATATTTTTGTCCTTAATGATTAGATATTTTTCAGTCCTCAAATTTCCACCTCGTGTTGCTGTTGCTGTCATAGGTAGCTTATGCTGCTTGTGTTTGTTGTTAGATTTTACTTCTAATTTTTAGACGTGTTGCTTGGTTTCTGTTTATTTGTTGTTCTGCAATTTCAACAGATTTTGCACTCAGTTTTGTTTCTGGGTACGTGTTTTTGCTATGTTACTGTACTTTTTCTCGAGCCTAAATCATCGATCATTTTATTTGTCGAAGAAAGGTTTCGTCTCAACAAACAGTAGTCAAAGAAATTAGACAAAGTAGTCCGGGATACGAACAAAATCTCGCGGCCGAAACCTCGCCTGGCTAAAACCTCGTCGCCCAAAACCTCGCGGGACAAAATCCCGCCGGGCCAAAACCTCGCCGCCCAAAACCTCGCGGGACAAAATCCCGCCGGGCCAAAACACCGCGTGGCCAAAAACTCGCCGCCCAAAATCTCGCGTGGCCAAAACCTTGCGGAATGAAACCTTTCCTTAAAATTTAACCAATGAGATTTTAATATGCAATTCCACATTACTACTACTACTACTACTACTACTACTACTACTACTACTACTACTACTACTACTACTACTACTACTACTACTACTACTACTACTAATAATAATAATAATAATAATAATAATAATAATAAGAAGAAGAAGAAGAAGAAGATACAAAATATCGTGAGCGTGGGCTTTCTTGGGTTATTCCCGTTTCCTCCTACTTTCTTCGTTCCATCATTTCCTTCATCCTGATCATCTACGTCTCCTTTAACCTACAAAACATAATCGAGGGACGTAAAAATTCAGATATCATTTTATACTTTCGTAAATATTGTTAGATTTTATTAGAATTTCCTAAGGTCAGCGTCAAAGTGAAGTAAAAACCATTTCAGGTTCAAACCCTATATATGTTGCAAATTTGATCGAGACCAATCGAGTGGTTCAAGAGTTATTGTCACAAACGCAGCCACTTTCATTTTTATGTATTTCTATATGTCTCCACCTTCCCCTCACTCTTCCCGTTAAAGCGAAATGATAAAATCCATCCTAGGGTCTAACTTGATTTGTGTGGCAAATTAGATCGAGATTGATCTCGTGGTTCAAGAGTTATTAAGTTTTATTTATTTTTAAATATATCCCCTCCTCTTCGTTGTGCCGTCAAAATGAAATTTTAAAATATATCCCAGGCACAAACCTCATCTATGTTGAAAATTTCATCGAGATCGGTCGAGTGGCTCAAGAGATATAATGTCGAAAAAATAGTCATTTTCATTTTTATATAGGATAGATTTTCAAAGCACCCGTTAGAATTTTTCTTATTATTTAAAATGCAACTATGTGTTATTGCAAAATGTATACAAACAGCAATAGAGCATTCAACATCGAAGAAATCCTCGTGACGACGTTTTATACTGACGACATTTCCTCCAGGCGAAATTACGTCCTGCGTAGTTTAGACCAGACGAGATTCTGTGTCCCGAGATCAGGACAGCGAGGTTTTACCCAGGCGAGATTTTGGGTATGACGAGATTTTGGGACGCGAGGTTTTGGCCCGGCGAGATTTTGGCCCGCGGGGTTTTGGACAGGCGAGGTTTTGGCCCGGCGAGATTTTCGCCTGCGAGGTTTAGGACGGCGAGGTTTTGGACAGGCGAGATTTTGGGCGGCGAGTTTCGGCCCGGCGAGATTTTGGGCCGCGAGGTTTTGGGCGGCGAGGTTCTGGCCGCGAGGTTTTGTACCTAAACCGTTGGGTAACGGTAACACTGTGGGTGTAGAACTCATTTGTGCTCAGATGCGAAGGCACAAGAAAATTTTCCAGTTTAACGTCCCACGATTATACACTGTAGGCTAACAGAGACGGATAATTAAGGCAAATTCTAAATGATCGAAAATTGGTAGAATGAGAATGTGAAAGGAAGCAGGAGTATTCCCGAGAAAACCCACGGACATTGATGTTGTTTATGGAACCAGGAACCCCACGCACCAGAGGTAAGCGCTCTACCACTGGGCCACGTACTCCCCGAGAACGCGCAGGAGATCCGGGTTCGATTCTCAATGGGAGCTCATGTGGTTTGGATCCTACGCTAACTGTAGGTTCGTGTCTCATATAGCCTTGTTGTTAAACGGAACGTTAAACTCCAAATAAACTAATGTTACTCGTGAGACGAGAAATAAGGTTTTCTCGTCTGGTCTTGATTTTGTAAATTTATGTACAAAAATTATACCCCGATTTTCTTCTTGATTTCGTTTAGATTTTAGAGTTTACCAAAATCCTTAAGTGCCACTACAGGTTCACGAAGGGTGTGATTAATATAACAATAACTATTGTTACTGAAGTACGTATATTGTGTAATGGCTTACGTATTTTTAAACGTTGATTAACGCTCTTCTTTGTGTTTGTATAATCAATTTATCATTTTTTTAAAACTATGAATCATTTAACACTAAAAGTATTTGATATTTAAAGCTTGGGTTCTCAAAATTCGTGAAATTTTTCGCCTCGGCTCGAAATCGAGACAAGAATTTTTATGTCTCAAGTCTCGTCTCGAATTTGAAAATATACTTCGCGTCTCGTTTTCCAGACGAAAATCGAGACGGACGAGAATTTTCTTGTCTCGTGGGAAACAGTAAAACGAAACATCAATGAAGCAACGAGATGCGAAAGCAGGCCCAGAGCTATAATAATAAAGACAGCGTATAGGCAGAGGGTGGAATGGGGGCGAGACAATGTTTGGGAATACTGATCATAAATTCAAAAAGTTTGTAAGTACTTAAATGCTTTATTATTAAATTTAATTTTCCATAATGAGCTAACAAGACATTAAACAAGAGCATTTGAAATACACTGAACAGTTAGCACAGTTTAATGTGATTTCAATAGCTTTTGAAAAAGCTTTCATGCAATAAATAAATAAATAAATAAATAAATAAATAAATAAATAAATAAATAAATAAATAAATACAAACTAGTTTCTAAAAGAGGAAATGACTAAACCCATAGCTTTAGTGATGAAAAGAATTTTTGTCGAATCAATAAAAATAGAAATCTCTAGAATAACAGAGCAAAAACAAAAAAAAAAATGTTTTCTCTTTAGGAAACAATGGGCCGGATAGGACCTATACGAAAATTTTAGGTTGGGCTATCCATACCGCGTCCGCACAACAATATATATAGGGTGGCCACAAAGTTCCGTTATTCCGTTACCCCTGAAAATCCAACGTCCAGGAAAGACTTCCGTAACATAATCGCGTACGGCGAGGGCATAATGGGCAAGTGCCCATCATGCTGAAACCAACATGTCTCTTTGATCTCGTGCTCCCCCAAGAGAGGAACAAACCAGTTCTGCAACATGTACAGGTATCGCTAGTGATCCACAACACCGTCGAAAAAGAACATCCCAATATACGAGTTCGTGTATATATATATATATACAGGGTGTCTCAAAACAACACCGACAACATTTCGGAGGTGATTCCTGACACCAAGATAAGACAAAAAAAAGTACAGACCAACCTGAGTGCACAAATGCTTCTTTTCGGATTTATAGGCTGCCGAAAACATGAAAAAATAAACTTTAAAAGTCTATCGCTTCAAGACTATTGGGCCTATCCTAGACGGGTCAAGACTTCACTTAGGAACTAGTACGTGCCCTATCCAAATACCCAAGTTTCAGAATCCTGCAGTACTCACACAACAATTTTTATAAAGGGAATATGGCTACGAGTATATAAATTGAAGTACTTACCAACTACCTGTATTCTAGAGAATCAAACCGTGCTGTCAGTGGCTATAAACTAAACTGAACAAGGTATTAACAAAACGTGTAATAAAATTTCAAGGATATCAGACCCAGGCCCGTAATCAGAGAGTGGCTAAGGTAGCCTGATCCCCTCTAAACTTTTCGTAGCCCCTCCAGATCTCAATACAAAAGCACAATTTTGATATTTGTAAGATAATTTTTAATGACTTGGGCCCCCCCTAACGTTTTCATGGTCCCCCCAAACCTCTGTGGCTGTTTTCGGGCCTGATCAGACCTATTTATGCCTATCAAATCACACACAGATTCAAATTTCGCTAAAAATGTGCTTTCTGGTATATCATCAACACGACCACTAAATTTGGTCGATGATCTAATCTCGCTAAATTTAAAATGTGTTTTAAACTTTCTTAATTCTCTAGGCTTTTCGTAATTATGAATCTCCCGCTGTACATGAGCATCAGTATCCTGTAGCGGTCTTCTTTCTTCACCCTCACTCTGCGAAGTGGAATCCATATCTCCTATTCCGGTGTAGTATCTTTGTGTATGCCTAGACTCTTCACAAAACCAGGCATTACGTTCAGTGTCTGCTACATTCACACCAAGATTATGGTTGCCATCTATAGTTTCAAATTTCTTCTTCAGTGTTTGGAATTCTTTCTGGAGTTTCTGAATTTGATTTGTGTGATTATCCAGCTGAGTTTCCACTGCTTTGATTGGACTCCTTACAACTTCAAAACTGTGAATAATTTGTTCCATTTTATTGTCAGTTTATTACAGCTTTTGTGTTACTTGTTCCAGTGTTGTATGTGTTTGATCTAACTTAGCATTTAATTGCTGTAAAAGTTGTATTCTGTCATCAGTTTGTTGTTTATTATTATTTAACATGTGTGTTACTTGTTCTAGTCTTGTGTGTTTGATTCAACTTAGCATTTAACTGCTGTCCAAGTTGTTGCATCAGCTCAACATATTCGGTGATGTCTTAGTTTCTGAAGTATTAACCTCTTCAACTAGAGTATTGCTATCTTCCTCTCTTTGAAGATTCATTTTAGGTTTTCTGTATATTTTCTTTTTGTTGCTTAGCAAAATATAATCCGTGGTGGTTAACAAATATATGAGACAATTTTACTTGAACTTCAAATTAATATCAAAATTCCTAGGCGGAACCACCAAAATTATTTAATGTATACACACAATTACATATAAGGTCCCCATAGTTTGAAAAAAAAAAAAACTAAGTTAGTAATCACCAAAACTTACTTCAATAGTTACTGCAAGACTGTTTACTCCCTTAATACTTAACGTAGGCTATATCTAGAAAACACATTTATCATTAATGGCGTCATTCCTTATTATATTTAACAGCATAAATACCGTATATATGTGTGACCACAAAATTTAACAGCATAAAGTGTAAGTCTAGCCACAAAAAAGTAGTATCTTACGTACCGGACCAATGTCCTTGACGACATATACATATTATCGTTACAGCATACAGGTAGAAAATATATTACGCGGGGGGGGGGTTAGGTTCAGAAAATACAAAAGTGTCATCCACTCACTTGCGTGGATTGAATATGTAGGTAGTAGGTAGTGGGTAGGGTAAAAAGATCACAACATATTAACCACACGGTGACATGCAACCTGCGACACGTCTCTTACTGTCACAGATCCGACATGTCGTTCCGACATACAAATTTTCTGGCAGGCATAAGCACCAAAATGATTAACACATCAGTGCATCCGTAATTATTTTCATGTTTTCCGAGTGAGGCATCATTACTCAAAAGTTTGTGTGAGTTGTTTTCGAACACTGTGTACAACACGAACCTTACAAAAAGAATAAAGGTCGTATTACGTGAACTTCTCTCGCAGGTGCACAATAAATACATATAAAAATAGAATAAACAATGTATTTTATGTGAAGAAAGAAGAGCACAAAAGAGAAGAAAATCGCGGTAAATAGTTATGTACTTTGTTGAGTGTACAAAGAGTTGTCGTGTACCAAGGCTACGTAGTAGTACAGGTGCCTCGCTACAGAGGATGTTACGTCACACTGTAAGGAAGCAGGTTTTTACACAATATTTTCTTTTAATAAAAAAAGCAGAAAAAAAATCGATGGAAAGACCAGCTTATACATATGTCAGGAACTTCATCAGAAGGTCACTGGAACTAGGGATATCCTCTCTTTTTCTTCTTCTTCCTCTTTCGAGATTTCTCAAAAGTGAAAAGGTTTTGAATCGATTCCCGTTGTCACTAGGTTTCCTTAATTTCTTCATATTTTTGCTGTAATTATTCTATCAATCGGCAGTAATGTCAATATAAGATTCAACAGACCTCAGCTTCCCGTAAAAAGTATGTAGTTCAAGCACAATATATAAACGTAGATTTATAGATATTGGTTATTCCTCTCTAGCCTTGAACCTACTGTACACTAGAAGTTAATATTTTGCTTAATTAGAAGTTCTAACAGTTTACAGTTTACATTTAACTAATTAATTGTTTTGGAGTTTGCCAGCAGCCATCCCGAAGTCCAACCATTTATGCAATTATTCAAGTGTTTCGTTACGTAGGCAGGTGATAGTGCAAAAATGAAAATGAAATGAAATATTTTAGTTCATCTTTCTACGATTATGCCCTTTAGACTAAGCAAGACAACGATTTAAAAAAAATGAATGATGAGAAAGAATTAGTGGAATGTGAAAGTGGAAGAAAACAGGAGTACCCCGAGAAAACCCTCTGGACACGATATTGTCCACCATAAACTTACTTGGTTGGGGATTCGAACCAGGGACACCACAAACCATAGGTAAGCGCTTTGCCACTATTGCGCCGCGCAGGCGACAATGCAGATAGTGACATCTATTATCGTGACGTAAAAACTGAGATACTTGCTGCTCATAATTACGACTATCACATAAATTCACGCAGTAATACGAAGGGCATTCAAAAAGTAATCTTCAAACCTGTTACTATTATGTGTGTTTAACAGTACAACGCAATTAAAATCACCACAATGACTGTACTGCTCTTCTCGTGTAAAGCAGGTAGTGGTGCCCACGAGACAAGAAATATATTGTCTAGTCTCGAAATCGAGACAAAAATGGCATTTTCGAATTTTGAGACGAGACGAGAAACGTATCAATTATCATTGCGTATTCGAGACAAGAATCGAAACGAAATTAGGAATGTCTCGAGTCTCGTGGAGAACACTAGTTCACTCAAGTCTTAGGTCTCAAGCACTTGTTTTAGTGTTAAGTAATTCATAGTAAAAGACTATAAATGGATAGAGAGATTGCACGAACATAATTTGGATTAAGATTGATAATTAGATTTCTGGGATTTCGGCATCTATGGTCATGTTAGTCCGTCAGGTATGAGAGATGACGTCCCTCGGCGATTACACTATCCGAAGAAAGAGAAGGAAGAAAGGATTGGGGAAGGAAAGGAGCGGCCTGGGATCTGTATGTTAGGTACCATCCCGGCATTTGGCTGGTATGAATGAGGAAAATCTCACTCAGATTGGCGCATCTGAAAAAAACTTTTACATTTTTTCGACCGAGTGTTCCCACCGAAACTCGAACCCAGGATCACTCGCATCAAAGACGGCAGCGTTAGCGACTATGCTACACAGAGCCAGTACGAATGTAATAAAGAGCATTTATCGACGTTTAAAGATGCCAAGTTATTACACAAAATACTCGAACAATAAATATAGTATAATTGTTCTTATATCGTACCCTTAGTGAACCTCTTGTGACACGGATCAACTTTGATAACTTCTAGATGAAATAAAGAAATATCAGGGCATAAAATTTCTACATAAATATGAAGACGGGAAGAGAAAATTTTACATATGACACGAGAAAAGTGTTTCGAGAATCAAGACAAGAAATCTTAAAAAAAAAAAAAAAAAAAAAAAGACGAGACAAGAAAGCCTTATTTTTCTCCTCTTCTCGTGTGCAACACTGAATGCAAATGTGCTACATATTCACTAGCACCTAGATTCTGCAGCAAAAACACCCTGTGCCACTCATACACTTGCTATAGTGACACACAGGAATCTCCATACTGCGTCTTCATCCTGAGACGAATGTCTGATAGTTTTTCATGCTTCTACCCAAAAACCTGATCACTGCCCTTTATTCATCCTTCATCTCTGTCTTCGATGGGACGGTCATCTTGCTACGATCACTGATGTCACACTTCACATCAGACCTCATGTATTAGTACCTATAACAAAAAGAAAATATATGTGTACAAAGATGGGAAATCATGATATGTACATTTTCACAAAGCAAGGAAATTTTAACTCTAGTTTAACATGACAGGTTAAGTTGTGTGAAATTATTTTATAGAATTTGTATATACAATATTTGCACGGCCTAGAATTCAAGAAGAGAACATTTGTAGAAAATTTCAGGTTTTTGTGCTGAATAAAGATCTAGTGATAAGTGAATCAGTGAATGAATCACTAAGTGAATGAATGGATTATTGATTGAAACATAATTGAATAAATTTCTTGATTCCGTCCTAACCGAGTGAAATAAGTCCTTTTATCGCCTGGTCATTATACATTGTGTTACAAAAATATGTCACGATGTTTTGAGAACAGATTCCTTACATCAAAATAAGAAAAGAAAGTTGTTCTGGACCTGTGCTCAAAAGTGGATAGTTTCGGAGTTATAAGTTACCAGAAACGTGAAACAAGTGAACTTTAGAAGTCCATAGCTCCATTACTATGGGATCTATCGTAGTTGGATCAAGACATCACTGAGGAACTAGTATGTTAGCTATCCAAATATCCATATTTAAGAATGCTCCAATACTTGCACACCAATTTTTAGAGACGTAGGTGGAGAGTGAACAAGTACTCCCAAACAACTCCACTAAAAATGATTTTGCAAGTTTCCAGAGGTTCTGAAAGATGGATATTTGGATAGTTCATATATTAGTTCCTCAGTGATGTCTTCTCCTGACTATGGTATTTGGTCTAGGAATTAATTCGTGCGGTTGGTACGCACACATTGAAGCTGTAGTACAAACACAAAATACATAAATACCTTAAGAAAAATATTGTCCATCGCTAGCCACCACTTTCGCCCATCTGTCAGGCAATGTACGGATTCCGTGGCGAAAGAAGTCCTCATCCTTGGAAGCGATCCAGTCAGAGACCCATGTTTCGATATCTTCTGAAGAAGTAAACCGCTGTCCAATCAAATCGTTGTTCATGCAATCGAACAAGTAGTAGTCCGAAGGAGCAACGTCTGGTGAATACGGCGGGTGGGGTAAAACTTCCAATGTGACATCTTTTGAATCATTCCCATGGCTTTCAAGCGTTTGGAGACTGTTGTTTGATCAACGCCTAATGCTGCTGCAAGTTGTTCCTGCGTTTGACACGAATCCTGCTCGAGCAATGCTGTCAATTCTTCGTCTTGAAATTTTTTTGGCTGTCCAGCTCGCTCTTGGTCTGCCAAGCCGAAATCACCACTTCTAAACCGTGTAAACCACTTCTGACACGTTCGCTCAGCTAGAGCATGGTCACCATACACTTCCACCAAAATACGATGACTTTCAGTCGCACTTTTCTGCATGTTAAAGTAATGCAGCAGGACACCCCGCAAAAACACTTTATCAGGCACAAATTGCGCCATGTTCACTTAACTACAAACTGGTGTTGTTGACGCTTTAATCCACTGCCCTATACTACGAACGATACGCGATGACAGGGGTTTGCAACACATGTGTGGATACACGGAACTGTGGGACGCTCCGTTCGTTGCGCCATCTCTTGTCCACCCGCACGAATTAATTCCTAGACCAAATAAGTTCTACAGTAACAGAACTATGGACCTTTAAAGTTCATTTTTTCATGTTTTTGACACCCTATAAATACGAAATTATGTATTATAGGGAGCTGGCTTTAATGCGAGGCTGAGGAATTCAGAGTTGATTGACAGGTGCCCCACCCCGTCACCAAGAAACGGTCACTCGACGGTCCTGGGCAGGGTTGCCAGTGTGTTGTCAAGAAATTCAGCTAATACTCACTTAATTCAAAGAGTTTATGCAATTATGCAATCCCTATCAAAGATCCCTGTATACGTGGACACACGCAAATTAGGCTGTGATAACAAATGCTTCAGTTTTTTCTCCCTCGCTCCTTCGTCGCACTGCACTATGACCTTCCTTATTACTTCTCTAGCTTCGCTGTGTATAGTTTGCCCTCTCTTACGCTGTGAAGCCATTGTCAAATGAATAATAAGCACCAAAACCGCAACCACAACAGCACGCAACAAATAACCAACTCACACTCTCTTCAGGATGACATTCATATGACAATTGTTTAACCCTGGCAACGCTGACATATAGAAGGAGGGTAAGGGAGTATTGCAAGAGTCAGGCAGAAAAATTGTTGAAAGTTTTCCCCCTTTATCTCAGTCCCCGCTGGTAAACAAGCTAGCTCCCTATAATACTTCCGACCATAGGTTCATATGAACGTTTCTCTTATTTCGATGTGAGAAATCTATTAACAAAACAGACAAATTTTGGTAACACCCTGTACGGTATAGCACTGTATTTCCTTTTGTGCATATCTCTAGAAAGATGAACAACAGAATGTAATTCTAAGTTCTAATGTTCGTGGACATACTGCTGTACACAAGGAAAACAAATGACAAATTAAACCGCACTTTTTTTTTATTGAATTTTATTCACTTCAGAGGTGTTAATGCACAGTAGCCAAAAGGAGTTATTCATCAACTTCGTAACCAATTCTCCATGTTGTTAAGTACGTAAATATATAATTGCAAAACTCGTAACGTGTAACATGAGAATACAAGTGTCAAAATCTCTGAGAACATGAAACATGCTACAACTAACTACAGGTGCAATAGGCATGACCTTGATTATTGTGTTTGACATGATTAATTAAATAATTATTTTGTTAAAGGAAGTCAGAGATATGATGAATGAGTTCACTGTTTTGTTCAATCTTCTTTCTTTTTTTATTTAATTTTGTTTTTTTTTTTTAAAAAAAGAGTGGAAGAGGAAAGGATGAAGATAAATAAATAGCACTGTATTCTTTAAATGACAATACAGGTGAAATTAAATAAAAAATAAAATAAAATAAAATAAAGAGTACTCTATTTAAGTAAAAAAAAAAGATATTAATATTTCCTTTGTAGTCTGGATATTTTTTAAAAAGTATAACATAGATATAATAAAATTTAAGTAACATTTGATATTAGGTCTAACAGCATTCTTTGTTACGTTTTTCATATACGAGTAGCAGTCAAAAATTTCCCGGGATGTTTTTCTAGTTTTGGCATTTGTGATGAAACTACAATGAATTTTGTACAGTATAGTTCTTAGGTTGCCTCGACAAGTATTGCCACGTCATACATAACAGGCAGTGTGCAAGTAATGTAGCCTAAATGACGTAGCGTGTGCTGATTAGTTGGTGCAATTTCACAGACCGAGCAATGCGCAAATATCAAGTTCATGTGCAAATTGGACAAAATCTGCTTCAGAGACTTCGATAGCCTTAAAAAAAAAAAAAAAAAAAAGTTAGCACCATTGGATGTTTGGCTCTTGCCAAAGCTAAAAATGGGCCTTTTCCGTTTCGCCAACATAGAAGAGATCAAAACCAAAGCGACGAGACGCCTGAACTTCGGAATATGCCAAAAGAGGATTTTCGTCGGTGTTTCCACCAATCACAGGAGCGGTAAATAAGTGTGTGTGTTCCGAAGGTGCCAACTTTGAAGGCGATTAGTAAATGTGCACTTATATTGTAATAAAGAGCTACAACAGAATTCCAGGAATTTTTTGACTGCTTCTCGTATATATATATACAGTGAAACCTGTCTTTAGCGGAATCGAGCGGGACTTGCAATAATTTCCGTTAAAGTCAGGTTTCCGTTTAGTGGAGGTAGACCTTTCCTTTTTTTTTTTTAAATGCATGCTTATAAAGGAGCATACTGAGAAAATATATTGCTGTACGTACATTGTTCGATTACAGTACTTCTTTCTTCTACGAATAAATACACACAAAAAATAAAATAAAATAAAATAAAATAAAATAAAATAAAATAAAATGAATACAAAATATACTATGCACACTTTTTCTTTATTTTTCTAATAGCCAAGCAGGGTTTTCTGTGTACATTGCTGCTTGGCTGCTTGACTTTCCGCATACACTTTAGCCTGAGAAATTATACTAAGTGAATCAGAATCATTTTTCCGTAAGGCAAATTTTTGCAGTTCCTTTAAACTTCTGAGAGCATCTTGATATGTATTTATTCTACACTCTTCTTCGAACTCGATATCTTATTCCTCTTCTTCCTCTATCTCGTTTTCTTCTTCCCGACATTCCGTATGATTCTTGATTAAGTTGCGGGGATTAAAGACAATTTGTGGGAGTGAATATGAGTAGTGGTTAGGGAAGGTAAACACTGTCCAGAAATATTTAACAAAAGAACGAACATTTTATCGCAGACAGTGTAATGTATATGTCTCACAAAATGTCTAAACATCTTCTAAACGCTGTAGTCCGGAACTCAGAATTTTTCGTTAAATGTTTATTTTTCTTTCCGTTGTCCGCGTAACACAGTTTCCGCTTAGTGAAGGGACTTTTACACGTTTTGTTCTCCAAAATTTATGGGACCGTGAAATATTTCCGTTCAAGACAGTTTTCCGTTTAATAAAGGGTCCGTTGAAGACAGATTTTACTGTATATATATATATATATATATATATATATATATATATATATATATATATATATATATATATATATATATATATATACGCTCTTTTCAAAGTATACACCCCGCCCGTAGTTGCACAATATACGCTATTATTGCTCGTGCATGAAGTGCACCGTCAAGATTTGTCCCTTAAACTTGACATCTAAGTGTGTCACCCTCATTCTCTGAGGGAGTGGGATACGCCCACTGCGCGGCCAGACCGAAGTCCTGAGTGCCTACCAGTAGACCTACTGGTTGAGGCAGACTGCTAGCGAGTCAGTCCTACCATGCTCTGCAGGCATGGCGCCCGAGCGTTATAAGGCAAGCTCACCTCCCGCCCGTGTTCACCGTTACCCAGATTCCTGGGATTGGCTCCCACAAGCTACCGAATCACACGGTATGACCACAGCCTGGCAGAGTCCAACCCAATCCGGGGCCCCAGGCTACGCCCGAGGGGGCTTGTTCAATCCCGGCCCTGCCTATCTCTATCGTTCAACTGGCAACCGCCTTGTCGTGTAGAGGTACCACGCACACGTCGAGATACTCCCGTATCTCATCCCGGACCCAATGGTACGTGTTGAGTCACCATTTGGGTTTGGTGCCGGCCCATGTCCCACGGAACTTCCTCCCTTTGGCAGGATCAGAACCGTTACCCAGATTCCTGGGATTGGCCCCTCCCCTACCTCCGGTTGGTCCACCCGCAGGCTGGAATCCGACACTCCCCCCCCCCCCCGGTAGGGTCGTCCAAGTAATACGGGACTTCCTCTAATTACGGTAGAGGTACACCGTACATTACCAGAGCCAATGACTGATGTAGACCGTTTGCTCAAGGCAGACATTGTCATTTGGGAGCCGTGTCTCCCCTGGTAGGCCCGCCCAAACAATACGGGGCTACCTATCTTTAACGTGTTTAGGTACCACGTACACGTTGTAGCAAGGCTACCTGTCCGAATCCCAATGGTACGTGTAAGCCACCATTAGAAGGGACACCCACACCCTTCCTTCGGTAGGGTCGTCCAAACAATACGGGACTACCTCTTCTTACGAGAGAGGTGAACCGTACATTACCAGACCCAATGGCTGATGTAGACTGTTTACCTTTAAAGACAATGGCCATTTGGGAGCGGCGGCTCCCCTGGTAGGGTCGTGGCTCCTGCATCCAGTTGAACGCAGAAGACCTGGGACGAAGGAGTGACCCACTTCCTCAGCACTTCTGAGGTACAAGTATGCGTTAGGACACTAAGTATCCCATCCCGGACCCAAGAGAACGCATTACACTCTCTTTGAGAGCAGCTACAACTCTCCCGGTAGGGCGCTGGATCCGCCCACACTCTTGGACACACCAGCTATCCACTCTTTTTGGCATGTTGGGGTACCACACAGCCTTATCTCCCGGACGCAAGGGCACGTGTTAGTTGCCCATTTCGGGGGATACCCAAGGGCTCACCCCCGCCGGTAGGTACGGCAGCCTAAGCTACCTACCCCACTGAGGACGTGATGGGGTCATACGTACTCTCCCAGATCCAATGGCACGAGTTAGTCGCCCATTTCGGAGGATCCTTCCCTCCGCCGGTAGGTTGTTGTCCTCCCTTAATCCAGCCCATAAAACAGGACCGGCCGAATCGGTTGGACATCCAAGATGGAGCCTGTTTCCAAGTTCCACTCGAACCAATCTCCCCCACAGGGAATCACTGTGGCCACACACATGCCACAGTGGCTGAACCAGTGGGGGTCCCTCCCCCTTTCTCAGCACGGGCTTGGGACCGGCCATGGCGGGTGCCACGTAGGAATTTTTACTATGAAGCAGACGACAATACTAGAGACAATGGAGATATCAATAGTAATTATCATGTGACACGCCCTTCAACTAATTGTAGTAATTGAAAGGCAAACTGTTCCACACTAGGTTAGTCTCAGTCGACTGGCACAAAACTAAAAGTCTGAAGCTTAAAACTAAGAAAAGGGGTGCAACTAAGAAAAGAAATGAAAAGAAGAAGAAGAAGAAGACAGAATAAAATCTTACACGAGAAAAATGATTATGAGAATGAAATACGTTCTTTCATAGGTAATAGGCAATCGAAGTATCATCCATGTTCTGGTGGCAACTGTCTAGTAAGAGTCTTATGTAATCAAAAAATGAAATGAAATGAAATACTTGAGTTTTACGTCCCACGATTATGCTGGCTAGGTTAAAGAAAACTGTGATGATGAGAAATGAATCAAATGGTGGAATGAAGAAAGTAAGAGGAAACCGGAGAACCCCGAGGAAACTCATGCACACGGTTTTTGTCCACCACAAAGTTCACTTGGCACTAGCTGGGATCGAACCAGGGACCGCAAGCACCAGAGGTGAACGTTCTACCGCTGAGCCACCGCTGTCCCTTTATGTGATCGACGCACTGTAATAAAACGAATTACTTAATTCATCTTTCCCTTAGTTTTTTGTGGTGTGGTGACCCCTCTGTCGGATGTCTATTTTAATATCTCACACATAGTTCTATTTGTAAACGTTAACATGTGCTTTTATTTGTAAACAACGCCACATGCATTTTACTACGAGCTGTTACAAGAAGCAGACGAGAGTACATCATCGCCACCACTAATCATGTGATGGAAGAGGAACGCTAACGTCACAGCTACACAGTTGCAGTTATAAAATTCCGAGGATCACCAGTACTGGTATCAGCCTTCGGTTGATCAATTCCACTCTCTTAGCTTGTAGTGGAGCTTCGAGATAACCTTAACCTAACAAAAGCCTCCTAGCTTGCAGTGGAGCTTTGAAAGATTCTTTACCACAAACCACCCAGCTTGCTGTGGAGCTTCATGGTTCTCCTTTCAAGCTTATCTTGCTGTAGAGCTTTATGGGACTCTAACCTCTCTTTGCTTGTAGTAGAGCACTGAGAATCCTATCTCACCTCACTCAGCTTGCAATGGAGCTTTGCGGAAATCCTTCCTTTGGCTGTCTGGGCTTTGGGAAATTCCTGTGTGTCACTGCAGTAAGTGTATGAGTGGCACAAGGTATTTCTGCTGTCGAATCCAGGTACCAGCAAATATGTTTGACATTGTGTTTAGTGTTGCTCACGAGAAGAAAAGAGAAATAAAGCTTTGTAACTTCATCTTTTTTTTTTTTTTGTAGAATTCTCATCTCGAATCTCCACAAGGTTTTCTCGTCTCATCTGGAAAGTTTTCTCGGTTTATATTTATGTAGAAAATTTATTCCCTGATATTTTCTTATTTCTAAAAGTTATCAGAGAATCCTTTCGTGTCACAAGAGGTCCATGTAAGGGTGTGATATAACAACAATTAAAAACTAAATTTATTTTATCGGAGTATTTTTTTTGTGTAATAACTTGGTATCTTTAAATGTTGATAAATGTTCTTAATGATATTCGTAGTGGTAATGCGTAGCATAGTCGCTATCGCTCTCGTCTTTGGTGAGCGTTCCTGGGTTCGACTCCCAGTTGGGACATTCGGATATAACCGTTTTATAAGACCTTCTGCACTAGTTTCTAGCTACGTCTTGTCATTTTTGCTCTGTTACCTGTCAACAAACAAGACAGTCGGATGGAGATAGTCGTTCTATAAGTCTTCCCACACTTCTGGATAGCATGGTTTCGAAATCTAAAAACGAAAAATAGACCACCACGGAAGAAAAGAAAAATAAAAACAGAAAATGAAAAATAAAAGAAAGGAAGGTGACGAAAAAAGTGTTCTGAAAAGACTTGTTTTTGTTGCACACAATAAAATTACCATTTCCTTTGCACGACATGTTTCGTTTAATACTTGGTTCCAGTATTTTAAGTAAGCATTTAATCTGTTTCCCACCTCCTATTGTATTTCTGTACAGCCTACATACATATAGGGGGGGGGGGCTATAGGTGTGCAATAAACACTTTAAAAAAAGGTTCTCTTTTTCACAGAAATGTACATAAATGTTTATGTGTACAATACGTATGTAATGTATAAACTTATATACATTACATTTTTTTCTTAAACAATAAACCTAAGGTCTCCCATTTTGTGTTAAACATTACACGAGCATCCTATGAATTGCACCATAAAATTCAGAGACGCCATTAATACAAACATTACTAATTGAAGACAAAGAGATTTTTAAAATATCTTGCACACAAAAGATTATATACTTTTTTTTTTTTTTTTTTTTGCTACTACAGTATTTGTTTGAGATCTAATTTTAAATTCAGTTTTCTTCGTGCAAAATATATTCTGTGACCAAAAAGAAGACAAAAATAAAGTACTTTGAAAGAAAAGAAAAGAAAACACAATTGCTTACCGGAAGTTAAGTCTAAGGTATATAATTGTTACATTTTCCGGAAACATAGTTTCTGAAAGAATTAAAAAAAAAAATTGCATTGCATATATTTGATGCATCGTGATATATAAATATACGGTATGGTAATGGTAATGTTTAATGTATATCCATACACATATATAGATATATGTTGTAAAGCGCAATAAGTCTGGCGCCAACTTGACCCTTATGTTGACATTAACTAAATCGGTACCTCACGCAATCATCTTTAAGAAGTAAAAAAAAGATAGAACAAAGTGTATATACATTCCTGGATGCTTGGTTGGGTTTTATGGCATTTTATCGCCCCATTGTGAATTTAGTTTGATTACAGTTTTTATTTTAAAGCGAAATACGTATTTTTTCACGTGTTTAAAAAGTACAGCTAGATTTTAATAGTAATATACGAATCTGTCGTTCGACTAATTTTAACTTTTTTTTTTTTAGCATGAAGTTGGTAGATCATAAGATAAAAATTTACTTATTATTATTTTTTTTTTTTAACAAACTTGCGCGGATTCGGTCTCGAGTGCGGGCGGAACTTGTTTTTCGTTCTAATTTCGTCTCAAAAAGTGGCTCAACTGGTTTGTCCAGTTTGTAAAACTTCATAGTGTTCTTGGCAGTAAAGGGTATGCTGGAACATGTTGCTGACTAGCACTGTTATTCGAATATTTTTTTTTGCACTGTTATTAGAATGTTCGAATTTTTTTTTCAATATTTGACTCATTATTATGAGGGAGAATTAGAAACTAAGGTTACAATGCCCATATTTCTGGAGATTGGTCTCTTATAGAGAAATGAGGAGTGTGCGATAATTATAATACATGGATTTGGCAACTGTGCAGAGTTTCAGTCGCCCACCACCTACGGCGCTAAACACAAATGGTGGCATATTTGAAAAACTGGTCTCGCGAAAAAAAAAAATCGGTCAATTATTCGATTTCTGTGGGCAAAACATAACCGAGGCTAAAATTCACCGGCAGCTGGTAGAAGTTTATGGAGAAACTGTAATGTCTCGTCAGCACGTCGCAGAATGGGGTCGAAAGTTTGCGGCTGGTAGAAAAAAAATGTCACCGACGAGGAGTGCAGTGGAAAACCCAGCGTGGCATCAACAGATTTGAACACAGCTCCCTACAGCCCGGATCTCGCTCCAAATGATTTTCACTTGTTTCAGCAGTTGAAAGAGCAACTACGAGGCCGTCGTTTCGCTTCAGACCAGGAAATAAATCACTTCCTGACGTGGTTGAACACGCAAAAGCAGGATTTTTTTTACCAGGAGGACATCTTCAAACTCATCCCATGATTCTACAAGTGTTTCAACCGATATGGAGCCTTTATCGAAAATAACATAATGCATGTATTATCTGTTGGCTGTATTGGTTGTATGGAAAAGTCGGACAAAAGAGGGACCCAAAATGTTTTTGCTTGTTCCTCAGCATCTATGGATCAAATGCTCATCTCAGCATCAAATGCTAAATAGATTTGTTATTCACACAAAAATGTTTATTTCAGTGGAAAAAGCTGGTAAATTTCGAGAGCAAAAACATTTTTTAAAAGGTATGCAAAAACCCTTTTGTCCGACCAGGTCCGACAAACCCGGATACATATAAAATAATTATAAAAAGCTTTTCTTTTGCAAGAAAAATATGTGATTATTCCAAGAACTAGTACAGTAAGGTGTGCTATACACTATAGGATAGATCCTAGGAAATCTCTTACTATTTGTCCTAGAGTTAAAATCTCAACGTGTATGGCATTAGATCGCATGTCATTTCTTGTGTTCTGAACGATCCTATGAGATTTCTCTTGTTTAGAGCACGCTCTATTTCGGAAAGAAAATTCGTAAGATTTCGATTTAAGCGACATCAGGTGAGAGAAAGTGAAAACACAACTGATGAGGTATCTTCTGATCATGCAGGTTTACTTTAGGTGTACCACTCGAAATAATTGTTGATAAATTATAATTTATCACTGTTTCCTAAATGATTTGCGTTGACCGACATGAAAATTATTCACATAGCATAGATAAAATCCCTCAAGGGAACCATCAAAAGCAATTGTTGATAAACTACAATATTTTTAGGATTTGCGTACAAATACGGGTTCCGGATATATAGTATAAAAACTATAGTATAAAAACTATAGCAAAAAACGCAAATCAAGTTGTGCTAGGTGGCCTCTGAAAAATACGAATGCTATCTAACCGAGTAAGGGCAGGGCGAAGCCGGGGCCCGAGCGTCAGTCAGGGGTTGTGAGCGAAGGAAGCAGGCGCGTCAGTGAATGTAGTGAAAACGAGAGGGTTTCGGCAATGATACGAGTTTGAATAGCAATTGCCATAGTATCGTGGTAGTAGCGCTCCACTTGTAAACATAAACTATAGCTTCTGTACACTACACAGAAATAAACCGACGGTGGAAAATAGTATCACCGGTCATCTTTCATATGCATTCACTTAGGTAAATGTTTCGCAGAAGGGTCCAGAAGTAGGCAAAACATACAAAATTTACAGGAGAAATGGAAGATGCAAGTACTTAGACCTAACACAACCTAACCAAATCTAACCTAATGAAATTAACTAACTTAAACTAACCTAATATTAATAAAAGTAAGCGAAATTCTATCACTTTTGCAAATTATCTGGAGTCATATACTAATATAATCTAACGTAACAACCGTAACTAACCTGAACCAGCCTAAACTAAACTAATGTAAATAGAAACTACCGAAATTGTAACATTTCTTAGAAAAATTAGCTGGACCCTTTCTGCTAAACATTGTCTCTCACCTATTTTATCCGTCGTTAAAACATTTATAATGATTTTAAACTAGTAACCCTACAATTGTAAACATAAAATACAGCTGTATTACTTTGTATTTAATTCTGTTGTTTGCAGAAATTTTTATCCTTATAAATATGTCTTTTCATGCAAAGTATTAAATTTTATTTGTAAATCTTCTAAAATGTGGTGCACCAAAAGTATACCAGCATCCTTCTGACATTTATGATTTTTTTTAGTGGTATCCAATTTAACAATATAACGCCTGGTATTAATATCAGTGGGATGTGCAGTATGATTAGCATAGTAATTCTTCAATTTTGTACTTTTATTAAATAGAACTATTTCACAATGTTGATGAACGTCATTCAGTCTGACAGGAAACCTCTTCACGTATATGGCACAAAAAGGGCAGGATTTCCTACAAGATATGTCATAACATTTTTCCGAAGATAAATCCTAAGATATTTCCTAGGATTGATCTCGTAGTGTATAGCGCGCCTAAGAATTAATACAACTGAAAAAATATGTGAGCTTAAAAAGTACGGAAAATATACAGGGCTAGACTATATTAGACCAAAAACATAGAAAAAATAACTTTAGGTGACGATTTTGTTAAATCTAAGAACAAAAATCACAAATAAAAGTTTCAACCTACTCGTCCACATTGCTGCAAGCTTCATGTGCCCATTCTTTACAGTTAAGACACTGTATCTAACCTTCTCAGATTTACACTGTACTACCCGATGCTATCCGACTGTTGATGTCCCGGTTTTATCCTACTACGCCAGTATTCAGAACTACAGGCCTAGCACCTCTCAAAGAGCACAAAAAGCCTGATTCAAGACATGAAATAACAGTAGGAAAAGTTATTATTATATGTTTTGTACTTACATAAGTCAATCTTCCAGTGGTTAGGAACAGCAGTATATTATGGATGGGAGACAAATCAAAACTTTTCTACACAAATTCTTCAACACATCGCCAACGAGAAAGAAGCCACTAACTCAGCTTTCTCTTAAACTAAGAATGACATGGCGGCTGTTTGCAACTAATTTCATGCGTTGGCCGACAGATATTGGCACTAATATAGCCATAAAACCCAGGTTTTATCCATCTACCGGGTTTTCTCCGACTTTCCCCTATGAAATAATACGTGGGTCAGTCAGAAAGTTAGTTGCACTCCTTTGTAAATATTTTCGGTCAAAGGCTATTTTGATGAAACTTTGTGGCAACACTGCAGACATGTAGCTGTATCGTGTGACGTAGCGGCTTCACCGATCAAGTGGACTTGTTCCGATAATCAGTTGTAAACATGTTTCGACAGCTACAAGGGGCATCCAAATTGAAAATGCGTGCAGTGATTCGTTTTTTTGTGAGCGAAAAGGTGTAACTGCACTAACATTTATGGGTAGTTGCAAGGAGTGTATGGTGAAAATGCAATGTCACGTCAAGCTATCGTAATGCGGTGCAACATGTTTGAGAACGGACATACAGATATTGACAATGTTGAGCGCGAGGGAAGACCATTACCCTTCTTATAGCCCAGATCTTTCACAGTGTGATTTTCATGTGTTTAATCTCATGAAAGATGAACTTTCAAAGCGACGATACCACTCGGATGACGAGGTGAAAGCTGCAGCCTAAGAATTGTTATCAGACATTGTACGGGATTTCCTTGCAGAAGGCATAGAAAAACTTGTACCACGCCTCGACAAATGTGACTATGATAGAGGTGGAAAATGTTATGAAAAGGATGAAAAGTGCTAAAGCTCTAGGACGGCATAATTCCTTTCGAAGCATGGAAAGGTTTAGGTGAAGAAAGAGTGCAATGGTTTTCTCGACTTTTTAATAGGATATTAGGAACAGAAATATGCCAAAGGAATGGAGAAGCAGCTGCATTGTGTCCGTTTCTAAAAACAAAGGAGATGTGCAAGAATGAGGTAACTACAGAGACATAAAACTTATGAGCCATACAATGAAGCTTTGGGAGAGAGTGATACAAGCAAAGTTGAGGGAAGAGACCGAAATAACAGAGAGCCGATTTAGTTTCAGGTCAGAAAACCTATAGAGGACGATCAACAACGGATACAATATTTGCTCTTAGAATGCTAATGGAAAAGTGCAGAGAACACCAGAAGGGTTTTCATCGACCTAGAGAAAGCGTATGATAGAGTGTCACGAGATCTTATTTGGTGGGCGCTAAAGAAAAAAATGTTTCCAAGCACATGCATCCATGTAATTCAAGATATTTAAGGAACGAAATGAAATCTTTAACCTTTACGTCCCATGGTTATGATTTAAGGAATGAAGAGTGCGTGCGGAATACCAGAGGAGTTCGCAATTAAAGTGGGACTTCATCAGGGATCTAGTCTTTTTGCAATTATGATGGACGAACTTTCAAAGGATATCAAGAGTTAGCACTTTTGAATATGCTATTTGCGGATGGCATCGTGCTGGAGAGTTAGATCAAGACAGCACTGCAAAAGATATTAGATACATGGACAGGAGCATTGCAGAGCAAAGAGCTTAGAATTAGTAAAACAAAGACAGAATATTTACCGTGTCCTTTCAGGAAGAATATAATCGAGAATACAGGAATACGACTGGACGAAGAAGAGGTGGTAAGTATGATTAAATTCAAGTGCTTAGGTCAATACTGCAGGAAAATGCAAGAATAGAAGAAGACGGAAAGAATAGAATTAGCAGTGATTGAACAAAATTGACAGAAACAGCAGAAGTGTTGTGCAACCGTAGAGTACCAATACGCTTAAATGAAAAAAATGTACAAAACACTAGTGAGACCTACCACATATGCGGAGCGAAATGTTGGACGACGACCGTAGTTGCATGTTGCGGAGATGAAGATGCTGCGGTAGATGTGTGGAGTGACGCGGAAGGACAAAATTGAGAACAAAGTGACCTGGGGAACAATAGAGGTGAGGCCAGTAGTTGACAAACTGTAAGAAAGTAGACTGAGATGGTTTTGGGCATGTAAGAAGGAGATCTTTGCAGTACGTAACTTACCGAGTGTATGCTATATAACTGAACGGGAAACAAGCAAGGTCGGCCAAGAAGAAGCTGGGAGACTGTCTTGAGGACGATATGGTGCAGTGTAGTGTCACAGCGGATGTCATACAAGATAGAAACAGGTGGAGAACAGCGATCCGAACAGCCGACCTCACCCACATAGTACACGAATGTTCACGAGACGTCCGAGACTGATTCCGCAATGGACAATGAGACATCCTGGGATCATCCTAATTTGCTTCCAGGACATCCACAAGACTTCTAGATGTCCGCTAACATCTCGGAAAACGGGACCTCAAAGGGATGTCCATTAGTAAATAGTGGATAACAAAATGGGATGTTTGTCGATCATTATAGGATGACATTGGGTCCAATGTGGGACATTCACGGGACATTGATTGGCTAACATGTTGTCCTGTGGACCTCCAAATTTGGTCCCACAATGTCTATTGGATGTTTGCGGGACGACCAGTACCTATGAATCTCTCACAATCAAGTTGTAAATTGTTCATTGTAGCTTTGGAAAATTCAAGATTACTAATAAAACTCCAACTGACCTAAGCAGTATATATATTTTAAGATTATATATTTGTGTTATAGTTTCGGCTATGTTATATAATCTTAAGATTATATATTTGTACTATCTTAAAATATATATACTGCTTTGGTCAGTTGGAGTTTTGTTAATAATCAGATTGACTATGGGATGTCCATTGTTGAATTTTATTCATTAACAGTATTTATAAAATAAGTTCTAATACAATGTCGTACTTTCTCTTTCGTCCAAAAAATGTTTACTAAAAAACATTTCGAAATGTAAAAACAATTATTGTAAGTATAACCAGCTGTATATCTATTGAAAGAGTAAGTTCTGTACTTTTCAGAATCGCTTTCAAAATATCAATTCCAAAAACTTAAACGATGAATTTTTGGAAAATACAAAAGTTTCGTTTATTGAGAGAAAAATAATATTTTAGTTTTTTGACAAACAGTTATAGATTTTGGAGACCTGAGATGCATAAGAGATAATGTTATAGCCAGACGTAATAAACTGCAGCATAGCCATACGTATTGTGTGTCATTCTTAATTCGAGTCGACAAGAGGGGACACAGTGGCCCAGTGGTAGAGTGCTTACCTTTTGTGCGTGGGGTCCTTGGTTCGATCCTCGGCTGGTGGACAACACTGTGTCAGCGGGTTTTCTCGGGGTACTCCCATTTTCTTCCACTTGCTCATTCCACCATCACTTGCTTTAATCATAGTCTCCTTTAGCCTAACAGGCATAATCGTGGGACGCCTGTTAATAAAGTGAAATATTTAATTACATATTTCGAATCGATAATTTGGAAATTACTCTCTGTATAAATTTGTACTTATATTCAAATTAGGTGCAAAAACAATATTTTAAAGGTTTTCTTTAAATAATTATACAGTTTTATGTATTTCGCAGACATTGCAAATATTGCAATATCATAAATCAAATGCTTTACTTATGTGCAAAACTTTAGATATCTTTTAAGTATTATGAAACTTCGGATTCGCAACTCACTAGCTATAGAAGCATTTAGTTCTTTTCCTGAAGGAAACCTGAAAAGGAACAAAAATCTTTGAAAGAAAGCTTGCTTTTTTTTTTTTTTTTTTTTTTACAATATTACGGAACGTTCTAACGACCTTTTGTTCTTTTAACGCTTATGCGTTTATAATTATTATTTTTATTTATATATATATACTATATATACACACATATCGTTTCATCGCATAGATAGAAAGCACGAAACTCAATATTTGTAACGAACGTAACGGCGGATGTCGGCCAACATAAATCATCTTAACAGGATATTTAAAAGACATCACATTTCCACTTTTCACAATAGCAAAATATATGCTTCTTATACAGTATTAAGCATCTTCATATCCTGCACGTGAATTCTTTTTTTTTTTTTTTTTTCGTTGTTGGTGAATATGATAAATTTGAACTACATAATTTATTTTAAGTTTGATTTATTGGTCACAATGGGTTCCTAAATTTAATTACATACTATATTCGTATTTTCAGACATTAAGATGACATTTTCAAAATTATCCGAAGATTCTGCAAAAGTCAGAAAAATTAATTTCAGTTAGAATTTTAAAAGTTTATTTAGTAAAAGATAATTTTTTACTGCGACAGTTTTATCGAGAAATTATGTATACGTTGTTGTAAAAAAAAAAAAGTAATTATTTTAACAAAAGAGGAAATTGTATAATTTTATTAGTAGGGTGTATATAGTAATAATAATAAAAACTAGTTGGGTTCCCGGTGAGGGAGCCGTTTTCCAGGCCAGCCCTCCTGAGTGAGGTTTTCCGGGGATGGTACCTAACAAAATGGTCCGAGGCCGCTTCCTTCCTTCCTATCCCTTTCTTCCTCTTCCGGGCAGTGTAATCGCTGGGCGACATCATCCCTCATAGCTGATAGATTAACATGGCCATAGATGCCGAAAGCCAAGAAAACTAATTTCTAATCCTAATAATAATAAGAACCCCATCAGGAAATCGCGGTCGGAAAAAGGGATTGCCGCCGTCGACGGTGGCAGGCCGCCGGAGGCAGCCGGCACCCGTACGCGGCGGCACGACGATCTACTTGTTCAAACTTGTCGACCTTTTGCCGAGGCAGCAAGCGGTCGAAAATAGTAAAATAATATGCCCTTTGCCGACTGTCAGAGTCGGCAAAACAGTCGGAAAGGCCTCTTTCCGACCCTCTGCCGACTCCTTATGCCGGACTCTTTTCGACGGCGGCTCGGACGCATTTAATGCTCATTTCCGGCTGTTTGCCGACTACTCGGCAAGGCAACTATTAGTCGCAGTCGAAAATCGCGCGGAAAGACGCCGGTGTCCGGCGCCGGCAATCCGAACGCGGCATCTAGCCGGCGTGGACAAATTGTCCGACTGTAGGTGGTAGGATCCTGATGGGAAAATATGTCCAAAATATGAGATATACATCAATCTGTATAACTAATCGAGCTATATAAAAAAAATCATTGAGAGCAAATTCTCATGAATGATTTTCGAGAAAATCAACAAAAAGTATTATTATTATTATTGGTTGTATCAGTATTAGTATTAGAATCATATGAGCGGGATTTATAATATTGTAATATTAGTACGTCCGTTCTTACACACGATAACTCTGGAAAGGAAACAAATCTTTGAATTATTTTCATCAGTAGGTAATAAGAGAGATTATCTCGACTTTGTTCGGTAATAAAGTCAATCCGTTAACATCTTAATGGGTAACGGTAACCTTAACGGTAGTTGCCTATATCCCTGTTTTCAACTAATGGAACAAAGTTAGTAGAAGTTATATATGTAGCAGTTAGATTGCAGCAGACACAATCGAGCAGTTGACATCTATCAGACGAAATTCGAACTTCTAGTGCTTGATCCTCTTTACTGTCCAGAGTTTATTATTCGTTAACATGGAAGTTGATGCTATACAAGGACACCACGAAACTGATACTAAGACCTCCTCGCAGTAAAACAGTACACACAATCGTTAAAATAAGATAATACATAAAATTATCATTAACTCCAATTAGTTAGTAATAATATATGTTTAACTTTAATTATTGTTTATTATGTAATAATATATATGCACAAATATCCGTCTAAAGATGTAAATTGAGTTTATATTCATAAAACAAAAATTATCACAGTAGAGAGAGAGAGAGAGAGATAGAGACCCCTATATACAGTGGTGCTATTCTAATTTTTAACAGTCGGTTCTCTCTCTCTCTGTATATATATATATATATATATATATATATATATATATATATATATATATATATATATATATATATATATATATATATACGAGGCGTATTCCAAAAGTAAGGGCCGTCGACGTATAGTGAAATGGAGTAGGCCGGAACATAATTTCATGCATGGAACGCCAACGACGGACTATTGACAAAGGCATTGCAATGGTTGTCTTGAGTCAGTAAAAGTTTGGTAGCCGTGAAAGGCAGATCGCAATGGCTGCGTGAATTGTTTTTCCTGCTAGTTGTGAAGTCCGCGGTGTGATACAATTTTTGCTTGCCAAAGCAACTTCTGATGCTGATATCCATTGGGAATTGTGCCTAGTGTATGAACCTACAGTAATGAGTGCAGGAAATGTTCGCAAATTGTGTCCGAGTTTCAAAATGGTCGCACCAACGTGCACAAGAAGACAGAAGTGGCAGGTATAGTGTGTAAAACGAATGACCTCGTGGAACAAGTGAACCTAAAACTGCGAAGTGATCGGCAATTGACGATAAGTGCTCTGGCTCATTACTTTTCCCACGTTGCACTAACTACCATCTACAGGATTGTCACAGAAACGCTTGGATATCACATTTTGAGTACAAAGTAGGAGCCGAAAGTAACGGACCATCACAAAGAGCAACGAATGTGCAGCATTCGACAGCTTGTTAATCGCTATCGACAACAGGAGATGATTTGTTTTCCCACATTGTGACGAGCGACGAGACGTGGAACTCGTACACCAACGCCGAATTCAAACAACAATCCATGCAGTGGTGCAGTTCAGGTTCCCCCAAAACAAAAAGTTATGTAATCGCTGAACTCGAGTCGCAAACTGGTGGCTACTGTCTTTTGGGACGACAAGGGCGTTCTGCTGGTTCATTTCTTGGAACGTGGAACAACAGTTACAGCTGACGTGTACTGCGACACCCTCAATAGTGCAACGTGCAATTCAAAATCGACACCGTGGGAAATTGTCATCCGGAATCATTCTCGTTCATGACAACGCGCGTCCTTATATCTCTGCCGTCGTCGAGAAGGTTCAAGATTTTCGTTAGGACCTGTTTGATCATCCTCCATACAGTCTCGACCTTGCCCGAACGATTACTTCCTCTTCCTGGATTTGAAACGGTGGCTTGGTGGACAACGGTTTGAAAACGACGAGGATATAAAGACTGCCGTTGCCAACTGGTTTCAATCCCAGGCGGCAAATTTCAATTCAGAGGGTTTATGGAAGATGGTGCAGCGTTACGAAAAGTGTTTGGAAGGGCATGGTGATTATATGGAAAAGTGAAGTAGCTCCGTAGGCATCTATCTCTGGCAATAAATCCCGAACAGCACGAGCATCTGTTTTTTCTTATCATCAAACGGCCCTTACTTTTGGAATACGACTCGTTTAATGGCAGTATGGGTCATGACAAGCAATCGTTCTAAATATTGATGAAAAGACCGATATTTCGTACACATTGCTTCGAAGACACATATCTCCGGAACTGATGAAGATATCGGAATCATACAAAAACAAATAGGTAGCACTTGTAATAGGCACGTATCACATTCATTGTACTCACAGATTCCAGTGTTCCGGACGAAATTCCGGAATTCGTATTCAAATATCTGTCTGCCCATTGAATTGAAATAATTCAAATTGCTTACTTTCACAACAATGGAAACAAGCGGGAAAATGAAGAGGTGTTTTCACAAATTTGTTTGACTTCTTTCATTCACTCTTGGTTAGGTATTGCGCGCGCGCGCGTGTATGTGTGTGTTTATATGTGGGTATAACAAATGGTTCTGCGAACTCGAAATATTTTAACAACCTGTTCTTGCGATCCGGTACGAACCGGCTGAATAGCACCACTGTCTATACATAATATTAATAACACGGTGATCATAGTAGAGAGAGAGAGAGAGAGAGACCTAAGAATTTCCTCAAACATGTTATGTGATGAAGACGATGCTACATTACCAAAACTGTTATACAAGTTTTGTTATGTTTAACGTTTTCGTAAGTTTTGTTTCACATGTAAGTAGCACATTATTAAGTATGTTCCCAAACTTATTTCAAACATTTCAGCCATCTTCCCGTGATTCTATCACAAATACCAGACAACCTCGTTTTCAAGCGGGGAAATGTAATAGAAAAATGTCCCTTTCCCCTTAAAACAGGAATTTTCAGAAATGTTGGAACATATTTCCCTTTATTCTTAATGAGGATTTTATATGAGGAATTTCATCTCCCTTTTTTCAGGGCTTCATGTAGTACATCTGCGTAAAGAAAAATTGAATTATCTTTACCTCTCCTAGCATAGCGTATTATTAAAAAATGCTTTCTTATTCATTGCTCTTGTAACAAAATGAGGTTTCTATCCAAATCTAACTTCTCAAGATCCACTAGTATGGCCTGGGCGTCTATGAACGAGCCACTTTCACTTTTTCATATAATAGTACCGATTGCAGCTTATAAGAGCAAAATTTTCGAAAACCCTGTCATTGGTATTCCCTTATTTTAAATTAAGAATTTATGTAACGAATTTCACACCTCCAATTTAACCTAATCCATTTTTCGACTAAATAGTAAGAGAACTTGAAATTATAGAAATTATCCTTCTTTCCCCCTTTTGAAGCAAAATTTTGAAAAGATTCCAGTATTTTAATAAATTCTGATGGAAAAGTTCTGAATAGTTCTGAAAAGTTCTGAGAAGTTCAGATGGAATTCAGAATGACACTTGGTAACTTTCGTTCTTGTTTCGTTCGTTCGAAAAAAGAAAAAAAAAATGTGGACTAGTGTTATTGTTTTGTTCAACTTAGATGTACCGTTTTGGGTTTCGTGGTCACTTTTTTCTTTATTTTCATATTTTAATTGCCCGTCAAGCACTAACACAATAAAGGCCATATGAGGTCGTATTGGCGAAGTCCCTATATACTATATATTTTGACACACTCGCTTACCAAAATAAAGTGCCTTCTCCCCTATACGTGAATTTCGCTGACCCCCACAGATAAAATTTTCTGCTAAAAAGGTTGCATATTGACCATGTTTAGACCTATTATTCTCTTATTTGCAGAGCTCCAGATAAGTCGGGAGGTTATTTTAACTGTAAAAAACTACCACGAATAATGAAGAAAATTGTTGGTATTTTTAAGTCTCTTTTCAGCACTAATGCTATATGAGATGTGGGCTTACAACTTAACGTGGGATACAAACTACATGAGATCCCCTGGAATCGAATTCGGTTTCCATAAGCCACGCTAACATACAGCTACGAGAAGGCCGGATTAAGAACCTTAGAGGCCCTAAGTATTTAAAAAATTACTACACAGACACAACACATTAATTTAAATACCTAGGTACAAACAATAACAAACTGTAAGATAAAATTGTATTAATCGAAATTAAACAAAATAATGGAAAATAATGTTTATTTTTATATAATTCTACTTTGTTTGTACATAATTATATTTTATATTTATTTATTTAATAAGTTTCCTCCTTTTTTAAATTTTAAAGTCTTTGACCGGATTCTCAATTATTACTGTTATCAATTGTTGCCTACTTCCACCAAGGGGATTATGTTTTTGATGGTGTATGTTTGTGTGTGTTTTTCCCACTGACAGTGTACAGAAAGTATGCAAATTGAACAGACTGCATACAAAGTTTTTCTGCTTTCATTTAGACTATGTGGAGAAATAATTTCCCCTTCGATTTCATGACCCCGGTGGGGGATCTGCACTCCTTGTGTGCTCTTATTATTTGTATATTTACACAGAGAAAAATCCATTCTCCGGACAACGGTATATTGTACAAATATACGGTATCCTCTTGCTTACTATATAAATCAGTACGGAGCATACGTTATCCGTATGCTACATAAGCACTGCCCTTAAATGTTACATCATGTCGTTGCATGATGTCTGACAACTAACAGTTTTCCGTATATCACATGCATATACTTATGTTACCTTCGTCAGCATATGTTATATACGTCCATTTGTATGTGAGATCCTGACCGCCTACATTGTTTCATACGGAAAGTACGTATAGATGGAACACTTATACAGAAAGTATTATAAAACATGCGTTTTCAGTTATCGTCTGCTGTACATTAAGTTCTAAAACTACAGGAATTATGCATGTAACCTATCTTTTTAAGTACACCACCTACAATTTTTTTCTCAGTGTATATATTCTTCAAATTCAATATGTGGAAGCTCCCTTCTGGCTAAGCGATTAGAGTACGCTCTTTTGTCGTGGAAGACCCGGGCTTGATTTAACATCACTGATGAAAGGGACGCTAGACTCAAAATGATATCAAATCAATTTGAGGTCTCTTTTGCGGATTCTGGTTCAGCTGCACCATTTTCTGTATTACACCATGAGCCATATTGACTACGGTAAATTTTGGTATGGAAAATTTCTGTAGTGCTCCCTTCTAATGATGCCCTAAGCACGTGCTTATTTTGTCTAATGGTTAAGCTGCCCATTAAGAAAGCTAATCTAATTCTTGTATACAGCTTCCTAAAAGTATATTGTAACATTCTATATGTGGTCTGCATTAGTAAACACCAACACGTCTTTTTATTTGTAAACACCACATGTTCCTTTACTGTAACTGCTACAAGAAGCAAACGACAGGAATCATCGTCAGGTCAGGTGACAGAAGAGAAACTCTAGTTACACCGACGTTCAGGAGAAAGTATAAAACTACATACAACGTCTTAATCAGTTGGTCACTCCTGCTCTCTCAGCTTGCCTGAAGCTCTAAGAGTTCTAACCTAACTCAAGCCTCTTAAGTTGCCTGGAGCTCTGAGATCTCCTGCCCATCTAGCTTGCCTGGAGCTCCGTGGGAACTCAACCCCTCCTCTTAGCTTGTCTTTAGCTCTGGGAGAATCCTATCCGTAACCACTTAGCTTGCCTGGAGTTCTGTGGTTTTCATGTCGCCTAGCTTGCCTGGAGCTCTGCAGGACACCAACCTCTCGTTGCTTGCCTGGAGCTCTGTTGGGATCCTTCTCTTGGCTGTCTGGGCCTACTGGCTTGGGACTAACTTACCCAAACTACATGGAAAACTTTGTACTGGTCTTCGGACCACACTTATAGTGACTTTGTGTTATATTGCATTTCCTCGTCTGTCCGATTTGGGTGATTTTTGAACATGTAGTAGCTGAGGACTCCCTGGTCAATTGTTTATATGGGGTCAACTCCCTATAATCAACCCTGTTACCTCCAGAGGTCTCCAAAGGACACACCGTGCAAAAAGCATTGCATTTCCTCGTCTGTCCGATTTGGGTGATTTTTGTACATGTAGTTGAGAACACCTCGGTCAATTGTTTATATGGGGCCAACTCACTATGATTAACCCAGTGACCTCTAGAGATCACCAAAGGGCACGGGTGATTTTGGATATGTTGTAGCTGAGGACTGCCCGGCCAATTGTTTATATGGGGTCAACTCCCTATGACCAACCTTGTGCCCCCCAGAGGTCACTAAAGGTCACACAACGGGTGTGGTAGAACTGTTTAAACTTGGCATACAAATAATAGTTGTGTGTTATACTGGGGTACGGCAAATGAGGATAGTCCACCTAACGGTGTGACTTTTGGGGACCTCTGGAGGTCACAGGGTTGGTCATTGGGAGTTGGTCCTATATAAACAATTGACCGAGGAGTCCTCACCTACAAAATATCCAAAACTCACCCAAATCAGACAGATGAGGAAATGCAATGCTTTCTGTAGGGTATCCTTTTATAATAATAATAAAAAAAAGCTTGTGGTAGAAAACTAAATCCCAAGGGATGTATTGCTTAATCTGTTATCTTATCAAAGTAATTTTACAATATGAAACTTCTTCCCTTAAGTAATTTGTAGCGATTTAATATTCTTTTGCTGATGTGGTTTCCTTCAAGAGGTTTGCATTCAAATTACAAACTTACAAACTTACGTTAGTACGTATTTCATTAAACACTACCGCTGGTCTTAACTAGTTCACAAACTTGTGATACTAATTCTGTTATTACCTGTACAGCTTTGTAACTAGTAATGACTGTAAAATACATCAAACAATACTTTCGACAAAGTAGATATTTTCAAATATCTAGGATCAATATCAACAGACCAAAATTATATTCACGAACGAATTAAATGTCGACTGAAAGCAGGGAATTCATGTTCTTATTTAGTTCAAAATCTTCTTTTGTGGTTGGGAAATATGGTCGCTTACTCTGAGGGAAGAATATAAACTGAAAGTACTTGAGAACAAGATCCTGAGACGTGGATGCGGACTCAAGAGGAACGGGAATGAAGAACTACAGGATTTATACCAGTTACCAAAACATTGTTAAGGTCATTAGGTCTGGAAAGTTCAAGGAGGCAGGTCTAATAGGCAGAATGGAAGAATGTAGGAACCTTTCAAAGTTTAAAGTGGAAATCCAATGGGAAAACGTCCATTAGGAACACCTAAACGCAGATGGGATTATAATATTAAGATGAATCTCGCAGGAAATAGGAATACAAAGTAGAAACTGGATCCAGTCGGCTAAGGACAGAAATCGGTGAAGAGTTTTAGTGAACGCGACATTGAACCTGCGGGTTCCATAGGCCATAAAGTTATTTAGTTAATTAATTAATTACTGTAAAAGAAGCGCAATAGAGACGCAAACTCTGTAATATTACAGTCCTGGTAGTTTTAAGAGGTATAGCTATGCCTCTGGGCATCTGAGCTCCGTATTACTAAACACTGACATTAAAAGGGAAAATATATTGTACATTAGATTACATTTAATTGTACTTAACTTACTTTCGTGAAGACAAAAAACATGGAATTACCGCCTCTTTTAATGAAGTATTTTGCCTATCTCGTATGCGCATCAGCTAAAAAGAAAGAAAAGAAGAAGAAGCAGAAGAAAAAACGCAGATAAGTTAGTCAGAAGAAAGAGAAGTTGATGCACATGGGAAGAAATAAAACGTAATAAGAAAAAAGATCGGGGAGCAGGAAGGGAGGGGAAGGTAGAAACAAAGGAAGAATGAATAAAGCTATGAGCATCTTCTTGAAATTGCTCACCCACGTTCATATCATTTTGTTAAAGGTGTCGTGGTTGTTCCCGTAATGAAAAGCGCAATTACACAGACGATGCGCAAAGATTTTTCTATTTTCTTTTTATTTCTTTTTTTTCACGACAAAAGTCTTTTTACCAGGTAAGACAATTTCATTTACACACACACACACATGCTTATCTTACATACACATATGTGCTTGCTTGTACATTATCCACCCCTTCCTTTCTTTTCTATACTACGGAGCACATACGTACGTATGTACATACAGTATGTGTAATGTTGTCTTTTATCGTACGCACTGATCTCCGACAACACGTTTTCCTTAATAGCTGTATAAACGCTTTTCCATTTATTTTGTTTCGTTCGGTGTTGTGAGAAGCAAATGTTCAAATGAAACAAAAAGAAGGAAAAGAATATGTATATGTATGTATATATATAAAAGGCGTAATTATCAACTCAGGTTTTCCATGTAATTGAAGGAGGCGTAATTGAAGTTAATCTACGTACATAACTCTATTCTCAATTCCCGTCTTAACGGTCTCCATTCATTCATTCATTCTTCTTTTGATTCTATCAAGTCCTGTATTTGTCTTCTTTGTACTTAAAACCTCTGCCTATTAACATTGTGAAAAGTTATAGCGGATGATAATGGAGGAGATTTTAATTGATTTTAGCAAGTGAATAGTTTATTTATTTGCAATAAATATGTATAACAATCAGACGCGTATGGACGTACGCAGGGGGTGTGTCCTGAGCGTCCGGATTCCCCCCCCCCGAAATTTCGACTTTTGTGTAAATTTAGCCTGATTTTAGGGGCAATTGTAGGAATTTTAATATAAAATACTCTCATATTGAGTTTGGACACCCCCCCCCCCGAAAAAAATTCCTGCGTACGCTACTGCAGGCACGTACCCAGAAATTTCCGTTGGGAGGTGTCCAAGGTTTGGGAAAGTCCAATAGTACAATACATACCGCCTTATGCAGAGTCGTTTTGACGTACGATTAGCGTAATACTAAAGGCATAACTACTGCAGGAATAACACTTTAGTATGATAATCAATCGTCAGATCGACTCTGCATAAGGTCCATTATGTTTACATAGTATAGAAAGGGTGTTATTCTTCAACTGAAAAGACCGACAGGTAATTTTTAAGTACTGCCACATATACCTAGGTATTCTCACAAAATTGATACAACTAGATCGTTTCTATTAGTAAAGAAATAGTATAGATGATGAGTAAGATCAAATCTTTAGTCTACATCAAATACTTTTCTGCTAAACAAGTATAATTTTATTAGGAAAGTATACAAACATATAAATACAAATTACTAAGTTTTGGGAAGAAGTCTGAGCCCGGCGGACCCGGCGTGGGTGCGCCCCTGACAGCTGTGAAGAAATGAATTGAAAGGTATTTAAAATTAAAGTTTAAGAGTAAACTGAGAATAAGATTGTCTTGTCTCAAAAAGGTGTCGTGAAAGTGTCTCGGCTCGGAAAATGTATCTGTTTCTCTTAGAAGAGCTAAGTTTCGTCTCGTAACACGTCAGGGAAATTCGATCTCGCCAACAACCTCTTAATTATACCAGAGGTGCCCACAAGGGGGGCTATGACGCAAAGTGCGTCATTGAAATATTTGGGGGGGGTAAAAATCTGTATAAATATGTTTGAGGGAGTGTAAAAATTAATCGAAAAGAAGATTTTTTCATGGAAGAACACCTACGGGTAGACAATTGGGGGGGTGCGTCATGGACATAAGGGGGGGCACCACTGATTATACCAAAGTGGCCAATGTTATTATGAAAGGTTTGATGGGGATATATTTTTAAAATGAAATTAAATCTTTAAGTTTAACGTCCCACGGTTATGCCGGTTAGGCTAAAGGAGACGGTGGTAATGAGAAATGAGTAAAATGGTGGAATGAAGAAAGTGAGAGGAAACGGGAGAACCCCGAGAAAACCCACTAGCACGATGTTAGTCCACCACAAAGTCCACACGGTGCGTGCTGGGATCGAGCCCGGGACCCCAAACACCGGAGGCGAACGCCCTACCACTGAGCCACCGCACCCCCAGGGGATATATTTTAGTATCAGTTTTACTTTACTAGGCGAAGTGTTTTAAAGCCTGCTATGTTGGCGACAAATGACATATTTTTCAGCGCCGTATAATCTATATGTATTACAGATCGTGTCTTATATAGTCTTAGTAGAGAAGTAGTTCAGATTCCACCTTAAGCAACAGGGTCTTGGATAAAATCCTGAATAGCAGTTCAAATTCCACATTAACCATCAAATCTCGTTATAGTCTGTTGTGTCAGATATAAGCCTGAGTAGTAGTTACGTAAAATTCCAGTTTAAACAGCTCGTCCGGTCTTATAGTCTCTTATCTTTGATATAAACATGAGTAAGAATTTGCATATGTTCTATTTCTTAAAGCCTCCTATCTCATAGTCTTGTATAAACATAAGTAGCAGTTCGGATTCCAATTTAGATAGCCTCCGTCTTATTAAACAGGTCCCGTCTTTTTTATATAGTCTCTTGTCTTAGATATAAACTTAACTAGCAGTTCGGATTCCACTTTTCTCAGCAGGGCCCGTCTTATAGAATATAGCCTCTTGTCTTACATTTTGAAAATAGACACACGAAAGACAAGAAGAAGAAGTGGAGCGAAGTGAATGAAATTGTGCACAGATATTATGGACGTAAAATCAGGGAATATGTGTTTCATATTTTACTGGAAAAAACGTTTGGGTGGGGCACGGATTCCTCTAAACCTTTGATCACGAAATATCAAAAGTGCTAATAACAATAAGTCAGAAGTGCCTAAAGAACATGAATAATTGTAACGAAACTTCGTGTGGGGACAATACGCAAAAAATAAACAAATACGTGTTTCGTATTTTCTGCGGAGAAACAGTTTTAGCGGGCAAAAGCTCCCGCCCAATATTTTGAAAGTTAAGGCCCGAAAGGCAAAAAAAAGGTGGACCGAAGTAAATCTAATTGTGCACAGATATTGTAGACTTAAAATACAGGAACACGTGTTTCGCATTTTAGTTAGAAAAAAGGATGGGTGGGGCCAGTGGCGGCTCGTGCTTTGAATTTTAGATGGTGCACAATGGATGACCTCTCCTTTTTCATTATTATTATTATTATTGTAAATAATAATAGTTTAATAATAATAATAATAATAATAATAATAATAATAATAATAATAATAATAATAATAATAATAATTATTATTATTATTATTATTATTATTATTATTATTATTATTATTATTATTATTATTATTATTATTATTATTATTATTATAAGTATAAATCAGGGGCGGATCCAGGACGACTTCTGGGGAGGACGGTGGGTTCTAATACTGCTACTTAGAGCTACTTTTAAAAGCTCCAAACTCTGGGATGGGTTTTATTTATATATAAAATAAAAGAAAAGTTTCCTCTTCTGTGGGTGGCAATCGCCACTGGTATAAATAATAATAGCGATTTCTTCATGGCATGCTTCAAGCATGCAATGGACAAGCTCACTTTGTATGATTATTGACGTACTTTTGAAAATTGTTGTGCTTTCTAAATGACTCTTGAGAGCGCTGTCAACTTCTGCACCGAAATTAATTAATCTACAAAATACGCCTCGATTTGAAGAAGAGTCTGTTTTTCATGTCCTCTTGAAGCCAATTCGAAGCTGCCACGAAACTAAATGCAATTGATGATTATATTGAGCACGTACCTGTTTTGCGTCACTTTTTGATTGTGATTCTCAATGGACCGCCTATAACCAGCATCTAGTTGAGCAGCAATATTCACACTTCCCAACACAGTGAAATTAGAACGTGTCTTATATGAGCTGACGAATTTTCATATTATTTATTTATTTATTTATTTTGTCGTGCAGATGCTGGATCTTCGCACCTTTTTTCACTTCATGTATCTTCTCCCGTCCCGAACAACAAACAGGGAAAACAAAACAAAGCATTTTTAATTTCACATTGACACAACCACTTATGCTGTTCGTACAAGTGGAGATTAAACTTCTTTGTAAATGTTCGTTGTTGACTTCTAATTACTTGCGTTATATTGAAAGTCGGAATCGGTCTTCCGACGTCTTTCACAAGTAGGTTTGCTTCTAAAGTTCTTTTCGAAAACGGCTAGTAATTTATCAGAGACGTTACAGAATTCATTGCTACTGCATTGCTAGAATAGTTCACGTATATCAGGGACAGACACGTAATTATGCAATTACAGCAATAATATTCCAATGAACAACAAACACCGGCACACATATTACACACAAACATACAACACTACAAAGTCCACTACCCGCTTTAAAATCTCACCCTTTCCCCAATTAACGCTCTTTTTCTAAAAATTGCCCTCTAATTTTCTCACTCACCCATACACACATGAAAAGGAAAACATTGTATCAATGCTGCCAAATTTCTACTCCTTCAGATGCGAGTGTATTAAATATCGACACTCTCAATTTGTCTTCACTCTTCGCGGGGTCGCCTTTAGTATCTCCTTAGGTGCCTTGATCTTACTTGGTTGACAGAACCAATAGTTATGACCACTTGACAATCTCGCATTTAGGCAAGGCGCAAGTTTTTTTCGCTCTCTCTCTCTGTAGCGACTTCTTTACCGTACGCAACATTGTCAAAAAGCAACAGACTATTCCCCTTCAGGCGAGAACCGTGTCAACCAATACTACAGGGGGAGGGACGGTGGAGAAGTTCCAGTTCCAAAGCGTTATGTTTTGGAAACGCTGTTTTTGTTTGGTAGATTTGTTTGCAAAAGATCTGCAAGCATATGGATCCTTATGAGGCAATGCACGGCGTGATATCCCCCCTCTTACTGCGCAACCCCTGCAGTGGCCCAGAAGCTGTTAAGCTGGGAAGTTTGGCAAACTCTCAAGCAGAAAGCAATTAACAAGCCCCGTTTCAAACGCACTTGTTTAAAAGAGATGATGTTTACAATAAAACGAAAAGTGATTTAGCACAAATAAAATTGAAAATATTGGAAGGAGGTTTGTACAAACATGCAAACATCAAGAGAAACCGAAACTGGGTGAGGCACATACTCTTTCAAACCTTTAATTTCGAAATATCAAAAGTGCGAATAAATATACGTCAGAAGTGCCTAAAGGACATACTGGAAAAAAATGAAATGAAATCTTTAAGTTTAACGTCCCACGGTTATGCCGGTTAGGCTATAGGAGACGGTGATAATGAGAAATGAGTGAAATGGTGGAATGAAGAAAGTGGGAGGAAACGGGAGAACCCCGAGAAAACACATGAGCACGGTGTTTGTCCACCACAAAGTCCACACGGCGCGATCTGGGATCGAACCAGGGACCCCAAGCACCGGAGGTGAACGCTCTACCACTGAGCCACCGCGCCCCCTTACGGACATACTCGATTGCAACAAAACTTTGTGTAGGGACGATACACAAAAAGGAAACGAATACTTGTTTTGTATTTTCTGCGGAAAAACGGTCTTATTGAACAAAAGCTGATTTAGAAAGTTGACACCCAAAAAGCAAGAGGAAGTGGACCGAAGTGAAACGAAATTATGTACAGATATTCTAGACTTAAAATGAAGAAATAAATGTTTCTTCTTCTTCTTCTTCTTCTTCTTCTTCTTTTTTAAATAGATGGGTGGGGCACAGACCCTTCCAAACCTTTAATTACGAAATATCAAAAATGTGAATAAGAATGCATCAGAAGTGCTTAAAGATATCGAGAATTTTAACGATACGCAAAAAAAAAAAAAAAAAAAAGCGAACACATGTTTTTAGTTTGTATTGGAGCCAAGGCCTTTCAGAAAAGAAAAGAGTAAATATTACCGCAGAAGTCCAAGAAGCAGTGGATCGAAGCGAATGAAATTGTGTGCAGATATTATATATTTATATGTAAAATAAGGCAATTCGTGTTTTCCAAGCGTCCCCAACCGATTTGCTTTTACGCGTAATTTGCCACATCAACAGTAAACAGAAAATAAATCGACACGTGTTTTTGTTTGTGTGGAAAAAACATTGTAAGGGTTAAAGACACCCCCTAAATACTCTAAAATACGCTATAGGTAGGAAACAGCTAGTGTGAAAATAGTGAGCTTCCTAGGCTTGTGCGGTAATATTTATTGTATTTCTATTTATTGTATTTCCGGAGGGGGCCTTCCCACACAGTTATCCCGCACCAACTAAAAACACCTGTTCGCTTCTTTTTTATGTATTATCTCTTAAAACAGTTTCGTTGCAGTTCTCCATGTAATTTAGGCACTTCGGACGTATACTTATTAGCATTTTTGATATTTCGTAATCAAAGGTTTGGAAGGGTCTGTACCCAACCCACCTGTTTCCTTTTTTTCTTTCTTTTCTTTTTCTTTTTACAGGAAAATAAGAAACATGTATTCCCCCATTTCGAGTCTACAATATCTGTGCACAATTTCATACACTTCGGGTCACTTCTTCTTGCCTTCCGAGAATCAATTTTCCAAATTTTGGGTGGGGGCTTTGCTATCCTAAAGTCCTTTTTCCGAAGAAAATAAAAGACACGTATTCGTTTATTTTTTACGTATTGTCCCTACACAAAATTTCGTTACAATTCTTCATGTTCTTAAGGAACTTCTGACATACTGTTATTAGCACTTTTGATATTTCGTGTTCAAATTTTTGGAGAGGTCCCTGCCCCACCTAACCGTTTTTTTTTTTTTTTTTAAAGGAAAATATGAAACACGTACTGCCTCATTTTATGTCTAAAATATGTGTGCAAAATTTCATTCACTCTGGTCAACTTCTTTTTTACCTTTCGGGCGCCGACTTTCAAAATATTGAGTGGGAGAGCTTTTGTCCCCTAAAACTGTTTTTCGGCAGAAAATTAAAAAAAAAAAACACGTATTAGTTTATTTCATGTGTAGTATATACCTGCCAAATTTGGTCAAAATCGGAGTGTTACACTTGGGAAGTGTTACATGTTAGATATAAACTTACCTAGCAGTTCGGATCCAATTTTCCCAGCAAGTCCCGTCTTATATAGCGACTTGTCTTAGATATAAACTTAAGTAGCAGTTCGGATTCCACTTTTACAAACAGGTCCTGTCTTATATAGACTCTTGTCTTACAAAGATATAAATAAAATTACAGTTCGGATTCCACTTTTACAAGCAGGTCCCGTCTTATATAGACTCTTGTCTTATAAATATATAAACTTCAGCAGCTGTTCGGATTTCACTTTTACCGTCTGATGGGCAGACGGCACGGGCAGACGGCATGGGCAGACGTTAGAGACCTGCACGGGCCGAATTTTTCGGCCCGAGCCCAATCCAGCCCGAACGTAGCTAGGCCCGGCCCAGTCTGGGCCCGAAAAGTTTTGGAGATTTTCGGCCCGAGCCCGGCCCGGCCCGATAAGCTTTTTAAAATTCTTGGCCCAAGCCCGTCCCGGGCCCGATAAATTTTAAAAGTTTTTGGCCCAACCCCGGCCCGATAAATTTTTAAAAAAAATAGCTCGAGCCCCAATCTTTCTCAAAATTTAGTACTAAATTTGACCTAACCCTCAGAAACATTTTCTAAACTTTGGTTCACAACCTGACGCTTGCCTCCCGAATGGTACCATTGTCTCCTAGAACTTTGTCTGTCATTGAGAGAACAAAAACTCCATTCCCTGTAACAAAAATCTAACTTAATTGATTTTTAGCATAAAGTGAAGATGGCAATATTGTTTAGCGACAGGCAAAACATCCCCACCCCTTCTTGTTATATTTTGAGTTTAGTGAAGGTCAAGGTCAGAGCTCAATTTACCGCATAATGCCTGCAATCCTCTATAGTAAAAGTGGAGCCGCTAAGCAACACAAACTGTAAATAGCTAGTGCATTCTTTGTAACATTTTTCACGGACACACTTCTTCAACGTTTGGCTTTATTCCAATTATCGTTTAACGAAAGTCAATAATTATTAAAGAATTGCAATTGATCGGCCCCAGCCCGGCCCAACCTGAAGAGAAATCAGTGTCGGCCAGCCCAAGCCCGGCCCGGCCCGGCCCAAAGAAATAGCAGAGTCGGCCCGCCCAAGCCCGGCCTCGGTCTCTAACGCACACAGACAGAGTAAATATCCAAAGAAATTTTTGGTAATTCAAACTCCTTAATGAAAATAGATGTAACTCAATTTTCTAAAACATAATGTCTACTTGATGAAAAAGCTCCAACGTAGTGTGTATGGTATAGCAGAAATGGTTATGCGTAAGGAAGCGCATGGTAGCAAATAACGGGAATGTTTCTGGAATTAGGTAGAAAGGGTTTCTCTAAAGTTATAATTAACCAGCAATTCAACATATATATGAATGAGTGGATGTATAAATTGAATGAATGAATTAAAAGAAAGAATACATCGTTATATGCAAAACGTTACAAGATTTTTATAACCACTTTTCCTTCCCTTCGTAATACGTGCTTCCTATCTTTAATGTGACATTTCACACATACTTCAACAACTTCTCTGCTGGTTGATATTCTATATCTGTTTTCCGTAGATCATTTTAAAAGCTCTGTTTTCTTCTTTTAACTCTCTTCTCTTTCTTGTTTCTATCATTCCATTTTATCTTTCCCTATGGAATTAATTTTCATTCACTGAAGATATTCCAAACGAAAATAATTAAAAAAAAAAAAAATCTCATTACTTCACAACATATGGCATTGGAAACTTTTTATTTCAACAACCATGTAATTAGCTAATAACAATAAACTTGCGAATACATTTTATGTATGACTCCCGTAAAAGTATAGCATGGATTCAAATACACTGACACACACACACACTCACATGAACACTCACCCAAATTGTTTATGTGATTACGTATGCAGAACGGATGAGACATTGTTTCTCCTAGGTTCTATCACTACGTGACCAGAATTTTATATGTTATTTAATTTTTAATTTTTGCTCTTTTTTTTCTTTCTGATGGTAGGTTAGAAGTTAATGTATGTAATTAAATGCCTTTTTTTCTAGATAGTACATAATAATCTCTTTTGAGCATTAACATTTATACCGGAATCATGTCTGCTGCTGAGGCAAATCCGTTACACATACAAAGCATATTTAAAAAGAATCAAGATCAAATTTCATGTACAAGTGTGTCTTTTACAATGAGTTAACATTTTAAAAATATATTTCCATTGAATTACTAGCAAAGGTACTTTGTGCCTTCGGCTCAGATTGGCTGAAGTCAAGCTCTACAAAACTGTCACCTACTCGTTCACACACGTATTGCGATGCACTGACTATTGCTTACTTTGAACTTATCTCCACTTGTTTGTTCAGAGTAACTCAATAATTCTGAAGACCCAGAATTGATTCGATAACAACCATAAAGTGTATGTTCTGAATTGATTCGGCAAAGACGAGGAGGTAGGTTATGTTCTGAATTGATTCAGCAATAGCTACAGAGAATATATTCCGAATTCGTTCGACAATAACTATTAAGTGCTTATTCTGAATTGATTCGGCGAGGGTCATAGAGTGTATGTCTTGTTTAGATTTATGTTATTTGTTATATTCACCCACCTCAACGAAATAATGACATAGTAAATCGATATTGTTTGATACAATTTTTTTCTCACCTTTAAATTATTTTAATGTCTTCGCTTAATATAAACTTATCTGCATTTGAGTGTCTAGAGTAACTCAATAACCCTGAGGGGCCAAATGTTCTGAATTGATTCGGTGATGGTCACAGATTGTGTGCTCTGAATTGATTCGACAACAGCCGAAGAGTATACGTCTTAGCACACTTCGACCATAGAATGTACGTATGTTCTGAAAAGATTAGACAACAATCATTGACTATATGGTCTTAATTGACTTGACAACGTCATAGAGTGTAAGTTTTGCATTGATTTATTTTAGTTGTTACGTTCACCCATCTCGACAAAAGAAGGGCACAGTAATATTGATATTATTTAATACGAGCTTTCCCTTCTTCAAATATTCTTTTGAAATTGTTGCTTAATTTGAACTTTGACTATATGCAACTCGCGTATCTAGAGTAATTCAATAACTCCGAATATCCAGAACTGATACGATAACAAGCATAGAGCGTGTGTTTTGAAATATTCAGCAAAGACCACTTGGTGCAAGTTTTCAATTGATTCGCCAACGATCATAGAATGTAGACTCTGAATTGATTCGGTAAAGCCCAAGAGTGTATGTTTTGAATTCGTTCGACAACGGTCAGAGAATGTATGTTTTGTATAGATTTGAATTATGCTCACCTACCTCAAAGGAACTAAAGGACAGAAATATTGACATCATATTATTGAGTAACGAGTTGCAAATTGACTCACATAGATACATCATAAGTATTATTTCATTAATAACACTTTGCCTGTTGAAAATCTAGAAGTTTCCACATCTTGCAGTTCTCCTGTATCCTAACGAAAAGGAATTCATTTTGCCGTCCCCTTTTCTATTTCTCTATCCTTCTATCACAGAATTCGCTACGATAAAAGATCTTGAACTCAATAGTAACACGAATTCTATTCTTTCAGTTGACATTTATTTTCTTCGAAAACGGTAGCGCAACCAGCTATAAGCTCGGGAGGCGCAGGCCCCTTCCGAAACTAAGCTGGCCTATTTTTATACAAAAACACTGCAGACAAATTTTGGTGAAATATCCTTTTTTAAAAAAATCATTATTGGTTTTCATTTGTTCAGTTTCTTTAAAAATACGCAAACTCACATAACACGTACCGTGCGTGAAGGGTGCTCTTAATCTGCATTGAGGCATGAGACATCACGTGCGAAATATCGTCTTCTGATAGTTTGCTGCTTTTCTTTTCAAATAACTGGGTTTTCAAAAAACCCAACGAGATTTGATATCAAATTATAAATATGGAAAACTTCTCAAATTGTGAATTAATTGTAGAATATTGTACAGAATAGCTTTAGTGATCATTTAATAAGATATATTTCATTGATTAACAAGTATGTGCTATATATGAAATTGTTAATCTATCGAGGTTTTTGTGCCAAATGATAATCCATTTTTTTTAACCTTTCTTACATAATTTTATAAAGTTACGTACATGAACTATAGTTGAAATTGATAGCCTATATGTTGTTCATAATATTGTAGCATTTAACTGTATTTTCTTAGCTATTAAAGTGTATGATCATCTAAAGCACCTACACCTTTATCATAGGGTTTGAAGATTTCGATTAGTTCACAGCTACATTTAAAAGTCCGTCGTTATAAATTGGAAAGTGTATTTTTTGTACATTTTATTGAGTTGTATTGCAAAGTTTGTAATGTACCAATAAAAGCTTAAATAGATCAATGTATAAATAAATATTGAATTAAGTCAGAGCACTGTACAGTTCGCAGCAAAAAACCTGCAACATGAGCATGTAAGTTTATTTTGAAACTACGCCTAACAGAACAGGGAATCGACATAACGTCTAAGTGGCACGAATCACGCCAGAAGAAACCTCGGCGTCCTCCCCTGCACACTTATTTTGGAGCGAAAGACTTTGACTCACAATAAACTTACATGCTCATGTTGCAGGGTTTTTTTTTTTTTTTGCTGCGGACTGTACAAAAGAAAAAAAACCAATGAAAACCCTAAACTAATTTCTTAGAGTAATAAATGTTAGCAAAGAGTTCGTAATCACATGCAAAAGTAAAGACGTGTAAAATAATAATTAGGGTGCAAATTTTAAAAATTGTAACAGTTAATAATAGGGAATTTGTGAATTTGAATTTGGCATGTTAATAATAGGGATAACTAAATTCCTTGTAGGGAGCAGAATTCAAACTTTCAATTTTATCCATATCAGATGGTGCAGAACGTCGTTTGCACACTACTGTACTAGATAGTATTGGCTCCTCCCGAAATAAAATCCTGGCTGCGTCACTGTTCGTAAATATGGTTTTGATCTGTTAATGAATTGAAGCACCCCGTAGAACAACGATATATGTAATATCTTGGATGATTTATCAGTGGAATTTTGCTTTTCAAAACATGTTCGACATATATTGAAAGTTCGGTGGCCTCCTTGGCCACGGTATTTGCATCTGGTTCTATTTTTTTCCTATTGTACTCCTGAAATACTACAAGTTTTTCTTGTTTATTCGCGAGATCGCTAAAATGTAACATATATCTAGACACGAAACTTTTTCGTTAATGCGATATATGCGAAACGTTAAAACAAATGCATATATGTTTCAGGAAACCTCAAACCTTTCGTTTCAGAGCCAGAAATTACGTTTGTATTGTCGCGAGTTTTTGCGAAATCGGCATTACTTGCGATAAGTGCGAATGAAAACAAAAAAAAATGAATTTCTAGTTAGTTATTGCTAAAAATAACTAAAAATCGCATCATTTCCAATATTATTTAACTTAAAAAAAGTTGCATTTACGAAAAAGCTCTGCGAGTTATTTGATCCAGAAACTGTTTCACTTCATAAAGACATAGACATCAACAAAACTGGACTGTTATTTAAATCCTTGACTGTTTTGTGGTAAAAAATGTTCATGATCTGTTAGGTGCTTACCGTGAATTTAAAAGTAAGGTTACTGAAGTTCTCAATAGTGAGGTTAAGGAAGTTGACATTGTATCATTGTTAAACAGTGTAAAATTTAACCGCAGGTCTTCTGCTGTCAGCTCGTTACGTTCAATATGACTGCCAATTTCGAGTGTTTGATACCGAGAGATTCTTTTCCAAGTGTAATATGATTGTTACTGACAGGAGAACAAACTTAAAAGAAGAATTGGTAATGCCTTGCTGCATGTTACCCTTTAACTAAGGATGAGGTTATAGGAAGCGTTTAAATTTTTGCATTAATTTCTATATTTCAGTGAATACATTAGCTAGTATGTGCAAATAATCAAGGTATATCTTCATTTTTGTATTAAATATACACCTTACTCCCAAAAATATACTGTTTACAAGTTCCATAATTATCTTTAAAAAAAAAAAAAAAAAAAAACTTGTACTACATAAAAAAAATAAATGCGACATAAATGCAAAGATTGTGATAATTAATGCTACATAATATCAAAATTATTGCGAAAAAGTTTCGTCTTTACTCATAAATATGGTTTCATTACTAAAAGGTTGTCTGTTGGAACCTAGAAGTTTCCACGTCTTGCGGATCTCCCGTGTCCTATCGAAAAGGGAATTTAGGTAAAATATTTTCTTTTTCTTTCTTTGTTACAATTCGTTTTCCCGTTCTTTTTTCCACTTCTCCATCACAGAATTCACAACGACAAAAGAAAATTAAATAAAATCTTTGAGTTTTACGTCCCACAGTTATGCCGGCTAGGCTAAAGAAGACGGTGATGATGAGAAATGAATTCAATTATGGAATGAAGAAAGTGGGAGGAAACAGGAGAGCCACGAGGAAACCCACGCACACGGTGTTTGTCCACCACGAAGTTCACTTAGGCAGGGATTGAACCAGAGACCCTATGCACCACAAGTAAACGCTCTATCACTGAGCCACCGCGGCCTCGCGACGACAAAAGATTTTGAACTGAATAATAACACGAATTCCATGCTTTTAGTTGATATTTAATTTCTTCGTGAATATGGTTTTCGTCTGTTAATAAATTGAAGCACGCCACCGAACAACGATACATGTAACATCTTGGATGATTTTGAGTTATCGGTGGAATTATGCTCTACGAGACATGTTGGACATATATTGAAAATTCGGCGGCACTCTCGGCCACGGCGTTCACACCTGGTTCAACTTTTTCCTGTTTTACTCCTGAAATACACAAGTTTTTATCGTTTTTCTCGAAATCAATAATATGTAATCATATATATCTTTGCTCGGGGGATGCTTCAGTTCTACAATGTTAATAGCGTTTAAACAGTGGCGAACCTAGGCTAGAGCCATGGAGACCTAGCCCCCCCCCCCCAGTATTTTGAGTGACAAAAACAATTTAAGCTTGAAAGTTTATAATAAACTCATGATATACCTATAATAGTCTGGGTTCTGGTTGCCCCCCCCCAGTTTTTACCTTCTAGATCCGCCACTGCGTTTAACGAAAAAAACAATATCTCAACATCAGATATATATCAATCGATAGAACGTGTTGAGCTGAATAAAATGATGGAAGTGAGTATAAGGCCTCATGCGTAGTTTACGAAATGTGTTACAAAACCAGTTTCTTTGAAGAAAACCTAAAACTTAATGCCGTACGAGAAACATTACACTCAAGGTAAAACTAATGCTGAAAATGCCGTGTGGAGTATTGTACTGTATGAGTCAGAAACATGGGCATTACGAAAAACTTATGAAAAACGACTGCAAGCTATCGAAATATGCTTATGGAGAAGAATGGAGAGAATTAGTTGAGTCGAGCGGAAAACGAATGAGGTGTTAGAAAAATGGTGGGGAAAAAAGAACTATTTTAGATTTTATTAAGAAAAGGAAAAAAAAACTATTTGGGACATTGGCTAAGAAGGAATTGTATTATGACGGACGTGCTAGAGGGTATGTTGGCAGGAAAGCGAACGATGGGGCGAAAGAGACTACAAAAACAGGAAGATCGTACGTGAAGACGAAGAGGTTAACAGAAGACTGTGGACTAAGGAAGCTTCTCAGTTGTGGCCAGTGACCTGCCAATAATGGCAGAATACCTATGGATGATGATGATGATGATGATGAAGAAGAAGAAGAAGATGATGATGGTGGTGGTGGTGATGATGATGATGATTATGAAGCTCTTCATTATGACACTAGCAAGGCAGGCAATTACAAATAGAGTCCAAAAATTCCTTTAATTTTTGTTTTAACATAATATTGTCCAAAATGAAAATTAAATGAAATTTTTCAGTCTAATGTCTCATAATTAGGCTCTTTAGACAAAGGAAGACGAATTATTAAGGCAAGAGAATTATGATGATAATGATGATGGGAGACTCGGCGGAATGAGAATGTGCGAGGAAACGGGACTGTCCCGAGAAAACCCATGGACACGATGTTGTCGAATCACAAACTTACTTGGGCTAGGATCGAACCAGGGACCCCACTTACCAGAGGTAAGCGCAGTACCACTAAGCCACTGTTCTCCTAATATTATCCAAAGAGGAGATACTTATCAATTAATAGAACTGAATAAAATAACATACTTGAATGTAAATTATCATGAACAGTTTTTGAGAAAATCGAGAAAGACGAACTTTTGTGGCGCTAAAAAAGTATGTTAATCCTTGTAAATTGATGCCATGTATAGGTAAAACATACACTTTTAAGTAGCAGATTGTATGAATTATCATTTGTCTTCTACTAGTGACACACTACTCCTAACCGTGATAGACATACTCCTAACAGTGACAAGCATATTCCTAACACTGACAGACATACTCTTAACAGTGACATACATACTCCTAACAGTGACAGACATTCTCCTAACAGTGACAAACATACTCTAACAATGACATACATACTCCTAACAGTGACAGACATATTTTTAACAGCGACATACATACTCCTAACAGTGACAGACGTACTCTAACAGTGACATACATTCTCGTAACAGTGACAGACATACTCTAACATTGACATACATGTTCCTAATAGTGACAGACATTCTCCTAACAGTGACAGACATATTCTTAACAGTGACATACATACTCCTAACAGTGACAGACATACTCTAACAGTGACCTACATTCTCGTAACAGTGACAGACATATTCTTAACAGTGACATACATACTCCTAACAGTGACAGACATACTCTAACAGTGACATACATGCTCCTAATAGTGACAGATATTCTCCTAACAGTGACAGACATACTCCTAACAGTAACATTTATATCCCTAACAGTGATATGCATACTCCTAACTAGTGACGTAACTAAGGGGGTAAACGTCTCTTGGTGCCGGATTGGAAGAGAGTGCTAAAGCGGACAAATATTTATTTTCACTATAAGGCAAGGAAAGGAGTTTTAGCAAACTAGAGATCATAAAAATTATCTCAGAAACTTAACAGGACAACAACGACTCACCAATCTTAGGAACATATCCATAGAGCATAAGTTAGCTTCAAGCTATGTTTTGAGGACATTGTAAAAATGTTTGCTGTCAAAAGAGCTCACAAAGTTAAATTTAAGTTCCATGTTTTCATTTGTGTTTTCGTGTTTTCATTTAACTTAATATCGATTTAGGAGATTTGTAAATAGTCTGAGTATAATACTGGAGACAACAGCTTAACTGTTTGTCATAATTACATTCTATTCTAAAGCAACAGACTGTTGATTCATTTTATACATATACACAAACACATCCCGATATATTAAAAAAAAAACTTGATATGAAGTCATTGTGATAAGACTGTAAGAATATGTCAAGCATGCTACTCTCAGATTATTTGACAACCAAATACTAATTAGTTTGGTGTTTTATCTTGTACTAAAAATTAAATTATGTACTGCAATTATGAAATTAAACTTTACCACTTGAAGAAAGAATGGTATAGGAGAATTTGTGCCAATATCAGGTGTGGTCGAGAAGCGTTTTGGTTTGGTTGGTCAGGGGCTAGCGCTAAGGGGAGTTCTTGCCCCGGGCGACAACTGGCCTAGTTACATCGCTGCTCCTAACAGTGACAGACGTATTCATAACAGTGACAAACATACTTCTAGTAGTAACAAGCATACTTCTAACAGTGAAGACATAGTCCTAACAGTAAAACGCATACTCCCAACAGTGACAGACAGTTTCTATATATAAACAGAAATAGAGAAAGAGTACAGATGAAGTGTAAGATCAAAATTTCATTCTACATGAATCGTTTCTCTGTTAAGCAATTATAAGTAGTTTTATTGAGAAAGTATTCATGTGCGTGTTGAGTTAGGAAGTTTTAAAAGCAGGTCCTGAGCCGGTGGACTTCCCCCTTGGGTGCACCCCTGAATACCACGTTTATGTTCTGAGAAGAGAGCAGAAATCAACCGATAGCATTTAATCATAAAGGTAGAAAGGAAAAAAAAAAGGTATTTTGCTGCACGAAATTATAGATTTTACAAGCAGTATATGTGTGTCAGTTTTAGGAGTACTGTTAAAGAGCAAGCGTATCACCGTTAGAATAAAGAAAGCAACAATAGATACACTCTTTCGCATGGGAGAACCAGGTTCGATTCCCGGGAAAGCTTACATGGTGCCGGGGAAAACTGTAGGTCCATACCGCATATAATCTCGGTGCTGAAAGGGACATTGAAACTCTAATCCAGCCAATCAACCAATGGATACAATCAGCTACGTAACAATATTTTTTTCTTCACAAGAACAGTTCATAAATATTTTTTTTCAATAGTATTAGTGATTAACGAAAGAAAAATTACCGAAAATAAGGCATGTCAAGAACAGGGGCGGATCAGAAAACTTTCCGGAAGAGGAAACTTTCTTATTTTATATATAAATAAAACCCATCCGAGAGTTTGGAGCTCTTAAAAGTAGCTCTAAGTAGCAGTATTACAATTCACCTCTCCCCGAGAAGTCCGTCCTGAATCCACCCTTGACCAAGATACATCTTATTGAGCTGAACAAAATTATATGGGTAAGTGTAAATCCTCATGCGTAGTTTCCTAGAAATCGATAAAAGTATCTATTTTTGGAAACCTAAAAATTAAAAATTACTACGCTAAGGATTAAGGTGAAATTGATACTATAGGGGGTCTATTATACTCTCATCAAGCTTTTCGTTATGACACTAACAAGATGACAGAACATAGTATAATTTGTGAGATATAGCCCGTAAAATATGATTAGCTTGAATATTTGTTTAACGAATACCAATATTTGTTTAACAAACATTAATATTTATTTAACCAACATTAATATTTGTTTAACCAACATTAATATTTGTTTAAACAATATCAATATTTGTTTCACCAACATTAGTGTTTGTTTAACCAACATTAATATGTGTTTAACAAATATCTATTTTTGTTTAACTAATATCAACATTTGTTGAACAATATGTGTTTAACAAATATCTATATTTGTTTAACCAATATCAATATTTGTTTAATCAACATTAATATTTGTTTGACCAATAACAATGTTTGTTTAACCAATATTAATATTTGTTTAATCAACATTAGTATTTGTTTAACTAATATCAATATTTTTAACCAAATCAATATCAATATTTGTTTAACCAGTATTAGTATTTGTTTAACCAATATCAACATATGTTTAACCAATATTAATATTTGTTTAACCAATACTAATATTTGTTTAACTAACACTAATATTTGTTTCACTATGATATCCTCCAAAGATGAGGCACCCCAACCGATAGATCATACAGAGCTAAGGAAAATGAGACGTTTGGATGTAAATTTTCATGCGTAATTTTTTAGGAAAGCGAGGAAACAAAATAAAAAGTTATGGCGCTCAAAAAGTATGTTGTTGGTTGCCAATAATAATCAATAATTTATATTTATAAAACATATTGTTTATTGATTTATGTGCTTTATACTTAAAATATACCGTCAAATATCAGACTGGCTTCTGCTAATGGTGATATACATGCATTTGTACTTCAAACACTAACATATACTGTTCTAATAGTGTCACATATAACATAATAGTGGCTTTACACATACTCCTAACAGTGCAGCATATTTTGCTAGTGAACAGTCTATTCCAGTAAGGTACTGTAAAAGAGTTCCCTCGTAGCTATAGCACTGTGGGCAGCGCATGTTGCCTTAAGCGCAGGTGATCAGGGTCCAATTTCCGGAGGGAGCACATGTGCTTCGGATCCTACGTTTAAGCTGTAGGCTCAAACGTTTCATATAGTCTCGTTGGTGAAAGGGATGTTAAACTCAAACCAACTAGCAGAGTAAAACTAAATTATCATTGGTAATGAGCGATATTCTTTTTAGTGACTCTCAAGGTGGGAGGAAACGGGAAAGCTGTGAGAAAACTCACGGAAAACCCCAATACAATCTCACATGACCTAGGAACAAATCAGGGATCTTTCGTAACAGAGGTGAGTTCTACCACCGAGGTCTCGTGCTCTCGAACTATAAACGCACAATAGAAACATTTGCATTTGTATCTTGATTCAGTAATAAAAAATACCATATTATTATTATTATTATTATTATTATTATTATTATTATTATTATTATTATTATTATTATTATTATTATTATTATTATTATTAATAGTAGTAGTAGTAGTAGTAGTAGTGGTAGTGACTTCTTTCATTGCAAAGGTAATGTCCTTTCGGTGTGTACGCCACTGATTTAACTTTATTTTAGTAGGTGAGTATATTGTTGATTAGAAAATATGAATACCTTCCTCATTTCTACAATATTATTTTTGTATTAATACCGAAAATCTTAATACTTCTGTTATACATAATTGTTTAAGTATCCACATACTTGTGGAACTCTATTATTATTATTATTATTATTATTATTATTATTATTATTATTATTATTATTATTATTATTATTATTATTATTATTATTATTAATAGTAGTAGTAGTAGTAGTAGTAGTAGTAGTAGTAGTAGTAGTAGTGGTAGTGACTTCTTTCATTGCAAAGGTAATGTCCTTTCGGTGTGTACGCCACTGATTTAACTTTATTTTAGTAGGTGAGTATATTGTTGATTAGAAAATATGAATACCTTCCTCATTTCTACAATATTATTTTTGTATTAATACCGAAAATTTTAATGCTTCTGTTATAGATAAGTGTTTAAGTATCCACATACTTGTGGAACTCTATTATTATTATTATTATTATTATTATTATTATTATTATTATTATTATTATTATTATTATTATTATTATTATTATTATTATTATTATTTTCTTTCAAATTTAACCTCTATACATTCATATCACAACTCTCATTGTAAAACCCTTCAAAGATTCAATGAATTGACATCAACAGTGCATGAATACATATATTCTGTAATTCACATGTCACTTATGGATAGGTGTAAACTGAATAAAGAGTAATCTTTAAAAAAATCAAGTCAACACTTCGTGCTATCCCCAGGAATCCAACTCTTTTATTTAATCTGTAAGATCTCTCTTTTCTAAAAATCTGTAACAGAATTTCAATTTAATAACAGGTCTGAAGACATGAGGGCTGGTGGGTTTTCTTTCAACAGAGCTGTTTGTATTGTTCAGTCCACGTTCTCCAGCTGCGAGAGTAACAGTTATTTGGTGTTGAAAATAACATGGTGGTACTCTACTGTGTTTAAGATGGTTCGTGTTGATATGTGCATATTTTCTCTGCCTCCAATATAGGGAAGAAAATATCGAAGAGTCATTCAAAAAGATCTTGAACGCAAATGCTTCATCGCCTTTTATCTTCTAAAGTTATTCTCAATTTACTTAGAAATGTCTCGAAGGTTTCATATATTTTGTATCCTGTTTTTAAGATATTAACAATTACAATTTAGGTTAACATGTTTCAGTAGTCAGACTCATAGCTAAAAATAAAAACGGACCATCTTATGTGGTCGGACCAGAGTCCTGAATATCATTCAGCTAAACAAGTCCTAAAAGTAAATCTCAAAGTGTAGAAGTGTATATATAACTCAACAAGTTTCAAACCAAGATGCGCAGATCGCTACTGAGCACTTCGTATTCCGCCATCCTCCCCACTACTCTTCCATCCACTGGTCTGGCTTTGAAAGTTCCAGTGATACTAACTCAGCAAACTTATGTTACAACAAATAACACCTGCTAAAATGTTTAAAGTCCGAATCTTACTTTTTTTTAGTAGGTAAGCAACCTCATGGTAGAGATCTGCACGAGCTCGGGGGGCCGTAAATTTTAAAATAAACAATCATATTTCTCGGGACCTTTTCGGGCATAATACAACGATATTTTCTGGAGAACTTTTAACGCTCATCTAAATTTGTAACTTAAGACGCCCACACTTAAAATCACTGTGCAATTGAGAGAAAAGCTGTGTAATAGAGAAAAAAACTAAAAGTAACAGAAATAAATATGCTTAGCTTGTCTGAGTGAAAATACTCTTTCTTACACTGAATTAAAGAAACAAGAGCATTGGGAACAACGTGTCTTGGTTTTTCTTCAAGACATTGTCAGTTTATATTATATGAGAATTTATATAATGACTTTTTTAAAAGAGAATTCATAGTTAACTAAATGTAAAGGATAACCTTTATTTCCTTGTTGTCTCTGAATCATGAAAGCTTTTAAACTGCAAAATTAAACTTCTAATTGTTGCAAATAAAAAATACAATTTTGCCTTAATTGTTAAGTTTTTGTAATTCGGGCTTATTTCGGTCTCATTTGAGTATCACATGGGGTCGGGCCTAAATGCTAAAATATATTTCTAACTCGGGTCGGGCCTCATTAATTCACGGGCCGGGCCCGTGCAGACAACCTCATGGATACACTGTAAGCAGTGACGCTTTCCGACGGGGCGATCCCTTCATGCCTTCTGAAAGGAAAATTTCTCTTTTTGTTATTATTTTTTCATTGGTACGAACTGACACAGTCAATATACAGTATTTACACTCAAATGTCGTAGAAAATCCTCAGACCATTCCGCTCCCTGCAGATTGCAACACTGCAAAACATCATCGTCGCGGAGAAGGGAGTGGGGAAATGTAGGAGTAGGTGCGCTACAGCTAGGCTGCAGCGTTCTGTTTACAAACTTTTTTACTTATAGCTGTACAACTCATCAATTGCAAAAGACCTACAATTTAGAACGTTTTCTCGATCATTTCTTTCTTCTGCAGTTCAGGATTTACGAACATCACCCATGCAGTCCTCCAATCCCAGGAGAGATGTGCATTACGTATTACTTATAGAGTAGTAAGTAATGTATTAATAGTAATATATATTACAAGGAAATCCAGGCCATACAAAAAATTAGACCAACTTCGGCAGATGGCCAAATTAATAGGTTTTACTGTGCATGTTCTTTCTGAACCTTTACACATCAAATATGAAATTCCTAAAATATATATACGGGAGTTTTGAAACTGTGGTGCATTTGATTGATCTCACATTAAGGAGTTTGTCAAATTAGAATCCAAATATTTGAACATATTTTAAAAGTTTTCTTATTTCCATTGCGCAATAGAAACCTATGATTCTTGTTTGTTTCGTTGTTACGTTCCGAATGTGTATTCAATGTTATATCATATTAACTTTTTATAGTATTTATAAGTACATTTTAAAATTATATGTTGAATTCATATGGCTCGTAAGTTGTGAACATATTATTTTACCTCTTAAGTATTCACAACTATTAAATTGGCTTTGCACAATTCATTTGTTAAATTAAGATCTTGTTGAATTTTATTTGTCACTCCCTGATTCTAAAGCTTTAATATCACCAGCTATAGTACTCTTTCTGAGAAGTTTCTGATCATTCAAGAAAATGGCAGCAAACTCCAGATCCTTGTGGAACTCCAAAGAGTTTAGGATATACAGCCGATGTATACATACACGTATCCTTTATATGCAACAACAGTCTTCTCTATCTCGTATATTATTAAAACGAAGTCATTTACTGTGTGGATAAGTTCAACTGATTAAATTGGTTTACTTGATCAGGTACTTCATTGTTTTATTTCTGTACACACGTATGGAATTACACAAACAATTCTGTCAAGCACAGAAACTCACATTCATTTCATTAGAGGAAAGTGTGATTATTTGTTTTTCCCCCTTTCATAATAATTGTTACATAATATATGGTAGCCTAGTTTTTTCAGTCAATATGAAGGGCAGAGATGATAGATAATATCAGAAAAGAAAAATCATCTCAGAATAGCTCCCACAGTAATAATTTGATGTTTTTCTTAAGAGTGAAAAAGAAAATCAACTTCACCTTGACTTATTCTATTTTATTATATCTTTTTCGTTTTCTTTTAAAGAAAAAAGGAAAAGCGTTTTCGACGTACCAAACAATTACGTAGAAACTTATCTTCAGTTGCAAGCAAGTAAGGAGATTTTTTTTTTTTTTTTAATGTTCAGATTGCATGCTAGAAATTTCGCACAATGATTCATTGAAAATGTTTAGTTGTAGTTAATTATGAACCGTGTCCAATTTTCGTGTATATATTATATTTCAGATTTTTTTTTTAATGTATGTTTAAATCACACTTGTTATGCGTAGTATATTAATATATCTTCCAATTTCACATGCTGATAAAAAAAAAATATATTCAAAATTGTACATTTTAAGAAGCGAATTAAAAATTAAGAAGGGATGCGCACGAGACGAGACGAGACAGAATTTTCCTGACAAAATTCCAGGCGAGACATCACTTTTACAGCACATTTTCGAGATGAGACAGCCTCAAATCTTGTCTCGTGCGCATCCCTAAAGTTGAGCGCCTTCTATTGCTCGTCATTCACGCCTGTTAGTGACACAACATTCTTAATGGTGGAAATGGTGTAGCCTCACCGCTAAGCAGCCTATTATTATGCGCATGGTATTCTAAAATTATGTTCATAGGCATTTTGGGGAATTTCAATTGTTGGTAACTTTGACTGTGTTTCGGCCTTTAGATATATTGTTGCTATCGTTACCATGACAACAAAATTTGGTCAATTATATCATTATATCAATTATATTATATTATATCAACATTCTTTGATATGTTGTAGATACACCATTGATTAGCTGTTGAGAATGCATTATTGTTATCGTATTACTATGTGAAATATTATACAAAGAAATCTGTGGTACTTTTTTTATTGTTGCTAACTTCGACTTTTTGACTTTGTTCTAGCCCAGGGGTTTTCAAACTGTGCGGCGCGTCTTCCTGGGGAGGCACCGAAAGTTGTCAGGGGAGGCGCGATGACTTATAAGAAAAGATCCTACGAAGGAACATATTTATAATGCAACACGCATCTGCACCCTTCTTCTTTAGTAATACCTAGTGGACTAAGCCTTTATATCACCTCTGTTTCGCATACGATCAGACCTTGCAAGTGCTCCTTCCTTTTGCAACTTCCTATCTCTGCGAAACCGGATTTTCAGCCATGACGGTGTTCAAATCCAAATATAGGTCAAAAATAAATCTCCAGAAAGAGACGCGTCTTGCCATTTCAAAATACGTGCCGAGATTTAATAAATTGTGTGACTTTGCTCAACATTTAAATGTGCCGGTTTTATTATTTAAATTCCCTCGCTCCTCGTATTTTTTAGTTTTAACTAAATATCTGACTTACCATAATTTGTAATTATTAACACCGGCTAATAACATTAAAAGGTATAGTTAGTGTGTACAATGTAGATCACCAGTGTTAATGAGATATTTCCATTAGTAATTAATAAATGAAATATAGTTTATCATAGTGATAGTCTTTCTTTTAGGGACACATGTATTAATATTGTTAATAAACTTCATTTTTGACAAGAGAGGCGTGTTCAGATTTTAGTAGTTGAGGGGAGCGTCAACTGCAAAAAGTTTGAAAACCCCTGTCGTAGCTTTTAAAGGTATTGTTTCTATTGTTACCTTGACAACGAAAGTCGGTCAGTTATCAATGATTTAGTAAATAATACGTAAATCAATATGTAATTTGTTCCTTCGATAGTTGTACGTTCCACTTGTTTAAAAATGCTTGTCCAGTCTTTAAAGAAATTCTGGACATCCACCTTTCTCCGAAAAACTCTGTATTCTTATTCATAAATGGAATTAAATAAAACAACTGAGATCTTTATTTCTAGTTAAAGTAATAATATTTCTTACTTATGGTTGTGAAAATATTGCTTTTTGGAGAGAGAGATGGGTCAGCAGTTTCTTTTCTTCTGAATATGACTGCATTTTGATCAAAAATTTATGATGAACTAAAAGCAAACACATGGATAAAAGAAGAAAGTTACACTTTAAGAAATTTACTAATATGTTTGTCGCCAAGCGTCATATGGACAGCAAGTTAGTTGTTCGGATTAGAGTTTAATATACCGTTAAGCACCAAGAGCGTATAAAAAGTGAACCTACAGCTTAATGTGGGATCCGAACCACTTGAGCTCAAACCGGGAATTGAATCCAGGCCTCCTGCGTCGTAGACGAGTATGCTAATGCGGATAGTAAGAATGAAATGTAAAGGCTTATTAGTTGCCCTCACGAGGACCGGTAGGTTACATAGAGGTTAAATAATCAACTTCCTTCTCTAACTTGTTTGAATTTGCCTCAGACCAGAAGAGTAAAGGTGAATGGAGGATGAAAATCAATTTCAGTTAGAGTTGGGCGAGGGAGGGAAAAATTCAATTCAAATGGGAAGTGTGATAGTTGAGAAGACGGCAATACAGTGAGTGAAGGTAGTGGCAAACTTCAGTCAAAGAGTGAGAATAAGTTGAGAGAAACAGTTCGGAGAAGTCAATTGGAGTTGGAGGGTAATGCTGAGTAAAGAGTGATGACAATCTGCAGTTAAACAATTTAAAGAATGAAGGACATTCAGATTTGTCTGTGGATATAAAGATTGTGTTATGCGAAGTATGTAGCAAAGATCTAAACATTTTTAGTTTATTTGATATTTGCTTTTACAAAATAATAATAATAATAATAATAATAATAATAATAATAATAATAATAATAATAATAATAATAATAATAATAATAATAATAATAATAATAATAATAATAATTTATCTTTTAATGGAATCGAATTTTCTTTTGCATTTTTGAGTAATCAAATGTAAAGTTCGACAGGCTATTGAAAAAAAAACTGTTGCAAATTCCCTGTGGAATACAAAGTAGGGTAAGGGGATTCTCTTAAAAAAATAATCGACTGCCGGATTGGAAGCAAATCTTATTACTACCCACCTTTTAGGCAAAGTTGTAAGATATTGTAACATCAGCTGTATGGGCCTCTTGTTTCATGGGCTTTCTTGGTGATTCACTTGAGGCCAAAAGGGTTGACAATAATGGATTCTGTGTATTGTAAAGCTTTATGTGCAAGGTAAGAAAAGTTGGACAATTTACAAAATAAAATCCAAATTATTTGTGAAATACAGTTGCATGCGCAGTAAATTTTAATGTACTTAAGAGTCTTCATCCCGGCGAAATTAAAATACCGCTAATTTTACAGTAATTATGTGATATCTTCAAATAGATAAAATATAATCGAAATGTGGAACAAGAGCGCCCTAGACAATATTATTTTACATGAGAAACCTTTATCACGACTCACTTATCTGCTTTCGATTTCGAGCCATTTTGAAAATCGGCACCTCACGCAAAATAATATTGTCTAGGGCGCTCTTGTTCCACATTTCAATTATCTTTTATCTATTTGAAGATATCACATAATTACTGTAAAATTAGTGGTATTTTAATTTCGCCGGGATGAAGACTCTTAAGATACAGAACAGACACAAAGGAGAATTGAGTAGGTAAAGGGGTGAAAGTCTTTTAAAAGAGTAAGAACCAGTGGCCTTTGATCTTACCTTCACCATTCAAATTGTTGACTTCTTTCTTTACCGAAAAACTATCGTGTTTAAAAACTATTCATTTATTGTAGTTGATTACTTTTGTGTTTTGATTGCACATTAACATTGTTTTTATTTTACGCATTAGACTGTTTAGATTCACAGGAAGCCAGATGAATACAGAAAGCAAGGAGAATTTAAACAATGCTGACGATATTTGGTCCGATCTAATCTTCATTAGTGCTTATCTTTGGTTACTGCCTAAGAATCACTCAGAAGAGAAAGGTTTACCACTTCCCACATCATCGAAGCTTTTTAAGTGTCGAGAAAAATTCCACCTGGACAAGCGGGATTTTTAATTTTTAATTTTTTTAAGGCAGCTTGCAGAATACAAATGCTTAATAGTATATCTAGAAAACCATTCTATAGGTTAATTAGCATCTCTAAAATTCTGTGATGCTGAAAGACCATTTTTTAAATTTACAAACCTATTTTCAGAAAAACGTAAAAATTGTACGGAATATTGAAAATCATATTGTAATTTGTTGCAACTACGAACGTTCATATGTACAGAAGTGTATTATGTATAATATATTTAGAACGTTCAAATAAACATGTATTTAGTTTCTAAATTTGGTTAGTTTATATGTATCCTTTAATGCAACTTTACCTTTGAAGTGCATATCTTAAAACTTTTTCGTGCTCTGCTGATGAGTTTGCCATCAGTTTCAAAGGAAAGATAATACCACTACCTGTACAAGCGGTTAATAGTAAAACATCAAAATAATAATAATACTAATAATAAAATGAAATAAAAATATAAATACTCCACATTTCCCTGTATACGTAATTTTAGAACTATGTGAAAAATAATTGGGAGATTCTATTTGCTTTACAATATTAGGTTTCGGAATATTATATTGACATGTTCTTTTTGTAATCAAACTGACTGGACAGAGAATATGATATATTGAATTCGAACTCATTACTATGTGTTGTTCAAAACACACAACGTTGTCAGTGGTTTCATTTGTCACTCTTTCTCGTGTATATGTTTATGACTGTGGCCATCGAAGCACAATTGTTCCACTATTCATCCATCCAAGCACAACATGTCAGCCTTAACAAAGCGAGAATTTTGGGCAAAGACAATTTCAGTAATTTTTTGTTAATATTCGAGACGAGACTAAGCTCAGTCCTCGATCTCGTCTCGAATTACAATTGCTAGGCTCGGTCTCGTCTTTGAGTACAGTAAGTCTCGGTATCGTCTTGATTTCGGTCTAGTCTTGAAATTTTGAGACGAGACTGAGACTAGTCTCGGTCTTGATATTATCCCTGCTTACGCTGATTATAAGAAGTTTAACACTTTTTGTATATCTACTGGCTTCAACGTCAGCTGTTAAATAACGTCAAGCCGTATCCGCTGTGACTTATATTCCCTGAGATTTTGAACATTAACAACATCACGTTCGCAAAAAAGCTCACTATTGTTTAGACTACCTGATATTTTGATGCGGTTTTCACTAATGTAATGAGTTATTCCCAATAAAGGTTCTTACTTACTTACTTACTGGTCGGCGCTACAGCCCTTGAAGGGCCTTGGCCTCCCTAACCACTCTCCTCCATTCTTCTCGATTCTCTGCCTTTCTTCTCCAGCCTCTAATTCCTAATTTCTTTACATCCTCTTCTATGTCGTCTATCCATCTTTTCCTGGGCCTGCCTCTTCTCTTTCGACCGTCTGGTTTCCCTACAAACACTTTCTTAGCAGTTCTACTTTCCTGCATGCGCTGTACATGCCCTGCCCATCTTAGTCTTCCTTGTTTGATTCGTGCAATTATATTTGGTTGGTCGTATAGTTCCTGCAATTCTAAATTCGTTCTTATGCGCCATGCGTTATTCTCCCTTATTGGTCCATATATTTTTCTCAGGACTTTTCTTTCCCATCTCGCTAGCCATTCCTCCTCTCTCGTATTTATTACCCAACTTTCCGAACCATACATAACTATTGGTTTTAATATGGTATTGTACAGGCTTAACTTTGTTTTTCTGCTGACGTTTCTAGATTTGAATACATTCTGTAATGCATAATAGCACTTATTTCCGTTTCTTATTCTTTCCTGTATCTCCTCTGCTGTTTTATTGTCTTCGGTGATTGTCGTGCCCAGGTACCTAAACTTTCTTGTTCGTTCTATTGTATGGTCATCCATATTTAAATCTCCTTCCTGATTGGTCCTTTTGGAATCCTCGAGTTTCATATATTTTGTTTTGTTTACATTTATTTCTAGACCTATTTCCCTTGCTTTATTTTTCATTACTTTGTAATTCTCTTCTAGTGTGTGTGTGTTCCGTGCTAGTATTGCTATATCGTCTGCATATGCTAGAATTTGAGCCGTTCTATTTAAAATGGTTCCTCCTGGGTTAATAGGGAGCTGTCGTATTACTTTTTCCAGCGCTATGTTAAAAAGTATTGTTGAAATTACATCGCCTTGTCTTAATCCCCTCTTAACTTCAAATTCTTCAGTCAAGTCTTGTTCTATTCTTACTTTACATTTTGTAGATTTTAAGGTCATTTTGGTTAGACTGACTAGTTTCTTTGGAATTCCAAATTCTTCCATTATTTCGAATATCTTATTTCTGTACAGACTGTCATATGCTTGCTTAAAGTCTACATACATCTGGTACAATGGCTTGTCATACTCGTAGAATTTCTCTAGTATTTGACGTAATGTGAATATTTGATCAGTTGTTGATCGTTGGTTTCTGAATCCTGCCTGATAATCTCCTATTATGTTTTCACCCCAGTGTTCTAGTCTTGTCGCTAGTATCTTGCTAAATACTTTATATGCTACATTTAATAACGTTATTCCTCTATAGTTTCCACAGTCTGCCTTATCTCCTTTCTTATGTATGGGGTGTATTATCCCCATATACCACTCCTCAGGCATTTTCTCTTTTTCCCACACCTCCGTTATTAACTCATGCAATGTTCTTGCGACAACTTCCCCACCTCCCTTCAGTAGTTCTGCTTCTATTCCATCTTCTCCCGGCGCTTTGTTATTTTTTAACCTTAGTATTTCCTTTTGTACCTCTTCCAGTGATGGGGGTATGGCTTCTTCTAAGTTTTCCTGAGGCGACTTTTCTTTACTTATTTCTCCCTTTTCTTTCAGTTCTTCCCTTTCTCCATTTAACAGTTCGCCGAAGTATTCTTTCCACCTGTCTAGTGCCTTCTTTTTGTCTCCTATTAGGTTACCTCGCTTATCTTTGTAGAACACTGCTCTTGGCTGGAATCCTTTCTTTATTTCCCTTGTTTTTGCATAAAAGTTTCTGATTTCCTTTCTCTCGTTCATTCTCTCTAACTCTTCTATCCTTTTCTTCTCATATTCTCTCTTCTTCCTTCTACATAGTTTGCTTGCTATTGTTCTTTTCTTCGTGTATTCGTTAACTGTTTGTCTTGTCCGCCTCTGTATCATTCTATTTCTGGCTTCGTTTCTTTCTTTAATCGCTGCTTCACATTCTTCATCAAACCATTCCGCTCTCTTCTCCTGTTTCTTCTTTCCTAAGGTTTCTTCAGCTACGTTGTTGATGCTGCATTTCAGCATGTTCCATTTTATATCTAAGCTACTTTCTTTCCAGTTTACCCTTTCTATATCTAACTGTTCCTCTAACTTTCTCTTATATTTATCCAGCAATCCTTTATCTTTCATTCCTTGTATGTTGTGTCTTTCCTGCCTTTCTCCTTTTATGTTTTTCATTGTATCTATTTTTTGTCTATATGTAGCCCTAACTAGGAAGTGATCCGTATCCCCATCTGCTCCTCTACAGCTGCTTACTTTCATTATGTCTGATGCATGTCGTTTATCTATTATGATGTGGTCTATTTGGCTCTTTGTGTTTCCATCCGGAGAAGTCCATGTTTCTTTATGTATATCTTTCCTAGGTTGCCAAGTGCTTTTTACGATCACGTTCTTCTCACTGGCAAAATCTATTAATCTCTGTCCATTATCATTGCTGTTTTCATGTAGACTTTCCTTTCCTACCGTGCTTCTGTAAATCTCTTCTTTACCTACTTGCGCATTTAGGTCTCCTAGTATTATTTTAATATCATGCCTTTGAACTTTGCTTATTTCTTCTTCTAATTTCGTATAGAATTCTTCTTTTTCGTCCGTACTTGCTTCTTCTGTTGGCGCGTACACACTGAATATTGTGGTATTGAAAAATTTTCCTCTTATTCTTAGACTGCACATTCTGTCGTTGATTGGTGAGAATTTAATGACTTGTGGTTGAAGCGACTTTTGTAACAAAAACCCTGTGCCTTTGGTGTTCGTGTTTCCTCCACTGTACATCAGTATATGATTCCCGGTTCTAATTATTCCATTTTCTTGCCATCGTACTTCCTGTAATGCAGTTATGTTCACTCTGTATTTATCCAGCTCTTCTCTTATTACTTTTAGTTTTCCGGGTTTGTTTAAGGTTCTAATGTTCCATGTGGCTAGTATTATATCCTTTTTCCTTCTCATTATCCTTTTCCTCTTCCTCTGCCGTTCCGATTCCAAATTTCCATTCCAATTCCGAGGCTGGGTTAGGGTATCCGCAACAATATTCTTTTTACGAGGTAAAGTTGTTAGCCTTACGCTCAACCCCCAACCTGGAGGACCAGGATTTTCTGTCAGGGTTTTCTCCCTTAGCCGTATTGTCCGCGACTGCTTATTCGTCAGGTCATTCCTGCTTATTTCGCAGCTAACCCCCATATCTGAGGGCCTTTCCACTATCCGCAACCCGTGGACACGCCCGTTCGCATCCGGCATGCGTGGACCTTTTTGGTCCCGGGAATAAAGGTTCTTACCTATAATAATAATAATAAATATTTCAATGCTTTTAATAATTCTTTGTAAGGCATTTCTTCATGTATGTTTCGTACAGAGATCCGTTTTTTAGAAATTGGTGTTCTACATTTAGTTTAGGACATGTTTCTAACTGAACTACTGGGTAATGAAAGAGTTGAGAATTAAAAAAAAATAACTAACTTCAAAAAAACACTAAAAGCAAAAAATAAAAATATGAACAGATCTGTTTAAAAAAAAGCATTAAAGACAGAAAAATAATAAAAGCTCTAAAAGCAGAAAATAGCCTGCTAGTAATAAAGCGCTTAGAAGCCGAAAACAATTTACTAGTATTGTCCATGCATTCTTTCTTTTCTTTCTTTCTTTTTTTTACTATTTTGCTGAGGGACGTCATCCTTCATACTGAACTGGCTAAAATGGCCATAGATGCCGAAAGACCAGCAATCTAATTCCTATTCCTAAAGAATCAATTAGCTAATAGAGTGGGGTGCCATTTCTCACGTACATCCACAATGGAACACTATTCAAATCAGCCATGTCGAGTAGGCGAAGAAGAAGAGGAACCATTTCTTCGAGCTAGCAAAAATGTGAATTACTAGCAGTGATGATTTCACCTAGAGAACGGGAATAGCAATACACAAGCGTTTAAAGTAATGCTTCGAAAATACTGTAGCCCAAGTTGAGCACAATCAGGGAGGGATTTGACCAGGAATTGAATTCCGCAGCTCTGTGGGAGAAATTCCCGCCTAGTCACCAGCCGCCTGGTCACCATTGAAATTATCAGTGATTACTAGTAATTTTACAGTACTATTTTTGTCCTTTTGTGTATTGAAACTTCCCCCGAAGTCAAGTCTGAAATAATAAGAGGCTTCTAACACCTAATATATATATATATAAGTTTAAAATCACAGGAACCATGTAAAACTCTTTGCTTGTGGGACAACCCTCGTGTATAAATATGCATATTAGTTTCAGCAGTTAGGTTCGCTTACACAAAATGCCTGCCATGAAATTCTCATGATTCGTTATTCCACCACAATAACCGAATTGCATGACACTTAGACAAAAATTTTTATTCATGTTTCCGTTCTGAAGAACAATGAAGCGTAGTTGAGTTGAGACACCGACCGTCACGTCTTCTGTCTGGCTCCACTTGTAATTAAACAAAACCACGATGTATGACGAAGGGGTCCTTTTCCTTTCCTTATTCTCGGCTCTCGTGTATGTATATATATTCCATTCAAAAGTTATATGAAGTAGAGGTGAAATAAAGAAGAAGACGATACTCCTCAAAAGAATAGGCGCCACCTATACTATTGGCATGCGCACGTAATTGTAATTAATAAGTCTTCTGATGCATAATAATAATTTCACTTACAAAATTACTATGTAAAATTATGGATGGATATCGCACAAAGAAGAACGAGAAGAAACCTGAATGTATCACCCCACCATTTTGCCTTCCTCACGCACATTATATGGTACATATACTGTATATTCCGCTGAAACTGTAATATGAGAAAAATATGCATAAATTTCGCAAATTAGTAAGAAAGATTTTTTTCTTTAACCTTTACCACTCGAAAATAAAATGTCGCATATTTGGAATCTATGTGTTAGTAGTATTCGTTAAACACATTATAAAGGACAAGGTATAAATTATGCTAGAAATACCCTCACAAGTAAAACCTTGCAATGTCAAAATCGACTTTGTTGACCAAACTTGGCAGCGAAGTGGGGAATATCAAGAAACGAGCGTAAGCAGAATTGAAAGTGGTTCGGTCTATAACTTACGGGCGCATTGGTCAAAAAGCTGATTGATCAGAAAAAGCTAGAACAATGTGTTTCAAGTCTGAAAATTTCAGTGTATTTGTAAAACGGGTAAAGGGATGAAAAACAAAAACACAGTAATAGACACCGGATGGCAGTAGACGTCTATTAGAGGATAGGCTTATCATGGCCGCCATCTTGAAGTCGGTCATCTTGTATCTCATTCGATTGCTTTAAATAGGAAGAGACCATGTAATACGAAATCAAACTGGGTTAGAATTAAAAAAAAAATACAATGGTGAAGTCAATGTTGCCATACGTTTGTATTTGTAAGACATAATGAAATGATACTTGATATGAGTGGGAAATTTACGACAGCTCGGCGGCGTCAGGATTGAATGGAATTAAGTAGTGTAAGAGTGCAGTATTAACATATTTATTCTCATACTAACAAAGAAATATAAATAAACATGATGCCTTTTAATGGTATCAATAGCGTACAGATATACAAGAACAAGCACAGAAAGAACTGCAAAGAGAAGGGATTAAACTAGTTCCTTAAATTAAACAAAAGATATTCATCATTACATTCACGTGTAATCTCATACAAAACTGACGAATGCTGTAGTTAACGTTGTGTCGAAAATAACTGCGTTTGTTTCTTATCGAATGTTAGACCAAAATGTTTTATCAATTCAGCACATTTCGATTACAATATGTTTGCTCGATACAAATTAACCAATATTAAGCTGATTAGACCTTTTATCTACCTGCGACGTTCCCACTGGCTTACATTAGGGTTTTCCCGACTTGCATTGTTTTAAAAAAGATGCAGCTGTTAAGAAATCTCGGAACCAACGAAATCATACCAATGTGCCGTTTCATTATTTCTTACAAATATAAACCCATGACAATATAGAAGTTATTACTGTATTTCTCTTAAAATTCTAGTCCAGTTTGATATATTATGTGACCCCTTCCTGTTTAAAAAACATTGGAATGAGATACAAGATGGCCGACTTCCTCCCGGTGTCTATTACTGTGTTTTTGTTTTCCATTCCTTTGCCCGTTTTACAAATATATTGAAATTTTCAAACTTTGAACACATTGTTCTGGATTATTCTGATCAATCAGGTTTCTGGTCATTGCGCCCGTACGTTATGGACGAAAGCACTTTAAATTTTGCTTACGCTCGTTTCTTGATATTCCCCTACTTCGCTGCCAAGTTTGTTCAACAAAGTCGATTTCGACCTAACAAAGTTTACTTTGAAAAGTAGTGAATTACCCAGGTTCTATGTTTCAAAGTAATGAAGAATTGATTAAAGAACTTCTTATATACTGTATCTTAAAAGGAGAAAAAGAAAGTGGGTTGCGTTTAACATGATGAAATTACGGTTCAGTGCACTTCCAAACCACGCGGATTCAATATCGAAACCGGAAGTGGTAGAACTATTTCTATATATTCCAGTTACAAAAGTATGGAAAGGTCGGAAAATAAACTTATTCTTAAAACGCTAAATACATATGAAAAAAAGTCTTCACTACCTGTTATCATTTTTGCTTTAAGGCAATTGTTACCAACTGTTTATCTGGCACCCCACTTCCTTAGGTCTGTGTGTCAGGTCTCCCTCTTTCGAAAACTCTGCAAACTTCACGCCCTGCTCCTTAGCACTTATTCGTCATACATGATTTTTCTCTGGTCCTTCTGTAATTTCAGATTCAGCATTAAATTCCTAAATTTCAATAATAATAATAATAATAATAATAATAATAATAATAATAATAATAATAATAATAATAATAATAATAATAATAATAATAATAATAATAATAATAATTATTATTATTATTATTATTATTATTATTATTATTATTATTATTATTATTATTATTATTATTATTATTATTATTTCGTCAACATATGTTTTTTCAAGATACCATACTATTATAGTATATTATTATTTCTTTTACCAGCTTTGTGTTTAATGAAAATATAGTGTTTACTCAATCATTATTTTGTATTTAACATTCGTACTAGTTATTTGTGATTATGAATTTTGGTTTAGTTTTGTCAGTACCTTGCGTTCACCTTGACTCTTTACGTCTCTAAGAGGGCGCGTCCCCAGGTTGGGAACCACTGCTGTAAGAGGATAAAAATTAAAATCGGATTGTAGCAAATCTCTATAGCTTTCGGTTTTACTAGAGAAATATGGGCAAAATTAGTAGTACCTATTCTTGCGGCAATCACGGCCCAGTCTTAAGCCGAATGCCACTAATTGGGTCCCACGTCTAAGGGCGTCCCATACTAGCGTGTAATTTGCTTTCTCAGTTTATCAAGTAGAAATAACACATTGAAAGAAACCTGAGGTCAACCACAACTGTTCCCAATTGAGCCTCACATCTCCTAGGGCCAGTATTGCTTACGGCAGTGAATCCACCGCTTCTTGCTACTATGGCCGATTTTATTTATTTATTTATTTATTTTAAATTCTCTGCAGCAACCAGTTTCGGAATCAGAAATTGTTGATTTCTACCACTTCTGATTTCAATAGAAAGATAAGGGCGTTCATGAAAACTACTCTTAATACATAAAATAATAATAAAAGAAAGGACAGAAAAGAAGAGAGAATTCTTTCTATCTCTAACCCTTTTAGCAAAATGGAGATCATTATTTGGGCACTGAATTCATATATTTCCCTATCTTTTATCCCGGAGTTTCTCAACCTGGGAGTCGCGAAGGGAGGTAAGAAACATGAATGTAATTAGGATCTAGCAGCGGAAAAAATATTTTTAAAGACTGCTTTAATTTTTATTTCTTGATAGACATACTTCCACACTTACTATCAAACGGTTATTCCTAAAGACTTACACAGTTGTATACAATTATAAGCGATAAACCTTATTACAAACCGTAAGTAACTTATAAGGGCCGATTGCCAGTCAATGTAATAAAATGGGAATCGAGATATGAAAGGGCTGAGAAACCCTTTCGTATCGTTTTTCCTCTCATACCCAACGACGTACAGACGAACGAAACGAACGGACGGACATAGGAATTCTCATACTTACACATACCACTAAAACATATTTAGAAGCTCAATAAATACTCAGTCTACAATATCGTATGTTAGGCTTGGGAGGCACGAAGACCTTTAGTTGCCATGGATCCAGCTTTCCAAAGTAAATGATCTTTTGTAAGGCCTTAGTGTAGCATGGATCCACTACCAACTACACCAACTACACCGCCTTCACCTATACCTTTGTACAACTTTTAAATAATGAATTTAACCTAAGTCAGACAAGTAACGGCTATTGGAATCAAATTGGCTCCTATTGGATAAATAACGGCTCATTAGTGATTGGTTATCCTTGGCATTTGAATGAAAGAAACAGGACGAAAACTCTGTTCGAGCTAACTGCTAACTACTTCTGAAATGCATTTCAAATAATTCAGCTCTTTTCGTGTGATGAGACAGCATGCCTCCGTTTCTTCCCTTAGAAGCGGAATTTTCAAAAACGACCACTTAAAAAAAAAAAAAAGAAGAAGAAGAAGAAGAAGAAGAAGAAGAAGAAGAAATTGATACCGAGTTTGTCTCCCTAACATGAGGTCTCGTGAGAAACTGTTTTTGCTAAGCAATTTAAACCTCTTCTTCCCCCTTAGAATAGACATTTTATTGGAAGTTACGTGATTTTAAAAAAATAAATAAAAAAAACTGTTCAAGGACGGGACTATGTTCAAACGTTAATTTCAAACGGTTCAGCCATTTTTTCGATGATCATGACACAGACAACGTAGATTTGGAAGTAGAAAAAATTAAGGAATTTGCTCCACACATCCTTAAAAATGAAATTTTCAAAAACGTTTCCACTTATTTTTAACTAGCTATAAAAAAACAACGTTGTAGCTTCTTCATTTAGAGACTGCATAAAAACAGTAAGTACTCATCATTGCTGACTGTTACGTAACAAAAAGAGGGAAAAATGTCCTTATTCCATCCTCCCGTATTTATTCAATACTTTTATGTGGACGCGGTGGCTCAATGATAGAGCGTTCAGCTCTGGTGCTTGGGGTCACGGGTTCGATCCCAGCCCACGCCAAGTGAACTTTGTGGTGGACAAACACCGTGCTCGTGGGTTTTCTCGGGGTTTTCCCGTTTCCTCTCACTTTCTTCATTCCACCATTTCACTCATCTCTCATCATCACCGTCTCCTTTAGCCTAACCGGCATAACCGTGGGACGTAAAACTCAAAGATTTCATTTCATTTTCAATACTTTTATGTAAGCCCGCAAAACCACGATGTAATGCGGGTTGCATACAGGAAGGAGTTCTTAGACCACGATAAAGTGCATAAGTATTTACATTCACTCTCCCGAAATCTCTCCCCCCCCCCAAGCCGAAAATAAAAAGAAAAGCTTTCGTACAAGATTAGATCTAGTGAAGACTACTTTCCATGCGAGAAATTGTACACAGATACACACACACATTTTTGGATCAAAAGGTCCAATATTTTTCAGACAAAAATTTTCTTATATTTGGGTATATAGTGTAGCCAAACCCGAAATATCAGATAACTCAGTATGATGTGCTTATTCCGTAACTCTATTTAGGGACCGTTCAAAAATTTTTGCTACATAGATCTAACAAGGAGAAGGCAGACTTTGGTAAGTGAACTTCTGGGCCATTTTTTGCGAGGAGGTAGTGCACATTTAAAGAGCTAATATTAGAAACTGGGAGAGCACAATGGGCAAAAATAAGGGAGAGAAACCGCCTTCAAAAGTTTTCTACTCGTCACATATATTGTTCGACGCGCAAATTTATCAAGCGACGGCGTGGCAGAGTGAGTAAAGTGTGCAACTCATATATAAAGGGTCCCGGCTTTGATTCCCATTCGAGTCAATCCTTCTTTTGTTTTTTGCTTCAACTAATAAAGTAACTATTTGTATCTATAAAATATATCTATAAAATAAAATATTAACTCACCATATGGTTATAATGAATAAAACAATAGAAATTTTAAAATCACTTGTAAAATCTTTCAATGTTTCATGTTAACTAGCAAGAAAATTTAATCTATTCCGTAAATATACTGATATCATGAGTTGTATTGTGGTTACGACAGTCAACGGCGCCGATTTCTCTGTAAATTTGGGGGGTGGGGGGCATTCATAAAAAATACATACAACAATACATGTAACAATAAAAGATACATATTCATAAAAATACATGGGGCCCACATGAGCTTGAGGGGACGGGCCCCCCATGATCGGCGCCCTTGACGACAGTCGTGTAAAAAATGTGCTTGACGCTTCGTGTCTACATCTGTTGACAGTGTGCGATTTACAAAGAAGTTGAAGGGGAAAATCTCCTTTCCTAATACTGGATGTTGCTATAACCAAAGCAATTTCCCTCATTCCCCTTGTAATTCTCACACTGTCAACAAATGTATACACGAAACTTCAAGAACATTTTTTACACAACGACTGCAGTAACAATAATATTTACGGAAGAGATTAAATTTTGTTCCTAGTTAACATGGAACATCAAAATAATTTACAAGTGATTGAAAATTCCTATTGTTTTATTCATTATAAACATATGATGAATTAATATTTTACTTATAGTTATAAATGCCCACTTTATTGGTTGAAGCAAAAAACAAGAAAAAAGTTTGACTCGAACGAGAATGGAATCCGGCACCCTTTGCACTTGTGCACTACCACCTCGCAAAAAATGGCAACGAAGTTCACTTACCAAAGTGTGTCTTCTCCTTGTAAGTAATGGAAATTTGAATATTAGAGAATTTTCCTTTTTACTCCTTTAGGTTCTGCACGTAACCTGAAAGACGTGTTTAGTTATTTTGAGTAGAAAGGTTGTATGTAAAATTTTATTGTTCGAACGGGGCCGCGGTAGCTCAGTGGTAGAGCGTTCATATCTGGAGCTTAAGATCTCTTTGTTCGATCTCAGTTCAACCTACCAAGCTGGATTTGTCGTAGACAAATACCGTGTATGTGGATTTTCTCGGGGTTCTTCCGTTTCCTCCCACTTTATTCATTCTGCCATTCAATTCATTCTCACCGTCACCGTCTCCTTTAGCCTTCACGGTATGACTGTGGGACATAAAACTGAAAGATTTTCATTTTGCAAACTTCAGGAATTTGCAAGGTACACTGTTTTTAGCAAAAAAAAAAAAAAAAAAAAAAGGTCCTATGTAGCCTACTCTTTTCCTCTGTTTAGCTTAAGAGACCTCATCCCGGCGAAATTAAAGTACCGCTAATTTTACAGTTATTATGTGGATCTTTAAATAGATAAAAGCACCGCCCACTGGAGTCACTCCTCTCGCTCGCTCTCTATACTGCCTGTCGAAACAACGATTCATAGCGTACGACAAAAACAAAAAATGACCGCTAGGTGGCAGGGACAGCCGAGGCTTGTTCTCGTCTACTTCAATGTAGCTATACAGTAATTTAGCATATTTTCCCCCAATTTTTTGTAGGAAATAGTACAATTTTTCAATAATTTACTTACATACGCAAAGTTGTATATATTTTTTAAATAAGAATTTTACTTTTAATTAACAAAAGAAGAAATTCTACATATCTATTATTACGAAGTAATAGAAAGGTTAACACAAAAAAAGAGCGCAATAGACATGTAGTCGTCGTTAGCTGTATCAGTCAGTAATGGTATGTAACTTGTGATTTGCATACATACTGCACATATAAAAATAAATAATATTTAAATGAAAATACATAAAGTATCATCCTTATTTTCTCAAAGAAATAAATCCAAAACAGACAAAACACACTCCAACCAATTCAATTATGATCTACTCAGTTGATAAGGCCCAACATAAGCAGATCACATTGCTTGTGTTGACTGAGCACCACCATCATTATGCTATTATTATTATTATTATTATTATTATTATTATTATTATTATTATTATTATTATTATTATTATTATTATTATTATTATTGACAAAAAGAGCAACGACTCATCATATCAAAAACACAAGAATGCCGTTGAATTTACACACTATAAAATGAAGTCAGGATTTACTGTCCATCTCCCCAAGATGCATTTTCATACATCTTTTTCTAGGCCAACCCCCCAAAATTTGTACCTGCTATGTATATATCCTGCGCAAGACTGGATTTAACACTAGAACAACTAGACTCGGGCCTAAGGGCACAACGATCTTACGATCGCCCGTTGGACCAAAATTTAATAAGTGAAACGAAAAGAATGCAAAAGATGAAAAATGATTAAAGACAGTAAACACCCTCCATGATGTTCAGTATGATTATGTTAATAGATACCTTCGTTCGGTACAAAAGAAGGAGGAAGGCAATTTATTTTAAGGGCAAACGCTTATAGACCCTTCGCATCTAATTTTGGAGAATGACAACAATTTCCATATTATACTGTTTCACAAGCATACTGTGACTTTTTAGTATTTGAATATTAACATTTCACGGCCGAAAATTCGGAACAATTTCTTTTATTCTTACACAAAGTGATCATTCTCTGTAACCTTATTTTAAAAGACGTAAATTTGTATAAGTTTGACTTTCTTTACAGCAGATTGGAAACGAAAATTCGTTAAAATTTGAACAAAAATAATACATATATAGGGGCAGGGTGGCTCAGTGGTAGAGCGCTTACCTCTGATGCGTGGGGTCCCTGATTCAATCCTCGACCAAGTAAGTTTGTGATGAACAACATGGTGTCCGTGGGTTTTCTCAGGGTACTTTAGTTTCCTTCCACATTTCATACCATCAATTTTTCCATCAACATTCACTTGCCCTAATCATCCGTCTTCCTTAGCCTAACGGGTATAATCGTGGGATGTTACTCTGAATAATATATATAAATATTATATTGTGTTAAAATTTTGTACATCGGCATGAGAGGCGGCAAATATATATATATATATATATATATATATATATATATATATATATATATATATATATATATATATATATATATATATACAGGGGCGGATCCAGGATATGATCAAGGGAGGGGCTGAACCATATTTTGCCGTTTTATCCCGTGTAAAGCAGGATTGAAGCCCATTTTATCCAGTGTATATTTGACCGTCAAGGGGGGGGCTATAGCCCCTATAGCCCTCCCCTTAGATCCGCCACTGTATATATATATATATATATATATATATATATATATATATATATTTGCTTGTGGGTGGAAAGACATTAAATCTGACACCGATCCTGCAGCTATTTTCTGGCGAACGACGCACTCTACTCACTCCAAATTTCAATGTTATTATCAATAATAATAATAATAATAATAATAATAATAATAATAATACGAAACGGTAGAAATTCTTCAATACTCATTTCTAGAATTTCGACTGTCTTTCTGGAAATGAGTTTGAATTTGCAAGAACATCAAAACGCTTCGTTTATGCTATCTCCATATGTGAATAGTGGTTTCTCAATTTTTTGCACTATTTTTTCTGATAGCAATTTGTATTTTTCATCATTGTAACAGTTCTACAAAGTGCATTCTTCAGAACTGGCAAACATAATGGCTCATATTTCTCAATGAAGCTACCGATATCTTGAAATTCGGTATAATAGCCTAAACGAACGTAACACAGCTTAGATTATGGAAGTTCGCCTTTCTAGGTGGTTCTTTTAGTCGTCTATTATGAATACATTGAGCACAGTCTTGTTTCAGCTTCCGAACTTTACATTAAAAAAAAATATATATATATATATTTTACAGAATTTTCACAACAAACAATAGATCTGTCTGGAGGAATTCAGTTACTTCCCTTCGTATCATCATGACTTGATATTTTATTTATTAACCATTTTTCTGCAGTTGAATACTCGATGGTATTTCGTGAAACGATATCACAACGTATTCTAAAATACCTCTTCGTAACTTAGAAAAGACCATACAACAGTAATACATTTTAATTTGCGAAAACACTGAACCCTACAATGTATTTTCCTCTATGAGGTATACTAACAAGCCTCGCTTAGTGCTGCACCCATGCGGCGGAATTCGGAAAAATATTCGTACGGCGAACTCTATGTTATTTTTGGTGATTCGACAGGCAGTATAGAGAGCGAGCGAAAGGAGTGACTCTAGGGGGCGGTGGATAAAAGATAACCGAAATGTGGAACAAGAACGTCCTAGATAATATCATTTTACATGAGATATCGTTATCGCGACTCACTTATCTGCTTTCTATTTCGAGCCATTTTGAAAATCGGCATTTATTTTCGCGTTTCTAAACAGCTGGAAAGGAAAAGCCACTAGGTGACTTGTCATAACGGTACCTCACGCAAAATAACATTGTCTAGGACGCTCTTGTTCCACATTTCAATTATCTTTTATTTACTTGAAGGTATCACATAATTACTGTAAAATTAGCTGTATTTTAATTTCGCCGGGATGAGGCCTCTGATGTTTTTCCTTGCTCTTTTACGCAAATTTTCTATCTAAATTTCACATCACTAAGTTAGCTATAGTAATATGATCTGAGTGGTGATGAGCAAGTCGTTTCTACTCTTCTTAAGGAGTGTGGTTTATCAAAGCTCCTTTATATATTTACTCTGTCAGTCTGTGTGTTCAATCGCCAGTCCGGGAGACAAAAATCTAAAGAACGACTTCCATGGATCACTTTCAATTTTGATCAGGATGTAAAGAGTAGACAAGTAGGAAGAAGTTCGTTGATTGACATAATCCAATAATCCATTTTCCGAATAGAGATCAACCATTTTCCGGTTTTAATGTTGAATCACTATGTAGATCAAAACCGTTCACAGATAGAGAGAAGCGGTTCCCTGTAATCGAGTAAGCTTCAAGTCCATCCTTAACTCGCTACTAAAACCGGAAGTGATAGAAATCCACTATAGCCTCGCGTTTCAATATTAATCTGCACAGAGGTAAAAGATAAGAGAAAAAGATTAAAAATTATTTTTGGTATCGGTTTAGCGTTCTAAGAATATAGGTACCATATTTTCTCTTAGCCTTCTGTTCAAACTCGGAGTGGCAGAAATCAACGACTCCCGGCTTTAATGCTGACAGCTACAAAGTACAAACACTAATAGATATGCAGAAGCGGTTTTCTGTAAGCAATTAAGTGTCCAAATAATATATTCCCGAGACCCCGCTATGGTTAATCAACTAAAACCGGAAGTGGTAGGAAAATACTACTACTTTCGGTATCAATTTTAAGCTAGAAAATATCATTCTATACAAACCAAACTCCTTCACGTGGTGTACACGTGACACTGCTACTTCTTATAATTATTTTTTTAATATCTATAAAATTATTTATTTGGTCACATTTCAATATAAATGCAAGTTTGTGTCACAATACCCTCCTACAATATGTCGCTATTTTGTCAAGGTTTAAAGTAAATATTCTTTATTTATTTATTTGTGTGAGTTCACCTGTGTGTTGTGTTGTGTTGTGTTGTGTGTGTGTGTGTGTGTGTGTGTGTGTGTGTGTGTATGTATGTTTGATGGTGTCGTAGGTGTTGAAGGTCGAACATAAAGAGCACACACAACCGTGGAAAAGTTGAGAACCAGGATTTTTTTTTTTCGGTCACAATGTCTACAAATCAAGGAGTCAAATAACAACTTCTAGAAGTCATTATTTCTTCCTTTTCTAGTTCAAAATAGTCTCGATGAGCAACCATTATTTGAGGGATGTTAAAGGGAGGAGAGGAGAGGGATAAGAAACAAGAGATATCTTTCCATTTCCTCCCCCCTTTTCTTAAACCGTGAGCTATATATTTTTTCCCGTCCTTCTTCCTCTTCCTCCGACGCGCTACTGACTTTTACCTCCTCAAGGGGTGCAGCGGGGAGGGAGTAGGAATGAATGACGAGGACCGTAGTTGAATGCAAATGGCCTACAAGAAGGCTTTACTGTGTTGTCGCAACAATAAAAATGTCACTGAGGAAAAAGACCTCTCTAGTCATTTTATAACACACCCACCTGTCTTCGCTGTTAACCTCTTCGCTTTTACCTACAATAACCTGTTGGCGACAGGGGGTCACGGAAGAAGACAGCTTCTGTCACATTTCACAGGGACCCCTCTGCGAGAGCCCCTCATCATTCACATTCGCAGCCGCCACAAAACACTCCAAACTTTTCTTCAACTTGAACATATTTGTTTCGTTTTGGAACAGCTCCCGTGGGGCGACTAATAAAACAATTGAAGTCACAGGAAGAATGGCTTCATCCATCATGGCTACTAAATGTCTTCCGTTCTTCTTGATCACTGGACGAACGGAAAACGGGCCGTAGCTAACGTCTCTATTCTTGCAACGTTTCTCTTTTTTGCTGGGTTAGGCGTTTCTGTTGTTCGCACTAATGTTTTCGATTTTCCATCCTTCTTTTCCTTCAGATCATCTGTGCAATAAAAATCTTTATTATCATATATTACTAAGAACTATTTGAACAATAACTCAAAGAATTTCACATGATTCTGAAACAGTGTTTCTTTCGGAAAAAATGTTCCGGGGGGGCACACTTAATATTCGGAGAGACACATATTATTTTCACAAGGTACTATTCTATCTATTATTATATTATAGACGTATTATTTTAGTTTCCTAAGGGGGAGAACACTCTCAGAACTCTGGGGGAAACAGTATCCCCAGAAAAATATGTATGAAAGAAACACTGTTCAGAAATTTTTGTGCAGGAAACTATGAATTACTGGTTTTATTCGCTATCATTGAACTTCCGATACTTGGTAAGTAGAGCCTAGATGAATTTCGAAACTATTTATTTAAGCATAAGCATATCAATTAATATTATATAATAGGTACCACAGATATAAGCTCCTTTACTACAAATTGTATTTAATATATCATAAAAAAATTGCAACTGTATTATTAAATTCGTATATTCTGATCTATACATATTCTATATATTCTATAATGTAACATACTATATTTACATTGTCTGTTACATTATCACGAAAAAATGGCTGAACCATGACCTGGGATTTTTTCAAGTTACATTGCTTAAAATACGTATCCTAAGGGAGAAGAGTAAAGGGTTTAAATTACATGCCAAAAATATAGTATTGCAAGAGCCCTCAAGTTAAGGAGATGAAACTTAGCATATAAACTCATTATATATATATATATATATATATATATATATATATATATATATATATATATATTAGTGACCTGCACGGGCCGAATTTTTCGGCCCGAGCCCAATCCAGCCCGAACGTAGCTAGGCGCGGCCCAGCCCGGGCCCGAAAAGTTTTGGAGATTTTCGGCCCGAGCCCAGCCCGGCCCGGCCCGGCCCGATAAGTTTTTTAAAATTCTTGGCCCAAGCCCGGCCCGGGCCCGATAAATTTTAAAAGTTTTTGGCCCAACCCCGGCCCGATAATTTTTTTTTAAAATTAGCTCGAGCCCCAATCTTTCTCAAAATTTAGTACTAAATTTGACCTAACCCTCTGAAACATTTTCTAAACTCTGGTTCACAACCTGACGCTTGCCTCCCGAATGGTACCATTGTCTCCTAGAACTTTGCCTGTCATCGAGAGAACAAAAACTCCATTCCCTGTAACAAAAATCTACCTTAATTGATTTTTAGCATAAAGTGAAGATGGCAATATTGTTTAGCGACAGGCAAAACATTCCCACCCCGTCTTGTTATATTTTGAGTTCAGTTAAGGTCAAGGTCAGAGCTCAATTTACCGCATAATGCCTGCAATCCTCTATAGTGAAAGTGGAGCCGCTAAGCAACACAAACTGTAAATAGCTATTGCATTCTTTGTAACATTTTTCACGGACACACTTCTTCAACGTTTGGCTTTATTCCAATTATCGTTTAACGAAAGTCAATAATTATTATAGAATTGCAATTGATCGGCCCCAGCCTGGCCCGACCTGGAGAGAAATCAGTGTCGGCCAGCCCAAGCCCGGCCCGTGCAGGTCTCTAATATATATATAAATACCGTATGCATGTTTTCTCGGGGTTTATCGTTTCGTCCCAATTTCTTCATACCACATTTTATTTATTATGATCAATCATCACTGTCTCTCTTAGCCTCGGGGCATAGACGTGGAATTTTAAACTTAAAAAAAAAAAGAGCTTATTCTAGGAGTTAAATAAACTCACAGTCAGGCCTACTGAAATAAAGAGGTATATTTCTACCTATCTACGTACCAAAACCACAAAAATAGGCCTAACTAATATCAAATGCTAATCTAAACCACTGGCGTCTCTGACATGTAAAATTTGGGGAGGGACATCAAAGGAAGCGCTTTAAATGCTAGTACCTCAGCGGAATTTTAGATTATATCACGTCGATTTGTTGTTTATTTATTAAACAGATGACTGTGATAGACTGAACAAAATTAAATTATCTAACAGCTATTCAATAATATATTGAACAATAATTTTTTAAAAAAATTCAACACCAAAATGCAAATTCACACATACAATGACACAAGAAATACAAAATCATCTTAATGTACTTTAGTTACCTATTTTTTAAGGGCGATTAGACCAAAGATCGTCATGTGACGGTCACTGCTTGCAGTAAATCTGTCTGCTAACTCGTCTTCTCTGAGGTCTAGTAAATCATTATGTGTGGGACAGATGATAACATGATTCCATCTTCCCTGTGTGCTTCTAGTCTTCGAATAGAGCTAAAGCTCTGTTCAGCTTCGCATGAAGAAACTAAAAGCACAATCAAAAGACGCAATAAGTTTCTAACTCGAACTTCTGGTTCCACTTCTCGTAGTACAGTACTTTGCAAACATGACTGACACAAGACACGCCAGTCTTCTGCAGAAACATTTTCATCTCAAGAGAAAATGACGCTGCATCTATTTCTGAATAATTTTCAAGTATGTCAACTTGCTCGACCACACCTGATAACAGCTTATCTTCTAGTTACCGAAGATGCAGGAAATCCGACTGAGTAAATCTTTATTCTAGGCCTTTCAGAGCTACATCAATGACGGCATAATATTTTTTTCCCCTATAATACGCATTGACATCTTTAGGAACCAAATCTTCTACCGGCTCTGTGTACTTCCTTGGTACTCTCTTCATTCTTGGCAAATGAAAAGGGTTCAAATTATATTTTTCTACTTTCTCACTAGCTTGTTGCATTATCTTGTCAATTCTTTCTTCGTTGTGTAGGTTCTGAATATTTTCTGAAACAATTTCAACACCTTTAATCAAGCCAGTTACAGTTTATTTCCGACTTTGGAATGAGTTCTTCAGAAGTTCCAACATGCCAATTATTTTCTGTCCAAGTAATAAATTCAACAGCGTTATGCCAGTTTCAAAATGGGATAAAAGACCTGGAGCTCTTGTAAGCCGTTTTTCGGTTTCAGAAATACCATGCAGAGTTTCTAGTATAACATCATATTTATCTAGAATTTCTGAATCTGGTCACCTCTTTATAACCATCTTGTAGGACAAAGTGGTTTTATTCTAGATACATTGTCTATTGGACCTTCAGATTAGATTCAAGTACAGCAACAAAATTTCCTCATGCTATAAGTGATTGAGAAAACAAGATACCTAACTCATGAGCCCATTGCATTGCATTCATGAGTTTCCAAATATTATCCTGAAGGACTATTACTCGAAGGAGGGTAAAAATATTAGGCATACATTAACATAATGTTATAAATCAATGGTTCTTAATCTTCTTTTAGTCACAGTCCCCTCTGAGACTATGACTGGAGCTTTGATACTCCTTCCAAGAAATATGGACTTAAATGTAAGTTTTCGTATACTTTATTTTACAAAAACTTGACCGTATCGTACATAATAAATTACTAGCGTGCCATCTAATACTAATAATTTGCAACCAAGACTAACCTAGCCCAACCTGTGTATTATCTTAGATTCAATTATTTATCTTTCATCTTACCTTCACGGACCCCCTGAGACATATCAAGAACTCTGTTGTAATTGTTTCACAGCCTGATTATTATATTCCAAATAAATATAATAATTATTTATATGCTATTCTGTCGTTAGTAAATAAATTAAATTAGAATAAAATATTGAATATTTCGTACTTCAAAACATTGGGGGGACGCGATCAAGAGAAAAAAATAAAAAAACGCTGGAACTTGTGCTCCATTATTTTTATTTAGGGGTTTATATACCGAATTTTACATCTCTAACCGAAGTGAATTCTCACATTCGACTCTTTGTGAATAAATAAAAGGAAATTTTACTTTTACTGAAATGCGGAATATTTGGAAACGCTCAAATAAGTGTCCAATTTTTAATTTAAAGTTGCCAACATGTGCCAAAAAAGTTGTAATTGGTCACGCGGTAATTAAACTACGCTAGTGGACGCTAATAACAACTGAAAATGTCTATGAATAGGTCCCCGAATTTCTTACTTTCTGCATTCATACAAACGAGAATTAGTTAACATACATTTAATGTAACAGCTAACGTTTGAATTGGTGATATTGGAGGTCTTATGATAGTACCTTCTGCTTTAATTTTATCACTTAACTTATTATCATTTAGAGTTCATGAAACAAACTGCTGATCATGTGAAGATAATTTAAAGAACTTCTCTTCGCCGTTGCGTAAATCAATAAACATGGAAGACAACTGTAGCTGAAAATAGAATAAACTATTTTCTATGTTGGACTGAAACGCCCGCCCGAGTTTATTGCGAGCCTTCAGCAGACTTTTCTGCTCGTCTGAACTGGTTGATCTGTGACGTCCGCACGAGTCTGCTGGGGGCCCGCAGCAATCTGAACCAAGCCTTACGAATGGCCGCCATGATGGATAGAGACACGATAGAGACAAGCAGTTTCCAGAACTGGTTTCTACACGTCATTAGTGTTCAAACGAGGTGCCACACGATGGGGGTTGCTATTTAAAATTTTGTAGTTATCCCCCATAACTTCATTAAGTCTCCTCTTGGGGGATTCTCCTTGTCAGCAGAATGTTGTCTTTTATGTTCCTTGAAGGATATGAAAGATTTTATGTTTCTATCTGCCTTGGTTTCTTCAGGAGACGGGCCTTAGACCCCGGCTATTTGTAGCGATCGCAAAGCGCATTTATTGCTCATGCGTAAGCTTGAAATACGCTGACCATGTATTTAAATCTGAGCGGCTAAACATGAACGCTAAAGCAATAAAATTGCTGAGAAAACGCCGGCTCCAGCGTATTTGGTGCGGGTCGGAACAATAGACCGCCTGCTGTTTAAAAGATTTCAAAAGGAATGACAGAAAGGAAAGACGTGTTGCCAGGCAAGGGGATTGTAGCAAGAAACAGCTGCTTGGAAGACACTTTGTGCAGAGATTGGAACTCTGCTGTTATAAAGTATGTGTGTGTATAACAAAAGAAAATTCACAAAAATAGAAGGAAATTCCGAAAATTAGCTAATCACAGAAAAATCTATGTAACACAATAGGGTAATTTCTCGTGATACACTTGATTGACACTTAGCTGGTGCCATGGTAATCTATAAGCAAAATATTTGGCTTTAGGCAAAAGATGACACAACGAAATAACTTGAATTTGAGCCCCTATCTCCGAAGCTCGAACTCCACCCCCAAACAGACAACCACAAGTGTAATCACAAAGAGAAATTTTCAGTTGTGTTTGAAAACGTGTCCTGTGTACATATCCAGTCATGGTTAGTGTGTTTAACACAGAGGCGTTTATAATCGAAATACAAAATAGGCCATGCCTATATGATTTAAGAGATCCGAACTACATGAATCGTGACTTAAAAATAAAAATGTGGAGAGAAGTGGCTGCGATATTTGTTCCAGACTGGGAGGGAATGGAACGGAATTCTCAGAATGAAGAAAGTAAGAATATTCTTATTTTATGATTTCATTTAATACTGTTAAGTAGAGCTACATCGAGCCAAATTGTATGTTCACTATGAATAATAATAATAATAATAATAATAATAATAATAATAATAATAATAATAATAATAATAATAATAATAATAAATACTTTGTTAAAGTTGTGCCAACTTCCAATATACCTAATATATACCAAACCTTAAGGCGCAACAGCTCGAAAGGGCCAGGGTCGGCTATGCGTCATTTTATGGGGTGGATATGTTAGATGATGGAACAATTGCCCTTAGATGGTCTAAGCCATAAATGTGTGCACAGTAGAAAGGCGGGAAATGCCACCTCTAATAGTTTGGTACTTAGGTATATCGAAAATGTTTTAAACAGCAAAGACCATAATTTTAAATTGGGATTCAATACATCTTATTCTCTTTCCAGTCTTTGAAATGACCGAAAAACTACGTTGCCTAATTATTTCGAAACTTAGTTTTGTAAAACAAACACATAATGTTTCAGTTTCCAGACATTTCTTTCCATGCAGCTTAGAAATATTCCTGGGAAAGATATGTTTATTTTATTTTATTTATTTATTTTAACTGTAACTGCTCGTGTTTTATCAACTTTGTTCTGAAACTGAAAATAAGGTGCTAAAATTGGTAGAGAGTAGGAATTTTAGAAGAAGCCAAAATCATGAGAGGAAAAAAATTAAAAGATTAAACCAGAGAATTGGTTAAAAATATCATGATGTAAATTTTATAGTTGGTGGCTTGGAATTTAGCGGTCCTTTCAGCATCGAAGCTATACAAGATGTGAACCTACAGTTTAAGGTGGAATCTAAACTACCTTTATGCGCTGAAACTTTTCAATGATCTCCCACAGGATTCGAATCCGGAACCCCATTCTCCAAAGGCACGTGCATAGCTAGTAAAGTATAAAGTAGTGTAAATGTTGGAATTTATTGATTGGGGTCTAATATTTGTTTTCGATACAGAGGATATCTTTAAAAACAAATGCCTCTTGCTCCGTCTCTTTCGACTATATCAGCGAGACTACATCAGACGTGAACTACAGCTCAACGTGGGACCCTAACCACATAAGCTCCTGCCTAGAATCGAATCCAGGTCTACCACTTCTGGCGCGGGAAATGAAAAGAAAAGACCTGGAAACCCTGACTGGCTCATAGTATGATTTACAACTTTGGTGAAACTAAAATTACCGTGTAGCCACTTAGGCCGCGTTCACTGTGGGGGGTAACGCTTTGTCGACTAGCCTAGTACTTAGTGTTATTCGTGGAGCGCATTATATATATATATATATATATATATATATATATATATATATATATATATATATATATATATATATATATATATATATATATATATATATATATATATATATATATATATATATATATTTTACAGATGTATGTGTTCGGAACACACTTCTTCTTTAGTGGACACCAAATAAGATGTGTCGCTCTATTATATGCTTTCTCTAGGTCGTTGAAAACCATATGATGCCAATGTCAATAGATGCCTTCTATTTATTGCTAGAATCTATCTGCCATCTATCTCATCTTTGGACATTCTTTTCTAATAATAATGTAGAAATTAGTTTCTGTAAATGTTGCCAAATGTGTCATAAAGTGTTATTTAAATTCACGTTTTGTTCTCAGCATTCGTGGAACATACCGTGAGCACATTTCTATAAATATAAACACTCATTCATTTTCTCAACTCTTTTTTTCTTTTATACATTGGGTCTTTCTGTATATGCTTGCATTGTTGCCAGACCGGTTCTTGTGACAATTTCCAGCAGATATATTAGTCCTTTACCACATTCCTGCTATCACTTAAACGTAACTAAATTATCAGCACTATTCGGTAGCAAGACAAGTGATGTTTGTCATTTGATATTACCTTTATCATTTTCTTCGTAAGTATAACGTTATATTCAAGGGTAAAGGATGCTTTAAACAAAAAAAAAAAAAAAAAAAAAAAAAAAAAAAAGATAATGAAAAAAACAAATTGAGTCAAAATGGGCAAGGAAAATAGTTGAAATAATACATGGTCTAATATTGGCAAGAAAAAAGTTTCCAATACGAGTTATATAGAGCCGCTGTTGGTCATTTTAGTTATGTTGGATGCAAAATGAAAAAAAAAATCAAGCTGCCAACGTGGTTCTGATGACGTCATAAGTAGCAGATACATATTGAAAAACAGTAGTTACCTTTTTCTTTATTCTTTCCTTTCTCCTCACCGACAAAACAATATATTGCTCTGAGAGTCTTGTTGGGAAGCACAAAGACATGGCTTCTGGTTGTCTCAAAGAGATACATGGTGTATGTCGTCGTAGCTGAACGGTGAAAAGAAACAACAAACGAGCAAGAGGTAAGAAAGAAAATGGAGGCGGAGACATCCCAACAAAGTAAAAATGCTTGAACCAACGTGATATGTCCCCCCGCTCTTGTGATGTTATGTGCACTCAACCGAAACAGATGTTGCTTTTTACTTGATGGTTTGATGTTGGTTTGGTATGTAAGTACGTAGTCTCTCTTCCTCTTCTTCTTTCATTCTGTTTGCCCCGTTTTTTTAATTTGTTAACACTGAGTAGAGTTAACTTACTTCTCTCAACTGGACTATATATATAATTGTTGGTGTGTCGGCCATTTTGTTTGTCACCAGTAGCCAGCGTTGTTTTGCACAAACAGTGACAAAATGAACAACAACAAGCATCTTTTGTACTTCTGTGTACAAGAAACTCACTTTTCAAAACTTTTACATGTTTCAACCATGTATCACAAACGATAATTTTGAAAAAAAAAAAATAATCGAATTTTCGACTAATCGTAGTTTTCTTGAATATTTGACATTCGAATAATGTTACTACGAGTAGTGTGCGCGTCACAGTTAGGCGAAATTAAACAACAATACGTAGATGAAATCTGCTACGTAACAATATTGTAGTAAATAAATAAATAAATAAATAAATAAATAAACAATGTTTCAACAGAATTAAAAATATGGATTATTATTGACAACGAAACATACTTTTCTAGCGCCATAAAGATGAGTTTTAATCGATTTTTTCGGAAATCGTGCATCAGAATTTATCCTCAACTTCAGGGGAGTAACCAGCGTGTTGTTCTAGGGAGAAGGAAGACATGGAGGACGAGACTTTTTACATGCTAAAAGCAAACCAAAAATCTAGTTTCTGTATATGAAAACATCACTAATCCACCATAAAAACATTTATTATTATTATTATTATTATTATTATTATTATTATTATTATTATTATTATTATTATTATTATTATTATTATTATTATTATTATTATTATTATTATTATTATTTCAGTATGCTACCTTATTGAAAAATGTGTTTTGAGTCAAAACTTTTGACCAAGTATGAAGATAGGATCACAGTTTGTAAGAAATGTATCAAAAATTTTTATAAGGAACAAACAATTCAATTTTTTAAAGCACTTATATGGATATAAATTGTTAAAAATAATAAATAAATCAGAAGAAAAATAGGGTTAAACTTAAGTATTATTACGCTTTAATATAGCAATAAATTCGTTACTGTATATATTCAATTAGGCAAATGAGAGTAACGAAATAGTTATTAATTTGTTTGAATTATTTTTACGTGTTGGCATAATTTTAAATTTTTAAAGAAAAACTTCCATCTTTTCTATTATAAACTATTTTTTTTTTTTTTTTTTGCTATAAATATTAAGGAAATTTAATAAACAAATAACAGAGGAACCCCACTGGGGCGCAGAATAATTTTTGAGATGTGGACACCTATTCCTCCCTTTCCCCGGTGGCTACACCCATGTGTAATTTGTCTGTACAACCCATTAAGATGCTCCCTTTCTGTGAAACTGAACATGTAAGGTCTTGATAAAATTTGAATCGTGATGACTCGGTGTGGCGTCTATCTACTAAGAGAACAACCCGGTTTCAATCCTAAGGGCGAAATTTATTCTTGCGTTTCACCCAGCTCTAGATGTGGCTCAATACTTCATTTAACTTGTGTTGGAGATAAATATGGTCAGACCGTGATGTTAAATACATAGAGGCCGATTAATTATTGACTTGCGTGATCGCAAAGCATCTTTACGATCAATTTCCGACAAACAACGTTATGTGTATTTTTTTTTTATTTCTTGTAATGACGTCAATCATAAGATTTTGTGATCTTCAAACTAAATTTATCATATTGAAAGCCTTGAATCCGAATTTTAGAACAAAATTTCTTAATAAACATGCTGTATCTTTGATGATTTTTTAAATTATATTTTTTTATTTTTATTTTTATTTATTTTATTTATTTCTTTGTGCAGAGAGCAAGCAAAATTGTAGAAAATCACAAGCTTCCATTTGGGATTTGACTAATATAGGTATGGTATGTGTAATTCCACGGAAAATAAAATCACAAAACACATAGAGAAAAGAAAAATTTTGTGAGAAAAGAAAAATTTTGTGTGACACTTGTGATCGCAAAGGTTTGGAAGAATGATATTTAATCGGCCTTGTTTGTCATAAATTGATAGCAAAGATATGTAACAATCACATAAGTCAGTATTTAATCGGCCCCATAATCTCCTACTTCTATGACAAAGAAAATAAAATTTTGATTATAGGAAAAGCAAAATGCCATCCACCTTGAAAACATCGCATAACAGGGCTGCTAGAAAATTGTGAACTCCAATATTTTAACATATAGTTTTTTTTTTTTTTTAGTTGTTTGGAAAATTTAAGAAATTAAGAAGAAATATGATAAGATCCTCCAGCTTTCCTGGCTAAATACCAGAGACTATGGATCACAGACTAGAATATACAGATCGCAAACTCAGCGAAAAATTGGAAACTTGGCTACAGTAGCGCCTCTAACACGCGACGACGGAACTGACCAATCGATGTGGCGTCACCTACATAGAAATTTCGAAAGTAACCACAGACTAGATTTTCGCTCCTTCAGTTGCATTTGGGGAACAGCTTTTTCTGTTGTCGTACAATATATATATATATATATATATATATATAAAGGTGGAATGGAACGTCTAGTCCAAAGACAGTACAAGAAAAAGTGAACATTAGGTTATCTGATCTTTCTGCACTACATCTAAAATTGAGATGCGAAGCAGACGAAAACAATCCGCCCGTTACTATGCCAACCCATGACGTCACGTTCCAAGACCGATGGCAGCGCCATTTACACACGACGACACTGATCTCGCCCACCGACAGCGTTGATTGGTTCTTTCACTGTGTAGACGATCCAAACTGATTTCAATAGCGCATATAGGAAGTTGCTTGTCTGTATATATTCTAGTCTGTGCTATGGATGGAGCAAATACATAGGATGTGTTGCGAGAATTGTATCATTGTATTTAAAAAGTCGTAGGATTCCTAACACAGTATAACTAATTTCACCACAAACATTAGTATTACATCTCCAACTAACAAACACTGGAATTAAGCGTACACTGAATGAGAGATAATATTTTGACACTTTTATTGGTTAGTAAAACTATTTTTTTTTTTAAGAAATAAAATTTGTTACACATTTTTAATGTGAATTGTTAGAATCTTGATAATTTTAGCAAATTCTTTAGTGCACTCTCATGCTCTTCCCTTTTAAATGAACTATCCTATCCTATGCCCTCAGTTTCAAAGGGTGTCAATACCGTTGCTTATACGAACGATTGACGTTAAATTAAGAAAATATTAAATATATCTTTCCTTGGAGAATTTCTGAACTGTGTGGAAGAATAATACTGAAAAGTTTAGCCTATACATATATATATCTGCTTCACACAACATACTCTTTGTGTAATTATAATGCATGGAAAAAGTATACATGTAAAATATATTGAATTCTTTCCTTCAGTTTATACGTCTGCGACTCTGGTCATCAAGGATAATCGTTTCACTATATTTTGCATATAACAACAATGCAATGAATAATTATTTTGAGTAAACGAAATTTCAGTACATTTCGTCAATTTCTGAGACTATGTAATGCGGCATTATTTTATACCTGCACCGCATTACATTATATAATACTTGGAAGGTGGTGATTTGCATTCTGGTCTATACCTTATGATTTAAATCTAAAGGATCTATGTGAATTTTTTGAAGTGAAATATATAAACAAATATTGTTAAGTTACAAATTGAAAGAAATAATTTTGAAACGCTACGAGTGATGTATCACTTCCTATATTCCTAATGGAAATTCAAATCGTTCCCACAATGCAACAAAAGTGACTCTGCGACACTACCGGCTAGAGTTGTAACTAACTGCATCGTCTGCTACTGGCAGTAGCTAAGTGTATCATTGGCTAATTCTATCAGACTCATGCTCTCTGAATGATTTGATTCGTTCTTGCTTTTAGTAGTTCATAGTACTCAACTTCCTTGAGTGGCGGCGCCACAGTCTCCACAGTTTTAGCGGGAAGAGCAGCTGAAACCTCTTATAGTATATTATTACTTTATGGGTTAAGCAATCCTCTGCGGATGGAATTTTAAGAACTAAAAATAAAATAAAAATATATACAAAGATAAAACTAGAAAATTAATTTATTGTTTTAATTGGCGAGAAAGTATATGGATCCCTAAGTTAAAATATATATTCGGGAGAGGCTTTCTCTCTCCCCCCCCACCATCATAAGTAAACGACCTAGTAAACAGTATAAACTAAAATGACTTTCTTCAAAATTCCAAGTTTACGATGAAACATATGCTATATTTTAAAATCTTCAGTCTGATAGAAATAATCTCTCTTTCTCTCTCTCTCTCTCTCTCTCTCTCTCTCTCTCTCTATATATATATATATATATATATATATATATATATATATATATATATATATATATATATATATATATATATATATATATATATATACGTATACAAATAATATAAACGAACTAGCTTTTGGCTGAGTCTGCTAGGCCTACGACCTCACATTTGTTATCTATCGGCCTTTGCATCAACAGTGAATTTCGTGAACTTGCTCTTCATATTTCCTGAATCTGCCCATCCGAGGGCTTCGCCCACACACACTGTCTTTACTCAGTCTACGGCCTCGCACCTATTGAACCCACAATTCTATCGTTTCTTTTCCTATTTCAATTATCTAAAGGATAAGATTTTGTATCCCAAGAAAACGTCCATTTAAATAGCATGGGAATTTCTTCATCCCCCTTTAGACCGCTAAAAATTAAAAATATTCATTTTCGGCAATTTTCCTGTCGGTTAGTTCTGGAAGGTTACAATCATGCCAAATTTCATTATTTTAATCCTGCCGGAAGTGCCTAAACATTTTGGGGTGTAGAAGATGTCCCATATAAATAACATAGGAAAGATTTTTCAGTTCTCCATAAAAACCACTCTACGGTTGGAAGTTTTTATTTCTGGTGATTCACTTAGGTAACGCTAACGAAAACGTACAAGCATACCGAATTTCAAGTTTATATTCCAACTCTAAGTACCTAAAACATGAGATTATAGGTCCAGAAAAAGGTCCATTTAAATAACAGGGAAATTCTTCATCCCCTCTTTAGAACCCCTAAAAATTAAAAATATTCAATTTGGCAATTTTCCTGTGGGTTAGTTCCGGAAAGCTACAATCATGCCAAATTTAATCACAGTAGCCCTACAGGAAGTGCTCAATAATTTGTGTCAGCTCATGTAGTTTCATATATAGTTAGGAAGGATGTATTATATGATAGAATATCTTACTGTCATAGTACCCCAGTGGTTATGTTTCAGTAACACATCTAGGATATCAGTACACAAGAATTATATGGATTGAACTACAGTAAAACCTGTCTTCAACGGACCCTTTATTAAACGGAAAACTGTCTTAAACGGAAATATTTCATGGTCCCATGTATTTTGGAGAACAAAACGTGTAAAAAGTCTCTTTATTAAGCGGAAACTGTGTTACGCGGACAACGGAAAGAAAAATAAACATTTAACGGAAAACAACATCTGAGTTCCGGACTACAGCGTTTAGATGTTTAGACATTTTGTGAGACATATACATTACACTGTCTGCGATAAAATGTTCGTTCTTTTGTTAAATATTTCTGGACAGTGTTTACCTTCCCCAACCACTGCTCATATTCACCCCCACAAATTGTCCTTAATCCCCGCAACTTTAATCAAAAATCATACGGAATGTCGGAAAGAAGAAAACGAGATAGAGGAAGAAGAGGAATACGATACCGAGTTCGAAGAAGAGTGTAGAATAAATACATATCAAGATGCTCTCAGAAGTTTAAAGGAGCTGAAAAATTTGTCTTACGGAAAAATGATTCTGATTCACTTAGTATAATTTCTCAGGCTAAAGTGTATGCGGAAAGTCAAGCAGCCAAGCAGCAATGTACACAGAAAACCCTGCTTGGCTATTAGAAAAATAAAGAAAACGTGTGCATAGTATATTTTGTATTCATTTTAATTTTTTGTGTATTTATTCGTAGAAGAAAGAAGTACTGCAATCGAACAATGTACGTTCAGCAATATATTTTCTCAGTATGCCCCTTTATAAGCATGTATTTTTTTTTTTTTTTTTTTAAAAAAAGGAAAGGTCTACCTCCACTAAGCGGACACCTGACTTTAACGGAAATATTTGCAAGTCCCGCTCGATTCCGCTAAAGACAGGTTTCACTGTATTTTATATATATTTTAACATACAAAGACGTGATCTTCTGAAACGATTCAAACAACAGTGTTACCTTCACACGTGTCCCTTAATCTGAATCTAGCAGGAATGATTGCGTTGGAAACTGATGAACCTGAAAAATAAATATAATAAATAATATAGATATTTGATTAATGTATTAAAGAAAGAAGATATATGGATATAAAATATATAAAAATATAAAATGTATATATTAATTATAAAGGGAAAAAATGAATACTTACCACTTAGTATCGTACTGGATCCGAAGGGCGCAACGTGTAATTCTTCGCTAGAGCTGAAAGAAAGAAGAAAAATCTTAGAAATATACATATATATTTGTAAATAAAAGTAACTAGAAGAATAGTTGAGATATCGTTATTACTGAAACCCACTGAAGTTATTACTGAAAAAAATGAAATGAAATTTTTGAGTTTTACGTCCCACGGTTATGCCGGTTAGGCTAAAGGAGACGCTGATGATGAGAGATGAATGAAATGGTGGAATGAAGAAAGTGGGAGGAAACGGGAGAACCCCGAGAAAACCCACGCACACGAGTTATTACTGAAGTTAATACGATATAACCTAAATTAACTAAAAGCTATTGGAAGAAGTTTACATTCATTGCAAATATAAGCAATTTAACTATATAATTGTATTAGAGTTGATTAGATATATCAATCTGGAGGATAAGAATATTGAAACTTGAACGAATTGATGACAAACCAATTTAAACGAATTGATGATTTAAAAAAATAAACAAATAAAATTTGCTTCGTACCTTACGTTTTAAAGTATTTTAAAAGTTTCCACAGAATGTCTTTCGGCCTTTCCGAGTCCAATAATGAGTTATGCCATTTCCTTCTGCTAAACGACTATTGCTATAGGACATTACAAATTGGTCTTATAAAATTGTAATATTAGTACGTATCTATTAATCTACATAACTCTTGAATAAGAACTAATTTTTGATTTTTTTTTTTTTTTTTTTTTGCAATAGATAGCTAGAGCAATCATCTCGGCTGATCTCGTTAATGGGATCCATCCATTAACATCACGGGTAAAGGTGACTAATGACCATCCGTTACTCCACTTATAACTCTTGAACAAAACCGAACTTTTGAATTCTTCTTTTATAGGGATGGCCACAAAGTTCCGGTTCCGGCGTAGATCCGGTTTTCAGAACCGGTTCCGGAACCGGTTCCAGACCTGGATCCGAAAGCCCACAAAGACCCGTAAAGGAGGCACAAAGTTTACCTTCAAAACATTGCAAAGAGGAGCCCTCCCCGCCCAGACCCGCTTGTGCCCCTAGAAAAAAATTTTGGTGTACGAGTGGGTGTTTAGCCAAATGAGTTTGCCAGTTAGTAAGTTACCCAGTTTGTTTAGCCGCCGCCTGGGCTCCTGTCTGTCACTTCCATCATTTCATCTAGCACACTGTTCACAGCCAGCAGCTCGGGTTTAGCATAGGGATGGCCACAAAGTTCCTGTTTCGGAACCGGTTCTTGGAGATACAGTTTTCAGAACAGATTCCTGACCTGGACCCGAAAAACCTGTCCAGAACCGGATCCGTTCAGAGCCGAAAACCGGTTCCACCAGGAACAGGTTTTGGCCATCCCTATCTTCTTTTTGCAATTGATAGTTAGAGCGATTTACTTGATGCAATTCGTTAGTTGAGACAATCCAACATCTTCCATCTTTCCTTCTAGGAAAGAAGCGAGGAGTGTGGAGAAGAAGAACGCAACTAATCGCAAAATTAGAAGAAAATATTGGGAGTTGAAAGAGGAAGCTAAAATCGAGAAACATGGAAGAAACATTTCCAGGCCCAAAGTGAAAATTAAGAAGAAGAAAAGAAGAAGAAAATCACTGCTAGTCAGGATTGAACCAGATATCTTTAGAAACAATGGAAGGACACACTTGTTCAGTGATAGAGCGCTCAGGTTTAGTGTCAGGGTTCACCTGGTTCGATGTCAGGCCATACGAGTTTTTGATGGGCTATCGTATCCTTGGGTTTTCGTAGGGTTCTCCCGCCACGTTTTCATTCCACCAATACCTTTATTTACCATCCATCTTCTTTAGGCTAAGAGACCATAATTGTGGGAAGTAAAACTGGAGAAATTTGATTTCATTTTTTCTTAGACAAAGATCTATCTGGAACTATCTATTTGACATCTTTGAGGAAGGACCGAAGCGAAACTGTATGGATTTAGAAAACGCCTTTAAATAAATTATAAAAAGAACACAGTAAATTGTCAAAGAATTACCTTCTTCCAAAGATGATTTATCGAAACGATTATTGTCTGACAACTTAATTATCAAACGAGAGGGGTGGAAGAAGAGCGAGAAAGAAGAAGAAGAAGAAGAAAGCCTGCGGTTCATTGTGTTGGTCAGGAAATGGTTAATCTAATGCTTCCGTTTGAACGAGTGGGGAGGAAGTGTTTATATATGTATGAAAAGGGATGAAAAAGAAAATAAATGGAACAATGTTTAATGGTTTAAAAGAAATGGTCAAGCATCAATGAAAAAGGTGTAAATGGGCTGCAGAAGAAAAATTTTACGCAAATTAGCCACTAATTTACTTACAAATCACTTTAGCTTACCTTTTTGTGCAAGGTACAAAAACATTACCGTTGAAATTACTTCTTATGGGAAGGAAGGAGGGATTTTTTTAAAGATGCTACAATTAAGATAACCTTATGTACTCTGTGTACACCAATTACAATGAAAAAGTTTAATTGCTACTGCAACGGAGTAGGTCACTGCAAAAAGAATTAACCATTATGATTAAAACAAGGCAAATAGTTACGCACTTACGTCATAGTTATCTTAAAGTCATTACAAAAAATATTGAAAAAATAAATATTTCAGTTTAACGTCCCACGATTATACTCTTTAGGCTAAGGGAGACGATAATTAAAGCAAGTTAATGATGATGAAAGAATTGGTGGAATGAGAAAATGGGAGAACAGGAGTATTCCAAGAAAACTCACGGACACGGTGTTGTCCACCACAAACTTACTTGGCCGGTTGAGTTAACGGTTTCGACGGGAAGTGAAAACACATTATTAACCCTCGAAGTGTAATGTCTATGCTTTGTTGTACGTTAGTGAATTTTCGTAGTTAAATGTGTGTGCGGTTCTGGGTTCGCTTTCCGGTTATGTCCTCCCCGCTGGTTTAATGGCTAGCCAAGGCGTAAGCGCTTTTACTGCACGTGGTACGGGATCGATCCTGAATGAGGGATTATTAAACACTTGGGCACATTACAGCGGTTCGAATTCCACTTTAAATTTTAGGTCCATGTCTCAACTAGTCTTGGTGCTGAAAAACGGACGCTAAACTTTAAGAAACAAACAACAGTCGATCAGGCTACAATGTCCATGGTTTTAAAAACAATCAACTGACTAATAATTAGAATCCTGTTGTTTTTAAATACCTGTAGTAGGTATTGTTTAATATAGTCTTGGCGTTGAAAAAGGGATGCGAACTTCCAATCAATTATTTCTTTAAATGTTAGTGCGTTAAAGAATACGAGAACAAAGTGGATTCAAATCCACACCTAAAAGTCGACAATACCTTAAAATGGAACTGAAATAAAATACAAGGTAGATGCCACCGCACTAAACTTTGTCGTTCCCATATCTTAAATCACATCATGATGCTGCAGTAGAAACTCAACTATATATTTTCGAAATATGAAGTAAATAACCTGAATCGTTTTCTGAGAAATTCATCCAAAAAAGGAAAGAAAAGAGTGAGCTACCGTTGGTGGATTTTTCAGTAGAAATGATGCATATATACAGGATAATCAGCAGAAATGCAATTTCATAAATTCGTGCAAATGAGCTATTTGTACTCATAGTTATCATACTTGTACTCATAGTTGTACTCATAGTAATGAGCTATTTGAAAAGCATCATGCTCCGATTTTTTTTTTTTTTAATGCCCAACAGTTCAGAATAAATGTGTAATAATAGTCATGTATCTCAATTTTCTTCCCCACTTTTAAAATGAACTTGTCTAATTCTTACAAGTAAAACAAATGTTTGTATTCTAGATATCAAACAGCATAATGTTTCGAATTTCCTAGTCTTGCATTCAACAAGCCAAAGGAAAAACGGTGTGTAATAACATTAAAAAAAAAAAATCCCACTTTTCCATTTCATTTGAATATAATTTCCTGAATTCGTGCAGGTGAATAACAATTCCGAACATCAAAATTCTTCATATTCTGAATGTCTAACAATTCAGAAGAAATGTGTAATAACAGTTACATTGGTAAATCTTCTTTTTTCTTTTGGGATGGAATTTCCGAAGGCGTGCAAGTGAATCAAATATTTACATTCTGTACATCAAATAGCAACATACTTCGAGTACAAATAACATTACATTCAACAGACCAATAATAATAATAATAATAATAATAATAATAATAATAATAATAATAATAATAATAATAATAATAATAATAATAATAATAATAAAGTATGAAGGAAGAAACTTCTCTTTTCACATGTTTGAAATGAAATTTCTCGAATTCGTGCAAGTGAATTAGATATTACTTTTTGGGAATCAAAAATCATTATATAGTGAATTTCCTAGCTTCACGTTCAACGGCTTACAAGGGAAGAGAGGGAGATTATATATCGAAGTGGAGGATGGTTTATACACGAATCGAAAGCACTAATGACACCTATTATGAAACTGTAATAAAAATTTTCCGAATGCATATACTGTGTGAGTTATATTAATATACAAGGTGTCTAGAAAATCCGTTGCCACCCCTAGAAATCGCAAACGATACGACAGATGCCAAAACAGGAAAACACGTGTTTAATCATTTTAAAAGTACAATGTATCAAAGCAAAAATTGTTGTCTCAGGGCCACCCGCAGGGTCCCAGGCGGGGGGGTCCAACTGAAAATTTGCAAATGGTGACGAGATCAAGTAGCGTATCGTTGGAAAGCTGTTGGGAAATGAACGAAGACGAAACAAGTCTATACTCTCTAAAATTACCATATGCAAAATGGTGGCCGGTCAAAATGTCAGCAAAGCCACCATTGTAAAATCTATGGCCACCCTCATAAATTTGAAATGGTGCGACAGGTATCAAAACAGTAAAACACGCGAGTCATCAGTTCGAAAATAATGATTGAAAGTAAAAATATTTGTCCCAGGGTCCTCCACAGTGTCCCAGACGGGGTCCTACTCAAAATTTTCAAATTTCAAGGGGGGTTAAATAGAATATTGTTTGAAAGCTGTTGTTAAATGAAACAACTACATGTGTATGGAAGTAGTTATTCACTGTGCATGTAAAATGAACTACGATTTAGCACTTTTGTCAAACACAAATGTCTAGAAAATCAGTTTCAGACTTTATTCAAACTATTTCCGATGTTATCTGATACAATATTCGGTGAAGATGGGAAAACTTACAATTAAATATGCATATGCCTCGCACCGTACATGCATTCGGACCAATAATAATATTAGCTTCTTAATGAGCATAGTTAGTGTATAAGCCATCTTCCACTTCAATATAATAATCTCCGTCCCTTTTCGTTTTTTGTTCTTGTCTTCCTGTTCTTTCTTTCTTTACACATTAATGGGCCCCGAAGAGCAGAATCTCATAGTAGGCGTATTTCCTTTCTTTACGTTGCGTACGCGAATTAAAGTGAAAACAAACGAACACCCGACGACAGAAAAAAGAACTAAGACGCAAGATGTTTGCACAGAGTTATCGTAGAACATCCAGACTTCTTCCATCTACTTTCATTTAACAACAGTTTTCAAACAGTGTGGTACTTGACCCCCTTGAAATTTGAAAGTTTTCAGTTGGGAGTCCCCGTCTGCGACCCTGTGGAGGACCCTGGGACAAATATTTTTACTTTCAATCATTCTACTTTCGAAATGATAACTCACGTGTTTTTCTGTTTTGACATCTGTCGCACCATTTCAGGCTTATGAGAGTGGCCATAGACTTTACAATGGTGGCTTTGCTGACATTTTGACCGGCCACCATTTTGCATATGGTAATTTTAGAGAGTATAGACTTGTTTCGTCTTCGTTTATTTCCCAACAGCTTTCCAACGATACGCTACTTGATCTCGTCACCATTTGCAAATTTTCAGTTGGACCCTGCGGGTGGCCCTGAGACAACAATTTTTGCTTTGATACATTGTACTTTTAAAATGATCAAACACGTGTTTTCCTGTTTTGGCATCTGTCGTATCGTTTGCGATTTCTAGGGGTGGCAACGGGTTTTCTAGACACCCTGTATATTAACATAACTCACACAGTATATGTATTCGGAATTTTTTTAATTACAGTTTCATAATAGGTGTCATTAGTGCTTTCGATTGGTGTATAAACCATCCTCCACTTCGATATATAATCTCCCTCTCTTCCCTTGTTAGAAGGAAGTGTAACAATAGTAACTTTCTTTAATCTGTTTATAACTATACATCATTATCATCATCATCATAGGTATTCTGCCGTTATTCATTGCCGCAACTGAGAAGCTTCCATGCTGCACGGTCTTCCACTAACCTCTTCGTCTTCACGTACGATTTTTCTGTTTTGATATAATCTATTAATAGTACTCTCCTTCGCCACCTCCCTGTCTCTCCTGCCACCATACCCTCTAGCACGTCTCTCATGACACAACTCCTTCTGAGCCAATGAAAGCTATACAAGTTATTATTAATTTTTCACACATGTTCTTGATACACTAGACTCTCGCTAATCCGGCCCTCAGTAGTCCGGCCTCTCAGTAATCCGGCGCACATCCAACCAAAAACACGCGCAACAATGCTTAGTTAAACAATGCTTTATATACTGTACGTATTCGAAATTGTAGCGTTCTTTACAGTTCGGTTGCATGATAAAATATGCCACCGTCGCGTATCATCATTGGTGGTTCCAGTATTATTAGAACAAGACAATACATTGCAAGGGTATGTAGATGAACTTGTTAATAATTATTCTGACGTGTTTTGTAAGAAAATAGGGAAGGTGAAAGGTGTTGAATATCAAATACGTGTTAATAATGAAACACCAATTAGGAAAAAGGCGTATCCATTAAGTAAACAAGATCAGAAGCATATGGATATTATTCTAGATGAATTGTTAAAAGAGGGCGTGATTGAAAAATCAGATAGTGAATGGTGTTTTCCAAGTTTTCTGGTTAATAATAAATCGGGGGACAAAAGATTAATAGTTAATTATCAGGATTTAAATTCCCGGTTGTATTTAAATCCTCAATACACTCCTAGGATGGAGGATATATTAGCTGAGATATCTAAAGGTAAAATAAGATCAAATCTTGATGTCCGGAGGGCGTATCTACAAATTCCTCTCACTGAAAATTCTAGCAAATACACTGCTTTCATGACTTATAGGGGGCTGTTTCAGTGGCGTGTTTTGCCATTTGGTTTGGCAGCAGGTTCCCATATGTTATCAAAAATTATGACAGAAATATTGTATCCAATAAAACATTTAGGAATTGAGTGGTTCTTCGATGATATAATAATTTTTCAAGATACTATAGATGAACATAAGCGTGTATTAGAATTGGTATTGCAGAAATTCAGAGATGCAGGGATAACGTTATCTTTAAGTAAGTCAACCTTATTTCAGACTAAGGTATCGTACCTTGGATATGTTATTGATGGAAATGATTTGTATTTAGATCCCTCTAGACTTGAAATTATTAAGAATTTGCCTCCCCCAAAAAATCGAAGAGGTTTGTTAGCTTTAACAGCGTTTTTGCAATATTATTCCAAATTTATTCCACATTTTCAGGAAATTCTGGAACCCATTAACCGATTAAGGTCAGCAAAAGTTGAATTTATATGGGGTCCTGAGCAGCAAGCAGCACTTGATAAATTAAAAGATTTATTCGAGACTCATATTGTATTATGTTTACCTAATTTAAATGGTAAGTTTGTAATTAGTTCGGATGCATCCACAAAATCCTTAGGGGGATGTCTCGAAGAATATGATAGTGATGGGGTGTTACGGCCTATTGCTTATTTTAGTCGAAAACTTCGTCCTTATGATTTAAATAAGCCTATATATTTATTGGAATTAATGGCCTTGGTTGAATGTATGGAACGATTTAAAACACATTTACATAATAAATTCGAGGTACGAGTTGATCACCAAGGATTGGCATATGCCATACGAAATTTAAAGAAAGTAAAGAACTATGGAAGTTTATTATATCGGCTATTAGGGTTTGATTTTGAAGTCAAACATGTACCTAGTGTGTTAAACACGCCTTCAGATTTTATTTCCAGGGTCCATGACACGCAGATGTTCGAGTCAGTTGATTTAGAACCTACTTGGAAAGATGAGGTAACTAATATGTGCAAAATTAATTTGTGATTAATGCCTTTTGCGTCTCAGGCTGTGTTTACACATCAGAGAAGGGATGAAGAATTGATGAAAATAATTGAACAATTAGAAAATAATATAAACGTTGACGGATATAAATTGGTTAAACGTATATTATGTAAAAAGACGAAAGCTATTAAAAATCCCTATAAAATTTGTATACCTAAGAGTTTGATAACATCTATAATTGATTATTATCATAATAATATATTACCGGGTGCTCATGCTGGAACGCAGAGAAGTATCTCTAAAATCTGTGCAAGATACACGTGGAATGGAATAATTAGGGACATTAGGGATTATGTTTCACGGTGCAAGGAATGCCAAATAAATAAAAGTACTAATAGACAGTCTATGGGACAACTCATTTCTCAATATGAGAAAATTCCGAACGCCCTATGGTATTTTGATGTATGTGGGCCATTATGTGAATCAAAATCTGGCAAATACTGTCTCATTGTTGTAGATTCTTGTACTAAATTTATGTGGTTAGAGCCTTTTAGAACTTTAAATGCTAAAACGTACGAGATAAGCTGTATAAAATTATGTGCCGATTCGGATTTCCCCATTCGGTTTCCCATGATAATTCGAGTCTCTTTGTTTCATCTTTATTTAAAGATTTTCTGTACGGACAAGGAATTAGGGATATTTGTATATCTCAGTACCACGCTGCTTCGAACGCATCGGAGCGTTATTTGCGTGTTTTGAAGGATTGTCTGAAAATTTATTTCCGGAATAAACAAACTAAGTGGGATCAGGGTATCCATGAAATTGAATTTTCTATAAACTCAGCAGAGCATACTGAATCAAAATGTTCACCAATGGAGCTAGTGTATAATTATAATGTATGCGATCCCCTAGATGTGAAATGGGAAATTGATAACTATGAAATCAGACAAAAGGACAAAAATTTATGGGTAACAGCGTTAGAGAATTTGGAAAAAGCGTGGCACCGTAAGAAGAGAGAATATGACAGGAAAAGATCTCCTGTAACATATCAAGTTAATGATAAGGTTTTAATAAAGTCCCAATTTAAATCTAGTCTAGCTGATAAGGTGACTAAATCATTATGTCCTAGGTGGCTTGGCCCATTCCAGATTTTGAGATTACTTACAAAAAATACATTACAAGTTAGATCAATTGAGAATCCTAATGATGTAAGAAAAGTACACGTTTCAATGACAAAAATTTATCGTGAACCTAGATTATCTGTTAATAATTAAGATCAAACCAACTGTAAATTTCATTTCTGTGGATCAACTGTATCTAGTCAGAATCTTGAATTAAGTAAATTAAATTAAGATAGAATTACACAAATAAACAACTTGGTCAGCATATATTTTAAATATTGTATGTATGTGATGTTAATATATTTTTTGTATTCCAGGCCTGGAATGAATGTCGTGTGACTGTCCTTTACACTTTGTACTTCGTGTATTCAATTTGGATTGTAACTTGTTTGGTGTACGCAAGTTTTGTTATCCTGGTAAATTATTCATTTTGATGTTCTGAAACTACCCGAGCTGATGTAATGTAAGTCATTGATTTCATTTTTATTATAAAATTCTGTTATTACTTCAGGAAATTAATAATTATAATTATATTGGTCTCCTATTAATGGAAATTATTTAAAATTGGAAATATTAATTGTGGAAATCAGTATTTCGATCATCATTGGAATTGTTATTATAAATTATTTTTGATTATTTACTCATGACCTTATATTACTAATACAAGGATATGCTAGGTCGGGCGAGTCAGATGGATGCATGTTATTGAATGAGATTTTGGGGGAAGATATTTTTTGCTTTTAGTTTTTACTTTTATTTGGTGGTGCATGAGAGAATGAGTCTGGTATTAGTAGTTGGTGCTGGAGTAGGTGTTGATGTTCTAACCAAATTGACACAAGACTGCTATAATCAAAATAATTTATAAAATAAAAGTACTACTTTTATTTTATGGGGGCCTCTCGATGTTGTTGTATGTTAAAAAAAAAGTCAAACATATGTTATTAATGTACAAGTGTTGGTAACACTGATAAATTGGTAACTATGCCATCTAGTGACAGGGTTTTGAACATGAAATTCTGTAGATACGGTTTACGTCAGAATTCAGGGAAAATTGAAACTGGTGGGACCTTTTGACCAAGTGTTGTTAAAGTTATAAAAATGGTGTATAATATTCATCCGTTGATAATTAATTATTGTGATTTCTGGAAATAACATAGTGTTAAACATCTAAAATTGGGTGAGTTTGTTCCATGATTTTGCTATTTGGAGTTAATTATATCTTTAGAATCTGTAATTGACCGTTATTCTATTAATTTTACAACCGTAACCTAAAGGTTAAATTGCTTAACAACTAGTAAATTCAGCTTTTGTCTTAGAATTTATATATATATATATATATATATATATATATATATATATATATATATATATATATATATATATATATATATATATATATATATATATATATATATATATTTCAAAATTTCGATATTTCATGAGCCAAAAATTAATATTAGAAATTGTTATAAATATTAATTCTAGATATTTCATGAATTATAGTTTGAGCTCTTGGGGTAGTTGACTACTAGAACCATTATTGAATGTTACATTTTTTTGAAAGTTGTTGTTCCTATTTCTTGTTCAATTCGAAAATAATAATTATTTACATTAAATTCATAATCTTGTTATTCAACCTAATTGATAAGTGATACTTGAACATTCGTTACTATTTTTGGTACGTGGAATAGAGAAGTTGAAATTAACTAATTTAATACCGTCTATGCAGATTAATAGCGTATATTAAAAGTTGAGTGCTTATACATACGTATATACTTATTTAAACGATTTAATGCGGATTACTCTCTACTACAATTTTTGGGGGTGGCGTATTGTGACCCTGACCAGTGACGATGCGATATTACTGTTTCAATTCTTTATCCTTTTTATAAAACGCACGTTACAGACAGTTAAAAATTAGGGACATGTTTCATAGTGAGTGATACTACTCAAGGACTAAGTTTTCTTTGAAAATTAATGTATATTTGGATTTAATAAAGTATATCCTCTATGCTTTAAAATTATATCTTTCGATTTAATAAAGTACAGTACACTATATCCCCTATGTTTTCAAAATATATAAATAAAAAACAAGATAAATAAATAAACCAAATAAATGTCAGACATTCAATAATCCGGCACTTTCGCTAATCCGGTACCCATATATGCCAGAAATGGCCGGATTAGCGAAAGTCTAGTGTACACCCTAAACCTCCGTATGCGGGAATTGATGGTGATAAGAGAAACACCAACATTTATGTTTATCAGAACGTGAGTGAGAGAGTGGGCGGCGGGAGAAAGTTTATTTTGATCTCTTATCATGTTAAGTGGAATGAATAATAAGAACGATAATGATCACATATAACAATCAAGAAGAAATGGTAAAAGAATTGCCGAAATCGGTTTAGTAGCTCAGAAACATTGCTTAGAATAAACGTACGAACACACTTATATAAGTGTGAGATACGTATGAGATGAACTACACATTGTTATCACTATGTTAATTCCGTATCTGTTAGACTTATTGTTAGGTTAATATTACAAGTTCAGCACAAAGTAACAAGTGTCTCATTTGAAGTACGTACTTGAATCCATGAAAAAATGTATTTACAAGAACAGATCAATATTCTATATCAGATAAATGTTACAAGTTTCTTTGTATGCATTGTCACGCAAGGACAAGTGACTAATAGCCTATAGGAAAGGAAAGGAGCGTAATGATCAAGTATAAAAGCAGAATTGATGGGATTTCCCGACCTTCGTTGTCTGTCTGTGCGACAATATTTCTGGAAATACAATATTCAATAATTGATTTGCTACCAGCTATTCATTGACACTATTTTTCTCTAGGACATACTGTACATGACTGAGGTCGATACGTAAAGTATTTTATAATATTGCAGATTTAATCAATCTTTTGCCATCAATACGATTGCCGTCGTGTTGACGGCAAGCGGCTACATGCATAGGAAGCTGGCTTCTATGATATAGAAGTTTAGGTTGGTACGAATGAAATGTCCGTACCCCAATTACGTGTTTTCAACGGCTTCTCAAAAATAAATTAAAACTACGATACCGGCCTAATAACATTAGTCCCTTGCTTCAGTTGTACTCTTTTACTATTCCTCGGCCAATGAATCTATGCCATGATAAAAGAAGTATGGAGTCTGGATCATGCAAATGGTTGTAACCGCACTGCCCGGTCATCAGGAAAGTTCCTCCTTGCCAAGTTCCTCGAGATGTCTGAACAGGTGGTAGTCAATGAGAGAAATACCAGGAGAAAATATTGCCTATTCTCCCTCAGAAGTACTAATGGAACTGAATTTAGATTTAAACAGCATCGGAAGTGTCACTGTTCATCCTAGCGGCTCCGAAAACTGTGAATTTGTACTAAAATCGGCCATTTTCGATCACTCTTATACATTGATATGTTAGAAGTCTGCACGGGCAGGAATTTTTAGCCCGAGCCCAGCCCGCGGCTCGTGAATTTACAATGTGAGGCCCGACCCGAGTTCGAAATATGTTTAAATATTTAGGCCCGAGCCCGGCCCGAGCTCGTGTGATAATCAAATGAGCCCGAAATAAGCTCGAATTACAGAAACTTAATAATTAATGCATTTTTTTTTTTTTTTTTTTTTGCAGTTGTGCTTTAAAAGTTCTCCAGAAAGAATGGTGTAATATATATCGTTGTACAGTATATTTACGAAGTTAGGCCCGAAAAGGCCCGAGAAATATAGTTGTATATTTAAAAATTTAATGCCCAAGCCGGCCCAGGCCCGAAATTATATGCTTTGTAGGCCCGCGGGCTCGACCCGAGCCCGTGCAGCCCTCTATTACAGGCTGTGCAAGGGGTCTTACCCTCACTGGAAGAATGAGCTTGAACTTAACGGACAATCGAAACTGTCACCAATCAGCTCATTTACCCCGAAAGCTATGATTTGACACTAATACCGGTCGTTTTCTATATATATATATATATATATATATATATATATATATATATATATATATATATATATATATATATATATATATATATATATATATATATATACCCTTCCTTTCCCCTATCTGTGCTAGGGCATCCTACCCCTTTTCGAAACTGCAACTAATATGTGTACCAAGTTTAGTTCAAATTGCTTCAGACGTTCCAGAGTTATTGTGGAACACTCACACACACATATATACATAAATACATTTTATTCCTTCAAATATCGATATTACCAGATTGTTCCTTTCTACCATTTATTGATTAAAAATAACACACCTATCATAATATGTAAAAAAAAAAAAAGTAATCGGTTTTTAGGGAAGAGACAATTTCTAGAACATTTTAACTTTCCGCTTTGTATTCATAATATGGCGAAAGTGAAAAATCGGTTGAACCGCTTAACGTTTAAAATGAATATTTGAATGTTGTTAGCACTTGGATTGATCTCTTTTTTTTTTTTTTTTTAATTATTGAAATGTGTGTTCTAAGAGGGTCGAGATGAGTGCAAATATACCATTCAAGTATTTCTCTTACACGTTAGATCTTCTTGCCGTCTGAAAAAAAAGGATGTGCACTTGAGCCAGAACTGTATTTAATACAGAGCACTTCGTTACAATCACCATTTCTTTCCTATTTCTAACGTTTATTTTTCTCACAAATTCTTGGAAGCTTTTTCTCAAGTTTTCTAGCATTTTGTAACAAGTAGTGTGTATGTATCACTGCTAGCAGTATTTGTGCTACTATTATGACTGTAACATCGTTAGGAAAAAATCAAATATAATTGATATACAGTAAAGTCTCAATTATCCGCGGAATTGGGTGTCAAGGGCACCGCGGATAGCGAAAATCGCGAATAACCCGAAAAAAGAATAAAAATGAGTGCAAACACTAAAAAAGATATTTCAGCATAGAAACTATGTTTTATTGTACGAAAAACATAATAAAACTTTTAAAATATGTGCAGTACAGTAGAAACCTTTGCTCTATGTTGGATATATTGATTTTTACAATACAATTTATTTTTATGTTTTAGAACATACAGTATTTATTTGCATGCAGATTGTCAATCCGCAGCGATTACTTATGAAAAATAATTGAGCGCGAATGCAGTAGAGTTAATAAATTTTTCGCGGCATTCGTGGATAATCCGTAGGCTACCGTGGATCATCCGTTCGCAGATAATCGAGGCTTTACTGTAATTTGTTACTCAACATTGCATTTTTACATAAAATAAATACGTAAATAAACAATCTTCTTCAGGAGAAATTATTATTAGTAATGAATGACATACTTTTTAGTACTATAAAAATTTTGTGAGCTCCTTCGTGGCTAAGCGGTTAGCATACGCGTCTTTGGCGTTGGGACCCGGGTTCGATTCCCAGCGGGAGCTCATGTGGTTCGAATTCCACTTTAATCAGTAGGCCCCGTCTCATATATCCTCGCTGCTGAAAGAGACGTTAAACTCAAAATCAACTCAACTCAAAAATTTGTTTTCCTCCGTTTTCTCGGCAACTTCGCATGAGAATGTAACCTCCTGACTCGTTTTGTTCCGGTCGATATCGTTTATCGATTGGAGCTACCCGCGACTAATGTGGATAGCGTATGCGTCTTTGGCGTGGGAGACGCCGGGTTCGATTCCCAGCGGGAGCTGATGTGGTTTGGATTCTACGTTAAGCTGTTCATCCACGTTTCATACAGGGTAGTTTCGCTGCTGAATAGGACGCTTAAACCCAAAAGTTCAATTCAATCATTTATCGATTGATATTATGTCTCACCTTTGAACAATATTATTTCTGTAGTTAAAGAAAAATTAATAAGAGCTAATTATAATTTTTTAGCTGTATCTCATTAATCATGGTACGTACTCTCATCTTGCTAGTATCATAAGCAAAGGCTTGTTGAAAATATACTGTAGTACCGTATTATTTTAATAGGTGGCTTCAAATATGTACACTCATGTCCAAAATGATTGTCGCATATCTATAACTGTCTTTTTGTAAGAATATAATTTGATAATGATTTTGTAGGGTACTTTTAATACTGATACTATGTGTATAATCGGGAAGTGTATATTTGTGGTAAATTTTATAGGAAAAGAATTATTATAAATACGAAAATTAGAATGAGTAAAACATAATGTTGATAAATGGGCAAGAACGTTTTATTTTTGGTTTATTGTTCTTATTTACTGCTCTTTTGACACGAAATTTGGCACATATATGTCTTTGCCGATTATACACATATTAACATTGTAAGAAATACCCGGCGAATTCGTTATCAAATTATATTCCTTTTTTTTTTGACAATTAACATGTATTAACAATGTAATTTTTTAAGTAGGGTTTCATATAATCTCAAAATATTGTACATAAATGATTATTAGAAAACAAATTTTGTTTTAATTCTAACATTCAAATTTTTTTCCCTAATCATTGTATTATAAACAATGTGTATTTAATTTTCTAACGGTACATGTTGAACATCTTGTACACGTGTACTATTCTGAGCTTCTCATGTATAATTCTTGACAATTCTCAACCAAACTTACAATACAGTATTTTTTTTATTTCAAAATATTTTAGGATTTATTTTAAATAAAAAATTTCATCCATTTTGTGTGTGAATGGGAATGAGTTTAAAACACTTATTGCGTTGCCTCTTTGAATGGCAAGGCTTACCCGTTGGAACAGGAAATGTTTGCTTCTAGGGTCCCCTGATTTATTAATTAAAGCTGACCCCAAATTTGTCAAAAATTTACTTGTTTCTTTACTAAAAGCACCCATGGTTTCAGTAGCAAAAGCAATGAAAAAATGATCTTTTAATTTTGAATATTTCGAATGCTTTCGTTTACTAGCTGCCTCGGCTGCACTTCCTGCTTCCTCGCTGGTTAATGTTATGTATGAGGGTGCGAAAGTGTCTACGCATGTAACATCCCACACTAGACTTTGGCCTCTTTTCCAGGGAATTAAAGTAATTCCGTCTGGTCTTTTGCCATCATCCCGTAACATTCCTGTTGGTTCCAAAATGCTAGGAATGTCTATGCTGGCGAGAGTTCGCTTTACTATTTGGTTTAATTCTCCGTGGCGTGAAAATCTCCCACTGCTTCTAATGCAACTCAATGCATGAAGACCTTTATATTCCTAGAACGACATATTTATAGACATGCGACAATAATTTTTGACATGAGTGTACGTAGGTCAGTCTTGTAAATTTAGTCTAATTTTAGGGGTAATTTGGCAGATTTTAATGTAATTTATTTGGATTCCTCCCGAAAAGCTATGGATCTCTATTGAAATAAATTCCTTCGTACCTCAATGGGTAGCTTGGTTGTCATATAGCATCAGTTTCGTAGATCTATAAAACATTCGTTTATTGAATTTTCTCTGAAACTACGTATGAGAATTTACGCTCATCCATATTATTTTACTTAATGAGATTTATTGATTCGTAGATGAGTCACCTTTATTAATGTATATACGAGGAAGTGTCAAAAAGTTCGTGGACTCACCTAGAAGGTGACGAACTACGAACCTACGAGGTGCATCCAGAAAGTAACTTTCCCACGCGTACCACAGCTAGGGAACCGTATGTTGCGCGAAGCAACTGCCTGTACGTAAGAAAGTAAGGTCCTAACATGGCGCATGCGCCAGCAGAACTTCCCAAATTCTCTCAGAAGCGTCGTGGCAGTGATTGAAGATTGGCGTTCCTATTCCAGCTCCCGCCACATGTGAAGTGCGAGCACTGATAAAGTTTTTGAATGCACAGGGCATAGCACCGATTGAAATCCATCGTCAGCTGTATAATTGCAAAAATGTCAATGCTGACCCTGTGTACCTTGCTTTGTGTTCTAGGGTCAGTTGCTTCAACACAAAACTTCTTGATCAACAGGCACTCCGTGAGAGTGGTGTCCAATAAGGAGCGGAAAATCTGCAGGAACTGCTTGCTCATGCCGTTAGGCCCATGGATCTGGCACAGCTGACGAAGGATTTCGATTGGTGCTATGCTCTTTGCATTCAAAAGCTGTATCACTGCTCGCACTTCACACGCGGCGGGAGCTGGAATAGGAACGTCCATCTTCAACCATTGCCACGACGCTACTGAGAGCACTAGGGAAGTTCCGCTAGTGCATGTGCCATGCTAGGACCTTACTCTCTCACATACACGCAGCCGCTTTGCGCAACATACGGTTTCCCAGCTATGGGACGCGTGTGAAACTTACTTTCTGGATGCGCCTCGTATTTGAACATGCATTTTATAGTTAGGTCCTTGTATGTTAAAAACGCAAATTCTGGACTCGTTAGAACGATTTTTTTATAGATAGATCACTGAAAGTGCAATGATTGACAAGCATGAGGCAGGAACCGTCATTAAGTTCCTCCATCTTTAGGGGAAACCAGCAAAGAAGATTCACGAAGAGATGAAAGAAGTCTATGGGGATGAAAACCATCCTATTAGATGGCATCCAAGTAAGAACGACTGAAAACATGACCACCACGGACATCTCTAGATCTGGAAGATTATCTTTTACTGATGATGCCGCCTTGACCACGGTAAAAGCTGAGGTCATAATTGAAGCCAGGAGAATAACCATTGAAACTGCTATGTGTGCAATAGGTATGTATTATGGGTCTGCCTGATATATTCACTACCGCAACTGCATCTTCAGAAAGTACCAGCACGTTAGGTGAAAAAACTGCTCACACCTTTCCAAAAGAGAAATTGCGAGCAAGCCGCGAAAGAAAAGTTACGTCGCTGCTCTATAAGGTGGACCAAGAGGAATTTTTGGCAGAATATTAACAATGAATGAACGTTGGGCTTATTTTTGCAACACAGAAACAACCCCAAACCTGAAAAATGCATGCGTGCAGAAGTTTGCACCAAGGTGATGCTCTCCGTTTTCTGGGGTTGTGAATGGGTCATCATAGCAGATTACCTACCACACCTATTACTAGTACCTATTAGTCCCATCTCCTGTCTAAGTTACGAGAGGGACTGAAGAAGAAACGTCTTGGAATTGTCACAAAAGGGATGCTGCTGTTGCCAGACAATGCATCAGCGCATTCCGTCCATGAATCCACGATGAAGGCAGTCAAATTAGAATATAAAATATTGTCTCAGCCCCCATACTCACCGGACCTAGCACTAAGCGACTTCTTTCTCTTCTCTCAAATGAAGCGTTTGACAGTACCGATGACGTTATTTCTTAGATTGATCTGTGGGATCTGTGGTTTCAAAGCTAAACTGCAGAATTTTACAAACCGGGCTTACGGAAAGTGAAGAACAGCTGGCAAAAATGTTGATTGATTGATTTTTGAGTTTAACGTCCCGTTCAGCAACGAGGCTATATGAGACGTGGACCTTCTAATATACGTGGGATCCGAACCACATGAGCTCCCGCCGAGAAAAGCTGTCAAAAATGTGTCCCTGGACACTGTGACTACGTAGAGAAGGACTAATACCATCATGATGTTAGAGTTCTCCAGAATGGATTTTTTCCAAGTGACTGCACGAACTTTTGATGCCCCCTCGTATATATATATATATAATCAAATATACTGATAATGTAAAATTTTTCTTTTCAAATACCGCATCAAGTGTAATATCTGGAAACTGTATACACCTAGTCTTTTCTACCTCCTACCAAAATAATTTCTTCTGTACCGTATGCAGAATAAGGGAGCTCTTTAAATGAATTTACAAATACCCTCTTAGTATGCAAGATATATAGAACCCCATGTTTTCCGTTAAGCGTCGCGAGTTCAACTTTTTTTAAAAAAATTTTCGTAACTTCTTATGATCTTTTTTTTTTTTTTTTACTTTTACCCGAAAATTCTCCATTAAAAAAAAGCACATTAGCACACAACAGTCAGACGCACACACACACTCAAACACACACACACAAAAAAAAGTTATTAATTTGCATAATGCTCGTAATTTTCTCATTTAAGTAAGCTTATATATAGTCGACATCCCATGGTTCAGGTGTTATGATTGCGTGTTCTTGCTGAGCTTGAAAATAAAAAAGAAATAAAACTGGATATTTTGTATAATATTTTCTTTGAAAAAAAAAAGTGATAAAGAAAATATCTTTCCCTGCCTGACCCATCAAGTTTTCTCCTTTTTTTTTAACATTTAAAAAAATCTTCGGTCGGTTGCGCCCTATGATGAACTAAAGGTGCAACTTTATCAAGTAACATATCCAAAGATTTCCCACGCATAGCATATAAAATGGATAATAATGATAGAAGTTACCGAAAAAAAAAATTGAGTTCACAACAGTGTGATGGATATACATACATACATACACATATATATATATATATAGTTCACCGTTACACTTATCGGTTGAGAACATCCTACCTTCGCTTCTTCCATATATACTATGTGCTTGCTTGGTATATGTATGGGCCTCACATAGAAAGGTGTGGGAAATTTACCGCCACCCCGCGTGTTCAATGACGAAGTCAACCGGCCGTGAGCTGAATTTCTTTAAAGTTTGATGGAAATTTATAGCTTTTTCTTATCTTGGTTTCTTTTTTTTTTTCTTTTTTTTAAAGTAAGTTCTTCTTTTTTAACTGAGGAGGTTGTCTTTGTGTCTTATTTTTTTTTCACATGCCGAGTTTTTTTCTTGTCCCTAGTCATTAAGTTTCCATAAATTAAAAAAAAAAAACTCATATCGCCAAAATCAGAGTGATTAGTATGGGTCTCTTAGTATGCCTCTATATTTCAGATTTGATGCCCGGGTGGGCCACAATAATTTCGATTCTGACCAAACATTATGACATACTTATTGGCTACATGAATTAGAAAATAACAAATTTCGATCAAAAATACCAGGGTGGATTGGAAAGTTTGTGTCCTGGCCTACAAAATTAGAAAAAATATTTGGATAAGTTATGTTTCATTTTTCCGGGTAATCCCCCTCAATCGAGATACATTTACGCTACTTTTCCGTTAACACCTCTACACCACTTTTTAAAAATGATTCGTCGAGCCCTACAAAATATCCGAGTACAGCACTTTTCAACTCTGCGTCCGAAGAATATAGCTGCACCCGCAAAAACCTTTTCGGGTTTCTAAACAAATTGGTCCAAAGGTGCAAGATCAGGCGCATAGGGTGGGTGCGGCAACACTGTTTGTCAGTATCTGTATGCTGTGGAATGCTCGTTTTGCTGCTTTTTTTTTTTTTTTTGCTGTTTATTAACCTATGTTGTTTAAGTAGTTCTGTGTTATCGAGGATAATTTTGGTGCCCCAATGGGTGATTTGTTTGATGGTTTGTTCCATGGCTTGTTTTTACCATGTCTTAGAGTTCTTAAATCAAGGTTGCGGGAGTTGCGTCATCTTCTTCATTTTGTGGGGCTGTGTGGGTATTTTGTATTGCGATTTTTCTGTATGAATTATTCCTAGTTCTCTGTGCGATTTGGTTAGTAGAAACATTACTTTTAGCCACATTTTTCTCTGTCTGGAACTGGTCCTTACAAGGGCCGCTGCTGTCATTAGTTGGTGTGGCAATGTGTTTTTGCGTTAGAATATCATAGAGCTGAGTGAATTTGGATTTGGAGCTGTCGTGGGGTCCGTGGGAGCATTGGCTGCTGCTCATTCTGTGTACGAGGAGTTTATATATGACACAAAAATTGTGACTTTTTGGGAGGTCGCAGGGTTTAACATGTGCTTAATTGCAGCTGAAGCAAATCCATTTATGTTGACATTCTTGTATGTGATGCTAATATTAGCAGTAGCGCTTGCAGTGCACTTTTTGACTCTTGAACTTCGCATTTTTTGTTGATATACACTCCAACATTTAGTAATTGGGAAATTTTCATAGGATTGTGCGTAAATAGACGCATCAGTTTTATAGGGGCGAGGTTTTATTGGGTTTAGTACAGGTTGAAGAAATGTACAGATTGTTGTAGGAGGTCTGGTTCAACTTGCTGCATTATGTGCACCTGTAATGATGCACGAGAAAGCTTCAACTTTTTGTAGGAGGGTACCTATACGTCCTGTAGGTTCCTAGATGTAGACCATTGGGCTGAGCTTCTTGAAGGAGCACTTCCATATCCTTCTGGCTGTGGAATACTATGTCAAATTGCTCAATGCTGTAGTTTATCTCAAATGGTTCTATGTTTGGCACTGTATCTTTTAAAAGCTAGTAAAGGGTATTGTTTCCAATTTCTCTTAAATGTCGATTGAAGTACATTATATTTAATGTTAGATAGGGGGAATGATTGGGTTAGAAGGGGTGTTGGGTTTTTGCTTTGGATTGGGTGATGAATCTATGGATGGTGGAGTCTTCGTGTTCTTCCTTATATTTGTGGAGGTTTGAAGAATCTTTGTGTGCGTAGGAGAGATTTTCTGGTTCGAGGTGGGCTGCTGCTTGCTTTGGCGGGTTGCTACAGCGTTGGGGCTACTTGTTGGGTTCGACACTTTCTCCCGAGTTGCTTCGACTATTTCTTGGTCATACCTTGCTGGTCTTCACCTTGCCGGAACTTAGGAGAGTGAGTTTAGTAGCTTTGGCTGTGCCTGGAGAATTACCTTGCTTGTGTTCGTAGTCCTGACAAGGGCCGGCGAAGGGGAGAAGAAAGAGTAACTCGCACTGTCACTACGTATTTAAATTAGACTACAATTTCGTGCTAGCAACTATTGATAAGGCCTATACAGTCCGCGATGCCAGTACGTAGCTTGGTATCCTGGAGATCGAGCCAGCAGGAAGCTCTTCCTCCTTAAGCAAGTAGTCTGGAAACCGATTTAGTACCGTGATTGAGCACGCCTTACGTTAAAACACTGGGTATTAGGATTATCATTTGCGATCAGCGGTCTGGATCTGTACTAAAGTGGCTCTTTCTTCTTTCTTCTTTTATCAGCAGTGCAGCGCAGGCATTTAGTTCAGTGCAAAATAATAATAATATAAAAAAAAAACTAACTGGAACACGGCGAGTTTTCCTGGTGAGTGCTCTCAGAATTTCAGTAATTGTCACTTGCTGGTATAACAGGGAGCTAAATTGCAACCACCACTGTCACAGCTTTTGTGCTGAGTAATCTTCTGGGTGAGTGAAAGTAGAGCTGATGTGCACACCTTGGCTCTCTAGCTGCGAATGATCTGCATATACAGTGTGTTTGATAAGCAACAGATAAATGAAGAAGTAAATAATATATTCCAATAAAACAAAAACTAACAACATTAGATTGATAACGAAAAATATACCTTTTAACGTTATCAACATTCGTTTTTCTCGATTTCCTCGTAAAGTTCGCATGAGAATTTACCTCGAAGCATGTTATTTAATTCAGCATTATATAATGTATTGATTGATATATATATAAATACTTTATCCTTGGCTAGTATTACAGATAAAGAAAAAAAATTAAAATTTAAGAAGTAGTCAAAATTTTGAGCTATGCATTATTAAGCATATTGCATCCTATATTGTCTTCTTAGTAGTGTCTTAATAATATGTTTGTTTAGTGTATATTTCAGTATCAGTTTCATCGTTATAATCAGCGTGGTTATCATTCAGCATCAATTTTTAGGTTTACAAATTAAAAAAAAAAAAATGTTTTTCCCAATTTTCTCAAAAATTATGCATGAGGATTTATGCTCATTAAGAGTCTTCACCCCGGCGAAATTAAAATACCGCTAATTTTACAGTAATTATGTGATATCTTCAAATAGATAAATGATAATCGAAATGTGGAACAAGAGCGCCCTAGACAATATTATTTTACATGAGAAACCGTTATCATAACTCACTTATCTGCTTTCGATTTCGAGCCATTTTGAAAATCGGCATTTATTTTTGCGTTTCTAAACAGCTGAAAACGGAAAGCCACTAGGTGACTTGTGATAACGGTACCTCACGCAAAATAATATTGTCTAGGGCGCTCTTGTTCCATATCTCAATTATCTTTTATCTATTTGAAGATATCACATAAATACTGTAAAATTAGCGGTATTTTAATTTCGCCGGGATGAAGACTCTTAATATAACTTTGTTTAGCTTAATGAGATCTAATGGTATGTCTATTATTTTTTGATATTTTTTTTTCACGTTAAAAGCTTATAATATTGTAGAACTAAAGTAACAAACATACTTTTCATTAGTGGCGGATCTAGAAGGTAAAAACTGGGGGGGAGGGACAACAAGAACCCAGACTATAATAGGTATATCATGAGCTTACTCTAAACTGTAAAAAATACATATTAGCTTAAATTATAATTAAGCTAATATAATTAAGCTATAAATTATAATTATTTTTGTCACTCAAAAAAAAACGGGGACCTAGGCCCCCGGTTCTGGGTTAGATCCGCCACTACTTTTCATAAGTATGGATCTACATACAAATATTTACATCCAAGAAGAGTCACACACCTAAAATTTACAAAATTCCTTTTTTTTTTAAAGTTATATCTCTCTATCTTTTAAATGTAAAACCAGCAATGGAACTCCGTATTTGAAATGTGCAAATTTATCACCACAATTCAGAATATGGCTGAAGATTTTATATTATATTATTATTAGAGACCAGAAGTTTAGGCATTAGAAACCTGGAAAATAGGCAGGCAAATAGGCACTTAAAATTTAAAAAATAGGCACTAAAATGTAACTCCAAATAATGAAGATAAATACTCTATACGATTAAAAATAAATTCAAGACAGATAATGTTCAAAGAATATATAAACATACCTGTTGGTTAATATCTTATTTTACTGTGTATATATAGAAACGAAGCTTGACAAGTATTCCATGTATATTTGGTAAATACATTCTATACAACACTTTATCACTATACACAACAGTACAAATTTTATACACTTTATTAGTACACACAGCAGTCCAAAGTTTTACAGTACTTTATCAGTATACATAGCAGTCCAAAGTTTTATGGCATCTTATTACTACAAACAACACTTATATTTCTCGGAAGAGGCAGAGTCCTTTCTTGAAATACTAAATTATATATTTTTCTTCAATAAAGTCTTGTTTTGAAGAAAATGTATAGAATAGGCAACATTAGATACTAAAGCAATTATTTAGGCAGGAATGGGTAAAATAGGCAAAAATAGGCAAAATAAAATGTACTTAAATTGAAACTATAACCCTCATATAAACTTTAAAACGTTATTTTTTATCATATCTTTGATATTAAAGAATAGGCATTTTGCATCACATCCGGTCTCTAATTATTGTTATTGTATTTTAGATCAGCCTTTCCCAACCTTTTCCACACTGCGGTCCCTTTAGAGTCTACAATAGAGCCTACAATACATTTGAAGGACCCCTTGCAATATATAGGCTAGTATTTATATTTCTTCCCCATCTTATATATATATATATATATATATATATATATATATATATATATATATATATATATATATATAGTGTTTGTGTGAATTTTTTTTCGCAGTAGTATAACATGTTAGAGTGGTATGATGCTTAGCCCGTAATCGGGTGGTCCTGGCTTTCAAACCTGGGGCCGGACCCTTGACTCACATGTTACAAGTCAAGGGCTTTTGACAAATGAAAGAATTCTGCGCAAGAATTTCTCATTTCCTCTTTCCTTTTCGACTCACCTATAGTATCAAAGAAGATTTAATTTCAAGATATTTTACAAACACCTACATCAGTCTTTATACGCTTTATGGAGGTTAAAAAGAATCGCAACTTTTTGAAGCTCCAATATCACTTCCCACCCAAATTGACTTATCATTATCAATTCGATCATTTAACTTAAAATGGTGTATTTCTCACCACTGCATGTGCTTTCTCAGATTGGCTTGCGGACTCCCTGAGTTCGTCTTGCGGACCCCAGGTTGGGAAAGGCTGTTTTAGATGAACTAGCAACCATTCCCTAATAAAGCTGAGGAAATTTTGACCTTGCATTTTACTTGATTGTTATTTATTTTTCTAATTAAATTTTTGATTTAAAAAAAATACCCCAGGTCGATCCTTGCGTCGCCTCTGCATCACATGCAATTGTGCATTAATGGGATCTACGACTAAAAATAATGAACATTCCATTTTACTCGACTTCGATCCGACATTTTGTTCTCGAGTTTCAACTGTTTTTTTGCAATTTTTTTTTCGACAAATTTTCTGCTGCTTATAGCGCCGAAAGAAAGCACCTCTACACGTCAGCTTGGTCTATACTTTTGTCTTTTTGTCTTCTCTTGGTGTCAGGAATCATCTTCCAAACATTGCCGGTGTTGTTTTGAAACAACCTGTACAAAAGAAATTTAGTAAACCAAACTCAGAGCCGGTTAGTGACATTTCTTAAGTGTCAGCAAACAATATTTCGGCGCCTCCGTCTAAATGATAATAGAAGAGTAGGAAGTTGTAATGGACAAAATGTCTTAAAATAAGTGTTACAATTGCAAATTTCATCAATATCGGTAGTCTCTCTGTGAATATTAACGGGAACTTGCGACATTATAACTAATTGAATGTGTATGAGTACTAAATAAAATTGCAATTTTAAGCGTAAGACACAACTAAGTCATATACTTAAGATGTATTTTGACAAGTACAATTGAAACACATAAGTCGAAACAGAATAAAACTCATGAGCTTCAAGTTTAACATTAACACAAGTTCGATTTTGACAAAGAGGTATGCTCTTATGCTTCACTAAAAGCATATTTACATAGTATTTTTGTAGTGATACGATTATGGTAGTTGGCTTAATTTCTCGTTTTCTTTGTTACTGAAAGGTTCATGTTATAAAGAATACTTTCGCCTTTCAATTTGGCAAAATCTCTTATTCTCAAATAGTTCTTTATTAATTTTATTTTGTTTAACATATAATAAATGACAAAAATGTGTCCTTTAAGCGATATTTAATTTGTCTTCTATCCAGTGGCGGAACTTCAAAATCAGGTTTCCCCGCAAATATTCTTTTCGGGGCCCCTTAGACCGATAAAACAATTCAGTCATTTCTTGTCTGTTTCCAAAATAGACATTCGGGAAATCAAGCAATCAATAACATTATAAACACAATCAGATTCGCACTAAAGATTCCTCTTTTGGGCCTGAAGATTTTTTCGGAGTAGCCTACAAAATACAAATAATTTTGTATATTTGTCCCTGAAATTGTGCTATTTTTTTTAAAAAAAAATTAAATTCTCTGTAATCCAGATTCTCGGACCATCTCTGTCGGTGCATCCCTGAACACAAGTAACTAATAATCAAAACTCTACTTTGCATTAGGACTATTGCCAAATGTTTAAAAATATCCCTCCATCTAAGTTTAATACGAGAGAGTTACTGTAATTGACAATGAAAGTTCTGAAAAAAAAATGTGTTACTTATAATCCTAATGACCTCTCGATTACAAAAATGAAATGAAATCTTTGAGTTTTACGTCCCACGGTTATGCCGGTTAGGCTAAAGGAGACTGTGAAGATGAGTAATGAATGAAATGGTGGAACGAAGAATGTGGGAGGAAACGGGAGAACCCGAGAAAACCCACGCACACGGTGCTTGTCCACCACAAGGTTCACTTGGCGGGGCCTAGGATCGAACCCGGGACCCCAAGCACCAGAGGTGAACGCTCTACCACTGAGCTACCGCGGTCCCTCTCGATTACAGTTTCCATTTCAATTACAGTTACCGGTACCCTTTCGAGTTATATACGCGTATAGTGAGTGAAAACTAATTGTACTCAAACAAATTTTCAAATGCATTAAATTTTTCTCAGACACTTAACCGAAATGCCGTATTTATTCCATTTTAATTTAACAATTAAATCACTGTAATCAAGTAAAATAAACTTACAGTTTCAAAAGTTTGTCGACTTGCAAATGCTTCGTTAACAGTAACTGGTATTGACAACTTGCCCACCACAACATTTATATTATTATCACTTTCGAAATTTTGTCCAGAAGCCGAAATAAACTATTTTAGAGCCTTCGCTTGACTCTCATTTTCTTTCGAGTTCCCTGACTTTATTTTCCGAGAAAATGCTCCACTTTTTTTTTTTTTTTTCAATCGTTGGCCATTACTATTACATGAAAAACGAAGAACTATTGAAAAGTGAAAACGCACACATCATTCTAAATAAAATAAAAAATAATTAAATAAAAACTAAACAACTCAGGATAGAAGCGGAAATTTTGACGAATGACAGATGGACTAATACACATAAACAAAGTGAGCATTAAGCAGTGAGCAGCGATTGTGAGCCAGTGATATTAGGAACTTAAATTAAAGTTCCCTCAGAAATAATCAAAAGTTTCATTTGTAAAGCCCATCTTTTCTTAGTATTCTCCGTCTACCTGGACTATGGACAACAAAAGCCTATTCACTTGATTTCGATAATGTGCATTTTATTTTCGCTGACCTTTCTCAATTCTTAATTGTGGTCATTTAACCGAAGCACTATACGGAGACACTTGTTTATGACAGACATTGCTCTCTTCTGTGATAATAGCGAGCAATCCATGAGCAACACGTGCAGTTGACTTCCTTCGTTTGTCGATCCATTCCCCAGTTCAAAACATATTTGGCAATGACATTCGCTGGCAGGGTCGCGGAAGGGTTATTAGGAGGGGACTGAAAAGTCTGTTACATTTGTATTTTGTACGTATGTTATGATTGTGGAAAGAATACCGTTGCAAGAATACTGCTGTGGTGCTTAATGTAACATCTACTAAAAAGATACATTTCCCTACATTTTATCTTATATTCATAAAATCTCCCCTTTCCCCTCTTTAAAAATTCCCTTTGGAACCAGGGGGTAAAAGTGGATTTGAAAAGTTTGGGGGACGGATAACGTCACACCGTGCCCCGTGTCTATCTTTGCCCATTGTAATCTTTTAGGAAGTGGTGGGACGCCGTAGATAATTTCTGAAAATGAGACAATGGTGTCCACCCGTGTTATCCCCCAGTTTTACACATGTTTGGAACCTTTAATCGATTCTCGCCACCTATTACCGTTTTTGTTGGCTGATTATCGGCTGGCTGCTGGCTCGCCATCTATTAACATGGCTGATTTCTATCACTTCCGCTTTGATTATCACCCCCATGAACGACCTCGATTCCTAATTTTTAACCTTCTACATCCTGGTCAAAATTGATGGTGTTTCATCAAAGAGTTCTAAAGATTTTTGTCTTCTGAACGGACCGATAGGGTTAACTATGTAAAGGAGTTGGTTGGTTGGCAACCAGAGTCATTGAAAGTAATATAAATGTTTACTTAACATTTGGGAGTAGATTTAAGTAAACCTCAAATTATATTGAAATGAAATCTGTGAGTTTTACGTCCCACGCTTATGCCGGTTAGGCTAAAGGAGACGGTGATGATGAGAGATGAGTGAAATGGTGGAATGAAGAAAGTTGGAGGAAACGGGAGAACCCCGAGAAAACCGACGAGCACGGTGTTTGTCCACCACAAAGTTCACTTGGCGGGTGCTGGGATCGAACCTGGGACCCCAAGCACCAGAGGTGAACGCTCTACCATTGAGTCACCGCGGCCCCAGCAAATTATATTGTATTATCTCAGGTATTGCTCTTGCAGTTGAAAAAAAAAGTACGATTTTCTTTTCTTGCTATACTATAATATGAGTGTGTGTGAGTCTAGCCGTAACAATAATCAAGTACGCCTACCGTATTGTCTGACATCTGCCCAACAATCTCGTGCCATTGTGTCATTAGTACAAAAGGAATTACAACCTTTTTTTCTCTGCTGTAGGAAAGACATATAAAGAAAAAGAAAAAGAGGAAAACACGAAAGCAATCAATTGTACTCATTACACACATGAAACATTTATGACAATACAATAACAAAAAAAAAAAAAAAAAAATCCAATGACTGTCCTATCGAGTGAACTAGAGTCAATTCTTACTCTTCTAGTTCTTCAACACTGCGGTAAAGACATTGTGGGTAGTAGCCATTGTGTTTTAGCAGCAGCATTATAATATTATGGTGATACGGAGCAGAAAAGTGGTAATTGCATTTATATATGTTATTTTCCAGTATGTCTTTTTTCGTTTGTTTTTTTAAACTTCATATTTTTGCGTTTTTCTTTTCCTTTTTTCGGTGCTGATGTTTATTATTGCTGGCGCCTACAGGGTGCACGCATAGAGGAAACTGTCTGTCTGCGAAGAGGTATACCAAAAGCTCTACGACCATCCAAGAACCTCACGCGAGGCACCTTCACAAGTTACGGACCAGTGATGCCAGGAATTGCGTGCGTTATAACGTAGGAAAAAAAAATGTAGTTATCTGTCATCGCACACACAGAACCTTGGGTGAGCAAAATAAAAGTGGACTGGTGTGTGGAATCCCTATGCGTTTTATTGGAGGAGAGGGAAAAGAGAATATGTTAATATTAAGTAATTCTCACATAAATACATATTGACGGTTTCTGGATCAATGCATGAGTGACAGAAGTAGTTACCTCCTATCCCATCAATGGTGGAACTACTTCGGTTTCAGAATCTCCTGGGAAGAATCCTTCTGTGTCCCCGCATTCTTCCCTAACTTTTTTTAAAACCAACTCATTAGAAAATCCGTGTAAATCGATGATTGGATATACCAAACCAATCCAATACTCAAACTTCTAGAAGATTCAAGTATGTGTAATCCTCTTTCTTCCTCATCTCGGTCTATCTAAAGTGTTTCTGGATCAAAAGATCCAATATATTTCAGACAAAAAATTTCTTGTTATATGTACTTATATCTGGAGAACTACATATACAGTAGCCAAACCCAAACCCCAAACTATCACTTAACTCATTATGATGTGCTTATTCCTAAAAAAAAAAAAAAAAAAAAAAAAAAAAAACACCTCGATTTAGGGACTGTTCACAAAAAATTGGACACCCGCTTGGCCAAATGGCTAGCACACTTGCCTTTGGAATGTGTAGTCCTCGGGTTCGATTCCCTTTGTGGGTACAGTTGAATAAAAAAGTGATTCGGTTTCCACTATAAGCAATAGTATCATGTCTCCCTTAGCCGCCTAGGCATAATTGTGGTACGTTTAACTCAAACAAACGAAAAACCTTCCAAAAATTTTGTGACCCCTGAATCAAAAACTAATTATTGGCCAACATCGCCATCTTTAAATGCATTTTTTGGATCATTCCTAAAATTCTTGTTTTTCTTCTTTTTTCATGGTGTCTTTTCTATCATTATACTTGGAGCAAAATAAGAAGCGAATTGACATTTGGAAAAGCATATGTTCCCCAATTCGTTCCCCAATTGTCGTGAGTATTCTGCTGAAAGATAAGACGTTACGTAAGATTCGTGGAGACCGGACCTCCCCCCGAAATTCCAGCTTGTCTGTAAATTTAATCCAATTTTACGGGCGATTTTACCAAGGTTAATATAATTTATCCTCTTATGGAATTTGGACCCCCTCCCCCAAAAACAACTTTGGAGCTTTCCCGGAATACTCGTAAATTCCTGCGTACTTGTCTGGCTGAGACGTTCACTATTATTCTACCACCTCGGTTCACAAATACTTCTTTACCATGTATTATATAAGGCACGGTAACATTGTAATGTTGCCCCTTTTGACAGATACTCTCCCCTTGTAATTACCACAGCGACAATTACGAGGGTAAGTCAATACGTATCTACAGTCATTTTTTTATTATTTATTTCCACAAGAGTATAATGTTTTTATTCATATTATTTTCCAATATAGTCACCATGCTTTTCAGTGCACTTGGTCCATCGTTGCGCAAGCTTTCCTATATTCTCTGAAAAAAAAAAAAAAAGTTGCATAGCATATCATGAATACACCGCTTCCTTCAGCTGTTGATCGGAGCTAAATCGATGACCTTTGAGAGTATCTTTAAGAGGACTTAACAAATAGTAATCCGACGGGTTTAGATAGGGCCTGTATGCAGGATGCTCCAACACCTCGAAACACAGCGTCAGAAGAGTTTGAGCAGCGTGGGCAGCTATATCTGGACGCACATTGTCACGCAACACAAGAACGCCTTCCGATAATGGACCTCTGCGTTTATTACAATTACAGGCTTCAACTTGCTTACCAGCATATCACTGTACCTTTTACTCTTTATTGTAGATCCCTTTTCCAGGTAATGTTCTAGGATTAGTCCTTGTGAGCCCACCCCCCAAAACTGTGAGTCTACTTTCCCTTTAGAAGGTAGATTCTTGAATTTCTTCTTGACGGGATATCCGGGATGTTTCCGTTTCATTTGCTCTCTGGTTCAAAGTGATGAATCCACGCTTCATCTCCAGTGATAATTCGCCTGAGAAACACTTCACCTCCGTTAGCATAACGGCCCAGTAGGTGCTGACAGATTCTTACACGGTTTCGCTTGTGCTCTTCATCGAGTTTTTTTCGGAATTCATTTCGCACAGGCTTTGTGAAAGTTGAGCCTGTTATGTATGCTGTCATATGCAGAACCATAACTAAGCTGCATATTGGTTGCCACTTCATCAACAGTCACTTGTCTGTTATTCAGAATCAAGGCACGGACTCGTTCAATATTGTCATCAGTTATTGCTGTAGTTGGACTCCCTGCTCTTTCTTCATCCTTCACGCTCGTTTGATCATTTTTGAACTGTTTAATCCACGGTAAACACTTCGTTATGGCAACACATTATTCCATATTGTACTGAAAAGTCCTCTATGAATTTCCGCTCCTGGTACACCATCAGACCACAAAAAACGGATAACAGAACACGGTTATTCTTTGGTGCCGCCATCTTTACTTCTCAACAGCGCAAAGCGGACTGATGTGATAACGCTGCAACGTACCACAGGCGAAGCAAATGATAACACCTAGCGTCTGGTAAGCAGATAATGCAGTAGAGCCAACCTGAAGAGAAATAGAAAAATATAACAGTTGCTTATTGACTTACCCTGGTATAACTAGCTACTCACTCAGTGGCCTTAATAGCCCAATAACGTAGATTCCTCTCCTTAACACAAATTTTCACGAGATTTCGAACTGTCAATTCGTTTTTAGTTTTACTTCATGTATAATGATCATACATCCACCCGCTGGAGACGCTTGCCTCAGGTAAAAATCCAAAAGATGGTTTGTAAAAATCTTTAAGCGTCAGGTCCCGTCTCAAAGCCTCGGTGCTGAAAAGGAGCGTGCTACAACCAATCAAATCTCTGCACGTCATGCACAGTTATTCTAGATCGGGATTGGAAGAGACACTTCTTACTCTTTCCTTTTCCAAGCGTCAAAACCAGTTTACTCTTTCAACAAGTAAGGCAAATGCATGCAACTTCACCATGTTCGTAATTTCATCACTCACTTCTATTGCGAAAGTCTCAGAAATGATCAGTATAATAGATTAGTGTTTAGTCAGGCATACCTACATTGAATCAGTTGACCATGCGAAGACATTAAGCAGGAATTTAAAGGGTAGGGAATATCGTGTTTGTTATGATGCTGATCTAATACTGTGTTGAAAATTCTGCGGACTGTGGCGCGTGTTTTGGGTTGGTCTGTCCTTCTTTTACAATACTGTAAAAAAATAATCTATTTGCTTGCACTTGATTCTATTGTTTTAACAAAATGGTGGTGTCATAATCTACTATGTGCAATTTCACTACGCAAGGGCGCCCATGTTGTGGTTTCCAAGGGGGGGGCAAGTATAAGCGACGTTTCAAATATAGTTTCAAATTTTGCTGTAACTAATGTAAAAATTTTATTGGGTTTTCGATATTCCCAAGTACAATTTCCTCTTAGGAGAGGGCGAGCGCCCCACCTTGCCCTCCTTGATGGGCGCCCTTGTCGCTATGCAGAAAGACGATGTGAAATTGTAAACTGCGATGTTTTATTATGCTTTTCTTTCTTTCTTTGCTTTTTTTTACACTTAAAGAGCGTGGAGAATTAAATTATTTTCTATTTCGTCCAAACTGGGATAAAAAGTCTTCTTTTAACAGTTTGTAACAGTGTTTAAACCAGTGTTATGTAGAAAACCAGAGACAAAAAAAAAAAAAAAAAAAAAAAAAAAAAGAAAGAAAGAAAGAAAACAAAAAAGAAAAAGAAAAAGAATTTACAGTTACTCATATTTAAATAAATTCACAAATTGTAGCCTTTTAAAAGGTTTTACAGCAGTAACGTGAGTTTTCTTTGCTTCAACGGTTTTGGACTTCATATATTTCTTTCTTTCTTTTTACTTTTGGACTGTCCTACTTGATACCTATGTTTCAGTTTTTGGATCAAAAGATCCAATATATTTCAGGCAATAATTTTCTTGTAGCCCTTATATCTGGAGAACTACATATAGTCTACCCAAACCCATTAACTCAGTATGATGTGCTTATTCCGCAAAAATTACGAAAACTCGAAATAGGGGCCGTTCAAAAAATTTGTGGCCCGTGATACAAAAAAATCCAATATATTTTATTAAATTAAAATTTTTCTTATACTCCTTATATCTGGAGAATTACATAGAGTGTAGCCAAGCCCAAACTATCACTTAACTCAGTATGATGTGCTTATTCCGCAAAAATTACGAAAACTCGATTTAGGGGCTGTTCAAAAATTTTGTGGCCCATGATAAAAAAATCCAAAATATTTCATTCAATCAAAAAGTTTCTTGTACGCCTTAAATCTAGAGAACTACATATAGTGTAGAAAAATCCAAACTATCACTTAACTCAGTATGTTGTAGCTACTTATTTCGCAAATAATACAGAAACTCGATTTAGGGGTCGTTCAAAAATTTTGTGGCCCCTGGTTTAAAAAATGCAATATATTTCATTCAATCAAAATTTTTCTTGTACGCCTTATACCTGGTGAACTACATACAGTGTAGCCAAACCAAAACTGTCACTTAACTCAGTATGGTATGCTTATTCCGCAGAAAATACGAAAACTCGATTTAGAGGCAGTTCAAAAATTTTCTGACTTCTGATCCAAAAACTATTTATTGGCCAAGATCTCAATCTTTTGAGCGGGCGCGGTGGCTCAGTGGTAGAGCGTTCACCTCCGGTGCTTGGTTCGATCCCAGTTCGCGCCGTGTGGACTTTGTGGTGGACAAACACCGTGGGTTTTCTCGGGTTCTTCCGTTTCCTCCCACATTTTTCATTCCATCGTTTCACTCATTATCACCGTCTCCTTTAGCCTAACCCCCATAACCGTGGGACGTTAAACTTAAAGATTTCATTTTCTCAATCTTTTGATCCATTTTCTGGATCATTCCTAAAATTGTTGTTAGTATTTACTACTTTCAAAAGAGACTACAGTGCCTTAGATCTAATATTTTTGTCGCGAGGAGTCGAAAGTAACACAAGGAATTACATACTTACTAATGTAACAGTTCGTACATACGTTTATATATGAAATGAAAAAGAAATATTTCAGTTTAATCTCTCACAATTATGCCCTTTAGGTTAAGGGAGACGGATGATTAAAGGAAGTGAATGATGGTGGAAAAATTAGTGGAATGAGAATGTGAGAGGAAACGTAAGTACCCCGAGAACGCACACACAATGTTTTCCACCACAAACTTACTTTGCCGAATATCGAACCATTCATATAGATTAAAAATGAATTTAAATATTTACTTCAACCATTTCATTTGTAATGTTGGGTAAAAAAAAAAATGTAAAAATGCATATTGATACTATGCGCACTATAAAATAATTTTGTATTAATAAAGTAAATCCGTTCGCCAACAATACTATAGTGATTTTCCGAATTTGCCTATACTCTATCTCAGGCAATGTCACCACTTTCAAGGTTTTCGTTTTGTGTACTTAAAAGGCAGTAATTTTCAGTTAAGAAACAAATATTATTATTATGCATATGAACTATTTAATGCAATCATTATATTTACCAGATCAATATTCAAGATCATTAGTGATCGTTCAAAGCTTAACGTGACAAAATTGAGCATACCTATCTTATGTATACTATAAACAAATATTAAAGAATCTCCTTTTCAACGAAGACGCTCCATAATAAGATCCTGATATGCCAGGTGATAAGATCCAGGTGACATCAGATCGATTGGATAGTTCCGTTGTCGCGTGTTAGAGGCGCTACTGTCGTCAAGTTTCCAGTTTTTCTGTGAGTTTGCGGTCTGTATATTCTAGTCTGTGGTATGCAGGATCCCTCATGAACACATCCAACGTCTCTTTGGATCGATATCACGACGTATAGAAATTTATAGAAATTTATATTTTCCAATTGCAGTATGTGGAGGCTTTACACCACAGAAATCCTCGATTGTGAAATTGTAATAATTTCTGTATAGACATGTAATGCAATGCAATATAAATGTCTTTGTATTCACACATGGATTTTCGAATTTTCACAAAGAGAAGCATATCCAAAAACAAAATGTACACAACATGTCAAAACAGATATAATTTTATTATAGTAAGTGGGCGATTAAGACAAAACAATTCTGGAATCAAACTAGTCTATCTCACTTGTTATAATTACGTAACAAAGGAACACATTTTAGCCAGGACGTAAGGGCCAAAAGTTAGAGGTGAAGAATTCGTTGATGGAGGTTATCCATCCAATTGATCCTAATGATAGACCTATGGACAATAAAAAAATTGGTTCCCCATTTATACCACATTTCGTTGGAATGAATTATGAATAACATTCTTGCTTCATAAACTACCCGAAGTGGTATTAAAATCAGCGGCTCATTATAACGCTCAGCATGTAAAATATTAATATGTTCGTAGAGTACAACGCTAAAATGGAACTTCTCGAATCTTTATACTCGAAAATCCAAAGAATTAAATATATGTTGTAGAATATTTTGAAAATCAAATCCTATCCGAATATATAGAGGCTATTTTATTAAACTTCCTTTCAAAATATTGTGTGTACATACAGATGGTGATCAGAAAAATGAAAACACCTGTAGTTGGCAACACGTCAGATGTATGGGTTGGTAATGGTGTCGTGGCGCTCGCAGCGCCGGACCGCTGGTGGTGGTGTGTTAGGTCGGTCTCCATACTACGTCAGGCGCAGTGGAACAGTAGTGTCCAGTGGCTGCAGCAGACGGAGGTAGTGTAAAATGGGAGACCTCTCAGATTTTCAAAGGGGGCAAATTGTTGGTGCGCGGTTATGTGGAGTGAGTGTGACGGCAGTGGCTACTGTGATAGATGTGTCGCGTGGGACAGTGTCGAAGGTGATGACGGCCTACACAACACATGGGAAAATCACATCGGGGAAGCGGAGCAGTGGGCGGAAGAAAATCATGAGTGACAGGTCACGCCGGGTATTAAAGCGCATTGTCACGCAAAACCGACGTGCCACTGCGGATCAAGTGACTGAGGAACTCAATCAGCACCTCCCCTACCCTGTTTCGACAATCACAGTCCGCCGCGAATTACATGACATGAACTTACGGGGTCGTGTTGCACGGGCCAAACCGCTCATCAGAGACCATAACGCTTTCGCACGCCGCAAATGGTGCCGCAACCATGCAACTTGGACCGTTGAGGACTGGAAACGTGTGATATGGTCGGATGAGTCATCCTTCACCCTATTCCCAACCACGGGCCGTGTTTATGTGTGGAGAACGCCCAAAGAAGCTTATGATCTGTAGTGTCTCCGCCCAACTGTGAAACATGGCGGCGGCTCGGTGATGCTGTGGGCCGCCATATCATGGTTTTCATTGGGTCCTGTGGTCACACTTAGCGGACGAATCACTGCCAACGATTATGTCGCAATTTTAGGAGACCACTTGCATCCTATGGTCCGGATGTTGTTCCCGGACAATGACGCCATCTTCCAGGATGATAATGCAACCATTCACACAGCTGCCGTTGTTGCAGCGTGGTTTGAGGAACATCGGGATGAAGTTCAACCCTTCCCCTGGCCCGCCCAATCCCCAGATCTCAACATAATTGAACATCTGTGGTCCGTCTTGGAAACACGACTCCGGCGACGATTTCCACCTCCATCCTCTCTCACAGAACTGGCCGATGCCCTGCACGAAGAATGGTGTAAAATTCCACTTACTACCATTCACGATCTCTATGCCTCCATCCCACGTCGCATGAAGGCTGTTCTGAAGGCGAAAGGTGGCCCGACACCATATTAATCTGGTAAGTTGCAATTTCGTTCAGGTGTTTCCATTTTTCTGATCACCATCTGTATAAGAACGTAACCTCTCAAGTATCAAAAAGCTAATGTAAGTCGGACTACTTAAATCATTACAATATGGAGCACTTAGTGCACAAAGAACTGAAGTCCATTTTTGGAGCTATTTCATACCGGGTATTAAATTCAGATTTCTACTTGAAGCTTCTTTCGGTTCAGATATATGTAAATAACTCATATACTGTTAAAAATTGTGCTCCTTTTACATGTATTTAAACGGAACATAAAGTCTTTGTGTCTGTTTTTCTCCTATGGTCCCTGCTTCGACCTCCGAACAAGTAACTTTGTGGTGGGCAACATCATGTGCGTGGGTTTCTTCGTTAGTACTCCCCTTTCCTCCAACTTTCTCATTCCGCTAATTCTTCCATCATCATTCACTTGCTTTGATCATTGCTCCCTTAGCCTAAAGGGCAAAATTGTGGGGCGTTAAACACAAAGATTTCATTTGAAGAAGATTTTTTTCTTTCTCTCTCAATTTTCATAATTGAACTTAAATCGCTTGTGCTCTGAATGCCGCCCATTAAACTTCATTTCCACCAAAAAAGATACCATACATTACTAACCAAGAAATTTTGTTTTAATAATCACAACAATCTCCACCGAAATTTAACATCTCCAAGATTTACCTCCTAAACATTTTATATTCTCAAATATAAATTCATAACATCAAATTCACATAAATTTAAGCCTGAGCTTCATAGAATTTAGCTATAATTAAGCCTAGACTTGAGAGAATTTAGCTTGCTAAGGAACTTGGCTTACCAATTTGAACACTGAAAATAGCAAGTAATGTAATTTTATAGCAAGTAATGCTATGTGATAGAACTAACGGTAGAGCTTGCGTTTCGTGGATGAACATTTAATGCCAAGAGGTATGAACACAGTTATTATAGTGAAATATAAAATAACAGAGAATTAAAATACAAACCAATTTGAATTAAAAAAATAAATAGAAAACCAAATAAGAGAAATAATAGCCGTAGAGAAAATTGTTTTTAAAACAATGCTTTTTTACTGCACTAAATATAATATAGCAATTTTTAATTCACTAAATATGGTATAGTAATTTTTAATGCACTAAATATGGTATAGTAACCTTTAATGCACTAAATATGATATAGTAATATTTTTTCAAATAGCGAAAAGAGAGAAAAAAATATGGTTATCGTGGGAAAAAATCAAACTCGAATTTCAATGGATTTATACGTTTTATAGCCCAAAGACACCGAAAAAGTTACATTTCCGACATTTGTCTGTCTCTTTGTCTGCTCGTCCGTTTGTCCTGATGTACTTTCGTCTAGAGGCCATAGTATTCAATATATCTGAAACAAATTTTAAACTTAAGATGTTCATATGATTCTCCAGGCGGTCTTCGAATTTTCTTGTTAACTGAAGAGTGAAACTCAGAAATTGCTCTTTTCCCCAAAACGATTTTAACGATGTTATTTATATTTCATAAATCAATTTTACATTAACAACCCATTACTGTGGTGTTAGTAATTTCTCTGGGAAGGGGTAGTACCTATATTTATGGGGTCTTTTTTTTTTTTTTTTTTGGACGATTTTCTGAAATATGACACACAATTTTGCTTTTGTTTCATAAATAAAATTTCAATTATAACCTGGCAATATGACATAATTAATTTGACGTGAAAAAAATTACGATTTTAAGTTTTTCGTTTTCTTTTCTTTCTTTCTTTCTTTCTTTCTTTTCTTTTTTTTTTTTTTGGACAATTTTCTCAAAAATAAGTTAGCCGATTTGGTTCATATTTCATAAATAAGTATTTTATTAATAACCTGACAATATAGCGTAACTCCTTTACCCTAAAAAAGAATGTACGAGTTGTATTTTATTTTCAGAGTGAGTTTTCTTGGACGATTTTCTCTAAGAATGATTAAGGCGATTTTCTTGATATTTTATACATAAATATTTCATAATAATCAGTCAATATGGTATAACTCCTGAAAAATCTATGAGGGTAGTTTATTCTTCAGAATGAGCTTTTATGGATAATTTTCTCAAAAACGACTCAGATAATTTTCTTCATATTTCATTATTATTTCTATTGTTGCATAAATCACTTTCATGAGAATATGCACAAAGGGTAGTTTATTTGGGGAATGGGGGCCAGATTTTAACAGATTTGATTAAATACGACTCATACGATTTTGTTGATATTTTATACACAAATATTTCATTACTAACCATAAGCACATGGCATAAGTCATTCCTTATGTAAAAGGTCTACAAGGGGTGGTTTACTTTTGAGGTTGAGTTTTCTTTGGGCGAAGTTTTTCCGAAAATACCTTGAAAAATTTTGTTCGAATTTCACAAGAAAATGTGTTCATTAACAACTACAGCATAAAATAATTTAGTTTAAGAAACTGGAGCGAGAAAATTTAGTGTGGTGCCTTTTATTACCAAAAAAAAAAAGACGTTCCAACTTGTGGATATGAATGAGCCTAGTCGTCTGCAACCAGCGAAACTTATATGAAGATTTGGGTTGCATAAATATCAGGAACTAGATTTCATTATTTCTGATTAGGTTAGTTTTAGTAATTTTACAGCGAAACGTCAAGTTACAGTGAACTATTATTATATAAAATATTGTATTGTCGTCGGGTTTACTTTTCGATACAGAGTTCCAAGTAGATTGGAAGTGCATAAAATTTAACTTGTAAGATTTGACTTTAAGAACAGAAAAGTAATACATGCATTATAAAAAGGGTAGCAGCAAGATGTCAGGGTTAGAGATAGCACGTTATTTGATATTTTATGGCTTGCATTTGTTGTATGTGTGGAAGGAGGAGGGGAGGGAGAGATTCTGGAATTCTGAGAAACTGCCACTAAGCCTTCGATACTTAGGTCAAAGTTAAAATGCTGCTTGGTCGGCAATCCAATCCACAATCAAGCGGATCTTCACAGCATTTGCTGCTGGTGGCACCGCTTGGTTCAGCGAATGTGTATTTGTCCTGGAAAATGAAGACGGATTATTCAGTCGTCCTGCTGGTCTCTGTGATTTTATTGGATTGTGGACAACCTATATATTCTCATCTCTCTACCTCTCTCTGATTCAAACCTTTTCACTGTAAGATTTGATCTAATCACGTTTTGATCTGCGTTTCTGGGTCTTCCTTCTCCTGCTGTAGTGGATGTCTGTCAGAATGGAGTGCTGAGCCTGAGAGATCGATGTCATACAAAAGAGTAGAATATTCAATATTGCGAAAGGAGAAAAACATTTGGGTGGTGACTGATGCAGTATGATATTTTCTGTTCCTGGTTTATTAACTTTTTCGTCTTCGTATTAGAATCGATCTAGGCGATGATTAAACAAAGCAGATAAATTCTATTGCTTCCGTTACTAATCGAAATGCGAGGTCTTCGATTCGAGTTCTGGCGTTGTTCCATACCGTTGCAATTCTATCAGGGCAGTCAAAAAGTTCTCGGAATGTTGTTATAGTTTTGGCATTTATGAAGTAATCACAATGAATCTTGTATAGTACAATCCTTATATATATACCTAGGTAATTATGAATTTGATAAGTGTGAACAAGTCATGATTCTCCTAGTAAGCTATATCATGTTTATAAACACACAGATAGCGGTATCTGTGTAAAATCATAGAAAGTTTACAATACCCACACAAATAAGTCTACAACATTTGGCGGTTTCTTGTTTTTTAAACATATTTACGGATATATACATTACATCTAATCTCTTCCTCAAGGTCTCGCTCAACTTACGACCTTTAATGTTAACTTTATATTTGAGTGAGTCGGGGAAGCATAATGATATGCCATATTTTCTAACTTTCGAGTAAACTGAGAAAAAGAAAGTTGAACATTCCCATGAAATTCAATGCAAGGACACACATAGTAAACAAGCTTTCCTTGCCATCTGCTGGTAATATCCGAAATTAAATTACTTACATCTATTCTGAGTTTATATCCCAACTCCTTGCCTCTAATAACTCAATTTCATCGGTAGTGCCCTTAGCATTATGATCTTTCGAGCCACTCATTTATATGAATATAAAATTATCAAGTAAACTTCAGGATATCATTTACCAACTCTTCTAGATATTACCAATGTTTCTGGTAAAACATACATACTCTTTCTTAATAACTTTCAATGTACAATATGTTTCTTTCTATTAAAACACCTATGCTCTCACAATATAGCCCACTCTCCAGTATCCTTTCATCACAATAACTACTATTTTATCCTTCATGTGTATATTGTGCTTACACGATTGAAATATCTGACTAACGTCTCTCATGTCCAAAGAGGAAAAGAAGTAAAGAGAGAGAGAGAGACAGAGGAAAGAACTACTGTACCTGATTAGTAGTGTTGCTTATGGTTCGAGAGGAGATAAAAAATAATATTTCCTCGTCTCGTCTCATAATTTTACAGAAGTTTCGTCTCGATTCTTGAAAAGATGCCTTCGTCTCGTTTCGTAATATATGTAAAAAAACATATGTTTTGATTTTATTTCTTAATTTCATCTACACATTGTTCGGTGTAAGCTCTAAACTGCGATAAACAAAGCCACGTGAAACTAAATCTCGCTGATTTGCTGTTGTCCTACCGACGCTTGTACTCCTCCGCAAAATAGTTCATGTGATTGCATTATTACTTTTACTATGAAGCTTCATATAAAACTGCTATAATATTATAAATTACAAAAAAAAATATAATACGGATTATCTAATAATACTGCAATCGAGTGTGGTTAATGAAACAATAGAAATAAACACTAAGCATGCGCAGTAATTATGGCGCTAACTCAACTGTGGACGGATGTTCTGCTTTTAAAGTCTTAAAGATGGCTGGCATGAATCCCGGTTCCGCGAGTGTTGTGGTGAAACACCAAGTCAAACCTTTACTCACGAAATTCAAATACTTTTTTTTTTTTTTAATCTTTCGAGTTTTTTCTTTCTTTTCTGCTGCTGCTGCTGTAAGTATCTGGACAACACGAGACAGTATTGTCAAAATGCACGTGTATAATTTGCTCCTCCCCGTAGGGAGTGGGAGTGATACATCACTAGCCAATCGTATTTGTGACAAGCGAAAGGATACAAATATTTTATTTATCGGAGTTTAGAGCTTACGCTGAACAATGTGTAGATGTTGTCAGAATTCTTTCACATCAAGACAGATCAACAAAAGGTGTGATACTGTAATTAGTATTGTAGTATATTGTCTAATGACTTGTGTATTTAAACATTGATAAATATTGATCATTATGTTCGTATAATCACTTAATCTATTTATGCTTTTTTTTTTAAGTATTATGAATCTTATCACGTAAAACTGTGTTTGAGATCTGAGACTTAGATGATTCCTACAGTACGACTCAGAAGTTACAATAATTTTAGCAAATGCACTGTAAAGCATTTAATTTCTTACTTATACACAAAAGGATAGTAATTTTTGTGATCACTTACCAGATGAAATAAAATCTGGATATTGCATGTGTAACTGTCCGTTCCGTTACAGAAGGTTTCTTCCTGAGGTGCTACCTCTCAATAGATATGTTATTCTTCCTTGTTTCCATGTTATATACGTGCATGTATTTCTGTTCAATTGTGTTTTTCTGCAGAGTATTCTAATAAAAAATTATTACCTTATGTATTTATGTTATGATATATTTAATATATGTATATTGCATTTTAAACTATGTGCCTTTGAAAGAATCAAAATGATGGATAATATAGAATTCTATCCATCTACATTAAGAAATTCTAGTACGCAATTTTGAAAGATATTAAATTTCCCATTATATAAATTTTGCTTTAGTAGACTTAAATCTGATTTTAAATTACTAACTGAGCAAAACAATACGTTTATTTTTTAAAAATATTAATTTGCAACAGTTTCGCCAACTATTCAATTTGGCTTCATCAGATACTATAAATGCACAGGTAATGACAGGTTACATGTATAAGAGACAGTGAAACAATTCCTGAATGCTGATTGGCTACCACAAGCTACTTCAGCCAATCCCCTTCAATCTCAAAACCAGAATGTAAAACAGAAACAAAATTCGCTAATTCCCTTTCCCCCCGCTGTTGACACCATATACGTGCCTTTACAAAATAACCTTACAAATAACTCTTAAATATGAATACTAAATAATAGTAAAGAATAAATAAATAATACCGGTATAGAATAAATAAATAATACCGGTATAGAATAAATAAATAAATAATACTGTAATTTACAAAAATAACCTGTACAATCTTTATTTCTTCTTAATTATACCTTTGTTCATCAATTTTAAGTCCTGAATTCCTGTTCATGATCCTATAACCTTCTATTTCAATGAATCTTGTTTCTTTCCATTTTCTCACTAATATTCTCTCCTCTTGGTCCAACACTTTCCCTTCACTTCAATTAATCGAGTGTCCCATATGCTTATAGGCTGCATTTCTGTTTTTCTCCAACCTAAAATCTTCCTTTTTGTTGTTTTATTCGTTCCTTTAACCGCTTTCCCGTGAAAGGAACGAATATATATTCTGTCATTACCTGTACATTTATAGGGTCTGATGAAGCCGAAGTGAATAGTTGGCGAAACTGTTACACATGAATAATTTGTACAATAAACGTACTATTTGCTCAGCGAGTAGTCTAAATCGAATTTAAAGATATTAAAGTAGAAATACTATATGTTGGTAACTGATAGGAAGCGTCTGTATCAGTGTTAGAAGACATCATCTGATATTTAAGGGAATACTTTTTTACACACGAAGTACATAAACATAGCTATAAACAATTTATTCAAACAGAACAATCACTTGGTAAAGAAACGACATAGTTCTTGGTGCCATCAAAATTCGTTTTTGTAGATTTTCGCGGAAATTGCACATCAGAATTTTCCAATGTATTATAGGGAGCTAGCTTGTTTACCAGCGGGGGCTGAGGTGAAGGGGAAAAAATTTCAACAATTTTTCTGCATGACTCTTGCAATACTCCCTTATCCTCCTTCTATATGTCAGCGTTGCCAGGGTTAAAAAATTGTCACATGAATGTCATTCTGAAGAGTTAGTGTGAGTTGGTTATTTGTTGTGTCCTGTTGTGGTTGCGGTTTTGTTGCTTATTATTCATTTGACAATGGCTTCACAGCGTAAGAGAGGGCGAACTATACACAGCGAAGCTAGAGAAGTAATAAGGAAGGCCATAGTGCAGTGCGACGAAGAAGCGAGGGAGAAAAAACTGAAGCATTTGTTATCACAGCCAAGGTCGCCCATATTGTGGTTTCCAAGGGGGGGGGGGGGCAAGCATAAGCAACGTTTCAAATATAGCTTCATATTTTGCTGTAGCTAATGTAAAAATTCTATTGGGTTTTCGTTATTCCCAAGTACAATTTCCTCTTAGAGGAGGGGGGCGAGCGCCCTTGATCACAGCCTAATTTGCGTGTGTCCACGTATACAAGGATCTTCGAAAGGGATTGCATAATTGCATAAACTCTTTGAATTAAGTGAGTATTAGCTGAATTTTTTGACAACGCACTGGCAATCCTGCCCAGGACCGTCGAGTGACCGTTTCTTGGTGACGGGGGTGGGGAACCTGTCAATCAACTCTGAATTCCTCAGCCTCGCATTAAAGCCAGCTCCCTATAATACATATTTTTGTTAAGCTTGATGCAATCTACGAACTAATATGGGTATTATTCTTTGGACAAGTATTTTAAATAGAAAAACAAACTGTGTGAGTAAATCAACCATGTTCATCTACGTCTCATTAATCATACTACGTAACGTTGGATTGCTAATGACAGAATAAATATCTTCATGAAGATGTATTTTAGTATCAGAGTATCACATTAAAATATGGCCTGATTTTCATTCAGCATCAATGTTTAGGTTCAAAAATAATTTGTTTTTGCACTTTCTCTTGAAAACTACGCATGAGGTTTTACACTGACGCAAATCATTTTGTTCTATTGAATAAGATTTATCGGTTGATACTTGACTGATCGTTGGACATTCTTCCCTTCCCTCCCCCTCCCCCGTTAAACTCTAATAATATTGGAGAAATTTATGAAGATATGTGTATCTAAACAAATAAAATTTTCAGGTCCGTAAGGGGCTGAGCTTCCTCTGGTCAATCCGCAGCTACAGTCCGGGCTACAGAAGGGACTTTTGGATTGACCAAGACCATATCATGATGGAAGAATAAAATAAAGAAGAATTTTACATCAGTAAATGTACACCTCTCTTAATTAAAAGTGCACTTACATAGTACCTAGGTACTGTATATGCAGTGTAAAAACTATGTGGAAACTGCGCGCATTCAAAAACCTATTATTTTGAATGAGAACGATTTGTACAGAACATAATTATTGAAAAGCTACTGTATAGATCGGAACCATATTTGATGTAATGACTTGTTGCCTTTGGCTAGCGCAAGTGTCTTTCGCAAAAACGAAGTCCAGGTTCAATTTTTTTTGTGATGAAACATTGCACGAATTATACTGTTTCGGATTCCACGCATTATTGTGTAGGTCCATGTTTTATCTGTAGCAGAGACGGGAAGTAGCCAGGTGCCAGGAGGCATAGGCTCCCCAGTTTTTTAAGTGACAAATATAATTGAAACCATTATTTGTATACTTGTGAAAAGTTTATAGTAATCGTCGCCTTTTATTCTTTATTGGAAAATTTTTGAAACATTAGATATAGTTTCAATTACACTTTCTTCTGTTATACAATGTGTACAACAATACTTGATTCTACAATGTCAACGTCCAACCTAGTCATAATATACATAGGAAAAGAGTTAAATTGGAAGTTCTTGAGTTTTCTAAGGGTTTTCCTATTTCCTGCCACATGCTCATTCGACCACTTCAATAATCCTTCACTCTTATTAATCATCCATCTCCCTAAGTCTAAAAGGCATAACCCTGAGACGATAAACTAGATATTTCGTTTCATTTAATTACATGTTATTTAAACTATTGGACTAGACATACACTGAGAAAAAAATTGTAGGTGGCGTACTTAAAAAGATAGGTTACATGCGTAATTCCTGTAGTTTTTGGACTTAACGTACAGCAGACGTATAACTGAAAACGCAGGTTTTATAATACTTTCTGTATAAGTGTTCCATCTATACGTACTTTCCGTATGAAACAATGTTAGCGGTCAGGATCTCACATACAAATGGACGTATATAACATATAGCTGTCGAGGGTAACATAAGTATATGCATGTGATATACGGAAAACTGTTAGATGTCAGACATCCTGCAACGGCATGATGTAACATCTAAGGGCATTGCCTATGTAGCATACGGATAACGTATGCTCCGTACTGATTTCCATAGTAAGCAAGAGGATACCGTATATTTGTACAATATACCGCTGTCCGGAGAACGGATTTTTCTCCGTATAGAGGCACGATACATTATATATGACGACTCTACGAATATATCATAGTTGCCCAAATCTATAAATATAAATAAAAGTGATTACGTCTGTGACTCCATACCTCTTGAACCATCCGACCGATCTCAATCAAATTTTCAACATAGATGAGGTTCGGCCCTCGGATGGTTTTTTGTCGTTTCACTTTGACGGTTCAACTTAGGGGAGAGGAAGAGTGAGATATTTTAAAATGATAGAAAATGGCCGATATTAGTGTCGAATATTAGTGTTGAATACATCGGAGTCGCTGAGATGATCAGTGACATTTCCGATGACGTTTAAATCCAAAATCAGCCCTGCAACTTTGGGGAGAGAGGAAGATATAATAAAATAATAAAAAATGACTGATATTAGTGTCGAATCTATAGCTTTGGGGGTCGCTGAGATGAACAGTGACACGAAGCCGTTTAAGGTTGGTTTAAAGGGACAAGTTTTGCCAATAGATGTCACTACGGTCTCCGTATCTCTCTCATGTATTTTTTACCTTTCTCGAAAATTCACAATTTCTCTTACAAATTTCAACCTAGAGACTTCAAATTTTTGGAGAAGAAACTTCATAACCTATCGAAGGTAACAATCCGTGCCGATTTTTTATTTAAAATTTTCTTCATTATTGAAATGGCTTGATTGTTGAAGTGGATATCGAAACCTTTAACAATATAACTGTTTCAACAATGAAGAACATTCTAAATAAAAAATCGGCACGGATTGTTGCCTTCGACAGGTTATCAAATTCCTTCTCTAAAAATTTTTGAAGTATCTAGGCTGAAACTTGTAAGAGAAATCGTGAATTTTAATGAAAGGTAAAAAAAAAAAAAAAAAAAAAACATGAGAAAGATACGAAGATTGTAGTGACATCTATCGGCAAAGTTTGTCCCTTTACACCAACCTTAAATCCAAATTTAGCCCTTTTTATGTCCAAAATGAAAGGTATTCTCTGCGTGCGAAGAATGGTCATTCTGCTAGTAAGAAATAAAATATTCTTTACGGTAACATAGAGGGCATTTCCTAATTTGATGATATACTGTTAGTAATATTACAACAATTCAGAAAATTGCAAATACATCTAAGTTTTACAGTCACATGACTGCACTAAATTTTTCATAACCAATATAGATATGTGGAATAACCACTAACCCACCCATCCATTTATATATATATATATATATATATATATATATATATATATATATATATATATATCGTGCTTTCTAGCGAGTGAGCAACCGCCGCCGAGGCGCCGAGGCTGCAATATATTCAGCAGACTGAAACTCAAGTCACTTGTAACAGCATACCAATTACTTCTATTGTCTCACATTTCCTTCACAACAGGGAGGAAGAAAGAAAAAATAAAAATAAAATGAAAAAAATATCTGAAAGAAAAATAACATAAACTAGACGGTATTTCCTCACAATCTGTAAAAAAAAATTAGTGTGGCCTGATTTTTTTTTTGGTAACTTGTACATCTTCCTCCTTCTAGTAATAAATCTTATGATTGACATACCGAAGAAACCTCTAGATTCAGAACCAGAAAAAATGTCATTTCCTGTTTTCAGGCTATTGACATTTTTTAAAAAGAAAGAGAGAGAAGGAAAATAATCTTTTTTGAAGATCTTTAACTGGATCAAATTATTAATGAGTATTAACTTGGAATTGTTCAATATATCACAATAGAGGTCGAAGTGTACTGAGTACATCGCTTCTACCTGTGGGTTAGGTGACAGGTTTTCAATTTACATATTTGTTTACAGTGGCGGATCCAGGGGGGCGAACGAGGCAATCACCCCCTCCAGAAAAGAAAACTTTCTTATTTTTTTATATATATATATATAAATAAAACCCATCCCAGAGTTTGAAGCTTTTAAAAGTAGTTCTAAGTAACAGTATGATACCCCCCCTAGAACTAGGTCCTGATTCCGCTCCTATTTGTTTATATATATATATATATATATATATATATATATATATATATATATATATATATATATATATATATATATATATATAGTTAGAGGTATGCGCTTTCTAACTCTACGAAATGTTATTAAATAGAGTATAGAACTAGCATCATTTTAGATTTTGCCCCCGGCGTAGGAGGGGAGGAAGGACAAGATTGTTCACCAAAGTATGAGTTTCACCTTATTCATTAGTCTATTACTATACAATTTGTTAAAATCATGTGTTTCTGAAAGTTGGGGGAACAATTGTCCTTCTGTTCTCAATTGACGCCTCTGATCTATAGTAATAACTGTTCCCAAAGCTTTCCTTATGGATCAGCTATTTGGGTGTACGATTTAGGATATCACAATTGTTAGTCACCCATTACTAAGATAGGTCGGTGCTTTCCAACCTTTTCCTTAAGGAGACACCCCGCTAATTCAAGTACTTATATCTCCTATAACGACACGCTATTTGTATACCCATACACTGTCTTTTCCCCATATATCAAACATTCTGGTATAGGGGTCAGCAATCCGGGTTCGATTCCTGGTAGAGACACTCGGTCGAAGCTTTTTCCGGCCTGTCATTCTGAGTAAATATTTACTCATTCACACCAGGCAGATGAAAGGATCATACCTCATTAATGACGTCATGAGACGTCATCCCTCGTACATGACAGGCCAACATGGCCATAGATGCCGAAAGGGTCAGAAATCTAATTCTTAATCCTAACTCCGGTGTAGGACGTCAATGCTACATCACGTGAAACCCAATTTTACATATTCCGCATTATAAATCTTACTTTCGTGTTATTACGTCAATTAGAACAAAGACATTCTTGTGCTATCATTGAATATTATTCACAATATATTGTGGTAGTCAAAATAAAATCTCTATCATATCGTTAATGTGCTTAACGAAAAGAAGGAATATCCATTTCGGTCAGCACAAGGTTTTGATCAGAGAAAATGTCCCCGAGAAAGGTCTTCGTGTTCTTCAAGCTACTCCTGGGGGGGCGCGGTGGCTCAGTGGTAGAGCGTTCACCTCCGGTGCTTGGGGTCCCTGGCTCGATCCCGGCTCGCGCCGTGTGGACTTTGTGGTGGACAAACACCGTGTTCGTGGGTTTTCTCGGGGTTCTCCCGTTTCCTCCCACTTTCTTCATTCCATCATTTCACTCATTTCTCATTATCACCGTCTCCTTTAGCCTAACCGGCATAACCGTGGGACGTTAAACTTAAAGATTTCATTTCATTTCTTCAAGCTACTCCGATGCTTGTCCTGAATCATAACATTGTCTATCTAATATCTTCCGCCGTCTGTTACGGATTTCTATGTATATCCTTTCTCTTGTGCTGATTGAATCACGTGTTCTCAATTACTAGTAAATTCTGTTTACAGAAATCGACCAGTCCATTTCCCCTTTCGTTTGTTTCGCCTAAACTATATTTACCTACGATACTACTTTTCTGTTTTCTCTCACAACTGCATTGAAATCTCCTATTACAATTACACATGCAGCCCCTTCTCCCTATCTATAATTTATTCTATTTTCTCATAATTTTTGTCTACTTCTTATTATTGTATGCGAAGTCGTCGGTGCATGTCTGTATCACTACTAGATCCTTCTTTTTTCCTTTAAGTCTCAACATCATAACTCGATCATTAACATATTCTACTTTCACTACCTTTTCTTTCAAGCGCTTAAACTACTAAGACTGATTCCTATACCACTATGACTTCCCTTTTCATTACCTGAGTAAAACATTCTATATCCTTCGCTGTTCAATACCCCATTACCTTCCCTTTTAACCAGTGTTCGAAGTGGAAGAAAAGCAGTGGCGGTATGTTTATTACGATTTTGACTCGACATACTGTCTATCTAAATGTTGAAATGCAGTGAGGGGATGTTGCCTAAAAGATTGAATTTCTATTTATATAATGACTGAAAACAATTGGAGAGCTTCTCTGTAGTAACGAGGTGAGGGGTATAGAGAGATCTACATGGATCCCCTTATGTTGTAATATAGAGAACTATACACCAAAATGCTCAAAACCGAATGAGGATATTAACAATTTCCTGCAGGAAAACTCCCGGTCCCCCCACTCGACTGTGGGGTATTCTAAAAACCCGGAAGGTCCGCCCCCACGCCAGACAACCCTTAAATCCGCCCATGATCAAAACACGGTATTTATATGCGTTAAGACAAGAAGACACACACATACATAACAAAGAAACAATTCAATATGGAACATCAAAATATAAAGTAGGTGAACTTCTTTGAATACATTTAATTTTAAAAACAAAAGGTAGGAAAAAGATAACAAAAATATCGGTGTTGTGAACTTAGAAATTATTTCTACGTAAGAAATAAAATCTTTTTACGTGAAATGCTATTAGTCAATTGCTGTGTATAAAAATGGATTTATTAGAGACATTTAGCATCTACTTTCCAGTGACGATATGTTTCAATCGTTGAAAAACCAGAGACGGTATGCCTTCATCACAGAAAAAAACAGAGGTGGTATGGTCTTCGACCACTGCTTCTAACTTCACAAACTCCTACCAAATCTAGATTATTTTATTTCATTTCCTCTTTAAGATTTTCTAATTTCCCTCCCTATAACATGGTACTTACGTTCCATGTCCCTATCCTAAACCGTTTGCTCTTGCATGTCTTTCTTTCCCTATCTATTTTTCCCACATTGTTATTTTCTCGCCCAATAACTTTTCCCAAGATACCCTTCTCCTGGATATCCGAATGGGGGATATTTTACCTCTGGAGCTATATTTTGATTTGTGGAAGACCCAGTTCTCTTTCTGCCGTCTGCAAATGAGGAAGAAATAGAGTACTGGTTTCATGTTGCCTTCCAACCCACAGTATCACAGCCGTTAAAATCACTCTGACCACGTCTGGGACTAATGTTTAATTTGCTGTACTAATCAGTATGATTTCCGCCAACTTGGCTGCTGGAAAACTACTGCTTTCCCCCACAATATTCTTCGTCTATCTACTTCATTTGACCAATTAGGTAGAGGTGATCCTTCTGGTAGTGAACAACCGCCGATATAGCTCTAAATTTCACTGTACCACGAAATTTTGACCACCTATAGCAGAGCCAACAAGAGATGGTCTGTGACGTTTCTTACAACATGCGCTGGGACAATACAGCCCCTACTTTCTAACTAATATTACCAACTACGGTCACTCTGTCTTACACCATTAATTAAATTGCCATTATAGATGCACCGAAAAAAGCTTCACACTTGAGTAATGGAAACATTACTGCGAGCTGTCAGAGACCTTCTCTTGTTGGCTTCCTTTTTTTTTTAAATAACACATATGTATCTTCGTAAAGGTGGTGTTTATCAAGGTGAAAGAAGTTGATGGGCCTTGAAAATCACACCTTCCTAATTTGGACCCGAAGAAAGCACAAACTGTTTCATCTTGTCAAAATTCTCGCATAGTAACGGAACATTCAATCCACGATGACAGGGATTTAAAAAAAAGTAGCAGTAAAAGAAGAGGATAAAATATTCTTTGACGTGTAGAAATAACATCTGAGGAATTTATTTCCTCCTTGATTTCCGATTAGGTACTCTACTCGAATTCGAACGCGAAAATTGGTTTAGATCCCACCTTAAACCGTAGAATCCGTCTCACATAGCTTTCTGAAAATGAACGTTGAACTCCTGTATTTATCGTTAGTATACTGGTCTCGTAAGCACACTGCGTCTGTTAGGCAAATGAACTAGAGCCGGCCTTACGACAGAATATACAGATAGATTTTTCAACATATTCTTCTATGAATTTTACGACCACATAAAGCTAGTAAGTGTTATTCTCCATGGTACAAATAGAGTAAATGGAACATACATCAGTAATTTTCGGGATATCTCGTAGTTGTTTCGTACATCTTAATAGGCTATTAATCTATTTCAGTGTTCTCCATTGGCCATTCTATTCTCGATTGAAGAATGGCTTGGCATTACTTGTACGATTTCCATTTACTCTGCTACAAACAACGCAAGTACCTCCTTCTTGTTGCAGCTACCCCTCTCATTAAGCAGTTCATGTAATTTATCCTTGTCAAATCCTTCTTTAATACTATGAATTTCCAACTACTTTTTTGGTAACACCCTCCTGTATATATTATATCAGGTCGTTTTAAGTATTTAGTCCTTTGTGTACGAGATGGCATTAGTGTCCCAAATCTCAAGGTATATGAGTCGCAGTGGGTCAAAACTGATGTCACACAACAGCTGACAGTTGAAGCTAGTGGATGTGCAAAGGGTGGTGGGATTCTAATCAGACATAAAATATTGCGCCGCTAAAATGAGTGAACTTCCCACAAAATGGACTATATTTTACAATTATACTAGGCGCAAAAGCTGCCGTGGCCCGATGAGAAATCTGTGCTGTTTATGGACAAGATACGTTATCAAAAGTAACGGTCAAACCAGTCGCTTTCGTTCTGGTAATTTAGATGTCCAAGATTCTGCTCGCAGTGGACAACCAATCACAGCAAAATTGATATTCTGGCAATAGTCGAGCAAGACCGCCATGTAAGCAATCATGACATGCCAATGACCTCAACGTTCATCACCAAACAATGCTAAACCATTTGGAGAAAGCTGGCTATAAAAAGAAACTCAACGTTTGGGTTCCACATGATCAATTGAGTTTTTACCTATTAAAGCGTAACGAGCTCTGAGCAATTTCTGGAGCGGTTAATGATGAATAATGCAAAGCCCATATTGATGCCCAGGAAGATTATGCTGGGCTCTTGGTGGAGTTGAAACATCTTCGCGCATTACGATCTGCTGCAACTGGGCAGAACGATAGACTTGGACGTGTATTGTCGACAGTTAGCGGAAGTACACTCAGCAAGTCAAAAGAAACGTCCGTAACCAGTAGCAGCTTCATCGAGTAGGACGAGTAGGCACGAGCCTGCCCAAAAATTTTGAAAAAATATATATACACTAAAAGATACGTAAAATAAAGAGTAAATATATTTTCCACTATTTATATTTAATGGTAAATAATTATTTAACAAATAGCATCAACACTACTGAAAAAGTAAAATAATCAAGGGAGCGGGCCTACCCAAAATTATAATTATAAAGTCACCAATGTCCACAACTGGTCAACAGAAATTGTGTCGTATACCACGATGACAACACCAGATCTTAATATATTTTTAACTACCCGTCAGAAATTGAAGGAACTTAGCTGTAAAGTTTTAATGCATCCACTGTATAGCCGAAGATTGGCACCGTCCATCATTTATTTCTATCTGTTCAGAACTCGTGAATGACGTTAAGATAGTTTCAGAAGAGGCCTGTGAAACCCACGTGCCATTTTTTTTTTTTTTACCAGAAACCATAGGAGTTACATGGCGACGTAATTATGGTGTTGATGGAAAAATGGCAGGTCATTGAAGAAAATAGTATATATATATATATATTAAAAACGTGTATTTTCTCGCACTTCTCCTCCCTGCCCAAAAGAGTACGTTGTTTTGGAAGCAGTGAAACTGTTTTTTCCCTTTATGTCAGTGGGACGGTGATAGCAGGTAGTAAGCAAGACATCCCAGAAAGTTGGACATGGTTCAACTCCTTGCAAGATGTAAAAAGTGTTGTATGTCTCTTTCAAGATTATGTTCTCAAGGAGAAATATGGTAGGGTTGCGGTTTTTTTTTTTTTTTTTTTTATGACAGCTACAAGAGTCATGTAAAATGGAAACTTACCTTAAGGTTCAATACTTGTTTTTCGTCAACCTGACAGTTTAAAAGGCAATTAAAATTGCAGAATTTTAAAGATAAAATGTAATTTCGTCTACCTCCATTTTAGGAAAATTAATAAAATACACTACCTTGCAGGACAACATCTCACTATAAAGTATTGTCTAACATGTGCCTCATTATATAGCGAATATTCTGAAGTGATTGCTAATTTTAAAAATATTACAGTCTATAGCTTCCCTGACTTGTTTAAATGTTGTTATTTTACAATATGAAGATCACGATTTTCATATAAATTTACTATTGTAATTTTTTTCTTTCTTTGAAGCGTATTCATCTACTGAAGTATATGTTGCGTACAAGAAGAAAAATATGTCTTAGCAATTAACGTGCTTCAATAACTTTGTAACTTAAAACGTTCAACTAGGTCGGTTATTTACAACATGCAAAATGCTGCCAAAATGCTTTTCTAAAATAAGCTTTGTTAAACTCATATTTACAAAGTGTACTTTTCACATCATAAGTTCTCTTTTTATGACTTAAACGTCGAGTGTATAAATGCAGTACCAATATTACAAGGAAGCCTTTATTAAAAATATATTATTCTGCACGCCACGTCGATAGAACATGGTGGAATATTGTCGTTAATAATGTGTTATGCAGGTGAAGTAAATACACGCTTCAATAATTTGCGAAAGGTAAGTTATTGTCAATTTAGAAGTGGCGCAACGCTAAAAAGGCCTGAAATGTCACGCTTTAGACTTGGTTATTTCAGTTATATATATATGTATATATATTCTCTCCTGTTTACAAACACGTTAATAAACATAGACTCTCAACTGAAAACCTGTCCACATAAATGTAATTTTCTTGTTAACACACATAGATACAAAATATTTCTTTGGTGATCACCAGTATCAAAATTTGAAATGGTAAGTCATACTTTAGTTCAAAAGTTTTAGAACTAAAGAATAGAATAAAATTATGATTTTTTAAAAAACAAATTCACGTATAATTGATTGTTGTATATTTAAATTTTTAGCGTCTCTTTTCAGTACCGAGAGTGTGTATATGAGAATGAAATGCGCACCTACCACCGCGTAAGACGTTCAAATTTAAATCCTCTGGCATCGGGAGTCGAACTCGAAACCTTGTCCACCACCCTGGAGCGCGCAAGCCACATTTTTAATCGCTTCAACTGGAATACTGGTCTTCACGGTCTTATAGGGAGCCGCGGTGGCTCAGAGGTAGAACGTTCAGATTTGGTGCATGGGATCCCTGGTTCGATCCCAGCTCGCGTCAAGTGAAGTTCGTGGTGGACAAACACCGTATGTGTGTGTTCACTCGGGATTCTGCCGTTTCCTTCCACTTTCTTCATTCCAGCACTGCATTTATTTCTTATCATCACCATCTCCTTTAGCCTAGGCAGTATAACCGTAGGACGTAAAACTGATAGACTTCATTTATTTTTTTTCCATTGTCTTTTAATTAATGTTATTCAATATTCTACGTAATCCAATATGACAGGGGCACGAATACAAACATTTTGAGAACACTTACGAACGCGCATGAGCCACATCAGCCGAGCAGGGACGGATACATGCAAACCACCGGTTGACACCTCTTTCCAACTTCTTCCTATGGCAATGAAAAAAAAAACTTCTACAGCAATTTACTTCATAAAAACCTGCCACATTTTTTCTCTCATTACTTTTTTTTTCATCAATTGTCAAATTTTGTCTGCTGGAAATATGTCCGGAGAGTTGACATATAAATTCTACCTATCGTTTATTATTGATTGACAAATTGTTGCTGCCGCTTTGTCGTGCAGCAAGGAAAAACTCTCATAATTGGAGAATTGGATCAACGAACAAGTCGAATGTGTGCTATTAGGATCAATGCTAAAGTCGCCGAGGCTGACAAAATCAACTTTCCAACAAAATTATGTTGCAACAAGTTGTTGTTCTTTGATTCATCGTTAACAGTTAACTTAAATTTTGGTGTAGAGTGCAAAAAATAGAAACAATTTGCTTTCAATACGCCATAAAATCGAAAGAGCATTTTAACTAATACAGAGGACATTTTGGAATTATTTACCAAAGCAAGTAACATTATCTACCACGTAACATGTGGCAGATGCCTTAGTGAAGCTTGGGATTCTTGAGCATACAATAATTCCTAGCACGTCTCCCAGAAGGAACCCCTTGAGTGCGAGGTCGGAAGTCCAGTCTCTAGTAAGACTCATTTGAAAGTGTAGTGTGAACAATGATGACAGGAAAAATATTAGCTGCTAATGGCTCACCATGTGCATCAGAAGGGCGACAGAAAATATGTCCGGGAGGTACAGAGATCAATCTTTTATGGGATATATGTAACACACTTCACAAAATGGACATCATCGACATTTACGAAATGTTCAAAACAAACCATTAATTTGCATCATGAACAACGAATGAAAAATGACACGACACAGTGATCACAAATGTTCACACCATCAAGATCGAAGGCGAACTTCTTGGGAGTTACAAACCGTTCAGGACGTTCAGCTAGGTATCCACTCTTAAAGAATCCATATAGAATCATATTGGTGTAACGGGGAGATGAGAACTGATGGAATATGATGGAACCCGTATAAGGAACCCGTATCCCATAGAAGGTTGATCTCTTCACCTCCCGGACACGTATTTTCTGTCGCCCTCGTGATGCACATGGTGAATCATTAGCAGCTAATATTTTTCCTGTCATCATTGTTCACACTACACTTTCAAATGAGCCTTACTAGAGATTGCACTTCCGACCTCGCACTCAAAATTTCTTTTCAGATAGTCCACGTATAGTATTTTCCTAACACTTATTTTTTTGTTCTATTCAGCTAATTACTTTCATTCTTATCTATGTTACGAATGTTTCCATTTGTTTTTCGTGGCCCATGTTTGGGCTCTGACTACATACAATATATCACTTGAAAACTTTTTAAGAATCTATTTTGTAACTCTTCGTTCAGCGACTCAAAAGACACATTTTCTTCTTCGTAAAGGCTTATTTCACCACAATTTACCCTTTCTATTGTTTCATGTTAATATTCTATGTTTTAATTAATAATAATAATAATAATAATAATAATAATAATAATAATAATAATAATAATAATAATAATAATAATAATAATAATAATAATAATAATAATAATAATATAAATGATACAACTGCCTGAATACCTGAACCTAACAAGCTTTCCTGCTTACTTCCAAACTTCTATAATTGCTATTTTGTTCCGAATTCAACTCTCTTTTCACTATTCATTTTCATCATATATTCGCAACTTTTCCTCTTCTAACACCTTATTGATTCTCGATTCAGTTTCTGTAATAACAGTTATATCATCCGCAATCTGAATAAATACGGGTGTCTCGGAATTCTTTCCCTGGTTACAAACATTCATAAGGCATAAAACATGACACATAGACAAATACTTTTTACCTTGAATTACATGTAACATATTCAAATTTTTGTGTACATACATATTGTTATTTTGTTTGTTATAGGGTCCAGTGCAGAACCGTTAAGAAATACCAATAAAAGAACTTTCTAATATAGATTTTGGTGTCTCAAGAGTTCGTTCCATTTTCTTACCCTGTTATTCAAATCGGAAGTGACAGAAAACAACAAATTTCGGTTTCAATATTCATCGCCATAGTGTAAATACGGCAATAGATAACAAGATATTTTATAACAATCTTTCTCAATCTATTTTAGACCACGTTCTTCCTTTTGATGTATAATAAAATCTGCGACCTCCATAAAATTTCCAGTTTGTACTAAGTATTTTGATACACGTAGACACAGAATCAAATACCAGGTCCTCGTGGTCCTCGCTAAGTCTGATATTTGAATTTGGATATCGAACATTGATATAAACAAAATATAGAAACCTGATCGATATGCCAAAAATATCGAAGTATTAAAAATATCGAAATTCGCAATACTGATATATCGAAAAATATCAAGATATTGATATATAGATTAGTAAAATTCTACGATATCGATATTTTAAAATATTAACTATTCGATCGATATATCGAATATTGACACATCAATTAGTAAATTTTTTGATATTGGTGATTGACAATATCGATTAATCAATCGATATATCGAAATAACGAACATCCCCACTCCTTGCCTCAAAGAATATACAGGAAGAGTAAATATGTTTGAAATGAAATACATGTATCAACTACATACATTATAAATACAAATTATAAATAATAGGATAGGTAGTGGAGACAACTATCATAAAAATATTTTTCGTTCCTCCAAATAAACTCCTTATCATGAACCAAGCATCGAAAACAACTTTTCACCGTAACGATACAAGGCAAACATGCATATGATTCTATTGGAGGTTATGTCCATACGAATATACGTATATCTTTTCTACAAATGGAAACAGTAAAGAGAAACCTACTGCATGGTCTGCTTATTCAGGAAATAACTCAATTAGGACACCATTTTGATTGGAGATAGTCATAATGTGTTCATTCTTCTCTTTTCATTTGTTTCTCACCTTCTTTCGTTTTTCCATGTCGGAAATATATAAAAGTTTATGTATGTAGTCGCTCCTCTGTAGTAACCTCTGAAGATTTCTTTGAGACCATTCATCAGCCGTGAAGCGTAATTCCACAAACAGGGTGGGCCTAAAATGAATTAATAAATATATTTTATTCATTAAAATTAAATTTTATCTTCATGTATAATAATAGATGAACTGCAAAGAGTAATCCTTATATTTTATTTTTTTGTTTAAGATTTTTGCATTTTATAACAAGAACTTGTTACAAGAATATTTTAAAACCGGAAATTCCGGCATATTTCTAAACTTTATGGATTCAGTAGTGAATTATGAGTGCAAATAGATCCTATTGTTGCTATGCTGTTGCTGTACCAATATAACAAAACAGGGCTCCTCAATTTGGGTAACGAGAGGAATGCATGGAAGTAGCGAGAATTGAGAAAAGTAAATCTAATTAGAATCCATAGTGATCGCAAGAAGTCGTGACGCTTGATTTAGATCTACCAATTTCCCCACCCAATAGAACGGGAGGATGTGTTGCGGTCGTCAACCTCTATTCATGAGATTTTACCGGTGTCATCTCTCGCGCTTTATGTTGAACATCTCCTGAAGATACAGTTTTGTCGGATTGCCGCTCAGTTTCATTTTGTTTAGTTTTGTTGTCGTTCTTTTATATTTTTGCTATAATAATAATAATAATAATAATAATAATAATAATAATAATAATAATAATAATAATAATAATAATAATAATAATAATAATAATAATTATTATTATTATTATTATTATTATTATTATTATTATTATTATTATTATTATTATTAGAGGAAGAGGTACAAATATGGAATACCATTTACTTTTTGTTTGACGAAATCAATATATTTGCATAAATTAACACAAAAAAACTCTATAAATGCTGTGTAACATATCCTTAAACAACATCCAAATTTTGTGCTGCGTAAAGGAATGGGAAATATTTATAAACATCAATTTCCAATAAAGTTGCAAAATTTTTACTTTAGAAAACGGGGTACAAATATGGAATACCTTGAACATTTTCGAACAAACACTTTCAACAAGCAAAATTAGTGAGCTAAAAAAGTTGAAAATTAAACCAAGTTATTGGAACAAAGTAGAAACGAACACCACTGACATATTAGTCATTGTACAGTTCTCTTACATAAGTCACAAGCGTAATAACCATGCTCATAACCTGCATAAGCAGTATGGACTCACTCAGTGCACATCTGGCACATAACCCATTCTTTCCCTTCCTTATCACATGAAAATTTGCCCAGAGACATTTCAATGGACGCTTTATATGGTGATGAAGCCAGAATATTGGCAGTTCCTGATTTTCTTCCCCTGCTTCCCCTTTTCTTCCCTACGTTGGGCACAGGCGATATGTCCCATGGAGTAATTACTGTACCGCTGGTAGATGCTCCTGCTTCATCGGCACAAGAAACACTCCCACTGCTTGGCCCAATTCCTTTCTGCTTAGCTTCACTGACACTGTTCGTTGTTCCACTAGATGCAATGAAATCTGCATCTGTGAAAAATTCCGATTTACTGGGTAGAGCCCTGTAATTCGAAACCCATTCACGGCGATCTCACCAGTTTGGCATTTGAGATAGGCCTTACCAAAGAGTTCAGCAATGTCCATGTTAGTCAGAGGCCTATCATGAAGCCTTAGCCACATCCGCACTTCCTCGCTATAGTAAGACTTCAGTGGACTCTGAACGTTTTGTCCAGTGGCTGCATTTTGTGAGTAGCATGAGAAAGGAGGCACAAAATGCAGACATTATTCTCTTGACCCAATTTAATGACATCTAAATTTCTAGAGTGGCTATAATGACCATCCAAAATCAAGAGAACAGGTGACTCAGGTGACGGTTTCACTTTGTCGATGAAATGGAGGAACCATTGGGTAAAGAGATCATTCTGAATCCACCCTGAGGGATGACAAGCAGCGACAGCGGGTACCTCTCATCAGCTGATTGTTCATGTTCTTGCGGGGGAAAATGAACATGGGTGGAACGAATATTCCATTAGCACTCATGCAAGTTACGACTGTCACCAGAGAACCTCTCTCAGCAGAACTTAGTGCTGCCACCTGCCACTTACCCTTCTCTGCACCACACTCAATCCAGTTTCGTCAACATTAAATATCCTGTCTGCTGGGTATTTTTTTCTTCTCCATTTCTTCAGTTAGAAGGTCGAAAAATTTGTTGACATTTTCCTTTGTGAAGCCGGTGGCCCGTTGGAAAGAAGTTGCTGTTGGCTTTCGAAACGAGCATCTATCCTTATGTCTTTTCAAGAAGAGGCGGAGCCATCCTCTACCAGCTTTGTCTCCCAGAAATGGATTTGGAATCCCGTTTCTTTTGGCTATCTGAAAGGCCATTGTTTGTAAGTCTCATCTGGTCAGTCCAAAAAAAAAATTGCTTTCCATTGTTAGAGCATATTGAAGTAGTTGTTCTTCAATTTCTTGCGGCAAAACTCTCTTCCTCCCAAGCTTGGTTTTGGTGGCTTCATTCACTGTCACGTCTGATTTAGCCAGTCGGAAGAGAGTTGCGCGTGGAACATTAAATTTATTGGCTGCCTTCAAATAGCCCATCTATTGCCTCCTGCATAGCAACCTCATCCCACACTTTTCTAGCAGGTGACAATTTTCTACCTTTCGATGTTGTCGCCATATCTACAGTTGAAACACAGTTCTAGAATAAGGGTCTAAATATGGAATACCAGGTATTCCATATTCGAGCCACTACTGTCTTGCGAAACAAAACGTCAAAACACTCACAGTTCAAACCATGGTGGAAAAACTACAAGGTGGATGCAATGCAGTGCTACATTCTTGTCGCTCTGGCGCATGACGTCATCTTGGTCGCAGACGTGGCCAACGAGAGTCAGATGAACTTTTAACAAGCGCTTGCTCGCCGGTATATTATACGCAAACTTCTCTTCTATTTATAGTGATCTTGAACGAAGTAAAAGTTTTAGTACAAACAATAATCATATAAACGTAATGTAATCAATGCTTAAGCTAAGTGAATTCAAAGGAAGATATTTACAATAGCAAAAGAAACAGCAATATCAGTTCATATTAAACACCTTTGAAGCTTGAACAAGCCAATATTGCTCACTACATTTTCTTTTTTTTCTTTCTTTTCTTTTCTTTCTTTCTTTTTTTTAACATCTGAAATAATACACTCGAGTATGTATAAGGCCTGAATAATCTATTGTGTTGTTAATGCATTTCATTATTATATATTTATGTATGCTCAAGTATATTTTCGTAACATTGATCGGTTTTGATTTACTATTATTATTATTTTGCTTGAAAGAGAATTCTTTACTGATGACCCCATATAAATTTTGAGAATATCTCAAGGGAGAACTCATTGTTTTCGTAAACAGAGATACACGTACGTGTATTTTCGTTATGCTTGGATTTTTTTCAAGAGGTTGCTCAAACGTAAGTTTCATCAGAATCCCAAGAAGGTTAAAAACTTGATTGAGTAGGGACGCACGTATTTAATATTTTAAACATCGTTTTTATTTTTGATTTATTAAAAAATCATCTTATTTGAAATCGCTTATTTATAGAATTTGTATTTGAACAAAAGGTTTGATGAAATTGACAGTTCTCTGAATATTAGTGACAAAATTTACGCCATAACAAACTGTATTATTAAACATTTGTACGAAATAAAACGTTACATATACTATTGTGTTCTAAAAATATATAGAAATAAATATGTATATACAAAGCACCTCAAACAAAGAAATTGCAACAACATGATTATTTCAAGCAAGAAACAAAGTAGGCCTACTAGGCGTATGTGAAGACGATGTAGGGGTGTTACAGCTAGACTAGAAAACATATAAACCATAAAATTACATAATTTTCTTGATAAGTTTTCTCTTTGCTGTCCCGTGGACTAAAGAAGACATAAGATAAATGCAAGTGAATGATTATATGGAATTTGGTGGAATGAGAATGCGGGAGCACTCCGAGAAACTCAGGGACACGATGTTTTCCACCACAAACTCACTTGACCGAGAAGCGGACCAGTATCCCTTGCACCAGAGGTGAGCCTTCTGCCACTGAGCCACCGTGCTTCTTTGATTGGTTGAGAATCTACTATATTTTTAAATTTACTGCAGTCATTCTTAATTTTGTAATTCTGGAGGGGGCCCCTAAATATGTATATATAATTATCCAAAGTTATGATTAAAATGAACAAAAATTTCAAAATCAGTGTAAAAATGTCCCGACAATGACGCCCTGACATGGTAGGTGGATACTTTATTCTCTTGATCTAACACATTGTTATATATCTTTGTAACAGTTAATCGTTATTACGAACATTCCATTCGTTAGTTAATTTGAAGTGCAACGTCCCGTTTCAGCACCGAAGCTACAGGGAATGCAGACCTTCAAAATGAAATGGGTTCTGAACTACTTTAACGTGTTCAATGCTCTCCATATGCGTAACTCGAGGGAAATAAGCTCCCTAGATCATCGTGCCTCCCTTCTCGAGTTACATACCTGACTCTATGGGGAAAATTTTGTCTCAATATCTTATGTAGAAGGAAACGATGGTAGAAATGATTACCTCTGTCGCTCCCCGTCCCTCATGGTTTCGAATCCGGGTCTTGAATCAAAGTTCGTCTTTTTAAATCGTACTATTGGATTTTGTATGCAGAATCAACACAAGCCACTGTAGCTCTATATACTATTATTACATACTATTAATACTAAATAGAAACTACATAATGAAATAGCTTTTTTTACAATTTCATTTAACATTGCATTTATTTATTATTTTTATGTAAAACTTACCACATTTTAGGTTTATTTTGTCCTGTCGCCTGCAAGCTAAAATCCATTTCTGGAGACATTTACCCTCTTTTTGAGGAAATCTAAAGTATTTTATCTTAGTTCCTTTAGTTTTTCTGTAGGCCTAATAATTACTACAGTCGTACACTGCACAGTTAGGCATTCTTGATATAATTTAACAGAACAAAGAATTTCGACTTGTCACTTAAAGCCGCTCCTTTTCCCGTTGTCTCTTGCAAACCAGATGACGTCACAGCTACGACAGCGCCTCAGGCGACATGCGCATGCAACCACCTTGTAGTCTTTCCACCATGATTCAAACAATAGAAAAACCAGATATGTGGTAATGTCGCTACAAATGTCCTCTTTCCAAACGAACAGAAGTGTATTTGAATAGGCACGTGTATTAGAAATATACGACGAAATGCTCCTTACCTACAAAAAGTTCACTTCACCGGAAAAACAATCAAAAGAAACCGACGCGTTGCTTTCGGCTTTAAACTCAACAATGGCTACTTTTGTTAACAAAGGAAGGAAGGAGGGATTGTTTCACAGTTTGTTCGCTAGAGTACTCACGTTACCTTACGAGATATTATAGTATTCCATATTAGTGCCCCTATTCCATATTTGTTCCTGTTCCTCTATTATTATTATTATTATTATTATTATTATTATTATTATTATTATTATTATTATTATTATTATTATTATTATTATTATTATTATTATTATTATATTGTTACTGTTTCATTCGAATAATTGTTACCATGTCTTCAAAGTTCGACAACATTGTTGATGCACTTTTGATGTTTGAAGTTCCCTCAAATATGCGTTCGAAAGGCAGCCCCACGAACCGTACCGAAATTTTCCGATTTGTTACGAGTGAAACAAAACAGTTCTTATGATTGGCAGAGAGCCACCAACCACGTAGACCTCTTGTCTTTATATTATTTGTTAACAATTTACAATCTGTAATAAAATCTTCTGACAAACTGTTGTTTGCTGACGGTCTAAACACCTATTGCAGTATCTTTACTGAATTAGACGCTATTTCTTTGCATAAATACCGTAAAACGGGGCTACTTTGACATTTAGGGTTACTTTGACATAGAGCGGGGCTACTTTGGCAGATGAGCAATTCGTGCTTCCTGTGAGAATTGTTGCATATACTTTCATAGATAAAGGCTGATATGGTGTCCACGGTGCGAATTGCCGGAGGGATGAGGGATTTCTCCCATTGTATTTCTACCCCCTCTCAATATCCTTCCTGTCCCCCAATATATAATATAAGGACTTCTAGAAGGAAGCCTACAAAGGAAGATAGAAGGCTATGACGAAAACATCTGTGCCATTTGTATGTGTGACTATCGAAAGTACAAGGGTGGAAGAGAGTGGATTCAATGTGTCCTGTGCAAACAATGGGTGTGTGGGTTTTGTAATGATGGATCAAAAAATCCTCAGTATGCTTGTGACGACTGTGATGTTGACGACTAAGGTTTTTGTTCCCATTGTTACATGTAAAGATAACATACCGGTATATATGTAATTATGTTAAAAGTAAAGTAAAGTAAAAAAAAACAAAAAACAAAGTAGAGTAAAAAATAAAGTAACAATGTAAGGTATAGCACCGTGTATGTTCAAAGTAAAAGATGCTAAAAGTAAAGCTTTAGAAAAACTTGTATAGTGGTGTATAATGATGTACCACAACAAAATAAAGATTTCATGCTTATCAAGTATAGAGCATACCGTACCTTACACATGCCCAAAACAGTGTTTTATACACTTTACATAAAATCCATGTCAAAATAACTCCATACGTTGAGTAACTTTGACCTTATGCAGCAAATACATAAGATGTCAAAGTAGCCCCACCCCCGAGGCTACTTTGACCGGTATTTCTTAATTTCTTCCCGCCAAAACTTACTTGTAGAGACTTAGGTTTAGTAGTGGATGTGATAGCCTAGATACCTATTGTTATGATGAGAATAGTATCATTCATTGATTGCAGAAAGTGTCCCGTGTACACATCTACTCTAGTCCAAAACCTGTCAAAGTAGCCCCGTTTTACGGTACTATTTTCCAAGACTGCGCGAATAATTGCAGCCACTAAAGTAGCGGAAAAATGTGTATTTTAAGATCATTCTGAATTTCTTATTTCCTATTTTGATTGAAGGCAAAGCAATTGATTATCTCCTCAGCGGTACCAAGGAAATTACAAAAACTAAGCACCAATTCGCAATAGCTTCTACTGTATTTGTTTAAAAATAAAAAATGGAGTGATGATTTCGTCGACAATTGGAAAGGAATTGGTTTCGTTTAGGATATTTTGTTTTTCCTTGCAAAGTTTGTCTACGTGTATCAAAATACTTAGTACAAACCGGAAATTATTTATGGGGTCGCAGATTTTATTACATCAAAAGCAGGGGTGCCCACAAGCGGGGGGGGGGCTATGACGCAAAGTGCGTCATTGAAATATTTGGGGGGGTTAAAAATCTATATAAATATGTTTGAGGGTGTGTAAAAATTAATCGAAAAGATTTTTTTTTTCATGGAAGAACACTTACGGATAGACAATTGACGGGGGTTGTGTCATGGACATGAGGGGGGGTGGGCACCAGTGTCAAAAGGAAGGACTTCTATAATAGGTTGAGAAAGCTTGTCATAAAACATCTCGCTATGTATTCCGTTTTTGCACTATGGCGACAAATATCGAAACCGGAAGTGGGTGTTTTATGTCTCTTCCGATTTGAATAACGAGGTAAGAAGAAGAAACAAATTCTTGGGACGCCAAAAAATATATTAGAAATCTTTATTGCTACGTCTTAACATTTCAACTCTATTGGGATCAATGGTAGAACCGCAATTAATAGTAGATTTTTACTATTGGATTTATTGTTTCAGTATAGAGATTCTTCATATTGAGGAGATAGCAAGCCAATTTAACTTGAATCAACGTAATATACTCGTAATTATCTGAGTATTTTTGGAAGCGCACAACAAAAATAGTCTTATACTATATTCTATACAGAAAAAAGGAAAGAACCAGGGCTATGCTTCTTTCATATATACAGTTATAGAATATGTCATACCCAGGCGCGCAGTCCGCGCACCCAGAAATTTTTGTTGGAAGGGGTCCTAGTTTTGAGAGGTCCAATACTACAAAACGTACTTCCACTACGTCTATATAGTATTAAAAGGTTATTATTCTGTACCCGAAAAGGCGATATGTATTTGTAAAATACTTCTACGTATGTTTTCAGTTAAAATTGTAGAAGTAGATTGGTTTTATAAGAGTACAGATGAAATGTAAGATCAAATTTTCATGCTACAGCAATTATTTCCCTATTAAACAAGTATAGGGCCTAGTTTTATTGAGAAAGTGTACAAATGAATGTTAAGTTACGAAATTTTCGGGGGATCCGGACCCAGTGGACTACCACCGTAAGTGTGCTCCTGGTTATATCAATAGTAAATTAAGGATAGCGTTGTTCACGAAATGAGAAGTAATTCGTCTCATCTCGAAAACGAGAAAAAATCAGGACAAGAAGTACTCTTTTAAATTCAAAATAATACGAGAAAAATGATAATTACCGCCATTAACGGACTTGATTCTTAACTTTTAACCCTTTACATTTAAAATTGAAGTTGATCCATCCAGCTGAAGGCAATATTTCTAATTTGACGAATGTGAAGAACAGGGCTTCGAAAGAGTTCCATTAAAAACAAACTAACACACGAGAATTTAACTTCACTTTTGAGAATTTGTGCATCCCAGTTCGAACCACATGAGAAACTTCAATCACCAATAGCGCTTAGTATTACAAAAATTTTGTAAAATAGACCATTGTTGTTTTAAAGTTTTTCCTTTTGTCTTTGGCTCTCTCCTCTAAAAGTTTCCCCATTACTGTTTAGAATGTGAGTTGTTCAACTCTACAGAGACATTTCTAGCCCACATTGCCTGCAAAATAGTGCCAAGACTTCACTGTGTTCCTCCAAAACCATCTTCATTGACCTCTGAAAAAGACGAAGGCATTAATTGTAGCTCTAATCTCTCGGGTCATCGCATAAAACACCAGTAGATTATAGGCCTCACTTATTCACTAGAGGCCTAATGTCTCTACTGGCTCCCTCTTAATGTTTTGGTATCTTGAAACTCGTGTTGTAAATACACAATTTTTAAACAGATTCAAGACCATTTATTATCTGGAATATCCAGTGGCGTTAATCTATTTTTTAACAACCGGTTCGCTATATATAGATGTAGTAGATGAATGGGTAGATAGAGATAACTCTCTTAGGAAACAACCATACAAGGTAGACAAAAGCAGTTGTTTTATGAATACCACAAGTGAAAACTAGAGACTGACACAGCATCCTAATACAAGGTGGTCTGACGAAATTAGGTAGCACTACGAATATCTTGGAAACAAATTATCCAAGTTACATCGTTGCCAAAAAGTATTCGAAAGACCCTAATCCAGCAATGGATCAACAATTGTTGATAATGATATGTATGCGTTTCAAATGCAAATAACCCTCACTACTATACTCATGTCATCCCAGCATTTGAGATTAAGAAAAACGCTTATACTTTGTTCTGAGAGATCATATATTTAACACTTTAACTGTAAGAATTTCTAAAAACAAAGATAGTCAAACTAAAATTTACTATTTCCTGAGTATAACTGGGTAAAATTTACTGTTATGTTTGGGTATAACAAATAGTTCTGCGAACTCGAAATGATTTAGCAACCGGTTTTGGCGAACCGGTGCGAACAGGCTGGATAGCACCATTGGGAGTATCACACCTAAAAGCAGTGGTGATTTTTCTCGTGGATCGGAGGGAGAGGAGACTCAATATACAGTAAAACTTGTCAACTTTTCCTCCTCTTTAAGTTGGTCACCTGTTGGTAGCCTGGCTCATCTTGAACCAGCATTTTCCCATAAGATATTCGTTACTTATTATCCTGTAAGTTGGCCACTTGTCTATCTTGGAAGTTGGCCGCATTGAAGCAATGTTTACCCTATGGTGATAAAATAAATTTACCTGCGTACTCTCACTCAAAATACCTGAGACCACTCAAAATACAGTTTTGTTATTTTTTCTGAGCTTTTTCGTATTCTCATATGAGAGACAGATGTTCTGTATGTGTGGCTGGAGACAAAGAAGCATGGATTCCCATGAATTGTTCTTGGTGGTCAATGGCCAGAACACTTCCTTGATAAAGGGGTGTTGAAAGAAGATGTGGATATGAAAAACCACTACAGGAATTCAGAAAATAGTTATACGTATTTGTTTAGCTTGTCTGTTTTGGTAAAACAATTAGCTATATCGGCTCCTTTCATCAGTGGGAGCTTTAGTAATTCCGGAAAATTCTCAATGTTAAAGCTAATCATCTCAATTGTCAACTTTTGGCACCTGACGGCTTGTTGAAAGGTAGCGGAGGCTTTGAGATATAAATTCCCTGAAGATTTTCTCAAAACATCTTTTGCTCCGAGAGAAACATTTAAAGCTTATTAGCAAGAGTTAACTACAAAATTGGAATGTGCATATATGCCAAAAAGAATAAATGAAATACCATCTCTGGAATGAACCATCATGAATAAATTGTTATTAATAAGTGATTCGCTATTTTTCGAAAGGTATCTACAGAAAATATTTATAAAAATTTTACAATCAACTACAGTAGTACTAGAAATCCTATTCTAAAAATACACCAATCACACTTATTTTCTGTAAGTTGGCCACTTTTCAATGGAACCGATGGTGCTCAACATAAATAGGTTTCTCTAAACTGGAAGTGAAAATAGTACTGAAGAATAACTAGCAACCAAAGTTGAGCACGATTGGAAATATACCCCGGGGAAAACTTTCGTAGTTTCAGAGGGGAGTATTCCTCCCCCCACATGATTGTCTAGAGAGTTTTATCCTCCTTTCCAATCCGCATTTTAGTATCTACTGTATTTGTTTTTGCAAGAGTACGTAATCTTCTTCATCGCAAATTGTCGAAAGTACCTAACTTCGTTACTTTATTGTATATTTACTGAATTTCTCATCTGAATAAGAAACAGGTACAATAAATGTACTCTAAAGAAAAAAAAAGAGAGAAACACAATAGACTGTACTGTTATTCAATATTTTAACTTTTACTTCATTCACTATCACTACGAAGTACTACAAAGATATTTTGATGCTTATACAACGTCATTTAAAGGACTGAGTTTTATCTCTCCAGAATTTTGTTTTCTATTATTAGCACTAATTAGTTTTTGAGCGCATCTTCGTTTCCATCATAACAAAACTTCAGAAAAAAAAAGTGAAGAATTCAAATTAATGTTCTAACTAATAATTAGGACTAGTAAAACAATTAGTATGGAGAGAAAAAGGAAAGGTTTCCTTTTTTTTTAAAATTTTCTTCCTGAACAAGACAATGATAATTTGTTGGAAGATTCTTCTCTGGAGGTCCGTAAACTTTCGTTCACGTTTCTGGAATAGCGGTAACATAAGAATGGTTATTGAGAAACATAGTGTGTTCCTTTCTGTTTTAGTTATGAAGTGACATCTGTGAAATAAACGGAATTTTATAGCCAACAGAAAAAAATGCAGGATAATTCATAAAAGATGCATTGCTCCACGTCAAATTCACTTATCATCTAAGACTTCTAAGCTTAAAAAAAAAATTAAAAAAATCACAATTAAGGGACTTTTTCTTTATATTCAGTTTTCTAGTTGGAGGTTTAAGTAGTTTTCTTTACAGATATGTACCATAGGCAATGTAAAAAAAATACTCCTAAACCTAATTTCTAAAATACGTATTATTAGCGTACAACTAATAAAAAGGAAACTCTTACTAAAAATAAGATAGATACCATTGGATAGATCTCATTGAGCTAGGCCCGGAGCATGGGCGGAGCTAGGAATTGTATGCTGGGGGAGGGGGAAGTGAAGGAAGACCTTTTGTTCAGTCTCAGAGGTCTTGGTATGTGGCCATCTTATAGGTAGCACTTTTATTTTTTGTCAAAAAGTTTGGCAGGCAATGCCCCCATGCCCCTCATAACTCCGCCCATAGCCCGGAGCTAGATCATTAAGATTGGTGGGGGACAAGACCATATTATTGGAGGAGGCAAGTTGATTTAATCCTACATGATATATTATATATATATATATATATATATATATATATATATATATATATATATATATATATATATATCGGTGGTCCTTATTTTTCGACTTCCGAATTTTCTTCAGTCTCACTTCTTAAAATGATTTAATATCCTACCAAAGTAACCCATTAGAAAAATTTGCAGCCCCAAATGCTGTCCCAAGCTACCTCAAAGTTTTTAATGCGTTTACGGTATACAATATCAAAAGAAGGTGTCTTGTAAGTTTGAAAAAGATAACAGTAAGTTCACAAACAAATATTATATGAAGGTATCAACTAAATGATTGAAGATAAGTTGGAAATAACATCAGATGTGTGTTTGTGGTGTACCCAGAAGGCGATATGTTATTATGACCTCCCTTCTTAGAAAATTTTGAACTTAAATATAAGATGGTGGTCTTCAATATAACTACCATGATGGTACTATACCAGTAATAGATGTCGTGTTATCTCTATTATCCCTCTCCGAAATATGGTGTCACACTCCCACCCAACACAAGTACATACTGATCATGTGTAAAGAATGTTCCTCGAGGTACATTGGAATGTACATGATAGGTACGTGAATAGAGCAATCATGTGAAATACACATGTAAGGAATAAGGTTACTTCCGCCCAAAAGTACGTGCATGACACATACCGAGGAATGTATCTATTATGTGTATATCACGTACCGTGTATGTACTTGACACATTTACTTGGCATTGGCATGTGCCAGGAATGTACTAGGCATGTCAGTAATGTTCCTTAGGGCAGTGCTATGCAACTGGGGGTGCGAGTACTTAAATACTAAAACCTTAACGCTTCATTTTTACGTTCGAATTTAGAAGCTTGTACTTTTAAAAAAAGCCAAGCAACTAACTCTGAAAATATATGCCCTCCTCCGGCATCTGTGTGGCAATGTAACTATCTATTAAAATACTACAGTAACATTTACAAGCGTTTTTTTTTTTTGCCAGCTAGCCGACGCTAGCTACTACCCGAAGAGGGTTACGCCCTCTGTAGGGGAAGAGATGTTTAATACATTATGCTGTTCAGGAAGCAGTGGTTGGGATATGGGTTAATACATAAATTTTATTATTCAAATTGTGATGGTCATTATGGCCTTTAACCATAATCATGAGGTAAAGGACATACACAAGCTTCAGTGAAGGAAAAGCATAACTGTAAAATGATATGAGATGAGAAGATGAAATGAAGTGCGAAACTCACTACAACACATAGGTTCTGTTAGTTGAACAAATGCAGGTTATCTTCTCGCCTAGGGGCGGCGCTAGGCATCAATGAAGACAGAGGAGCCCTGTTAGTACAGAAGGTATTACTGTGCATATGATGGCCATACGTGAGGTAGATGAGCGTCTATAGAGTATGGTTCGTAATAGGCGGTGTCAGGGTGGTCTGGAGGTAGAGTGTAACGGTATAGAGTAAACAGTAATGAGAGCGGAGGGAAAAGAGCAGCAGTAGGGGAGATGCTTCGGGCGTGGTCTTCAAACGTTTTCTGGAGAAGTGGATGATTGTTGTGCAGGCGCTGGGTGATGTATTTGGTTCGGAGTGTTTCTAAATGATACAAGATGTGAGGAAACGTAAGTCTGTCATAAAGATCTTGAGTAGGACTTGGTAATTTGATACGGAAAGCGATTCGCAAAGCATGACGTTCCAGGATGCGTAATTTCTCATAGTAGAGGATCGGAGCAGATAACCAAGCTGTAAATCCGTACGTGAGAATAGGACGGAGAAAGACCTTGTATGTGTTGAGAATTGTATGAGCATTGAGTCCCCAGGTAGTTCCAGCAAGACGTTTCAGGAGATTGAGGCGAGAGTAAGCCTTCTTGGAGATATCTTTTAGATGTGCTGTCCAGGTTAAATGCTGATCGAAAGTGACTCCAAGATATTTGACACTGCGAGTAGGGTTGAGCAATACATCTTGCACTGTGAGGTGCAGAAGTCTTGGATTTCTGTGGACACGGGAACGATGCTTCGGAGCAAGAAAGAGAATTGCTTGAGTTTTGGCAGCGTTTATTTTTAGTCTCCAGTGAGAGCACCAGTCCACAAAGGCATTGATAGAATCTTGTAGGGCGAGGTTGAGTTGGTGAATGGTTTTCCCTGTCGCAAAGAAAGCAGTGTCATCGGCATACTGGAAGAGTTTAACTGTAGCGGGAACAGGTGGAAAGTCGGAAACAAAGAGAATATATAATAACGGCGACAAAGCCGATCCTTGGGGAACTCCGGAATGGAGAAAAATGGGAAATGAAAAACTGGAGTTGATACAGACGTATGCTAGTCGACAAGAGAGAAAATTGAAAATGAATCTGATGTAAGCAATAGGCAACCGGAGCTGTTTGAGTTTATAAATGAGAGCGGGATGCCAGACCTTGTCGAATGCCTTTTCGAGGTCAAACAGGACCAAGCATGATGGATTGCCTGTGTTAAAGTGATTATAGATGGAATTGGAAAGGCGAAGCAACTGATCATTTATGCTGAAAGAAGGTCTGAAACCAGCTTGTTCGAGTGGAATGACGTTGTGGAGTGCCAGGTACGGATGAAGACGTTTAACAATGATACGTTCCAGTATTTTACTAAAGGTTGACGTTAGTTGAATAGGGCGGTACGAGCTAACAGAGGCAACAGGTTTTTACGAGCGACTTTTTTTTTTTTACGTTTACCCGCTTAAAGGGTTGCGCCCTTTCTTCGGGAAGAGGTCGGATTGTATAGGAGCATCAATTTTAATATGAGAGGGTCTAGGTGGTGTTTAGTCATCTTTATTTAACATTTTATTCAGTTCACTCATAGGGATGGGCATCAATTAAGTGAGGGCAATTTTCATCTGCCATGGATGCTAAGGAAGATCGTCTGGCTGACATATAAGTCGTAGTCGTTCCTTAACTTCGGCGCCTGAAATGAAGAGAACATAACAAAACACAGATGCGATGATTCAGGTTCATCTGGAGCTATAAAACATACGGTGAAATCACAGAAATAGACGGTAGGCAAGACAGGAAGGGTGGTAGATGTCATGAGGGTGAAGTGCTATGACGTCACAACACATGGGTATTGTTAGTAAGACGAATGCTGTTAGCTTCTGTTCCTGGGGCGACTCAGGAACTAATGAAGACAAAGGCAGCCCTGTTAGTGGTTGATTTACTGTGCATGAGATGGATAGATGAGCGGTGAAACTGTGCCAGGATGATAAATGTCGAAAACTTCCGGATCGACGTTCTCGCGGCCGATGTTCAAATGATACAGGGTCATCAGATGTTGTAGAGGTGTCGGATAATAAACAGCAGGGGTGTCATAGTCTCTATCATAGCGGAGAATGTTCAGGAATACTGGATGAGCAGTTGTAATGCGTTTCGTAATGTATTTTAAGCGGAGAGCCTCAAGATGGGATAAGAGCGGGGGAAAATGAATACGGTCGTAGAGTAGACGGGTTGGGTGGGGGAGCTGGATACGGAAGGCTAAACGAAATGCATGGCGTTCGAGTATTGCTAGCTTTCGATAGTACTTAGGAGGAGCTGGCAACCAAGCTGTGTGACCATAGGTTAAGACCGGACGCATGAAAACTTTGTAAGTGTTTAGGAGGAGATTTGAATGTAGACCCCACGTGGTACCAACTAGTCGTTTCAGTAAGTTAAGTCTGTTTTTGGCTTTCTCGATGACAGTGAGAAGGTGCGGTGTCCAAGTAAGCTTGGAATCGAACACAATGCCCAGATACTTAAGAGTGTTATGGATGGTGACTGGTGAGTTCTCAACATGAAGTCGTAACAAATGAGGATTTCGGTGTACTCTAGATCGACGACCAGATGGTAAGAAAACGATAGCTTGTGTTTTAGTAGCATTGATAGCCAAACGCCAAACGTTGCACCAGTCAACAAATGTGTCAATTGACTGTTGAAGGCGTTGTTGGATACCAGTAATTGTCCGTCCGACAGCGAGAAATGCAGTATCGTCAGCGAATTGGAAAAGTTGTGTACCAGGAGTAGTTGGTAAGTCGGAGACATATAGCAAATACAGCAGAGGAGAGAGAGAAGATCCCTGAGGAACGCCAGAATTAAGGAATATTGGAAATGACAGAGCATCATTGATCGATATGTAAGCAAGTCGGGCTGTGAGAAAGGAGTGTATAGTTCGTATGTAAGAGAGAGGAAGTTGGAAAGAGTATAACTTGTATATAAGACCCTGGTGCCAAACTTTATCGAATGCTTTTTCTAGATCGAATGTAACCAGACATGATGGATGACCCTGGTTGAATTGATTGTATATAGAGGTGCTGAGACGTAACAGGGGGTCCAGAATGCTGAAATTGGGGCGAAATCCAGCTTGATGCAATGGTAGAAGAGCGTTAGTCTCTAAGTGATCGTGGAGACGACGCACTAATATACGTTCAAATATTTTGCTGAACGTCAGACGTCAATTGTATAGGTCGATAAGAGGTAACGTCAGAGGGTGGTTTATTAGGTTTAGGAAAGAGTAATACTTTTGAGTACTTCCAAGTGATGGGGAAAAAACCAGTACGGAGTATAAATGTATAAATAAAACTGAGGATGGTGAAGACAACAGGAGGTGCGTTTTTAATGAGAGTATAGGTAAGCCCATCAAAGCCTGGTGCAGTATTTCGTTTTTTAAGGAGAGTAGACTGGATGTCTGGCGGTTGGATGGGTACTGTGAGTGCATTATTTGGTTCCAGAGCGTGACTATGATGTGGTTGCAAATGTGTTAAGTTAGGATCAGATAACCGATCGATTTCTGCAAGTAAACGCTGTGGAGTATGCCAGCCAGGTAAGGGAGTAAAGATATTTTGGAAGTGGGCGGCAAAGGTATTGGCCTTGTCCTGATCAGAAGAGAGTGCTTGCTGGTTTACAACTAGTGGGTATGGTGTCCTTTGGAATTTGCCAACGAGTTGATTGAACTGTCGCCAATATTTGGTAGGATGGGATGTTTCGTTGAGTTTATTACAAGTTCTGGTCCAGTGAAGGCGTTTGTATGCGATTATGTAGTTATGAGTGATTCGAAGATATTGTCTATGAAGGCGAAGTGCTTCTAAATTACGGCTGCGAGTGTATTCTCTGTAGGCACGTCGAGCTGCAGTTATGAGAGAAAGGTATCGTGGAGGAAGTTTCGGTTTGTGCGGGGAAATATATGCGGTTGGAATGTGGTGATCAGCTGCTGTTTGTAAGGTCTGAGTGAGATGTTGCACGGCAGTGTCTAGGTCATGTTGTGATGTTAGCTCTAAAGTATCAGAAAGTGCTGCGGTGATGGTCGCTTGGTACGCTGGCCAGTTGGCCTGATGATACATATAAACTTTTCTCTTCGGTATGGTATGGTGTGAAGAAGTGTTGGTAGCAAGAGACAGCTTGATAGGAACGTGGTCGCTCCCCAAGGAATCCAAAACGTCAATATTGATATGAGAGTTGAGTGTTGTAGAGGATATAACAATATCAGGTGTGGTATTGCTAGATGGCCGAGTTGGCCGAGGAAGTACATGGAAGTGGCCGGTCGTATTAAGCGTGACGAAATTCAAAAATCGTTGTTGCTCGTGTTGAGGCCGGCTGTGAAAATTGATGTCTCCCATGATAATGAATTTACGATAGGTGTCAGAGAGGTACTGAAAAAACTGATATGGTATATCCTGTCTCGGCCTGACATAGATGGTTGCATAAGCTATAGTATGATTCCTGAGATATAAGAGAACAACATTGTATTCGGGCAACTGAAAAGCAGGAGGTAGGATAATAGACCGATGGGGAATGCGAGATTGCAAGCCAATAGCTGTACCTCCATGGAGACGAGCGCCGTTCGGTCCATCATGTCTGTGGAGAACGTATTTAGGAATATAGCAGGGTATATAGGGAGCCAGGAACGTTTCGTTGAGAGCAAAAGCGGTGATGTTTTCCTCCAGAAGAAGTTGTTGAAACAGTACTTGATGCGTAAGAAGGGATCTTATGTTCAAAAATAAGAAATTGTAAGCCATAATGATGTGGACCAGAAGTATGGAAATAGCACTGATACTACGGAGCATGTTCAAACAGCCGTTTCAATGGGTTGAATTTGGAAATGAACGTTGGATCCACTATATGTGGCGTGTAATGTGAGATTGTAAAGAAGTTTAGCGGAGTGAATGATTTGGTTGAGGACGTGCTGGCGCTGAAATGGCAGGATGTTCTGTAAAGTAAGAGTTATGAATCGTAAGAGGTCTTCTACTGTGACAGGATGTGTCAGTGAGTTTGCAGGTGGGGTGCTGTCATCAGAAGTTTTGATAGGTGCTACTAATTCTGGCTTATCAGGTGCAGGTGCGGGCTTAGCACGACAACGGTAACTGTATGTAGGGTGCTTTTCACGGCAAGTGGTGCATTGAGGAGGTGCGCTTGAATTGGGGCAATTTCTGGTCAGATGATTGCCACTACAGTACCCGCATTTGACGGTGTTTGTGCAATTATGGGTGTAATGATCGTTGTAGGTTTGGCATTTCTCGCATCGTATTGGAAGAGGTGGAGGCGTGCGAGAAGGCTCTACCTTGTAGCGGCGGCGATATATATAAGCACCGTTAGCCAAAAGATGATCAATTATTTGCTGCTGGTCGGTCAAAACACGCACAAGGTAGGTAGGGCCATTGTTGTTACGAATTCGAATGCATTTTTTGATTTCCAGGCCCTCGTATCGCAGCTCATCAAAGATCTCATCGTCAGTGAGTTCGGGTTCAATGCCTCGGATAACGACTGAGAGAAGTGGTGGACGACGAGGTGGCGGAGGTGTTTTCCGTTGGCTCGGATTGAGAGGTGACAACACAGCCTGGGGTCCAAAAATTTCATAGGTAGCTTTGTTTCTAACATGAATATGAAAGTTAGGGTTAGGCGATTTCAATATGATTCCATCCCTAGTAGGAATGATTTGGTGGACATCAGCGCGCGGAACATATTTATTGATTTGCATAAAGATGGCACGTGCAGTCCGGTACTTGGTATCGAAATTCTTTAGGATGAAATTATACATGGTTTCTCTGTTAGCTGGCAAAGTAGGAGAGGATGGCGCATTAGCCCAGTCCATCTCGGAGTTTCTCGCAGTCACTGTGGCATTGGAACATTCTCCATCAGAGCTATAGTGTCTTGGTTTCTTAGCGTCTGATTCCTTGGAGTGCCCAATCGGAGATCGTGAGCGAGATCGAGATTCAGTTTGCTTAGAAGTATCTGCTTTAGTGGTCTTCGTACCAGCAGAATGACCTGGTTTCGTGGTTGTACCCTTCGCTCCCGTCGGGGAGGGGGGCATGATGATGATCTAAACTAGCAACGATGCGATTCAGATGAAAGTGTTGTTAGCAGTAGTATGAATGAAGAGCGAGAGGAAGCCCACTGTGGCTCTCACTTGAGGAAGCAATACGTCCTCGCGGAGATGTCGGTCAGTGCAAGCACTGGCCCTCCACAACAAGAGATGAAGAAACGATTAGATGATGATAACCACGGGCTCCCACTTGAGTCAGCAATACGGACTGCAAGGGGATGTCGATTGTCTAGAGCAGAACAATCCTCCCTAAATGAACAAAAAACAAGTAGATGCTCACAGAGCGTTAAGAATCAAGCTCAGATATATGAATCGATGATTCGACCCTGAATTCTGAGTTGATGATGATGTTACGAGCGATTTTTTTTTTTTTAACAAGAGTTTCATTCCCATCCAATGGATGGGCGGGCCGTAGAAGGCAACACCTTCTCTGTGGCCAGAGATATTTTGAACTTTTTGAAGTAGATGACATGGAGAATGATTTCAGGCTATAGAATAATGTGGATTGAAGTAAGGAACTAATAGCAAATCAAGTTGACGAGGATCTGTAAGAGGTGGCTATTGTGTAAAAACGTTTCTTGGGTACATGTGCAGAGGTTATGAGCAATATATATGTGGATTTCGTTGGTAGATACGGCGGTCAGGATTATACTGATCTATGGCTTCGGTGTATTCGTATATTGCTAACAGATGATCCAGTGGTGGGTAGGCATAGCGTGGTACAGCAGGAACTTGGTCTAACAGCTCATGGACAATGGGATGTGCCAATTGGATTCGTGTCGCTATGTAGCGTTGGCGTAGATGGTAGAGGTGTGGCAAAATAGTTGGAAATTGCGCACGACGATATATTTCAGCAGTGGGAGTATCGAAAGCGAGAGAGTAGGCCAGACGTAAGGCATGTCTTTCGAGAACTTTCAGACGTTCATAGTAAGTTGGCGCTGCTGATAACCAGGCAAGATGTCCATACGTGAGAGCTGGGCGTACGAAGACTTTATATGTTAGCAGTAGAAGTTTTGTATTAAGACCCCACGTGGTGCCTTTAAGGTTTCGTAAAAGGTTCAAACGGCGTCGGATATTAGCTTCCAATTGTTTTAGATGAGGCTTCCAAGTAAGATGTTTGTCAAATATTACTCCCAGATATTTGAGACTGTTTTGAAGTGGGATTGGAGAGTCAAAAAGGGTTAAATGTAGACGTTCCGGATTGCGACTGTTACAGTATTTATTGCGTTTGAGCCCAAAGAGAGTCATTTGAGTCTTAGTGGAATTCAGCTTTAGCTTCCATTTCAGGCACCATGTAACTAGTTTGTCCAAAGCTGGTTGTAGGAGTTGATTAATGCGATCCACTGAAGATCCCAATGCGACATAAGCGGTATCATCAGCAAATTGCAAGGCATATAGTGGGGGCTGAGGTTGAGGCATGTCGGCTACATAAAGAATATATAATAGAGGAGATAAAACAGATCCTTGGGGCACACCGGCGCGGAGTTGAAAGATGCGTGACTTTGCACTGTTGATCTGAACGAAAGCCTGGCGCTGATGTAGAAAATTGGCTATTAATCGGACATAGCTGTGAGGAAGCAGACGTTTGAGTTTGTAAATTAACCCCTCATGCCAAACAGTATCAAACGCTCTTTCAATATCAAAGGAGATCAAAACAGATGGTAAACGCTTATTAAAATGGTTGACAAGTAGTGTAGAAAGTTTGAGTAATTGATCAGCAGTGCTATAGAGTGGACGGAAACCAGCTTGAATAGTTGGTAGTTTGTTCGTGATTTGTAGATAGTGATGTAGCCGTTTTACCAGAAGACGTTCTAGGGTCTTGCTAAACACGTTAGTAAGGCTAATGGGTCTGTAAGATGACACAGCAGTTGGATCTTTGCGAGGTTTTAGAAAGACCACAATTTTAGCAAGTTTCCATGTAGTTGGAAAATAGCCTGTAGATAAAATAGTTGTATACAAAGAAGCAAGTAAGACTAGAAACGCCACAGGTGCCTTAAGCAGTTGACGATACGTAATTGAGTCTGCCCCCGGAGCTGTGTTGCGACGGCATTTAAGAACTGCTGTAATATCATCTGATGTTATTGGAGCAGTGAGCTGATTTGTGGGATCAAGGTGGTAGTTGAAATCAGGGTGAAATGATGGCTGCACTAGAGAACCAGCGTGTGAGATATGGGTATCTGTAGGACAAGTGAACAACGGTGTAGTGTGTGGAGTGAAGACTCCCTCAAGATATGTAGCGAAAGCAGTTGCCTTTTCTTCATCCGTCGTTGGTACTTGGTCAGCACATATGATGGGGTATTGTGGGCCCTGTTTCTGAAATGTTAGACGTTTAAAGGTATTCCAGAATTTAGTAGGATTTGTTTCTTGGCGCAAAGCATTACAGGAGGCACGCCAGTCTAGTCGTTTGCGGGCTACTATGTAGCTCTGGACCGTTCGTTGGAATTGACGATGGAGAAGAAGAAATCGGCGGTCATGTGTGCGACGAAACTCTGTTAAATACTCGTGTGAGCGCTGGAGCAGATCGAGGGCGCGTGCTGGTAAACGAGGTCTAGATGATTTGGTGGTACATTTAGGAACTGCGTAATCCGTAGCGTGAGAGACTATGTCAGTCAGAGTATGTGAGAGTGTTTCAATAGATGCAACTGTTGTGAGAGTAGGTGCAGTAGCCGGCAGATTTTCGGTAATATAAGTGCTGTACTGATCCCACCGAGCTTTGCTAAAGTTATATCTGGGTGTGCGTGGTGATGCAGATGCAGTGGATGTCAGACGTGGAGTTATAGAGAGAAGTATTGGGAGATGATCACTACCTATGGAACCAAGGACATCTATAGTAGTAAGTGGTAACAGATTATTGGAAATGATTGCCACGTCGGGACTAGTGTCGCTTTCCGGACGAGTAGGATGCGGCAGCTGCAGTAAAGAACTATGGGTAGTTTGGAGGAAATCATGAAAGCGTTGTTTCTGAGCTGCTGTACGAGAATGGTAGTTGATGTCTGCTAAGAAGATGTATGTTTTAAAGTTGAGATCTAAGTATGTCAGAAAACGATACGGAAGTGGCTGTGTAGATCGAACATAGGTGGTGGCGATGGTAATAGTAGTAGCTGGAAAATAGAGCGTCTGTATGACGTGTTCGGGATATTGCCCGGGAGAAGGTGGTATGATATGGCGCCGTGGAATAGAATGCTTAACGGCTATTGCTGCACCACCACGTGCGATGTTTTGTGGCAGATCAGAGCGTATGAGATGATAACGGGGAAGATAGAAGCGGTCAGATCGTTTTAGAAAGGTTTCATTAAGAAGGATGCTATCTGCATTGTGCTGAGTTGCTAAAGTTTCTAGGAGAACTCGGTTGGTAGGTAGCGAACGAATATTGCAGAATAGTAATGTAATAGTCGTCCTTCTCTGACCTGTACTATTCATGATGGGTGTCTGTGTGAAAATGGAAGTAGGTTGAGAGGCCGGAATATGTAGCTGCCATGTGGAGCTGAAATATATCGAAGGCGGCTTTGGTTGCATGATTTAGTATAGCCTCACGCTGGAAGGGAAAGGCATTTTGAAGAACGATAGTGATGAACTTCAAAATACTTTCCACAGTAGGTGGTGGTAAGTAAGATGTTTGTGTGGTCGCTGTGGTACTAGTCGGACGTGATGAGACATGAACGCGTAAAGGTACAACAGTCTCGGGCTTATCTGGAAGTGGTTTAGGTTTGCCCTTACACTTGTAGGAGTAAGTTGGATGTTCCCCGTCACAAGTGTTGCATCTGGAGGGTTCGTTGAGCTTAGGACACTCCTTTATTTTATGATCTCCTTTGCAGTGGGAGCAGACGGAAGGATTTGTGCACTTGTTCGTTGGATGCGCATTATAAGTTAGGCAATTTTCACACCGTAGTGAGAGAGGCGGGGGTGTGCGTGAAGGCTCGACCCGATGGTGGCAACGGTAGATGTAGACACCGTTATTTAGAAGATCGTCTACCAGTGCTGGATCATCTGTTAGTAGTCTGACCATATATGTAGGGCCATTAGCATTTTTAATACGGAGAGCTCTAGTAGGTTGAATCCCATCTTGCTTTAGTTCTTCTAGTATGTCTTGTTCGGTATAGGTAGGATCAACTCCACGGATAACTACAGAGAGTAATGGAGTACGCCGAGGCGGAGGTGGTGTTTTGATATGAGGAGTTTTAAGGAGTTGAATTTTCGTGTTAACGCCAAACATTGCTGGTCCCACTTTATAGATGAGATGCTTATAAAGATCGGGGTTCTTTGTTTTTAGGATGATTCCGTTAGAGGTCTTGTTTAATTGATGGAGGTCCAGTCTAGAACAGTATCGTATTAGTTTTTGGTAAAATTTTTTGATGTCCATGAGCTCAGCAGGAAGATTAGTAAATAGAATTGCAAAAATGAGAGTAGGAACAATGTCCATAGTAGCTTCGGAAGTAGATGGCGTAGATTCAAGTTGGATGCTGGCTGTACTGGTTCTAGGAGGACTGCGCAAAGCATCAGTGTATCTAAGCTTTTTAGGTGAGCGTGAACGGTCTCTGTTTGGTTCGCGAGTTGGTGAGAGGCTAGAGGTAGAAGAGTGAGATGCTGTACGTGCACGCGCCCGTGGGCGGTCTATTGGTGGACCCATAACAGTTGGCGGTAGTTTATGCCTTTCCACTCGACGTTCCGGCGGATCAGAACCCGGCATTAGTGAAACTCCTTAACTACTGCCTTGTCAAAATTTAAGTTAGAAGTTGTAGATAAAGCGATAAACAGCACACAGTTGATTTCCAGTATCTCCGCCTCCGAAGAGGAGAGAATAAATCGAAAAGCCAAAAAAAAAAAAAAAAAAAAAAAATAGCCAAGGTCGTCAACTTAGAATCAATTTCGTTTGTTTACCTCCGTGGAGGCTTATACTCAATTCGACAGTTGTTTCCTTACCCTAAAAAGGCAAGTAATCCAACCGTATATGAGAAGATCGCGACTAAAATAAACCAATAGGGATGGAATACCTAAGGGACTTGATTATTTTTCTCCGCCAGCAACGGATACCCTATTTTTTTTACCTGGTTAGAGATTCCAGGTGGCCAGTTCGTTACGAGCGACCGAGCTCTAACCTATAATCTTAGCATTCAAACCTTTGATTTACGGTTATTTGTGATTTCACGTTTATAACAAAGACAAATATTTTTAAAAGAGTGTAGTTTAAATAAATTACTGAAATAAATATTTTTCACAAAGTTTATCCTTTTAAATTATTGTTCAAAGGCCTTTGCCTTTAGTAAGCCTTCTCCGAAATACATGCAAATAAATTGTGCTGCCATCTTTGGAGCTCTTTTAAAATACACATATATGTTTCTCGACAATGAGATCTCAGAAACTACAGGCTCTAGAAAGATGACGTTTTCACTGATCGATTGCAAATTTCATGTAGATTGTCCAGTTCTAATTGAATATTTAAAAAACATGGGCACTATTTCTTTAGTACATTTTTACGGGTACATTGGAAGTGTTGAACTTTCAAAAAAATAAAATAAAACATCACATCCTAATCATTACACATTCCAACACCACACTGTTGTATATAGCGGTTGTATGACACACACAATATATTACAATGTGGCTAAACTCAGAAAGTGGCTATAGAAGTGAAAAGCATATGGCTAAAAAGCCACTATTGGCTCTTTGGAAATTATGTGACTAACGACGTTCTCAAAATGGCCAGATCTCGTCACAAAGTGGCTAAATTGGCAACCCTAGTCGCAATACGAAGCAACTTACGCACAACCATGCCATGGTACATGGGGTATGTGCCATTCACATTCCTCACATTCCAGTGAAGCATGTAAAAGTACCTTTCAAGTGTCAGAAATTCCTCGAAAGGCACGTACCTAGCGACACGTGCTATGCATATGAAATGTACATTTTTCAAGTACCAGGTACGTAAACGGTACATATGGAACTTAAATGGCACGTTCCTAGAATGTACCTGGTTGGGTGGGCTCCTTCTAGCCGTCCCAAATATAACACAAAGCACCTTTGCATCATATTGTATACTGCAAATGCATTGAAAACTTGAGGTCAATTGGGACACCATTTAATATTATTCAACTGAGCTAATTTTTCTCATTGGTTACTTTGGTCTAGTGTGGGACTATTTTCGGAGTTGAGTCTAAAAAAGAAACTCGGAAGTCGAAACATAAGGACCACTCTAATATGTATACACTAGCAATAGTGTATATACTAGCAAATGCCTGCATGTGTTACTGTGGGCAATATTTGCGTTCTTCCTTCTGTAACTTTCATGTAGAATTCGTCTAAAGTCGAGGTCTCGAAAAAAAGAAAGAAAAAAGTCGAGGTCTCGTTTATATCTTACTATAACAATTTCAAACTCCACCAGTGAAGATATGGACATTTTAATATAATAATTGCCACCCCTATTTTCCCTTCCACCGTAAAATTTACAAAAATTGTTCTTAGTGATACCTTACGTTACAAATTCTATGCCCTGTCCAAATTTCAACATTTTGCTTAAGCGGTTTGGCCTGGCCGTTTATCAGTATGTCAATAAGATAGCCACGACTTCTTCTTTCATATATATATACCAACAAAGAACCAAAAGTCTCATAGGAAGGTGTAGGTAATACTAGCAGGGGTACCGAGCCCCCTGGTCACCCCAGCTACAGCCCTATACATTGAGCTAAACAAAATGATATCGCTTAGTACAAATTCTCATGCGTAGTTTTTGAGAAAAATATACTTTTACTTGTAAAATAAAAATGATGTATGTGTTAAGTGCGCCACCTATTCAGACGAAACATGTTGAAACATATCCGTGTCGATGCTTTCATTATAACACTAGGTAGACGTCCATACATGGTATGGTTAATGAGATATAGTCCAAAATTATGATTAACCCTTAAACTTTAAATTTTATTTAGCTATAAAATCAAACCTCCCCTAGTGAGAAACAACATTTCTAACCTACTATTTTTGCAAAAAAAAAAAAAAAAAATGTAAATGGCCACATATCATGTAAACAGTTGTTAAGTCAGATCAATTTTCGCGTTCCCGCTAGAACAACACGGTCTAGTGATCTCTTTTACACTCGAGCGGCGAGATTTAATATTCTCCAAAGGTCCATTCTAAATCTATTTGTCAGTACCTATAATCAGTTACCAGAAACTGTAGACGTTTTTTCAAGTGTACATACTTTCAGATCATCTATAAATAAGCTATTTTCGTAATGTCGCTGTTGTGTTGTACCATTTTGAACTCAAATTATTATGTTATCAAATTATTAACATATTTTAGTATAAAATAGCTTAATGCTGTATCTGAAACCTGTTATAAATAAATAAATAAATATTAGGTTAAACTGACACATGTATTAGTGGATAGCTGATGACGGTCTGAAAGAAACGACTTGTTTAAGGATACGCTCTCATTCGTAGTTTTCGACAAAAACAAATTTTTATGCCGCTGGAAAGTATACTGTTTCTTGCCAATAATAATGGGTAGGTTTAATTCTGCTATAACATAATGATTTCTTATATTTATGTACGACAAAATGGTGTTGAGTAGCAGATTATATCTATCTACTGTTGTTTAGCTTCTTCTAATGGTAACACACATGCTTCTAACAATGAGTACATGTTCCTAATAGTGACACAATACTTCTAAGACACGCACATATTGCTTCTGATGTGTATTAACAAGTAATCATATACAATTGTCTTATAACAAACATCAGATGATTTCTTGGAGACTCCGTTGAAAGTTTCTCTTCTCTTTTGCGAAGATACAAGAAATCAGAAAAAAATACATTTCTCGTTACAAAAATTTATTGCAACTGATTTTAGAAGTTTATACAATTAGTTTTATTATTTTTTTGTTTACAAAATGATATAATTTTAATTATTCATACTAAATATGGATTACAAACATCTCCGTAACGTAGCACTTTTTAGTACAATCTCTATAGTGGTAAAATATTCAATTTGGGGTTATTTAACAATAACATTTTGTTACAATTTACAGTTATTAATACATTATTGACATACAACGATTTTAAAATGTCTGATTACGAATTCATAATTACTAAATTTTATTTCTTATTGTCTGTTCAAATGAACGTTCTATGCATTTAAACTAAATAATAATATAATAATAATTAAAAAATAGAAATTCTTCTGAATAATTATGGGGTTCCTTATATGAGATAGATCTCCTCTAGTTCCTTACCGGTGGGTAACGTATCCAAAGTGGCTGAAACGTTCCCGCATTGTACGGCGATACTAAATCGTTGAATAAGGAATGATGTAGATCGTTTATCTCTTGATATAAGTGTTATACGATGGCCGATTTCATAGAATCAAATAAGGATATATGAGTATAGTTAGGAAGGTTTCTTCATTCCCTTTTATCATATGATATTTTGGCGCACTGGCCTTATAATAATTAATTTCTCAGGATTCGACCTATGCATGTGCCGTTTAGAGGAAAGGAGACATTCATGATTATAATAAAACGGAAAATGATAAACGATAATAATAAAATAAATGATAATACTGAAATTAATAATTATAAACAAATTAATGACGAAATGATAGTAAAATGAATGATAAATTAAATAATGATACTAAAATTAATTATGATAATGAAATAAATAATGATAATACGTGATGGTAATAAAAAGAATGATGATAATAAATGAATGTTGATAAATAAATGAATAATGATAATGGATAAATAATAATAGTAAAAGAAATAATTATAAAAGATGATCATTAAAACATGAGTGATAATAATAAAATGAATGATCATGATGAAATGAATTATGAGAATAAAATGAATTTCAAAATTAAATGAATGATGATAATAATATGAGTTATGATAATAAAATAATTGTAAATAATGAAATAAACTGATGATGATAAATAAATGATGATAATCTAATTTCTAATGCTAATAAAATAAATGATGATAATGAAGTTATCAATTATAATAAAATGAATGATAACATAAATGCTGATAATGAATTACGAATGTGAAATAAATAATGATAACGTGTTAGCAATATATATAGAAGTAGTATATATATATATACGTTTACAATGATAATAGTAGTAGAGAGAAAAGGTCAATAATTGTCTGAAGTAAGTAGACAATATCCTAAATTAGTAAGTTAGTTCAGCAGTTTAGTATCGGGTTAGGTAAGTAATTTCCCGTAGTAGAAGGTAAGAGATATTGCATAGAAGTAATGTCGTAAACCACCATAGTAGAGTTTTTCCAATGTTATCTAATAATGGAAAAACAAGAGGTATTTTTAAAGTCTAATTTACCCTAAGGTTTGCTTTCGTTCTTTCATGATTTTATCCGAAATATTTACTTTTATCTAGTGATAAACACTATGTTATATTACCTCAGTTATTTTTTTGACTATTTGCAAACATCTTGCTTCTGCCTCCAACGATTTAAGAAAGATTACAAATCTTGTTGTTGCAATTTTATAAATAATGTTATGCACGTATACAAAATTTAAGATATTAAAAAAATCTTTGTTCACTATCACCCACAGAATTAACAATATGATTTTCATGAATAAAATTAATTATGATTTTTTTATTCATAGTTCGTGATTTCATTACAATATTATTACCATAAATTATTTCATTGCTACGATTATTAATTAATTAATTAATGATACTTATCTACATTGCATGCGTATACGCTTTGCTAATAATATTTATTTTCTCTTTCGGTAGGTTATCGAAAATAATACAACCAACCAAAGAGCTTGTCATTAGCGTTGCTTTTGACATATATAAATAGTGTCCAGACATACTTTCACGTATTGATCATACATGCAGCAGTTACCTAACAAAACACACCAAACTCTATATAGGGAGAAACAAGACAAATGACAATAGATAGCATAGTATGTGTATACTATATTTTATACACATAAGATTATAGAAAGGAGATAACATGTGTTATAACATTTCTGGGGAGAATAAGAGACGGCGCTGTAAACAATAAGTATTGGGAAGCTTTGCTCTCAGTTTTTATTCAATTTTTACTATTTACATTTCAATATTTTTGACAATTTTGTTATTTGTTACAATTTTAATATACTGATATTCAATTTCAATATGTTCATGCGCCGCTTATCCTTCCTTCCTTAATAACATTAACAGTTTGAAAAACAACTATAATTAAAACAGGCTAATTCGGCCATTTTGGCACGAGCAATCTTAACACAATTTTATTTCAAACAATATTCATTTAAAACAACATTAGTGAAACAATCCACAGGACTCTAAGGTCGGGACTTCCTTTATATAAATCTCCCGTAGGGGAGGTAACTGGAACTGGAACTGGAAGATTTCTGGTTTTAACCATTATCGCCATAGAACAAAAATAGTAACACTTAAGGAGTAATGACTTTCTGATATGGATTCAGCTTCCGAAGAACGGTTGTATCTTTGATCTTATTAATCTATTGCACCGAATAGTTATAGATGTACTACTTGAGTATTGAATTCTTATAGTATGGAATTCTATCGTAGTTTCACACTATGAAATGAAACCTACTTGTATTTGTTTATTTTCATGTTTTAATGGCGCCAGAACACTGTCCTTTTCGACTACAGATAAATATAGTTTAATTTTAATTTTTGATGCAGATTAGTCATTGTACAGCGCAGTAAATAAAATTTTGTAGATAAAAGAATATTCTTAATTAACCATATTGTAGGTCTGTAAGAGACATAAAAGTCTGAAATGTGGCATTGTTATGCAATACCAAGTAATGGCGCATAACACGCTTGTGTTAAACCTGAAGGAAATTAAAAAATATATATGAAATACTACAAAGGGTGTTCAAAAAGTTTTGCACAGTGGTCTCTATTTTTTTTTTTATTTGTTGCAGGAGGAGAATGTTGTTTTTGTGAACATACTTGGAACATTTAGCTATACACTGAGCCTACTCAATGTAGCCTCTATCAGTTGTGACGCGTCTGGTCCAACGTTCTTTCCATGATGTAAATGCACTTTGGTAAAATTCTGGGCATTGACTTTTACACCATCGCTTGACACAGGAAATAAAGTCTTTCTCACTATCAAATGTTTTACCGCGCAGGTGGGTCTTCAGAAGTGTTTTGCTCTCAGGTTCGGACAAAAACAACAATGTTTCATCCTGGGTTATGACGCCGTCAAAACACTGTTTCCACTCTTCAGTAAAGGTCGTCATGAGACCCTCGCACACATCCTTCCTCATCTTTTTCATTTCTCTTGTCAATAATCTAGGCACCCAACGTGCACAGATTTTTCTGTACCCCAGTGACTGTACCACTGATACCACACTAACCAATGACATACCAGTCATTTCAGCAAGCTGTCGTGTCGTCACACATCTGTCATTTTGGATGATTTGATTAATAGCCTCCTTATTCACATCACTCAATACCGTCGATAGTCTACCGCAGCGTTTCCGAACCGGTGTGCCGTGAATGGGACACTGGTGTCCGCGGGGAAATCGAAACAAAATTATTAATTCTATAGCAATCAAATTGCAACATACAAGGAAAAATGTATATTTGTATTTCACATTACTATGAACCTCTACTATGAATCTACAATTTTAAGTTTCATACCGTGTTACTTTTGTGGACAGTTTTAATGTTACAAAAAGCTTTGTTATCATTGTTATGACCATTGTTGCTCCTTTATTGTTGCAGACTATTTCGTATCTTGGAATTTTAAAATATCATTCAATACTTTCGACAAAGCAAACATGAATACAAATTACCTACATTTGTGTTTTAAAAGTAAAAGAGATTTGTTTGTCCGTTCGTTATTCAGTGATCTATCTTCTTAGTGAAAGGTTGGATACAGTTTTCGAAAAAGAAAGTTTGAAAACCTAAGTCCAATATTTCATTGAATTGTTTTCTATTTTTAAATTAGAACGAAAAGTAAGCATAATAATTTACCACAGGGGAAAAAACAGTGATCGAGCTTTCTTCTCTGTGAGAAGATCACAGAAAAAATACCACTGTGTTTTATATTTACAAATAATATCTATAAGTGTGCCGCGAAAATCCAAGTAACACCCGTAGTATGCCGCAAGTTGAAAAAGGCTGGGAAACGCTGGTCTACCGCATCGTGGTCGTAGAGAGAAATCACCTTCTTTAAACCTCTGCAACCACCGCTGGATACTGCTGCGATCCAATGTGTACTCCCGGTCCTCCCCATAAACAGGGATCAACTTCCTGTGAATCGATGTGGCAGATTCACCTCCGGTCTTGAAGAGGAACTCCATCACCGACCGTTGTCGCAACCTGACATCTACTTCACGGTCCATTATGGCTCACCTGTAAATAAAAGAAAATACTTCTATATACAAACTTATAGCTACATGTTCCAAGTATGTTCACAAATTTTCATTCTCCTCCTGGAACCAATAAAAAAATTAGAGACCACTGTACAAAACTTTTTGAACAACCTTTGTACTTTATGTACAAATATGTTTATTAACTTTTTTACATGCTACATTTCATTTTATGAATACAAAGTAATAATAATTTCAATAAATTACTATTAGTTAATATTTTTTGATGGAGTAAATTTCACGTCTGTGAAGTTGTCCCGCCCACCTAACGAATTTTTCTTTTTTATGTACATCGTTAGTTTATGGTTAGTTTACGTTAGTTTTGCTAAAATTATCGTTAATTTTGCAAAAATAACGATTTTATTCGAGAAATAAATGGGCAGGTCAACTTCACGGCTCCCCGCCCACAAACGAATTTCAAAAGTTTTTCATATCACATCGTTAGTTTCTCGTTAGTTTACGTTAGTTTTGCTAAAACTATCGTTAGTTTCGCAAAAATAACGATTTTATTCGAGAAATAAAGTTTCCCTCCAACTGTGAATTAGCCCGCCCATATTGAATTCTCATAAAATTCCAACTCATATCGTTAGTTAATCGTTAGTTTACTTTAGTTTTACTAACACTATCGTTAGTTTTGCAAAAGTAACGATTTTATTCGAGAAATAAATGGGCAGGCCAACTTCACGGTTCCCCACCCACAAACGAATTTCAAAACTTTTTTCTATCGCATCGTTAGTTTATCGTTAGTTTACGTTAGTTTTGCTAAAACTATCGTTAGTTTCCCAAAAATAATGATTTTATTCGAGAAATAAAGTTTCCCGCCAACTGTGAATTAGCCAATTCATATTGAATTCCCTTAAACTTTCTACTCATATCGTTAGTTTAACGTTAGTTTACGTTAGTTTTGCTAAAATTAACGTTTGTTTTGGAAAAATAACGATTTTATTCGACAAACAAAAGTTCCGGCCAAATGTAAACCCTAACAGCACATTTACCTAACAAGCATACGTAAGAAGTATATGAGGCACATACTCGACACATTCTCATGTACTGTACCTGAGGGAACATGATAGGCTTATGCCTGCTATGTAATTGTGTTTACATTTGGCGGAAGCTTTTATTTCTCGAATAAAATCGTTATTTTTGCAAAACAAACGTTAATTTTAGCAAAACTAACGTAAACTAACGATAAACTAATGATATGAGTTGGAAGTTTATGAGAATTCAATATGGGTGGGCTAATTCACAGTTGGCGGGAAACTTTATTTCTCGAATAAAATCATTATTTTTTTCGAAATTAACGATAGTTTTAGCAAAACTAACGTAAACTAACGATAAACTAACAATGTGATAGAAAAAAGTTTTGAAATTCATTTGCGGGTGGGGAGCCGTGAAGTTGGCCTGCCCATTTATTTCTTAAATAAAATCGTTATTTTTGCAAAACTAACGATAGTTTTAGTAAAACTAACGTAAACTAACGATAAACTAACGATGTGAGCTGGAATTTTATGAGAATTCAATATGGGCGGGCTAATTCACAGTTGGCGGGAAACTTTATTTCTCGAATAAAATCGTTATTTTTGCGAAACTAACGATAGTTTTAGCAAAACTAACGTAAAATAACGATAAACTAACGATGTGATATGAAAAGCTTTTGAAATTCGTTTGTGGGTGGGGAACCGTGAAGTTGGCCTGCCCATTTATTTGTTGAATAAAAATTTTATTTTTTCGAAACTAACGATAATTTTAGCAAAACTAACGTAAACTAACGATAAACTAACGATGTAGATAAGAAAAAGAAAAATTCATTAGGTGGGCGGGACAACTTCACAGACGTGTAAATTTCTTTTACGAGAAATACGCACAGACTCTGTGGCATGTTTTCGGATATAGCGGGGCCAGAATTTTTTGCTTAAAATTCGTACTTTCTTGTTATATTTTCTGTGTTTTTTTTGATTGTTTAGGTTAGGTTGGTTTAGGTTGGGTTAATTTAGGTTAGGACTTTTGGATTTGGGGGCGGGCAGAATTCTTTGCTTAAACTTCTTCCTATAACTTTCTTCCCATATGTTCTGTGTTTTTGATGGTTTAGGCTAAGTTAGGTTAAGTTAGGTTGGTTTAGGTTATGTTAGTTTAGATTACGTTCGGTTAGGTTAAGTTAGTGCTTACTAATTACCCTTACGTAACATCAATTCGTTTCTCCTATAAACATGGTGTTTTTTTTACCTGATTCTCCCCCCCCCCCAGTTCCAAAATTATCCCAACTCTGGAATTATTGAATGAAAGATATTTAAAATTAAAATTTAAGAATTTATGGCAGTTTTTAGGTTATATATATATATATATGGTAAACTACAAGTCTTGGAACGCCATGTCTTACGTATTACTTAATCCTTACTGCCGCGGATACCAACACAAGAGGTCTACCATCCCACATCTATATCAACACTTATCACATCTGTACACTCTTCACTTTCGTTACATTTCACTCCGCATAGCGGACACTCATCCGATTCTCCACGAAATCTTAGACCGGACTCCAGCTCTACGACGTTACGTATATTCACCTTTACATCACCTTCTTGCTCTCCATGAACATGATCAGGCCACCGCTCACTATAACCCCTGTCGTTGTATGTATGTCGCCATGCATTCATCCATTGCACACAATTTCATAAATGCACTCCTTTGTTTTCTAACTAACAAGATTCCACGTGTCTAAACCCACTCTGAGTAGCCCCAGAGCAGGGGATGGATTAACACCATAATATCAACTAACATCATATATTCTTCTGTTTTGTTGCCTGCACTTCATTTCATCATATATATTACATACCACGCTCAGGTCACCTTCTTCTGAATGGGCCTAACCGGATAAATATATCAATAAATAAATAAATCCTGATACCTACCTCCCAATGAAACTACTAATAAACAGGAGCGTCATTTCAGATTTTGCTTGGGAAAGGCAAGGCTCTTTGATATAAGTAAAATTTTGCGTTTTTCACTGATTTACTACTATTTTATTGATAAAATCTATATAAATCTTAAACTCAGGAGGGCAATTACCTCTCCCTTCCCCCTAAATGACGCACCTGGGCGTTCATAGCCCCAGAGAAGATGTTATTTTCTGCGGCCCGCTCATCTTCAGATGGAAATGAAATTATATATACATACACACACACACACACACACACACATATATATATATATATATATATATATATATATATATATATATATATATATATATATATATATATATATATATATATATATATATATATATATATATATATATATATATATATATATATATATATATATATATATCCAACCAGACTAGACCAAGTATCAATTTTTGGGAAATTGAGTTACTCATACCAAAGTACAGGTAATGATGTGAATTTTTATCTGCCAAAGAAGACCAGCTATGCTGTAATTCAAATAGACACAATTTGAATAAATTTCAATGTAGTTGACTTTTCCTGCAAATTACAGTTGTTATTCAAACTTGCTTTTTCGTTTTTCTCAAAACTTTAAATATGCTGTTTGGTCTAGTTTGCCTGGATAGCCTCCATATATATTCAAACGTGAGATATCAAGCCAGCATTCGAGAGTTTAGTGTACTGTAGGTGTCAGGGGGCAGAGCCCCTAGAGTATATATATGGAACGATAAGTGAAAAAGAGAGGAAGCTAATCATTGTATTTTGTATCTTCGTGTAATACTTGTGAAGTAATAAGAATAATAGAAAATATTGCACTACAAGCTTTCAATGAATGGTTTTGACTTCATAGAGGTTGAAAGAAATAAAATAATAATAATAATAATAATAATAATAATAATAATAATAATAATAATAATAATAATAATAATAATAATAATAATAATAATAATAATAATAATAATAATAATAATAATAATAATAATAATAATAATAATAATAATAATAATAATAATAATAATAATAATAAAAATGAAAACGCAAAACACGAAAGGCGTGAGTGTCGAAAGGGAAAGTAAGGCGTCTTCTAAGAAATGCTCCCGTTCATGATATAGTTTTCTTTAAAAAAAAAAAAAAAAATCTCGTAGCTTCTTGGTCACAGTGTTCAATGACATCCACGATTCGAGCTAAGGTAGAGTTTTACAACTTAGTGGGAATCGTAAAGACCGGCCTACATACAAGTATATATATATGGGGGGAAGGAGGAATCGTCCTCGTAAAACACACACACATACACACGAAAAAAAAATGTTTCTTATGTTCTTTCTAATGAGAGTGAGTGTTTCCTTTTTGTTCAGTAGCGTGTATTGTCATCATGAAACTCAACTGATATTTTCCCAGTTATGTCTTTTGATGCGTTTAAATTTCCTTGCGACATCTTAATACCATTTTGCCAACGAAGAATACACTTATATATACATTTCAAGTATACATGATTTTTTTTTTTTTTTTACCTTCTCCTCTATTTTTACTTGTATTTTATGAGAGGCACAATATTACCGAATATTCTGTCCTATGGCTATTCTGATCTGGCAATTTTTTAAAAAATACTTTATCATTGGTGGGTTGCTTAAGATGCCTCATCCCGGCGAAATTAAAATACCGCTAATTTTACATTAATTATGTGATATCTTCAAATAGGTAAAAGATAATCGAAATGTGAAACAAGACAATATCATTTTACATGAGATACCGTTATCACGATTCACTTATCTACTTTCGGTTTCGAGTCATTTTGAAAATCGGCATTTATTTTTGCGTTTCTAAACAGCAGAAAACGGAAAGACACTAGGTGACTTGTGATAACGGTACCTTACGCAAAATAATGTTGTCTAAGGCGCTCATGTTCCACACTTCAATTATCTTTTATCTATTTGAAAATATCACATGATTACTGTAAAATAGGCGGTATTTTAATTTCGCCGGTATAAGGCCTCTTAACTGGGAGGCTACAAAAATGTTTTGTATGCCAATAGATTTGCCCTTCTGGAAAGTCAAAATATCTTGGCTTAAAAATCAAATTGCGAACTAGAAATTTGTGCAGACCTGTAGCCAGAACGTTAAGATAAAAAGTTCGGGATTTTTTTTTAAAAAAATGTTATCTAATTTGAATATACCTTGGAGACACGATGGCTCAGTGATAGTGTGCTCAATTCTGGTACAATTTAACTTCACTTGAAGAAGACATCAGCGAATAAAATCAGTAAAATCAAAAGTAAAATCCCTGTTTATTTTAAAGAAAAAAAAGGAGAATGCTTCTCTCTGCATATAAATATAAGTGAATGGACTGAAATCAAAGATGGCGCAGGTTCTAATCAATTTTAAGTAGCCAAAGTAGGGCAATAACCAACTATAAAGATTTTTTTTTATATTGTGTTCACAGTGATAAAAAGAGAATGAACCTGTTTTTATTGTTTGTAATGGTAATTTTTCTTTTTTAAGCAAATGAGCAAAAGAAATAAGTCTATATGGCTTCTATTATTGACATGCAAAACATGTAATAAAACCAAGTTTTTTCTTCGAAAATATTTTTATCTATGGAACCAATCTTTATTTTAAAAAACTCAAATTGAAAAAGATTTGTTTCTTATACAGATATATATATATCGAGAGAGAGAGAGGAGGTTAAATTGAAAGAAAGAAATGTTTAAATTAAAAAAATAAGTAAAAAAATAAAAGGTTTATTAATAGAATCAAGATTGTAAGTTACTATTTTAAGTTGTGATAAAAATCAACAATGTTTTTTTTTCTACGAATATGCTTACATAATTTATTTTGTATGTCTTTACTTTAAAAAAATACGAAACTATTTGATACAAACCATTTCTACATTTTCCTGTTTCTTTTGTGTTCCAAGGGAAATTTTTATTTTAATTCTTGAACTGTCACTACATTGTTTCCAACTTGTTCTGTTTTATCCTATTTTGTTGCATAACAATATATAAATTTAATTGTTGATGTTGCTTATTAACCTACTTCAACAATTGATTCTCCGCATCAAACATTTAATGTAGCAACGAACGAAAATGCGTATCTCTTGCTATAATGTAATACGTATTTATAAATAGTTTTTGTTCTCTTTTCAGTGTTCTATCAGAAATGATGAGCTATGATGAGCCAGCAAGACCGTGGTGAGACCTGCAAAAGTATATGAAGCAGAAAAGTTTATGGGAAATTAATGCATATTGTATGGGGAACCAATGCGTGTTGTATAAGGAATCAATGCATGTTGTATGGGGAAACAATGCATGTTATGTGAGTAATCAATGTATGTTGTATGGGGAAACAATGCATGTTCTATGGGGAATCAATTTATGTTGTATGGGCAAACTATGCATGTTTTGTGGGGAATCAATCTATGTTGTATAGGGAAACAATGCATATTATATGGGAAATCAATGTATGTTGTATGGGGAAACAATGCATGTTCTATGGGGAATCAATTTATGTTGTATGGGCAAACTATGCATGTTGTGTGGGGAATCAATCTATGTTGTATAGGGAAACAATGCATATTATATGGGAAATCAATGTATGTTGCATGGGGAAGCAATTCATGTTGTATGGGGAATCAATGCATATTGTATGAGGAATTAATGCGTGTTGTATGGGGAATTAATGCATGCTGTTATGAGAAATCAAGAAGATGCAAGAGAGAAAGATAAATGTGATAAACACTAAGATGGATAGCGATTTTACCAGGATGGATAAGATTAACCCACAAACGCCCAAGACCAGTTTTATTCGTTAGCAACTGCCTTGAACAATACCGTGTTACATCGAAAACCTGAGAAGAAAACTGAACGAAATTCGTACAACAAGAGAACGGGTAGTGTGCCTGAAGTGGAACAACGGTGGTTTGGCTAAATGAATGATATAGAACGTGTAACGTAGTGAAAAATAAAGTGGGTCACTGGTGGCACAAGGGGCGTTTATGGGTTAAAAGTGAATGAATAAGAAAAAGCGGTAAAAGATTTCGAAGAAACTACCAGAAACAAATTACAATGGTATAGTCATATCTCGAGATGAACTGATGATTGTGTAGAAAAAAAAAGTGTAGGGGAAACTGTAGTGGAATTAGAAAGAGGAAAAGGGAAAATAAAAGGAAACAGATTGTGTAACTACAGATACGAAAGATAGGAATGCGAGTAACGGAGAATCGAGGAAGGTGGAAATGAGGGGATAGAAGTGGTGCTCATGTATGGTGCGTGTGGTCCTTGGTTCGATCACTGCCAAGTGAGGTTTGAGGTGGACAAACGCCGTGTGCGTGGGTTTTCCCGGGATTCTTACGTTTCTTCCCACTTTTTTCATTCCACCATTCCGTTCGCTATCATCATCAATTTTTAACCTTAAAGAAGTATGAATACGAATCTTTAGAAATGGAAACGAATAGACCCTGCATAAGTGAGAAAAGGTAATTGAAAAGAAGGAAATTTTTTTAGTGAAACAAAACTTGTAGATTACCTAAAGGTGTAGGTGAGGGCCGGAACAAAATAAGTAAAAGATAGTTAGTAAAATGAATTTGATTTGAATGGTATTTCTCAAACTGGTCCGCCGACCACAAGAGATCTTCGAGATCTACCCTTATGATCACCTCAGATTAAGCACCAATTCAAAAAAAAAAGAGGGGGGATTGCTTATCACATACTGTACTTGATAATCTCGAGCAAGTAGTTTATAAAAATAAAGATTTAATAGAATTTAATAACGTAAAGATTATATAAATTCTAATAGTTTATACACTGTAGAGACGTGTTATTATGAAATATTCGTGAGTGCCTATTTTTCTCTTTTACAAAGAAAAATTAATACGAGGGGCGGTCAATAAGTTTTTGTCCTCACTATGAAGGAGTTGATGGAGAAGAGTCAAATGTAGACTATGATTAGTCTTTCTCTACATAGTCACTAAGCAGAGTAACACATTTCTGCAACCGGTCCTTCAGCTTCCATAATCCCTTTTTTGTAGAAAATGTCACATTGGGTGGAAAACCAGTGCTCCACTGCAGCAATGACCTCCGCATTTGAAGAAAAACGCTGTCCTTTCAGAGATTGTATCAAATTTGGAAACAAGAAGAAATCTGATGGCGCGATGTCAGGTGAATATGGAGAATGGGGAAGTAATTGGTACCCTAGGCGTTGGACAAGATTCATGGTTTCCTGGGCTTTGTGGGCGGGAGCATTGTCAACTAACAGGCGAACACCTTTGGTGAGAATGCCATGTCACTTTTCCTTTAGGGCATCCCGAAGTTTTTCCAGCAGACAACTGTAATATGCATCAATCACACTGTGCCCATATGTTAGATTATCTGTAAGAATAATGCCCTTACAATTCCAGAAAACTGAAAGCATGACCTTCTTAGCAAAAGGCTGCATACGGGCCTTTTCAGGGGGTGGGGAGCTGCTATGTTTCCACTGTTTACTCATCACTTTAGTCTCTGGGTCAAAGTGATATTTCCAACATTCATCCATTGTCAGGAGATGATCGAAAAAGTCATTTTCATTGGGTACACAGAGAGTGAACACTTCCGATGCAGAATCAGCGCGTTGCTGTTTTTGAAAAGGAGTGAGTAACCTGGGAACCCACAGTGCGGACACTATGGATAGGTGCAGGTTATCATGCAAGATAGTGGATACTAAGCCATGGGAAATCTTCAACTCATTAACAATAGTATTTATGGTTATTCGTCTATTGTCTAAAACTAGGAATTTAACTTTCCGAATCATGTCATCAATCGCTGAACACGGTCTTCCCTCTCTAGATTTGTCATCCAAACTCATCCGTCCACATTTCAGTTGTCTTTTCTATGTTTTAATAATTCTTAAGGATGGACACTCTTCACCATAAACATTTTTCATCTCTGCATAGATGTCCTTGGTTTTCATCCCCCTTAGATAGACGAACCTTATGACCGCGAGATATTCTACTTTTGTTACTTCTACACTTTCACTCTTTCCAGACGCCCCACCTTATCTTCAATAGTTTTGAACTTAGAAGCATAAAGTTTATACATTAGTCTCATCAGACATTGCCGCATTTCGTACGTAATTTACATACAAATAGCTAAAACATTCCTATACGAGCGCAAAAATATATTGACCGCTCCTCGAATATATTTTCTTCTATTAACACCAATACAAGGGAATTGTTATTAACACATTCTCAAAAAAAAAAAAAAAAAATATATATATATATATATATATATATATATATATATATATATATATATATATATATATATATATATATATATATATAGGGTGTTTAATAAGTAATGGTCATAAATTAAACCGTAGATAGTACATGCCAAAACTAACAAAAAAGTCTTAGTAAACATGTGTCCGCAAACGCTTCGTAACGGAGATAGGGGCTGTCGAAAGTGTGGGAAAATGAAGTTTAGAGACGATTATCTCAAAAAGTATGAATCGGACAGAGGGCGGTCCAATGACTATCGAAGTCAGACATGCGCTATGCAGAAATGCATGGTTGATAACTCTGCAATGCGCGCGCAAGGGATTCCCCAAAGAAACGGAGGGATTCCCAGAAAATTGTCCAAGGAAAGGGGGCTCGAGATGAACATCGAGGGCGAGTCTATCCACCAGTAATTCATACGTCGTGGTACCAGTTCGAAAGCTCGAAAAGATACAAAATGGCGGACAATGTTTACGTGCCGTGGATAACCAACAGGAAATGAGAGAGGCAATCGAAGAAAGGTGGTGGTGCATGTTCTAAACTACTTCAGAGTACATTCCTAAGACGAATGCACATGTACAGAGTAGTCCTTTACTGTACCAATACCAAGGTAAAACAAACGATGCGCAAAAATGAATGGAATGGCCGAAAGGAACACTGGTAGAACATGCAAGCCAGCTGGAAATACTGAATCGGGGTTGCAACAGACGTTGAGCTCACCTTGGGTGCATGATGTTACGGGATCAAATCCGCTGAAGTGCCCACTGAATGCAGTGGTTCTGATCTCAGATTTTCGAGAAAGGGTGGAACAATTCATTCATTCGATAGTCATTCATTGGACCGCCCTCTGTCCGATTCATACTTTTTGAGATATTCGTCTGTAAACTTTATGTTCCCAAACTTTTGACAGCCACTATCTCCGTTACGAAGCGTTTGCGGACACATGTTTACTAAGACTTTTTTGTTAGTTTTGGCATGTACTATCTACGGTTTAATTTATGACCATTACTTATTAAACACCCTGTATATATATATATATATATATATATATATATATATATATATATATATATATATATATATATATATATATATATATATATATAGTACCTACTGTTAAATGCTAAAAACAAACAAAAAACACTGTGTATAGTAAATATGTAGCCTAAAGGCGACAAGAGTAGGTTGGTCCATAGACAGTGGCGTATTTACGATTTTCTTTCGGGTGGATTTTGCTAACTTTATTCCTGGAAATGTGAAAATTTTGCAAGATATTTCATTTACTTTAAAATAATGAATAAAATTTCGGTGGGGCTTAAGCCCGGAAGCCCCCCTTAAATACGGCTCTTTCCGTAGAAATAGTATATTACATAATTAAACTTTGAAGCAGTAACACTGGGTAAAGCACATGTTTAATGTTAAAGGGAAGGTATGTAATGAGAAATTCTTACTGCTCTATTGTCACATTACTTCTGAGCGATACTCAAAAGCATAATACGTAAAGAATAATGAACTTAAAGAGTTGGTAACTATGTTTAGTTCTGTTAGTTCCTCTTTCTCTTCTCCTTCTCCCCCTCTTCACCACAATTTCCCATCTGTCTTTGCTGTAAAAGAAACATTTGTTGTAGGTATATATGTACGTATACTAAAAGAAAGGGTTTTATACATAGAAAAGTAAAAAAAAAAAAATACTCGGTGCCTTTTTAATTTTCTTTTTTTTTCTTTTCCAATAAAAAGATTTTCTATGACGTGGGCCGCGGGCCTCCGGTATTCCGGTCTTCTCAAGAATGCGCTAATGAGATGTTGGCTTCGGATTCGGTGGAGACTGCCAATGTCAGCAATCCGTTACCCTCGGTCGGACGATGGACGTCGTCAATTCGGCAAGAACTTTGAGTACATCTCCCTGTTAGATCATTCTTACGTTTTTTTAAAATTTATTTACTTTTTTTTTTTTTGGTTTCTTTGTTCTATGAAGTGGAGGGGAAGCAGTGTGTGTGTGTGTGTTTGTGTGTGTGGCAATGGGAGAGGAGATTGAAGAAAACAGAATGAAAACAAGGCATATACCAACCTTTGGCTCTCCTCCTCAAAAAATAAAAGAAGAAAAGAAGAGAGTTTATTATGCACAGCGATAATGCATAGGAAGTTGTTAGACTTTATTATTATTACACGAGTAGTTGCATTCACTAAGAAACAAAGAGTTACTACGTCTCATTAAAGAACTGTTAATTATAGATAGTATGTGCGTTACCTATTAAATATTGAAATGAAATCTTTAAGTTTAACGTCCCACGGTTACGCCGGTTAGGAAATGAAATGAAATCTTTAAGTTTTACGTCCCACGGTTATGCCGGTTAGGCTAAAGGAGACGGTGATAATGAGAAATGAGTGAAATGGTGGAATGAATATAGTGGGAGGAAACGGGAGAACCCCGAGAAAACCCACGCACACGGTGTTTGTCCACCACAAAGTCCACACGGCGTGAGCTGGGATGGAACCAGGGACTCGAAGCACCGGAGGTGAACGCTCTACCACTGAGCCACAGCGCCCCCTTAATAAGTATTGTATCAGCGTCAGGAGAAATTAAAGCAACATTAAATACAATCTCCTTCTTAAAACAGTATATGGGGAGGGGAAACGGTGGCTCAGTGGTACAGTGCTTACCTCTGGTGCATAGGGTCCCTGGTTCGACCTCCGGGAAAGTAAGTTTGTAGTGGATAACATCAACCCGTGGGTTTTCTCAGAGTACTCCCGTTCCGTCCCACATTCCCATCCCACCAATCATTCCATCATCATTCACTTGCTTTAATCATCGTCTCCCTTAGCTTAAAAAGCATAATCATGGGACGTTAAATTCCAAAATTTTAATTTCATTTTAAAATTGTATATTTCCATTTACAATACATAAATGAGCAAACAATAAGTAATCTATTATTTTAAAATTTAAAAGTATGAATTGAGTCATTCGGCTACGAACAACACACATTTTAACGTCATAAAATTTTATTTTTTCTAATTTTTTCTCAATTTGTAAACTACACATCAGAATCATATCATTTCTTTTTTTAAAAAAAAGTCTGATCTGATCTATCAATTAGGCCTAATATATGGCTTATCATTAGACAATATTATAATTATTAAAAAATTAATTCAAAAGTTTTAGAGTTTATTAACCATACATGTAGACCCTACTGTCGTCTTTCTAGTGTTATGATGAATGGCTTGATTAGTTTCCTCGTAGATAAGCGACTAGCGTACGGTCCTTTGGCGTATGAGATCTGGGTGCGATTCCTGGCGGTGGTTCATATGGTTCAGATCCCAATTAAAAAAAAAAAGCTGTAAATCCAAATCTCATATAGACCTTACTGCTGAAAGGGATGCTAAAATCAAATCAAAATAAAAAACAACAAGATTTTTTTTATTATTGAAATATTTTGGATATTTTGATCCCAAAAGGCTATTTAGTATGCACTTCAGGATCACTTTCATCTTATAGGTGCCGTGGTTGTTCATTTTAGCATATTAAAAAAAAAAACCTTGTCTATTTTTTTTCGAAAACTACGCATGAGTGTTTTACACTTACCCGTTCATTTTGTCGATTCCAATAAGATTCATCAACTGGCATATGTCTCATTTTCGGACATTTTTTTTCATTAAACACTAATAATTTTGTAAACTATTATTATCTATACTTAGAACAGACATAGGTACCCTACATACTTTATGTAAATAAAGACACTACAGTGTATTTAAAAATTGTGATTGTTTGTATACTTGGTCTCCAAATACAGTATGTTCTTTAGTAATAATTAAGTTCTAATCATTGAAGAAAGTACAATTCATATTTACTTCAATAAGTAAAACAATAACCACCTCTGGAATAATATTTTTATGTCTTTTCATTGAGAATAATGTACACTTCCTTGATGTGCATTTGATTCTGCTTTTAAACTATGTCATGAGCATATTGGGAAATATTCAGAGAGAATTCGTTAACCAAACGTTAGTCACGCGTTTAGTTAGTGTCGCATTAGCTCTGTACTAAGGAGGATGTACTTTCAGATATTCAGAGTCTGCTTAGAGTTCAGCTAATAAGTTGACTTAATTATGATTAACTAACGTAACATCAATACCTCGAGTGAAAAAAATAAATAAATATGGCAACTACGAAAATCTAGACATGCGCATACGTAATCTGTAAAAAATGGAAATTCGAAATGTTTTCTTTGTGGTTGACATCACAACAACTTGTAAATAGATATAGGGTCTAACATATTTATTTCTGAGGGATGTATTTACGGGGGAATAAGTAGAAGTCATTTAATATTAGAGACAATAAAAGGATTGTTATAATTACAAGATGAGGTAATTTATCTATCAGTTGTACGTATCTCTCCGAAAACTAGATGATTGGATGAATTTTCTATTCATCTCTCATTGTTTACTTTAAGAAACAGTTCTGCTTTTGTAGAGGACTCGACTAAATAAGCTGCTTCATAGATAATTCATCCAATGAGGTGAAAGGAAACAAAGAGAGACAGAATTAATTGCCTTTGTATTATCATAATGTAGCTTAATTATGGCCAAACCAGGGTACCCTCTGCTCTAAATTAATTAGTCATATGTGATTAACTTACTCAACTACTACGTGCTAATCAGATTCTGAATACATTTCTGATAACCATCGTTTGTCAAACCATTAGTATGGTGCTAATCATACGTTAAAACGACTCTGCATAAGGCCTATTATTTTTATTATAGAGACACAAAATGTTGTAATATACTCGCAATCAGTGCCAAATTTAGGTTTGATGGAGTTCTAAACTATTAAAGGAGAATCTTTATACGTCAAGTTTTAGGGGCCTTTTATACATCAAGCTTTTTCAGCGACAAAATGTCGCCGTCTTATATGTTTGAATATACTGTATGCTGTATGCTAATTTATGGACCTAATTAATATCTAAATGGAAACAAGCCCATTATATCTACAAGCAGGGTTAGGAAACGGGGGTTCCATTATAAGCAGGGCTGGATAACAGGGGCCTCATTTAAGTGGGGCTGAGAAATAGAGCCCTATTACTTGCTTCATAAAAAGCCAAGTACATAACAATACAAAACGCCATTCTTGTATGTATGTTTTATCTCATTTGCTTTTTCTTGGTGTTTGGAAATTACATTACAATCAGTTTTTTTTTTCTTTAAATTTTTTGGGCCCCCAAGCGAGTGGGACCCTAAGCTATAGCTTGTTTAGCTTATACGTAAATCCGGCACTGCTCGCAATGTTCATAAACACTGTTTTCTGTTAAGACTTTTATTTTTTTTTAAAAGACAAGCGTATATTATAACAATCTTTAAGACCAAACGTATATTAATTTATTTGCATATTCTATCACAAATATTTATTATTATTAGCTATCAAGACACAAACGTCAATCCTCCTAATAAAAGAATATTCATTCATTAATGGTTTAATTTATTCATTCACTGCTATTTTCTTAAAAAATATTTTCTTGTAGTTATTAAAGCACAACTATTTCTTGTCATTACAACCAAGCAAATCCTACATGTCTCCTCTTATTTAGGGAATATTAACAAACATTTGATTATATTTGTAATTATTTCGAGGAGATCCGTCTTCTTATGTGTTCTACGTTCAATTTGTTGTAATGATAATCTAGATCTCTATCATAAAATATATATGTGACAAACTTTTCACTTTATTTTTACTTATTACAATCCGAGACAATAAAAATTTGATTCTGTGTTTACTTATTATAATTACAGATATCTGTTTCACTTAAAACACACCAGACATTCAGAGTAACAGCATTTGATTCTATGTTTACTTACTGTAATTTAATAGACCTGTTTATCTTAAAATATACATAAGCCTATGACAAACGTTTGATTGTTGTATTTACTTACTACAATCTAATAGATCCGTTTGATTTAACATTTCATTTTGTCATTTTACTTACTTGCAATCTTGTTCCCTGAAAATATGTTTCATTTCCTAGCTTTCGTTTTTTTTTTTTTTTTTTTTTTTTTTTTTTTTTTTGCTGAAGCCTTGTTCACGAAGGGCAAAAATAGAAAGAAAAGTGATAAAAACATTAAGGAAATAAAAAGAAACGAACTCACCAGGATCAAGCAACGCAAAGACATCTTGCTTCGATAGCTGTAGGTCATACGTCAAATTGTAATGCAGCACATTCTAAAATGGTGACCTCAAATTGTACGGACAAGGTATCTTTCACTGCTCGACCCTAGCGAGTCAGTATGATACATATTATTTTCTTGATGTTTATATATAGCTTTTCCTCCTTTTTTTTAATGCTTCGGTAACAACGAACCAGGGGAGATTCGAAAGATAGGAAATGTAAGGTAGTTTCAGGAGCCAGAATTTCAAGTCAGTACAATTACCGTATTTACTCGCGTAATTTTCGCACTTTTTTAGACGAAAAAAGTTGTTTTGAAAGAAGGGTGCGTAAATTATGCGGGGGAAAAAATACCCACATCACTGAACATCATCTAATTTTTTCCTCAGTCAAAATGACACGAAAATACCGGTACACATTTTCTTTGTAGCAAGAATTGACAACAAACAACTAATTCTTAATTTGTAAAAAAAATAACATTAAAAAATTAAGAAGTCGTGTGGTTTCTTATCTTACAACAATGGCTTTACTGCGTTGCCAATTGTTCATTAGCTACCACAATTGATTCCTGGAAAAATGCTGTTTCACAAAAAGTTTCTGCGTGCGCAAATTACGCGACGAAAATAAAATATACAGAAAATGCCCTTCAAAATTGGGATGCGAAAATTATGCGAGGGTGAAAATTACGCGCGTATTTACGGTATTTTTAAATTTCTGAGTATGCTAACATATTGTCATTTGATTATACATTTACTAATTACAATCTAAGAGCCCGTTTGTCACAAAATACACATGTAATGAATTTCTTGATTCCGTGTTTAATAATTATGATACATATGGGGTGCTCAATGCACAAGGATTTAAGTGCACTTTTTTGGTCGTTTTGGATAATTTCATATATATATTCGCTACCTTCAGGACTTTTTATTAATGTCCAGATATTTATCATGTAAAAGCCAGTCTTTACTTTTTCATGTATTTATAAGGAGTGTATAAACTTTGCCTGGACTAGAATCCCTTGTGCTCTGAACGCCCCATACAGGGACGTACGCAGGGGGTGGGTCGTGGGAGTCCGGACCACCCAAATCAGGACATATTTGTAAATTTTGTTTAATTTTTGGGGGCAATTTTACAATTTTTAATATAATTTAGCCTGAAATTGTGTTTGGACTCCCCGAAAAGCTTTGGACCCCTTCCGAAATAAATTTCGGCGTACGTCCCTGGCCCCATACATTGTATGTAGATAGTCTCATAGGAAACTCTTATGTTAAACTGGAGAGTGTTGATAAAGCTTGATGATGTTTCAGTTTTGTCATAAAGATATCCTCCCTGAGTATTCTACGGTAAACACAGTATTTATTATATGTATCTACCCATTAAATGAAAAATTAATAAAACTTTTACTTTACTTAGACAATATTAATCTTCTGATTTCCTTCACTGCTTTATCTTCTTTTCAGAAACCTACGATAAATGTTTATTGGATAAGCACCGCAAAAGAGCTTCTTATGTATTTTGCGTAGATTTGATTCTTAGCGGGACTGCTGTAGCATGGGCGTCTCTGGTGGGGGGGACGAGGGGGACGCGTCGCCCCCAAATATTTTGAAGTACAAAGTATTCAATATTTTATTCTAATTTAATTTATTTACTAACGACAGAATAACATAAATAATAAAATTATATTTATTAGGAGTATAATATTCAGGAACGATTAGGCTATAAGAGTTCTTGATATACCTCAGGGGACTCGTAAATAGAATCGAAGATAATAAACAGGTTGGACTAGGTAGTACAATTTAAATCACTTTCTTTGATGTCCCCCACAAATTTTACATGCCAGAGACACCAGTGGCTGGTAGTAACGATAGCTTCCTTGACACCCACTGAACATGTAACATTATACCTTGTTTATTTTAGTGGTAGGCATAAAAACCGTTTTTTGTTTTCGGTTTTTAGGGCAACCGAAACCGGTTTTCATCAAAACTGGTTTCGGTTTTCTCCAAAACCGGTTTCGGTTTTCTTCAAAAGTGGTTCCAGTTTTTCCCAAAATTGACTCTATTTCTGACCAGAACAGTCTTACGTTGTTCTTCGAGAACCGATTGCGTTTCCACAGAAATACTTTTATGTTTTCCAAAAGTTCTCACCGAACCAGTTTCGGTGAAAACCGAACCAGTTTTGAAGAAAACAAACCGGTTTCGGTGATAAAGAAACTGTTTTTTTTTTAGAAAACCGAACCAATTTTGGAGAAAACCGAAATGTTGGTTTTTCGGATTTTGGTTTTTCTAGAAACCGGTTTCCGGTTTTTATAAAAACCGGTTTTGTCCATCCCTAATTTATTTATTTATTATGCAAAGAAAATTCGAGATCTTCACTCTTAGGATTCCCTCTGTTGTGCGAGACACATTCAAGCTCTTATGTAGAAAAATAACATTACTTTCCGAATATTTGATGGTGAAATTGTGAACGTCTTATTAGGCTGGGAGATTTTTTTTTTTTCAAACCATACTGTGTCGCCAAAGAGAAAACTATCAATAAACGGTTTCCAAACTTCTTTTCATTTCGTTGTTTCTCGTTTTTTTTTTTTTTCGTGTAAGTGAAAACAATTTGTTAAATACAACTTTGTAGCAATTTCAGCTACGACATCTATATTAATAAGTGTTTGTTTTTTTCTTTCTTTCTTTTTTTTCTTTTCTTTTTTCTTTTTTTTTTTTTTTTTTTTTTGTAAATTGTGATTATCTTTTAAAAATAATTTTCATGTAAGGAAAGACCATTCGTTTGAAGCAACATTGTAGGAATTTAGGCCAGCAATACCAATAAATGTTGCACTCATCTTTAAATAGAATATTTAAAGATTTATTTGGTACGAATTTCATATGTCTATTTTTTTTTTTTTTTTACCTCATTGAAACTCATACATTTTTATTTAGAGAAAAGCATTAGACTTTCATGAAACTGAATTTTACATAGTTACATAACCCCATTAGCGAGTTGTTAAGATTGCTACTCGTCTAGGACTGACCAAAGTTGTCCTGGAATTCATCTTTTTTGTCCTAGGTACTGTCGAAAAACTTAATATTGAAGAAATTTTCTCTCGAGTTCCGACTGGTTCTATATGTAAAATAAATGCTTGTACATTCTAAAGTGTGCCCCTTTTCACAGAACAAGGTACACTCACAGTACACCGAGACAGAGGGAATCCTAAGAGTAAAGATCTCGAATTTTCTTTGCATAATAAATAAATAAATTAGGGATGGACAAAACCGGTTTTTATAAAAACCGGAAACCGGTTTCTAGAAAAACCAAAATCCGAAAAACCAACATTTCGGTTTTCTCCAAAATTGGTTCGGTTTTCTCCAAAAAAAAAACAGTTTCTTTATCACCGAAACCGGTTTCGGTTTTCTTCAAAACTGGTTCGGTTTTCACCGAAACTGGTTTCGGTGAGAACTTTTGGAAAACATAAAAGTATTTCTGTGGAAACGGAATCGGTTCTCGAAGAACAACGTAAGACTGTTCTGGTCAGAAATAGAGTCAATTTTGGGAAAAACTGGAACCACTTTTGAAGAAAACCGAAACCGGTTTTGGAGAAAACCGAAACCAGTTTCGATGAAAACCGGTTTTTGAAAAATCAAAAACCGGTTTCGGTTGCCCTAAAAACCGAAAACAAAAAAAACGGTTTTTATGCCTACCACTAAAATAAATAAACAAGGCATAATGTTACATGTTCAGTGGGTGTCAAGGAAGCTATCGTTACTACCAGCCACTGGTGTCTCTGGCATGTAAAATTTGTGGGGGACATCAAAGAAAGTGATTTAACCCTAGAAAGGTAGCGTTCTCAATATGTACGTTAAAGGTAGCGACACGTCAAATTGACGTGTAGGTCATAAGGCTGGACAAAAGAGTGATGTTCAATGTATACATTTATTTTATTTATCATTTTGCTTTTATTAAAATATTTTATTTTTTATTTATCTTAAACAGGACACTTTCTGCTATTACAAGAATAGTTTTGTTTCCACAAATAGCTATCTAATAAGTAGGTCTATTTATTTTACCGTATATAAAAGAAATTACAAATGTGCTTTTTTTAAAAAAAACTTACCGTACTATGTATACATTTTACAATTATAAAAATCTACTCCCTTGATACAATGTTGAATAAGTATAATGAAAACGAGGACAGCAATGTAACACATTGGCATTTAGGTGCAGTCAGGGCAAACTTTTTTCGGTTGCTCCCCACATATCGCTTTTCCACATTCGCAGTAAGTATTCGTCATTCTTCTTTTCCTTACATCACAAAAGGCACAGTACTTTCTTGCTCCTCTTTGGTCAGCTGTTGGTTGCGATTTCTGTAATTTCCTATAGTCTCCAACAACCTTCTCAATTGTCATCCTCAAGTCTCGACTCAGTGTCCTTTCCCTCAGTCGTTCCTCTTGCCATGGTCTTGTTAACTGTTTGTGCAGGTCTTACAGAAGTCCTGCCTTGACATTGGTTTGGAATTCGCTCCACTCCTTCTGAAATGGTTGTGAAGATAAATTACATATCCATTTATCAGAGAGATGTTTATCATATTATAGAAGAAATAGAGAGGCCAGCTTTGTGTCTTACCCACAGTTTATGTTTTGACACATTTGGTCCATGGTGTCAACCGCACCTTTTGTTGCATTATATGTCATTACGATCTCTGGCTTTCCTGTGCGGTCGTTCAGAGTGGCGTCATCATGCATTGTGCTCAATAAGCACACCATCTTCTTCGAGTTTGGTTTATAGCAGACTGCTGTTACATCTTCATCGAATAGAAACATTGAAGATTCTTCTTGCCTATTCTGAAATTTCTTGTCTGTGAATTCTTCTGGTAATTCTGGTTTGTTTCTCTTCACAGTTGCAACTGCAGTCAATTTCTTTTGGAGAAGTTCTTTGAGCAGTGGGATGCTAGAGAACCAGTTGCCCATGGTAATGTTTCGGTTTGAATTTTGAATGGTTTTCACCAAGTCATTCACAAAATAGTTTGCAGCCGTTTTTGGCGACACTGTCCCTTTCCCCAAATAAACTTTTGCATCAACCATATATTTGGTTGCATTGTCACACATAACCACAATTTTAATACCATACTTGTTGGGCTTTGAAGGAATGTACATTCGAAAAGCGCACTTACCCCGAAATCCAACAAGTTGCTCATCAATGGCTAAGTATGATCCCCTTGTAATTATCTCGACATCTTTGCAAAAACATATTCAAAATATCAGATGAATATAATAAAAGAACTTAAATCTCCTTTCCGACATGGTTGCCTTGTAGCGATCTCCACATAGGGTCATATCAAACATCTTTTCAGTATGCAGATGATTGTCTTTCAGGGCAGCAGATAAAATTAATATCCCCAAGACTGCTCGAAGCTCTTCCATACAAACATGCCTCACGCTTCCTTCAGGTCTTTTGTACTTCTTCCGCTGTATTTCTTCATTGGTGTGTTGGAGAATAGTCGCAAGAATTTCGTCACAAAAAAATAGTTCAAAACATTCAAGAGAAGATGTGGCTTCACGGGAATTATTTGATGCTGTGGGTCCTGGCCGTATATGAATAACATTTTTGGACGGTGTCTTCCCCTTGTTCTTTAGGCATGGCGTGTTCCAAACAAACCCATTCTTGCTTTTCAATGTTTCTTCTTGTACTTTGATAACACTTCCAGCAGATCTTCCCTCAACATTGTTGGAACATTCGTCTTTGTTTCTTTCACTTTCGTTCAGAACATTGTTTTTTTTCTTTTTCCGAGGCTGAGTTGGAGCAGTAGAAATTAGCTTCTACACAATCTAAGTCGTCTTCTTCCGGTGTGTATTCGGGGTCAGCATCACTATCGTAACAGCTTTCATCAGAATCCGAATGGACTTCAACTTCTAAATTATCTTCTTCCAGATTTTCGGAAATTTCTTCTTCCTCTTCGAGAGCAGCCAATATAGCATCTTCATTGTCCAAAACGTTTGTCATTATTCTCGTCCTTGAAGTGTTTGCCATCACCCAGAAAACGATCGAAAGTGAATCAAAGCATTCAACAAAACACCCGTTAAAGGTAGCAACACGTCAGATCTACGTGTACGAAAAAGGCGGTTAAAGGTAGCGACACGTCAAACTGACGTGTAGGTTTTAGAAAAAGAAAGTCGCCCAGAACAAAGAACGCGGAGACCACTTACACCCGGCGCCAACTAGTCGGCAACTAACACAAGTAAGCACTGCTGGCGTGCGGAGGTCTGGAAGCGAGGGGAGGGGAAAGGAGAAGCTATTATTCTCTACCTGCACGTAAATTTTACGTACGCTACCTTTCCAGGGTTAAATTGTACTACCTAGTCCAACCTGTTTATTATCTTCGATTCTATTTACGAGCCCCCTGAGGTATATCAAGAACTCTTATAGCCTAATCGTTCCTGAATATTATACTCCTAATAAATATAATTTTATTATTTATGTTATTCTGTCTGAGAGACTCATATGTAAGACCCGACCTAGGTATGAGCTTCGTACAGTTGTATTAGTAAGGTACCACGAGTCCTACCCGGATTATTATTGAAAGTGTTAATCTTAATATAAAAACCAAGTACTTCGTTTTCATATATCCTTCGGTTTCTTTTTTTTTCTTCCCTTCCTTGAAAAAAAAAATTCATGAAATGTACAAAAATTCCTAACCAGATGTTTTGGGTGCGTTTTCAGCTACGTCAACTAAAAATAAAATTTATAACCGAGTAAAAATTCCTAAAAGAAAAAGCACCATATACACATTTTTTTTTTTTACATACAGAAACAAAAACACATACATTTTTGTTGTTGTTGTGCTTTCATGCGTTTTTGTTTCTTAGAAATATCCTACGTATATTATCGTTATTAATACAGCGAACAGAAACTTCATATCCGGAAACAACTGACACTCGTTGAAATGCTTTTATTTCATTTTATTTTTTGCATGCTTTTTTTGTTTTTCGTTCGAAAAGTAGAGAATTTGCCTTTTACTTTTTTTTAAAAAAATCCTTTGTTTCATATGATAAAAAAGTGCATTGTTAATGAGATGTGTCCGTGAGGGACTCGAGGTTTTTTCCCCTCTCTCTTTTTTTAATAGTTTTTTTTTTTTTTTTTTTTTGTTGATGCAGGTGATTATACATACAGTATATGTAGAAAGCAGGCAAACCTTGAACTTAATGCTCGCTGTCAATCTTTTAAAGTGTATACATGTAATCTTTTCCATCTCACAGCTACTGTTTTAAGTTTTCTTGCAGATATACAACACTTGCGTTTCTTTCCTTTTTTTTGACTTGTATTTTGGTCTTATTCTTTTTCTTTTAACCCGTTACATAAAGCGTCGTGTTAAAGTTGCTGGCGAATCAGCAAGGCCAGGTAAAACTTCATGAATTTTATGATAGTAAATTGTGCTTTTGTTGCGTTTCATCCTTTTTTTTTTAAATTTCGTAAAACGTTTTTTTTTTTTCAATTTTACATTTTGTTATTCAGCTTATGCTTTTTTAAAATACAATAATTCCACCTCTACTATACATTACAGTCTAATTGCATTTGCATTTACTTTTCTCGAAAAAAATCTATTGCACCTGTATGTTTCGTTAAGTATATTAATTGTGCTGACAGGAGCTTCATTATTCAGCGTAATTCTAATAACAGTGCTCTCATTATTTCTATTATTGTTAGAGTGTAATTTCGAAAAGAATGTAACGTGACCGAAGGCCAAAATTGCCATATTTTTAGTCACTAAACAGGCAGCAATTCAGTACGGTTAAGTAAGACACAACGTTCTAACAAACAGGTTTTTACTAGCAGTATTCAAAAAATTCGAATAATTTCATTATTCGAAAAATGATTTTTTAAAATAATAATTCAAATAATGAACAGTTCTTCGAATAATGGATTACTAATAGAATAATTGCTCAAATATTAAAAAATATACAAATTTTCGAATATTTGAATAAAGCAGAAAATATTCGAAAAATTGTTCGAATACCATATTTTAGAATAATTATTCGAAATTTTAACAGTATAGTTGATACCTTTGGTTTTAAATTTGAGATACATGCGAGAATATAACAATATTTTATCTTATAGAAAATGCGTTTTTCAACTTGTCTAAAGCTAATACGTATCTTAGTGCTCAATAACGATGCTTCAATAAAATTAGCATTGATATTTTTTATAGTGATCTCTAAATACGTGTTTAGACAGTACTAAAAAAATCTTGTCCAATAATACAAAGAAGTCGCTTAGGCATTCAAAAGACTTCCAATCTGAAATATCAGGATGCTCACGTGATTTTCTATGCAAATCCAGGTTTCCAGTTAATCTCGAAGAGGGATTTCCTGCGGAGCATTTCTGAGCTATTTGCAAGATACTCTCAACAGATGCAATATTTAATAAGAAGACATCATCTGGCTAATGAATATGTCGGATAAATTTAAATTCAAGGTAACGAGTAATCGAACCATATTCATAACTTACGTTGAACTCAATATTATTATCGCATCCTCACAACCCTAAATAGGAAACAGAAGACAAATAATTATAAATTTATAGCGATTAATCAGGTGAACAAACAAAAATATTTACATATTCATAGTGATTATTCTGATGTCATATGAACAAAACTATTTACAGATTTATAGCGACAATTCTTAATGTAATATAAGCAAAAGTTGAGTTGAGTTGATTTTGAGTTTAACGTCCCGTTCAGCAGCGAGGCTATATGAGACGTGGACTTACTGATTAACGTGGAATCCGAACCACATGAGCTCCCGCCGGGAATCGAACCCGGGCCTCCCACGCCAAAGGCGCGTACGCTAACCGCTTAGCCACGGAGGAGCTCTATAAGCAAAAGTGTTTAGAAATTCGTAGTGACAATTTCTGAAATAATATGAACAAAAATGCTTAGGCTTCCATGGAGACACTTCCTGACAGAATATCAACAAATATGTTGAGAGATTCGTGTTGATATTTTATTATATAATATGATCCAAAATGTTTGGAGGTTCATAGTGATAATTCGTGATATCATTGAACAAAAATATATAGACATTGATAGTGAAAATTCCTGATAAAACATAAACAAGAACTGAACTCCTGTGTGACTGTATGGTTAAAGTACACACCTGTAGCAGAAGAGCCGGGTTTGATTCCTGGTGAGAGCGCATGTGGTTGGTAACCCAGATTAAACTGTAGGTCCACGTCTCACATGGTTCAATACTGAAAGGGAAGCTAAACTCCTAATCAATACGAATAAAAATGTTCAAAGATTCATAGTGGCCATTTCTAATTTATTAACATAACTGCTCGGATTTATAGTAAAAATACTTGATATAATGTGAACAAACATGTTTGGAGATGTATTATGATAATTTCTGAAATCGTTGAACAAAAAATATACGAAGATTCATAGTGACAATTCCTGATATAATATGAACAAAAGTGCTCGGAGATTAATAATGTTAATTCTTGATCATAGTAACAATTCCTGTTATATTATGAACAAAAATGTTTAGAGTATTGCAGTGAAAATTCCTGATAAAATATGATTTTAAAAAGTAGAAATTTATAGTGACAATTCCTGATATAAAAAAAAGAGTTATAGTGATAATTCCTTATATAATACGAACAAAAATGTTTTTAAAAATTTCATAGTGACAATTCCTGATATTAGGCGTTCAGAAGCCAAACCGATTAACTCCATTTTCTGTTGTTTTTTAGTTCCACACATTTTTGACTTGAAAAAAATACATTCTTTTCAGAGGCAAAATCGATTAACTCCATAGTTTAACAATTTGCCACTCGAATACGTAAACGTTATGATCACTCTCATTTAAACACATTGTATCTAAGTTACTAAAATGATCACTACTGAAAAATCTTGTTTGATGGAGTTATTCGGTTTGGAACTGAATAGCTCATATAATGATAAGAAAAATTAACTCCCTCGCGACTACATAGGCATAGACGCGATAGGCATACGCGTCTTTGGCTGAAGACCCGGGTTCGATTTTCGGTGAAAGCTCAGGTGATTAGGATCTTATGTTAAACTATAGTCTACGTCTCACGTAGCCTTGGTGTTGAACTCGAAATCAATCAATCAATATGAGCAAAAATACTTAGAAATTCATAGTGATAGTTTCTGATATGGTGTGAAGAAAAATATAGAGAGAGATTCAGAGTACCATTTCTTAATATAAAATGAACATGACTGCTAGGAGATTTATAGTGATATTTTGTTATTTAAAATGAACACACATGTTCAGAGATCTCTTGTGACAAACCCTGATATCATACTAACAAAAATGTTGAGATTCGTAGTAATAATTCTTGGTATCACTGAAATATATATATATATATATATATATATATATATATATATATATATATATATATATATATATATATATATATATATATATATATATATATATATATATATATATATATCAGTATTCTTAATTACAGCTCCTGATATAATATGAACAAACACGTCTGGAGATTTATCGTGACAAACCCTGATATCTTGTTAACAAAAATGTTGGGATTTATAGTAACAATTTCTGACATCATTTAGTAAAAAATATATATTCATAATAACAATTCCTGATATAATATGAAAAATCATATTTGGAGATTTAGTGTGACAATTCCAGATATAATATGAATAAAAATGTTGCTATTCAAAGGAAAAGCTAGTATTGTTGTACAAGCTTTTCCCTCATATCTATTCCGTCTATCAATACGAAACTTGGTACACACTTTTCTTCTCCCCTATAGCATTTTTCGAGATACATTTGGATTGTGTGGATTTATCCCGGGGCCACTCCGGAGGGGTCCAAAGTTGATGGGAGGGATTTCTTGAGGGAATTTTCCTGACATTCTCCCAATTTTTCCTGTTCAAATTGTTATGGGCCCCAATACGTAGCACCTCTGGAAAGCTTGTTTTATGTTGAAGAGAATGAACTACAACCCACGTCACTCCAATAAACAGGGTTGATATAATAGCTATTTCACTGCGAGTCTACGATTTTCTTTATACTAACAGAGTTAATTGGCCCCACTCGTAACGATAATTCTTGATATCATGTGAATAAAAATACTTAAAGATTCATAGTGGCTACTCCTGATATCATATGAACAAAAGTAGATACAAGTCAGTACACACGACACTCTATTTAGCATCGGGATTAATCTGCGCAAAATTTTAAATATAGGATAAATGCGTTATGAAACTGAAGAGTATGGAGTTGTACAATTTGTTTCGAGAGGATCAAACAAACTTTAAGTGTTAATCCGGTTCTTACACAGGTTCCATCTTGAGTACATTCCTATTTCTTTTACTTAAGGAATGTCCTTACCTTCAATTATTTACATTGTTTTGGATTGGCTTTTGTGTACCATTGGGAAAAAAGTGTTGGAGAGTCCCCTGATCACAAGATAAAATAATACAAAGAAAGCTATGGGTACAATAGAACAGGAAATGACTGGTGGAGATATAAATATATATGAATAAAAAAAAAACAGGCACGCGCGACAGTAAACGAAAGGGTTCTTGCGTGCACCTAATTTACTGATATTATTTTTTTAACTCTTTTTTCTTTCTTTCCTTAGTTATTATTTTTTGTTGCTTCTTTGTATATCGTATGTCTGTTATTGCTGGCTTCTAACTCCCCCCTCTTTCTCTATCTTTGTTCAACATCTAACTACTGAGACTAAGCTAATACATTGACAAATTACAATGCAGCTATCTCACCAAGATGACGGGGCTACTTGTTCTGTATTGGGGAGATAAGTTCAAATGAAAAAGAGCGAAAAGAATTAAAGAAATAGTCCCTTTCCCTACGTACATACCTAAATGCAATCCAGTGAACGAATTTCGATATTAAGAAATCGTAGTATATTATGAAAAAACGTATGTAGTAAATTGATAGGATATTGTATCAAAGGATGTACACACGTTAGAATAAGATTATCACGTATGAGCTACTATATAATCAGTGGACGTAATTACTAATTCTTTCTGGCAAAAGCCAAAATAAAGATGTCTGGAGGTTAGGGAGTTGTGGCTTCCCTACAGAGAGCGGTATATTGTACAATTATACAGAATCCTCTTGTTCACTACAGAAATCAGTAGTATGCGTACGCTACATAGGCACTGTCCTTAGATGTTACATCAATCCGTGGCAGGATGTCTGATATCTAACAGTTTTCCTTATATTACATACATATATGTATATTATCTTCGTCAGCTATATGTTATATACGTCCATTTGTATGTGAGATCCTGACCGCCCATATAGTTTCATACGGAAAGTATGTATAGATGGAACACTTATACAGAAAGTATTACAAAACATGCGTTTTCAGTTATACGTCTGCTGTACGTTAAGTCCAAAAACTACAAGATTTACAAATGTAACATACGATTTTAGGTACGCCACATACAATTTTTTTTTCTCGGTGTATGTGTATCTCTATCCTTGCAGATTATGTCAAACTCTGGTCCAAAATTTTATCTGTAATATTTACAAAAGATTACGAGGTATCTGTAAAAAAATTAAAATCAAGTAAAGTGAGTGGTTATGATGAAATACCTACTTATATATTTAAAGCATGTGGGGAAGTTCTTCGTGTTTCTCTTTTATATATATACAATAGCATCTTGAAATCTCAAATATTTCCAGATATTTGGAAAATTAGTAAAATTGTACCTATTTTCAAGTCAAGCAATCCATGTGAAGTAAAAAATTATCGGCCGATTTCACTTATATCTGTTCCTTCGAAAATATTTGAGCAAATTTTATACCAGAAAATTTTTGAGCATGTTAAATCTTATATATCAACTTATCAACATGGCTTTTATCCGAAAAGATGTACTGTTACTAACTTGGTCACATTTACTCAATTTATAACTGATTCTTTCAATGATGGCTACTCTGTGGACGCAATATACACTGATTTTGCTAAAGCATTTGATAAATTGGATCATACCATTTTGCTTCAGAAGTTGTCTAATTTTGGTTTTTCTTATGGATTACTAAAATTAATTTCTTCTTACTTAAGCAACCGGAAGCAGTTTGTAGTATATAAGCAATTACACTCTTTTATGTTCAATGTAAATTCAGGTGTACCACAGGGATCCAATTTGGGACCATTGTTTTTTCTATTATTTATAAATGACTTACCACGTGTTATTAACTTCTCTAAATGTCTTTTATTTGCTGACGACCTTAAAATTTATAAGAAGATAACTAATCAACTCGATTGTATTGAGCTACAACACGATATAGATAGTTGTTACATATGGTCGCTGCAAAATAAACTTAATTTTAATATAAAGAAATGCTTAGTCTGTACATTTTCAAGACAATGTACACCATACACCCATGAATATGTTATAAATCGTGAAACATTAACTAGAGTAAATTTTACTAAAGATCTGGGTGTATGGCTAAACAGCAAACTTACATATGAATTACACATTGAAAAAATAGTTAATGATTCTTATAAGGCACTTGGTTTTGTGCTACGAAATTCTAAAGTTTTAAATAATATTCAAACTGCATTCAAGCTGTTTAATAGCTATGTAAAAAGCAGATTAGATTACGCAAGCGTGGTATGGAATCCTTTTTATCACTGTTATATTAAGAAAATTGAAAGAATACAATTTAAATTTTTGCGACATATGTATTACAAGAAATATAGAAGATCTTCATATAAAGAAAATATTTCTTATAATAATTTAGTTAATGGATTTACTTGTGACACATTGGAATTAAGGAGAGAAATAACAGATCATTTATTTTTTTATAAAATTGTAAATAGCCTTCTGGAATGTGATGAGTGTTTACAACTATTGAACTTCAATGTTAAAATGAAGGCGTTACGTAATCGGCAACCATTCTATTGTAAGAAATCTAATTCAGTGTCTCATCAAAACTCGCCACTTATAAGACTCTCCAGGAAACATAATAATGCCACTAAAGGAAAAAATGAAATCGATTTTGCAATGACAATGAAAGTATTTATGGCGAATTTAAGTACATGAAATAATAGTACTTGTAATTGTGAATAACGCCTAGTATTACCAAATTTAAAAATTATTTTGAAATATTGAATTTATATTGCCTTGAAGAGATTATTGTTGTGTATTTCATGTATATATGTTTTTGCTTTGTTTCGATTTATTGTGTTATTTTATTCCTTAAGTCTTTTTTTCTTATTTTTGTTATTGGTATATTATTCTTCACAGTATGCTGTGGCTGTAATGTTGTGCAATGGTTAAGAATTATCATGTAATTGCAAATATTTATATTATATTAATTATTTGTACAATGTAATTTCGAATATGTATATTATATTGATTATTTGTACAATGTGATAGCTTATGTATATTGTGATGTATGTTCGTAAATCTGCATATTACTTATTACATAGTTACAATGCCTATTGTAATTGGAGCTTAAGCTCTGTTATAGGTGATAGATAATAAAATAAATAAATAAATAAATACTAGGCTAAATATACGGTTGGCCTCTTCCAAGTCTAAAGCCTATCGCTGCTTAAGGAATCCTAAACATCGCATATAATTACAATGTATTAATGTATTCCTGATATCAAATGGTTTCTGCTTCCAAATGTTCTACTGGAAGTAATAAGTCTTAACTTTGATAGAAAATTTGACTATTTTTACAAACAAGAGGTTAAATTGAATTTGCTACCACCAGCTGAAGTTTGTGGCAATGAGGTCAATCCGACAGTGCGAGGTAGTATTCAGTTTAGCCAGTGGTGATTTCAGATGATCATACGTACTAATTTATTACACTAATTACCGTAGTAAAAATCACCTCACTATACCAAGGAAATCTCTGCCCTGAGCTACGAAATCGACCCTTAGTCCGAATCTACGAAGCTTTTCCCCGGGGCCATATCTCTGGTTGTGCTCAATGTAATTTATCAGTATCTTTACAGTACTACTTTTCGCCTCTGTTTATTGTAATTTCCCTCCACCTCACTCTTCAGTGCTAATCTGAAATCACCACTGAGTTTAAATTCTAACCTTGACGAGTTTTACAATTTGAAGTTATAAGCTGTGTTAGAGTTAAGTTTTATAAATTTGAATCAGTTTACCTTGCCGGATCAGAATCGTAGCTACGAGAGAACAAATGCAGACATAGCTATCTAGGTAGTTCCACTCTAGTCATAGAATATGTTCTATTGATTTTTTTATCTCAGTGACAGAAAGGATATATGCAGGTATTTATAGTACATTTAAAGACTTTTGCTGATTATTTGCCCCCTCTGGACTTATCTACTAGATTAGTATATATAGAGTGACAATGAATATACATTATTGATTGTCAAAATGGATTAAGGTATGACAATAAATATATTGCTAACTGTCAAAGAAGACTGTAGTGTGGCAATGAATAAACACTGCTAACTGAATGACGAAATGGGTATTCATTTGGTCTGACAATGAATATAGATTACTGACTGCCATAAAGGATGAACAACATGAAACTGATTTTATGTATATGTTGCTGAATGCTGACTGCCAAAATGGATGTTCAGCATGGCATTGAATATGTGTTGCAGACTGTCAAAATTGATGTACAGAATGACAATGGTATGTTGCTAAGTACTGACTCCAGAGTGAATGTTTGGTGTGACAATGAATGCAGTATGTATGGCTTGACAATGAAGATACATTACTGACTGCCAAAATGGATGTAAGGTGTGACAATGAATACATGTTGCTGACTGTAAAAGAGCATTATAGTGTGACAATGAATAAACATTGTTAACTGAATGCCGAAATGGGTATTCGTTTATTTTGACAATGGATATAACTTACTGACTGCCAAAAAGGATGTATGGCATGAAACTGATTATACTTGTATGTGTTGCTAAATACTCGCTGCCAAAATGGACGTTCGAGATGGAATTGAATATGCGTTGTTGACTGTTCAAGTTGATGTACGACATGGCAATAGCATGTTGCTAAATACTAATTTCCAGAATACTGTCTGGTGTGACAATGAATGCAGTATGTATGGCATAACAATGAATATACATTACTGACTGCCAAAATGGATGTAAGATATGACAATGAATACATGTTGTTGACTATCAAAGAGGATTATAGTGTGACAATGAATAAACACTGCTAACTGAATGCCGAAATGGGTATTCATTTGTTTTGAAAATGAATATAACTTACTGACTGCCGAAAAGGATGTATGGCATGAAACTGATTATAGGTGTATGTGTTGCTGAATACTCGCTGCCAAAATGGATATTTAACATGGCATTGTTGAATATGCGTTGCAGACTGTCAAAGTTGATGTACGGCATGACAATGATATGTTGCTAAATTCTGATTCCCAGAGTGAATGTCCGGTGTGACAATACCTTGTTGTAACATGTGTCTGAAACTTGTCGATTTTCAGTGTTCTTCACCACCAGAAAAATAATAAATCACAGTTACATCCACTTCCTCATAAAGATATTTTTTGAACATTCTGTAGTTCAAATGCTAATAAATTTCGAAAAACAAAAATGGTGGTAACGTCAGTTTGTCTTGTGCTTATAAGGGACAAACTTTATGATGAGAAAAAATATATCTGCAAGCTTTGTTGAAATACGACATGAAGCACTCGTTTTATATATAATGTACAATATATGTAGAGCTGAGTTGGTTTCACAGTGGTTGATGTCAGTGGGAATTTGAGCCTATACAAAAGACGAAATGGCTATGACGAAATTGGATGACTTTATCGTCGTTCCTGGGAGTTTTTCCTGTACTGTTTATAAGCATTACATGTCTTGCAGCATTAAATCTTCCAAAGCGATGTTATCGGCAAAGAACAACATCCGCTCCTTCTGAATATTACGTATATGTTCTGAACACATACATACGACTTATGCGCCGTAGAGCATATATATATATATATATATAAAGAAGATCCATCTAGAAAATGCACTGTGACAGAAACAATACAATTTTTCATTTTCAATTTATCTTTCGCACGTGTGTTATTTCGGTTCCTTTTTTAAAATATACTTTTTTTATTCTTTTCAAAAATAATTGCTTAAAAAGGAAAGCGAATTTATTTTTAATGTGCCTAATTACCGCTTTAATGCAATAAATAATGTAACTACTCCATAATTCTAGCACATGATATTTTTTTAATTAGTGTAGGTGTATAGTAGTAACTGTTTTCCAGTCAACTTGTGTGGTTGTAGTTTATATCAGAAGTATTTCCTTAGTACTTCACTAGAATTTAGGCAGATAGGCGTGCAAGAAAAAAAAAAGAAAAAAAGAAGAGTAATTATCTAAACCAAGGGTTCTCAACCTTTTCTGCTGACGTAAAACTATATTCAATATAGGGAATATTAATGTACCAGTACTCTAAGTTATTCTGGTAAAGCATGTTTTCTTTGCCTAAGGAGCAAAATTACACACCTATTGACTTATTTCGTAACTAAGTAACTAAATTTTAGACACACATATATGTATATTTAATATATAAACACACACACACACACACACATATATATATATATATATATATATATATATATATATATATATATATATATATATATATATATCGATAGATAGATAGATAGATAGATAGATAGATGTGTGTGTGTGTTTGTGTGTGTGTGTGTGAGTGTATGTACAAACATACAAAATTTTAATAATTAAAATAACGTTAAGTGAATAAACATATTTCTAATCATGATACTTCAGTTCTGTAATAGACTTACAGCAAAACACGGATCACTTCACATTTTTTGGTCTCAAGGAAGAGAAATCACAGCTATGTGTCCCCCCACCCACCCATGACGTGACGGTTCTTCCGATGCGTATAAGTAATATATTTCCTGATTATTGTCTAAGCTAATAACATTTGAACATAATTATGTGAAATTCACATTTTTCCATTGGTCTAGGCAAATTAGAAATGAAATGAAATCTTTAAGTTTTATGTCCCTCGGTTATGCCGGCTAGGCTAACGGAGACGGTGATTATGATAAATGAATGAAAATGGTCGCATGAAGAAAGTGGGAGGAAACGGTAGAACTCCGAGAAAACCCACGCATACGGTGTTTGTCCATCACAAAGTTCACTTGGCGCGAGCTGGGATCGAACCAAGGACCCCATGCACCAGAGGTGAACGCTCTACCACTAAGCCACCGAGGCCCCCTAGGCAAATTATTCTGATCTGCTAACATTTGAATCACTATATGAAATCTACCTTTTTCCATTGGTCTCGGAAAACTAGAATCTGAGGCATTAACATTTAAAAGTAATATATGAAATCTACATATTTCCACTGAGCTAGAGCAATTAGAGTCTGTGCTACTAACATTTGAAAGTAAGTATATGAAATTTACATTTTATCTAAATCGGCTCGGTACCAATGACCTTACCCTGCAAAATGGGTTTGATGACCAAAAGGTTAAAGAAAATAAACTCTGGTAAAGACAGTGAGGGTCACGATAAACTTGTATTTATGAATGAATCTATGCAGGTAGCTGAAGCAGTCAGTAGTGGTCAAACAGCAATACTACAGGTTTTACATATCCTTTCATGCCCTAAATATGTGATATATATATACCCTGTACCTTCTCATACCCCAAGTATGTAAGGTTTGAATCTCACCAACATTTTTTTAGGTTTAACAAAGAAATCTGTTAACCTCAAAAATAATGTATCTTTTAGCATAAAAAATTCAAACCTCAGCACATATTTTCATATGTGCAGTCCCCACCAAGAACAGAGTCCAGGATGCCAGGAATATTGACGTGAAAATAGATTATATAAAGTGTATGTACGTATAATAATATATAGACTAGTGGTGGTCGGTTTTTAGAAAAACCGGCTTCGGTTTTCTTCAAAACCGGTTCGGTTTTCTCCAAAACCGGTTCGGTTTTTCATCTGATCCGGTTTCGGTTTTCTTCAAAACCGATTCCGGTTTTTTTTTCAAAATTTGTTCTATTTCTGACAAGAATGGTGTTTCGTTGTTCTCCGGAAACCGAATCCATTTCCACAGAAATAGTTTTGTGTGTTTTCGAAAAGTTTTCACCGAAATCGGTTTCGGTAAAAAACCGAACCGGTTTTGGAGAAAACCGAAATGTCGGTTTTCGGGTATCGGTTTTTATAGAAATCGGTTTTCGGTTATAAAAACCGGTTTTGCCCATCCCTAATATAGACCCTATATTTAAAGCTAACAGATATTGCAAGAAATGAGGGAATGGAGGGCATGGAAATAAGTTGATACAGAAGTGGACAGAAAAATGTACTCATACATGAAATTAAACAACGAGTTACAAAGAGAAACAAACAGAGTAAGGATAGTTTTAAAAAAGGAAAATGTGAGAACATAGAGAGAGCTGGGAAATAAGAGGAATTGTACAAGGAGGCGAAATCTATAGAACTGTGGAGAAAACAAGAGAGTGTTATGATGGTAGTAGAAAATAAGAATGAGAAGAGTTGAATTGAGTTGATTTTGAGTTTAACGTCCCTGTCAGCAGCGAGGCTATATGCGACATGACCTACTAGTTAACGTGGAATCCGAACCACATGAGCTCCCTCCATTAATCGAACCTGGGTCTCCCACCCCAAAGGAACATACGTTAACCGCTTAGCTCAAGAATAAGAAGATAGTCAGCGAGGGAAATGAAGTCTTAGGAAGACGAAAAGAATATGTTGAAAACTTGTATGAGAGCAGGAATAGACCGCGTGGCCCAGATGTTGAAGTACATTATATTCGATATTAGAAATGGAAAAAGCAATCCGGATAAATAATATACTTATCGAATTCAATAAGAATATGCGAGACACGTGCAAGAAAGAATTGTTTCGACTCTGTAATAAAATATATGAAACAGGGGAGTTGCCAAAAGATTTCTTGAAGACTATCATGATACTATTGGCTAAGAAAGCAAGTCCAGAAAGATGTGACGAGTAGAGAATTATTATGTCTCGTATCGCATACAACAAAAATTATGCTTCGAATACTGGACAGAAGAACAAATGTAGAAATTGAGGAGGAATAGTTTGAGTTTAGGAGAAGTAAAGAGGGCAAGAAATGCCATTGGCTTAGTAAGTATAATCTATGAAAGTGAAATATGGATACTGTATTTATTGATCTAAAGAAGCCGGAAAGATCTAAGACTCATACGAAACTTAAATATGAACCAAAAGGAAAGAAATGACAGAAGAAGGGATGTTGTATCTTGCGAAGAATTTTGTTATTTATCTAGAAGAGATAGTGGAAAAGATCCCACATGATAAAGACGGTATTTCGGTTGCAGACGATACGGCACTTGTTGCAGAATCTGAAAAAGAAATCAATAAGCTGTTAGAAAACTTGAGGAAGGGTGGTAAAGAATATGGGACGAAAATAAATGTTAGAAAGACAAAAGCAATGGTGATTGGAACGAAGCGGACGGTGTCAAATATAGAAGTAGAAGGGGGAAAAATAGAAGAGGTGGCTAGTTTTCTATACATGGATAGTATTATTAGTAATGATATGAAATGTGGAAGTGAAAGGCGAAAGAAGCAAGGATAAGAAAGGCGATAGAAGCTTTTAGGATGAAGAAAATACTACTTTGTGAGACCTTGAATAAAGAATTGAAAAAAAAAACTCATAAAATGATTCATGTGGAATATTGTACTGTATGAGGCAGAAGCATAAACATTATGCAAAAGCAATTTGAAAGGACTTTAAGCTTTTGAAATGTTGTTATAGAGAAGAATGAAAAAAATGGAAATGAAATGAAATCTTTAAGTTTTACGTCCCACGGTTATGCCGGTTAGGCTAAAGGAGACAATGATGATGAGAAGTGAATGAAATGGTGAAATGAGGAAAATGGGAGGAAACGGGAGAATCCCGAGAAAACCCATGAGCACGGTGTTTTTGTTCACCAGAAAGTCCACACGGCGCGAGCTGGGATCAAACCAGGGATCCCAAGCACCGGAGGTGAACTCTCTACCACTGAGCCACCGCGCCCCAACTGGAGAAGAATGGAGTGAATTAGCTAGGTCGAACGGAAAACCAGTAAGAGGGTGTGAGAAATGATAAAGAAGAAAATAACAATTTTAAATATTATTGAGAAAAGAAAGAGAAACTGTTTAGGACATTGGCTAAGAAAAAAAAACATCATCAAGGACGCGCTACAGGGTATGGTGTCAGGAAAGAAAGGGAGGGGGCGAAGTAGGCTACAGTTTATGGACAGTATCAAAACACAGAAATCGTACGTGAAGATGAATAGGTTACCTGAAGCCCGTGGAGCATGGAAGCTTCTCAGTTGCAGCAAGTACACTAGAGTCCCTAAAACTCGCCACTTGATAACCCGGCAGCCCGGATAACTCGGGCACACCCTGGCAGGGCGGAAAAAAAAAAACTCGCGCGGAAACCCGTTCAAGGTCATTGTCGGGTATTTTTCTGAGATCTGTCTTATCAAGTAAATTACTGTACACTATGTACTTATTAATTCTCATTTTCATGTATAGTCAAGACTCTATGCCTTCGTAAAGTACGTACGTTTCCTTTGTTTAAGAGTCTTCATCCCGACGAAATTAAAATACCGCTAATTTTACAGTAATTATGTGATATCTTCAAATAGATAAAAGATAATCGAAATGTGGAACAAGAGCGCCCTAGACAATATTATTTTACCTGAGAAACCGTTATCACGACTCACTTATCTGCTTTCGATTTCGAGCCATTTTGAAAATCGGCATTTATTTTCGCGTTTCTAAACAGCTGAAAACGGAAAGCCACTAGGTGACTTGTGATAACGGTACCTCACGCAAAATAATATTGTCTAGGGCGCTCTTGTTCCATATTTCAATTATCTTTTATCTATTTGAAGATATCACATAATTACTGTAAAATTAGCGGTATTTTAATTTCGCCGGGATGAAGACTCTTAAGGGTAATTGGACTGTTTATTTTCTGTTGTATTCTCAAGCAACCCAATACATACAAGTACAGTACTGTATTTTCTGAGGAAACACTCGTACTTATTCTTTTTAAACCTTATTCCCGATAACCCGACATTTTCACAAACTTGGCCATCCTTCGGTCAACATTAGGCCGAGTTTTCGGGACTCTACTCTATCCTGTTAATAATGACAGATTATTGTCTTTATTATTATTATTATTATTATTATTATTATTATTATTATTATTATTATTATTATTATTACTTAAAGCATCAGTAATATGAACCCAGGTGATTGGTGATGAAATCATGTGTACGTCACTGTACAAACAATGCTTATAAACGCATAATTACACACACACACACACACACACACACACACACACACAAACATTTTCTTTATCTATTTATCTTGTATCAGTTCATTTACAGTCTGTATAATGTCTTCTATGTGGTACACAAATTAAAATGTAAAACAGAGCAAATGTTCTTCTGAAATGTGTATCCATTTATCTTTTAGTTGCGAAACAAATGATGAAGGCAGTTACGGCTGTTTACTTTCTTCAAAAGAGTTTTTTTTTCTTTCTTTTTAATGTTCTGTCGGTAGGGGGCCCATAAGTTTGTATTATGCTAATGAAAAATTGATTTTCCACTTGTTAGCTACAATTGACCCAGTGGTCACAGACAATATGTTTGTCGAGAGCATGGAACGGAGCTGTTGATAAGTTAATTAGTTGCGGAATCCGCTCAAAAGAAAATAAAAAGGGAAAAAGCAGGCGACAGAAACGGATCAAGTGTTTAATGCTGCGGAAGATAGGCAAGAGAGAATGGAGAGGGGCGAAGTGGCCAGAAGAGACAGGAGACGTTAGGAAATACCAAAAAATAGATTGTGAAAAAGGAAAACAAAATGAAAACCACACACACTGCATAATATATTAGATTCGTTTGGGTTGTGTATTCATATATACATATGTTGTGTGTATGCCATTGTGTCTTTCAGGATTTAATGAAAACAGTGACTTCATTCACGACACAATATCCTGTCTACATTGACATGTCACAATGGCGTGTGTGTCTGCAGTTTGTTTCATTATGCTTGTGCCAGTTAAACACAATATATACAGTTGACATTTCTACTTTAAAACTATCCAGGAACATATATTGCAAAATATTTATATTATTCTTATTATAAAAGCAAAACATATCAATCCGTGTGTAACGCTAATTAATAATCAACAATCTTGCTCTTAACTGTCGCTACCTGCGATGACTACATGATACTAATAGACGTTGTTAGCGTGCTGGCAATTTTCATATTTAAAACTATTCTGACTATTTAGTTCCAACTTAAAAAAACTGTTTTGTTTCAATTTAATTATTTCCAAATAGGGTAACTTTTCAATTTAATTATTTCCAAATAGGGTAAGCTTTCAATTTAATTATTTCCATATCTATAGGACAACCTTTCAATTTAATTATTTCCAAATAGGATCATATTTCAATTTACTTCAAATTAGGATAACTTTCAATTTATTATTTTTTTTCATATAGAATAACCTTTCAATTTAATTATTTCCAAATAGGATAACTTTTCCATTTAATTATTTCCACATAAGATAACCTTTCAATTTAATTATTTCCAAATAGGATAACTTTTCCATTTAATTATTTCCAAATAAGATAACCTTTCAATTTAATTATTTCCAAACAGGATAACTTTTCCATTTAATTATTTCCAAATAAGATAACCTTTCAATTTAATTATTTCCAAATAGGATAACTTTTCCATTTAATTATTTCCAAATAAGATAACCTTTCAATTTAATTATTTCCAAATAGGATAACTTTTCCATTTAATTATTTCCAAATAAGATAACCTTTCAATTTAATTATTTCCAAATAGGATAACTTTTCCATTTAATTATTTCCAAATAAGATAACCTTTCAATTTAATTATTTCCAAATAGGATAACTTTTCCATTTAATTATTTCCAAATAAGATAACCTTTCAATTTAATTATTTCCAAATAGGATAACTTTTCCATTTAATTATTTCCAAATAAAATAACCTTTCAATTTTATTATTTCCAAATAGGATAGCTTTTCCATTTAATTATTTCCAAATAAGATAACCTTTCAATTTTATTATTTCCAGATAGGATAATCTTTCAATTTAATTATTTCCAAATAGGATCACATTTCAATTTATTTATTTCCAAATAGAATAAGCTTTCAATTTAATTATTTCCAAATAGGACAAGCTTTCAATTTAATTATTTCAAAATAGAATAACCTAAATTATACACAGAGCCGAAGGATTATGCGCAGAAACTAACAATTTTAAAATCGTAGTTTTAATACTGTAAAAACGAAACCCTATCAGTATATCTATAAAGTATTGTATTTCTTTATTTTATTATTATTATTATTATTATTATTATTATTATTATTATTATTATTATTATTAGTAGTAGTAGTAGTAGTAGTAGTAGTAGTAATAGTAGTAGTATTAGTATTAGTATTAGTATTAGTATTAGTATTAGTAGTAGTAGTAGTAGTAGTAGTAGTAGTAGTAGTAGTAGTAGTAGTAGTAGTACCTACTTTTTGAGCTTCATGACCTAATGAATAATCTTGCACACAAGAGTGTAGCCAGCAAATACTTCTAAGGGGGACCGAACTTTTACATGCTAAAAGCAAATCAGTTGTTTCAGTATAGGAAAGCATTAAAATTACTGTGTACATACATAATATTATTATCATTATATGTACAGTACGCTACTCTATCAGAACTATAGGTCTTAAATGTGTGAGTAGTTAGAATCATAGATTGTAACAAATGTAGCAATAAGCTATTCATATGGAGAAGAAACTGTTTATGCCAGCCAATTTGTTTAACTTCGCATTCATATGGGTATAAAAATGGTAAAATAAATATAATCTCGAAGAAAGAATAAGATTTTAAAAAAAACCTTAGTCACTGTTATGCAATAGTCAACCAGTAAATTTGCAATTCTCTGCATCCAGTTGGGCACATGAGAGTAACCAAATAGATTGTTAATTCCAGTTGTTTCAATTATTTTAACGTATTGACGTGATTTAAGGTAGTTATTAAAAAGTATTCATATTCTATTACAAACATTTTTTTTTTAAATGTTAAAATCATTAAATTAAAAAAAAAAAACATAACTTACGAACTCCAAATGGCGGAGAACAATATTTCGTTTGCGGGGATGGCCCCCTATTCTCTCCGAGCCGTTGCTACATTCTTATATACCCAGTAATTTTTATGTAGTTCTTTAAAAATGCATTTTGTTGAACGATAGTATAATAGAAAATTACGTAAATTTTTTCTAATATATTTAATGAAAATGTTTTATATATATTGGAATTTTTAAAATACTTTTTTTTTTCAATTAGAAACTTCCTGATACTGTAAATAAATTTTGAAAGAGAAAGTAATGTCAGAATATTTGTCAACTTGAAATCACAAAAAAAAAAAAAAACTCATAAATGTTTGATCAAAAAACAACGTACTTGTACTGTTTTAGTACAAAGCAGGTTACACCACTGACACTGACACATCAATTTTCGTGTTTCTTACTGTCAGAAGAGAATATATATCGGGTGTTCTAAAAATGACACCCACAGACCACAGAGTATTATTGTACAAGTCAAAATAAAGCAAAATACATATATATTTGTATATCTTTCGAGTCCTCGTCTGGAGACACAAATTGCACTATGTGGCAACGTCGCAAGTAAAGACCTATATATTAGATCTACCAATCTATCGAATAGTTATATCGATTCTTTCCAGATGGCAGCTAAGATCGGTATTGATTAACATTAGCATCACTTTTTAGTGTAGTAATCGATTCAACTGCTTGTTGTATTGGTAGATTAATGCTAATGGCTCCAAGTTAATCTTCGACGTTGCCTCATTGTAAAAGTTTGATTCCCTATAGCGGCTGAAGGAGGACCTGGAGGGCATACCATCATAAAACATTTTCGCTTTATTTTGACTTGTAAAATAGTGCTATGCGATCCGTGAGCTCCATTTTTAGAACACCCTATATATATATATATATATATATATATATATATATATATATATATATATATATATATATATGTAGGGTGTTCTAAAAATGGAGCTCACGGACCACATAGCACTATTTTACAAGTCAGAGGTGCAAAAGTGCACTGCATCCCCCCCCCCCTTCGATGTAAATATGCACTATTGAAAATGAAAAGCTAGCTGTGAAAATAGCAACACTTTCCGAAATTTTCTGCCATCATATTTCCGATTGGGGCTTAAAAGAAAGCAGAACTTTGCAAAAGTAAAAGTTTAAGTCGATTTTCTAAAGGTATAAGGAAAAGAATTCACCAAGCAAAACAATATAACATTGTCAAGTAGGGAAGAAAACACAACACGGGAGGAGAGAACATTTTTTCCTCCATAATACTTGCAACCCTCCGTTGTGCAAAATACTTTCCTCCGTTCTATGCATCAGTGTTGTCAGGGGAAAAATATATTGTCACATGTCACTTTGAAGAGTTCATGGATCGATTATTTTGTAGTTATTTGTGCACACAATCCTGGATCTGGTCCTGTATATATATATATATATATATATATATATATATATATATATATATATATATATATATATATATAAACTAAATTTACAATGTTACTTCGTCCATTCCCAATGTTTCATTAGAAATATATTATAGGACTACCTAAGTAAATTAACATACCAATTTGACAAATATTTCAGCATCGAACACCAGAACGGAGAATTAGCCATTCAACGACCTATATCGCCGTTTACTTTAGTTTTTGAATTTTTTAAAGTAGTAAATTTCTTGTCAGTATAATGGTGTCTTTATCTGTTAGTTCTGAGCGTGGTTCCTTCTCCTTTTTTTCCCTTCCTTTCTTCTATCGTTCTTTTAGTGTGCTTGCAAGTAAGTTTTTTCTGTTTGCTTTTCCTTTAAAAAAAATTAAAAAAGGAAGTTACCACTAATGAGTTTCACATTTGGAGTACTTATTCAATCCCTGTGAACAGACTTCGCTTAAGCATGGTTTGCTTGTTACAGAACACCGCGCGGCCATATTCAACAATTTGTCATCGGGTTCTGTCCTCCTTAGGATATATTAACATCTTTGTTTTCGTCACTTTAAAAAAAGGACAGTTTTCTTTTTATGTGTGTGTGTGTGTGTGTGTTATTTGGCCCATCAACGATTCTCTCTCTCTCTCTCTCTCTCTCTCTTGTCTTGCATGTTTTATTATTTTATTTTTATACTCACCAATTCCTTTGTTAACTTCCTTCATTCAGCCATTTTTATTTTTTTCTTTTGTTCTTTTGCGTTACATTTTATAAAAGCAACTGCTTTGTACTGTGCTACAAGTTAATGATGATGACGGCATCTTACAGAGCAAAGTGGTTAAGTTTAGTCCTAATTGCTCACTAGCGCCATTGTCTTTCGTAGCGGCGAAAGTTGGCAACTAACTCAAAAACTTTTTTTTTTTTTTATTTTAAGTACAGTCACTCTCGCGCTCACTCACAGTACAGTAGTTCAGCTCAGTCAGTGTGGCAGATGATGTCTCGAAGACACATCTGGGCGTCTCTGCGACACTTCATTCGTGGCATCAACGCAAACGAATGAAGAGTGACACTTGAAAAACACACGGGAATAGAAAAAAAAAGTTGCTCTTTGATGCTCTTGTTTTACATAGACGAGACATTACAACACGGAGTTGAAAGAGTAAGATAAAAAAAAAGTGGAGGGTGGAGTAGAGGAAGAATGGGGAAACGCAAGAAGAAAGAAATCAGAATCTTATATAAACCAAACCTACAGCAGAGGTGATACATCTGACGAAGTAAACATTCAACACTTGTGAACAGTTTTCATTATGGATGACTGTAGCCTGCGCATGTGTCACATCGTCAATATAATCCTTAAGGATAGTGCAAAGCCACAAAAAGTTCGTTTCTGTGATAAGAGATGGCGTCCCTATCTTTTTAATGTAAATTAATATGTACGAGAAATGACTAATAACTTCTTCGAATACTGAAGTATGTTCTCCGCTGTCAGTCTGTTTGAAGATAATGACTATACGCAAGAATTGTCCCGTGCAGGTTTTCGGATTGTTGACTTGTTCATTGTTGAGTTCAACTAATTGTTGCAGAGGAATTCAATGCCTTTCCCGTTATCATTTATCCTAGGATTCTGAAATTCTAGGATTTTAGTACAGCGTGAGTAATCAATAGGTTCCAAGATGGCAATTCTTTTCAGTGTTGCAAGATTTAATTGTTGTAGAGAAATCCAATGCCTCTCCCGTTATCATTTGTTCTAGGACTCTGAAATGTTACCAGCAAGTATAGGAAAATTGTACATCAGACTTGCAGAAAGGAAGCAATAGTATGGTCTTCCCTGTAAAATAATTCCGAACGGTGAGAAAGGAAATATACATTGTGTTCCAAAACAGAAAGCTGCTGTTGAATATGGCCGCCCGGTATCCTGTAACAAGCAAACTATACTTGTTAGTTCATGGGGATTGAATAAGTACTCCAAATATGAAACTCATTAGTAGAACTTCTTTTTCATTTTTTTTAAAAGGAAAAGAACATACACTAAAAGAACGTCAGAAGAAGGAAAAAGAAAAGGAGCCACGTTCAGACCTAATAGCGATAATTGTACTGACGATCCTGAAATAATTGTCAAATTGCTATGTTAATTCACCTAGATAGTCTTACAATAAACATAAAATGAAACATTAGCAACGGACGAAGTAACATTGTAAACTTAGTTTTTAAATATACTGTATATACAAACTCTACTGCATTGTATATTGTATTCGTAAGCCGTAGGAATGTTACCTTAAAATAAATAAATAAAAAAAATAATACATGCACTTGTTTTGACATGTTTTTCGAATTGTTGAAATACGAGTAACAGGGACGAAGATAATCAATATTTTCGTATATATAGTGAAAACTGGTGAAAAATAAATAAACAAATACATTTTAGAATGCTCCTGCTCGTATCCTATGTCCGTGGATTTTTCAAGATTCCACACTAGAAACTACCTAGAGACTCCTAGAGCTCTTTAGTTTTTTCCTAGAGAAACGCCTTATACTATATTATGGGATTCTTAAAGAAATATTGATTTATGAAAACTAAAATCGATAGAGTCATTTACTAGAAAATCAAATGTTTATTTTCACTTTTCAGTAAACTACCGTTATTTTGAGGGATAAGAAGAAAATTCGAGAACTACCCTGGAGAATCCTATAAAATGTTTATTGATATGGACTCTAGAACAGTGTAGATTCATTTAGCAGGGACAAAGAGGCAGATAGAATAACTTTTTCGGTATGAGAGGTCATGAAATGAGTAAATCCTTGAAATCTCAAATCATTTCTTTTTTTCTTTTTCTTCTTCTTTTTTTTCACGATCAGCGATCACCGTAATTTCTTCTCTCCTAGACCGTCACTCGAAACTAACAAGATTGAATTCAGTAAGTGTGTATAGAATAATTGTTATCGTTCTTGCTTCTTAATCAGGATGTCTAATGTTCGAATCCAGTAGCAAAAGACCATGAATAAAATTTTCCTAGAGTTTTTTCGAATGATCGAATAATACCTTTAATTATTTCTTTAGCCAGTTCTAGAAGGCTTTAGCTTTAGGAAGCTCCTAATTAGCTTCCTTTCGCTTCTTGTCCATGGTTGTTATCTATACATTGTTTTTGGTTCTAGTGTCAATGATCTCGAAGGCGGATTCGATTCTCTACTACACTCTCTTGCTAGGGTTGCCAACTGTCCGGTTTTGACCTCCTTTTCCGGTGTCCGGTATAGCTGCAAAACCGGACGTTAAATGCGGTAATTTTTCCTATTACTAGTCCTATTCTCTGTTCTATTCAGATTATTTTTGGACTGACGAAAAGTATCGTTTATCGATAAAGACGGTTATAATTCGCTTTAATATCAACCTGTCGGAATTTGCTGTAGAGTTGAAAGCAGGAAAATTTACTGAACTTATCAGAACTACTAAAGGTCAACAAAACTACATTTTCAAGATTGCAGCTAACACTACTTCATCCCAGCTATATCTTCTAATTAAATAATAAATCTAGATCCAGTAAAAGTATGTAGGCATTATGAAACATTACTAGCCGCAGCGAAGCTGGTAAGACTTAATTTTTCAAGTTTATTTTGTGCATGCAATAGTTATATTGCCAATTATATTTGCCTTTTTTGTTTTAAATATGATGTGTTACTGATGGTAGATTATAAAAATTACATGTGCCGACTTAAACAAAACTGGAATACTCGATAAGTAATTTTAATAATTGCTTCAAAAGTAACTAAAGTTAATAAGTTCTAACTCCGAATCGCTCAATTTTTTTGTGAAGTAATCACTTTCAGGTTCTTTACATTTTTAACGAGCGATGATGTCACAATGTCACAATCAATCACCATCCTTGCTTTACAAAGTAAATAAGCAACTTCAAATATATCCGGTACGGAAGATCCAACATGAATTCTAGGTGGGAGTTTACGTAATTTTGATTTTTTCTAGGTGGAAGTTTACGTAATTTGAATTTTTCTAGGTGGAAGTTTACGTAATTTGAATTTTTCTGCTTGAGAGTTTACGTAATTTGAATTTTTCTAGGTGAGAGTTTACGTAATTTGATTTTTTCTAGATGGGAGTTTACGTAATTTGAATTTAAGTATCTGTAAGTCCTCATACAGCCACGCTGATTTCATTGGTTTGAAGTTTAAAGTCCCTTTTCATCACCGAGGCCATATGAGACGTGGATGTACGTTTTAAAGTGGGATCTGAACCACATGAGCGACCACCAGGAACCGAACCTGGGTCTTCCGTACTGTAAATGTGTATACGCTAACCATATAACCACGAGACGCCGTTATAGCTACGCGAGCGCAAAAAAAAAAGAAAAAAGAAAAAAAGAAAAAGAAAAGAAAAAGAAAAAGAAAAAGTTAACCTGCAAACAAAGTAAAAAAGCATTTTGATCTCGCGTTTTTTTCTACGTCCTTTTATCTTTCTTTTTTAAATCTAGAGACAGCTTAATTCTCAATAGATTACTGCAATCCTCACACGAATTAATCTACTCGAATCAACACATAAGAAAAGGAGACATACTTTTTTGCATGTGCTGTACAAGTTAGTACAGAAAATAAGATGGTTGTTAATAATGTCCCTCGAGAGTTTGATGAATAACCGTTCTTTCCCTTTCAAATCTCTCCATCTCTACTTTTGTTCTTTACGAGGAGTTACCGTCCAGAGAACAGGACAAAGCCGATCAAATATCAGCCAATTTAGAGCGTGACTTGTGCCTCAATTGAATTATGAGGTTTTTGTAGACTTAAAAGGGTCAACCATACGCCGAGGATCACGCTGCATTACGCGAAACAAATCAGATTACGTTCGCATCAAGCCAAACCACTTGGTAGGCAACTGCACAATATGGTCCTCGGTTAACAAGTATAATGGAGGAACAAGTGAGTTATGTTGAATAAGTCACAGCTAGACAGACACAAACTCTGGAACTGATTCTTTTATTCAGTTCACTTGGGTGCCTGATGTTTGCCTTAGCTGATTGACTTATTTTTTATCGACGTTTTCTGACGCTTGTTAATAATTTTCGTGCTACTGTTCAAGATTGTCAGATTTCCAGAAGATTTCTTGGCGATTAAGGTGAGTTTTAACGCTCGACATTCACCAACAGATGGCAGAACTTTTCTTCTATGTTTCTGAATTGTATTTTGGTAGGGAATGACAATATTCGGAACAATCCAGAAAAGAAAAGAGATCAATTTTAATACTTTTCCCGAATTAAATTGAATCAGTCTACAGAGAATGATTCGTAGAGTTATTTGATATCTTTGTTTTCTTACATTGTTTCATTTACCGGTACTGAAAACATGTTTCTGAAGAGTAAAATTAAATTTTCTCAGCAATGAATAAAGCAAAATAATCATAAACAAAATAAAGCAAAATAAACAGGAATTATTGCGATGTCAGGTTGTCACGATGTCAGGATGTCAGGTTGCTTTTGGACACAGTTCGGATAGCCACCTCCTAAATTTTAATTGAATTAACGCGAATGTTGTTCCTCCTTACAAAATATACCGGCAAGGCAGGAATATGTGCTGCCATCTTGCCATCTATTAGCGACGGTTGAGCAATTTATACTTACCAGGTTTATTGCCAATGTCCCAACTGTGTTCATATTAAAAACAAAACTAACAACTAGGGGTTGCCACTTGTCCTGATTT